>NC_138873.1:59418784-60018784 GCF_965194805.1 Balaenoptera borealis
TGGCAGACCATCTTATCTTAGCCCCACTCTCCTGGTGAGAATGACTAGAACAGGTGGACAAATGTCAACAATCATTTGTTTGCAGGCACTGGAAAACACTGAGGCAGCAAGGTCCTGAGGGACCAAGATCCTGGAGGGAGGGGAAGTCCAGAGAGGTGAACCTGACATTGAATGCAGGGCACTTGCTTACTGAAGTGGCAGCTAGGAGGCCGAGGGGCTGAGCAGAAAGTGGTGGCTGAGGGCTGAGTAAAACCACAGCAGTCTTTCACAAGTGTTGGGGAATAGTTTGGGGTTCAGGACCCACCAGGAGAAGGAGCTCTGGAAAACACCCCAGGACTTCAGCTGGGTCCCCTTAAAACTCATCTTTCTACCTGATTTTCTTCCTTTCACCACTCAAGCTGCAATGAATAGGTGTTTGTAATAGGTTAACCAAATCCCGCCATTCTTTTTAAAAAAAAATTTTTTTTAATTGGAGTATAGCTGCTTTACACTGCTGTATCAGTTTCTGCTGTACAGCAAAGTGAATCAGCCATACATATACATATGTCCCCTCTTTTCTGGATTTCCTTCCCATTTAGGTCACCACAGGGCACCAAGTAGAGTCCCCTGTGCTATATAGTAGGTTCTCATTAGTTATCTATTTTACACATAGTAGGGTATATACAAATCCCACCATTCTAAACAACTGATAGGGGGCTGAAAAAAGCTACTATGTGGGTGAAGAGCAGGTGCTTCCTGGGGACAACAGCCCCTTCCTCTTAGCCTAATTGGCTGCAACTTTTGGTAAATCATAATCTCTTCATCAAATTGTGAGATCAGAAAGAGGTCAAATAGAAGTGCAAGATTTTTATTCAGGCACTATAACGAAGTAAAAGTTTAGATTGAGTTGCCAACTGCTTAGATATTTGTGGGCTGTTCGTAGAGAGATATTGCAAACAGTGTTAATTAAATAAAAGAGAAGTCATAATATAACTTACAATAATATGTTTCTGCAAACTGTGTTGTATATCTTAGGTTGAATATTTTCAGAATGCCATCTATTGGATACTTTCTTTCTGTGTTGGGATACTACAGGAAGATATATTTGAGCATAACTGGAAATTTCTAGATGTACAGTAGAATTGCTTTAGAATCCCAATGTTGAAAAGTATTTGGCTTAAGGTAGCATGCAGTTTTGTTTTATTGTCTTTCGTTTATGCACGAAAATTTGTTAAGACAGTGCTTTATCGGTTAGTGATTGGGGAAGATTTCAAGTCCAGGATGTGTTGCTTCTGGTAGAACAGATAAACTGCAAGTAAGTAAAATGCATCAACACATCTCTGTGTAATTTCCTGTGATTTGAGCGTCTATTCAAATGAAATAAGCAAGGAAGATGCAGTGCTGACTTGAAGGCTTAAACATTAAAACAAATCTTTTTATTTGGAAATAATTTCAAACTTACAGAAAACTTGCAAGAATTAGGATAGTATAAAGAACACCATAAAGTCTCTGGCCATATTTACCCATTGTTAACATTTTATCCCACTTGCTATATTATTTGTGCTCTCTTTACATGTACATATATTTATACTCTCCAATATGATATATGTAAATGTATATATGCTCAGACTAGTTTTTCTGGACCATTTAAGGGTAATTTACATATATTATGGTCCTTTATCCCTAAATACTTCTGAGTGTATTCTTAACACAGGGATATTTTCTTACATAACCACAGTACCACTATCAGCTTCAGGAAATTTAGCGTTGTCACAATATTTTTGTCTAACCTAGCATTCACATTTTAATTTTGTTAATTGGCCCAATAGAACCCATTATAGCATTTTCCCCCTCAATACAAGATCCAGTCTAGGGTCAAATATTGCAATTAGTTGTCATATCTCCTTAGCCTCCTTTAATCTAGAACATTTCCAGAGCCTTTCTTTGCCCTTTTGACATTGGCATTTTTAAGGAATACAGGCCTCCATCTTTTTTTAATGGAACATTTCTCATTTTGTCAGATGCTTCCTCCTGGTTGGAAGCAGGCTACGCATTCTCGGCCGAAATGTTCCCTGGGGGAAGTTGTGGTACATCCAGAGGCAAACCATGGGCACCTTCCCTCCTTGGTGATGTTACTTGTGGTCACTCAGTCAAGATACTTTCTGGTTTCTCCATTTTATAATTACCATATTTCCCCTTGCAACTAATAAGCAGTCTGTGGGGAGGCATTTTTTTTTTAACATCTTTATTGGAGTATAATTGCTTTACAGTGGTGTGTTAGTTTCTGCTGTATAACAAAGTGAATCAGCTATACGTATACGTATATCCCCATATCCCCTCCCTCTTGCGTCTCCCTCCTGCCCTCCCTATCCCACCCCTCTAGGTGGTCACAAAGCACCGAGCTGATCTCCCTGTGCTATGCGGCTGCTTCCCACTAGCCATCTATTTTACCTTTGGTAGTGTATATATGTCCATGCCACTCTCTCACTTCGTTGTGGGTAGGCATTTTAAGACCATGCAGATATCTTGCCCAGCATGGAAATTTCCTTTAGATTTCGCATCCATGGATGATTCTTGCCTGATCCGATCTTCACTCTAATGCTAATACGCAGGCTTTTTAATGGTAAATATTAGGCAGTGAGCAGGTCATTAGTTTTAGAATGTGTGTAGCCAATAGCCAGCGACAGCTTTGAAAGAGTAAAATCCCTTTTTCTTTTCTTTACAGTCCAGGACACCAGATTGTGTGGAAGTTAAACCCATTTTTCCTGGCCAGCTAACACCACTCTGAGATTTAGATGAACGGGCTACCTCTCTCCCCTTGCATTCAACCTGTCTTTCGCTGCCTGACTTCAGGCTTGGTGAGGGTGGCATTGATGGTGACTCATTACAGAGCTCAGAAATGAGTTTATTACCTGTTTTGTCTCCTCCTAGTCCCATCACAACGGATTGATCCACACCTGGGATTCTCAGGGTTTCCTTTGCTTAACTTCCTAGCTGGTTTCTCCTCCCTTGACCCCTCACCCTTGGGAAGGGAATGGGGTGGGCGGGCAGAAACACTGACTTGGCAAGTATTGACAGAACTGCGTGTAGACAGGACAAATAAGTACATAAATAAAAGGAGGCAGGCAGCCAGCTCGGAGGAGCTTGCAGTCCTGCCCCCTGCCGGGACTCTGCACTTTGGGGCCCCCAATTCGCACATTACAAGTACATAAGCAAGGAGATAGCGATGCCGCGCCTCTCTGCCTTGGGGTGGTTGCTTTTCCTGTGGCAGAAACTATCTGTGCTCCCCAGTAAGTCCAGGAACAATCTCCACTTATTATACCAGCTCCAAACCCAGGACTGTTTACAGCCTCACACCGACCAGACACTAACCCTCACTCATTACTGTCACCGTGGGGATTGATCTGCACCATGCTCGCCTTGCATGGGGCCCACATTTTCACCCAGTAAAATCACATGTTGTTAACTCAATATATACAGCGAAAACAGCATGAGTAATGGAATCTTTAATCCTTATTTCTCAAAATTAGATTTCCATTTTATCCTTCTCCCCTTTCCTCTCTTTTAAAACAATTTCTTCTCAGCGCCAAGCAGAATAGATGTTGTCCAAACCTTAGCTCTAAGCAGCTTCTGTGGTATTTCCATTCCACTACCAATTTCGGGGTGGATTGATTGTGTTTCTTCCCCTGGTCACTTCACACGTGACTCGGGAGAAATTAACATCATCCCTGTCACAGGGGAAGAGATGGTCCCATTGACACTGAGTACGGAAATGGAGTGAAAACGTCATGTCTGATTAAACTCCTATCTGTAATATCAGAGCACGAAGACACACTCACAGCCTGGCCCTTTTTCTCAGTCTTCCTCTCTAAACGGATTTATTGGGTTGGAATTATTTTTGGTATTAAATCAGAAACCAGAAATATTAAATCAGGTTCAAGGATGGAGTTTGTCAAAGACTGGTGTGGGGCATTAAGAAGCCTTTGTTAATATACGTAGTTTTGTTTTTTCTTTTCTTGAGATTTAATTTATAAACATTAAAACACAGAGATCTTAAGTGTACATGATGTATTTTGACAAATGTATGCAACTATGAAACCAACATTTAAATAATTATAAAGAATATTCACATTATCCCACAATGTTCTCTCTTCATCTTTTGTCAGTCTCCTTGTGGAGGAAACTAACTACTTCTCTGATGTTTTTCATTATATGTTACCTTTGCTTGTTCTTGAAAACACTTGTTAACTTATGGTGGAAGTCAATAAAATAGAAGACAAAGCCAAATTTGATTCCTTAAAACGTACAGCAAAATTCTCAAACCAAGGTTGAGGAAAGATGACAAAGCATAAGAGTTCAAGAGGGAACATTACTACAGATCCTACACATATCAAAAGAGTAATAAGAGAACATTATGAACCCCTTTATGCCAATAAATTCGATAAGCTAAATGAAAAATATACGTAGTTTTATACAGCATGCAGACAAATACACCTAAGGGTCGTACCAAGGAGCTTCAGCTTGTTAAATTTTCATTATTCCAGATGTAGGTAAGTAAAACCAAATGGACCGGACCTGCGCTGGCTGTTAGGATGGTCAGCCTGCATACATTGACTGTCCCTTCTTCCTGAAGTTTTAGAAATGGTCACCTACATTTCTAAAGTACCACAGCTCTGAATACCTGAATACACACACATACACACTTTTGCGTACTATGGATAACTGGATTCCATGTGCAAATCCAGTCCTGACTCTGCCCCTATGTGCTAGGTAGCCCTGGCCAAGTTCCTCATTTCATCATCTGTAAACTAGGGACAATCATGAACCCTACCTTGCAAGGCTGTCCTAGGCACTGAATGTGTCAATGCATGTAAAGTGCTAGCATGGTGCCTGGCACATATACTAAACATGCAATAAATGTTAGTTGTTGTTATCAGAGAGGGAGTTTAGTAAAGAGTGGATGAATTCAGCTGTGGCTCAGATAATCCTGATCTGAAACCACAGTCTTAAAAAACAAAACAAAACCCAATTAAAAGCTCTAGCTAAAACCAGATTGATCTATATCAATTGTCAAGGTGGCCAAGATAATAGATTGGTTAGCCTGTGATCTATTCATTTCATGAATTTAAATCTATCTTAAGAATTTCTATAGAAATACCTTAACAATGTATCTCTTTGCTGTCACCCCCCCAGATCTTAAAGAGATAGATGCAATATTTTCTCTTCCAGATGCTTCTTTCTTTGGATGGCTTATTTTTTAACAAATGAAAGCCTTGATTAATGTATTTGGAGAGATGAAAGCCTTCATTAATGAAAAGTTCTTAGTGGGAAATAAGTTGCAGGTCGCTACTGTGTGTGCCTTTCCATCGTACCAAGCAGGCCTTCCGAGTCCTGCGTGTGAGGCTGCCTATGCACTGCGGCGGCCCTGGTCCTCCTGGCTGCAGCATTTGCTCCTGGCACACACCGTCACCTATGTCTCTTCCTCATTTTAGTGATAGATTATTTGTGTAGAAGGGAGAAGGGCATGTGAGCAGGTCTGGTGCCCGGGGCCAAGCAGAGCCCCCGAGGGCACCACTTCCGGGGGAGTGGGAGGCCGGCCATGGCCAGGCTTGTCTGTTCCTGCAACACATTGTCACTCCAGCAACATCTATCACTTTGCACCGTCCAGGCATTTTTCAAGCACGAGCAAGATACCTTTGTCAGAAAAGCAGATGTTCCTATTCTCACTTCGTACAGAAGGAGATAAAGGTGGAAGAAAGGAAAAGATTCACCTCATCCCCAACCCTACCTGTGCTAGCACTGGCAGAGGAGCCAATTTCTGGACGTGGAAGGGGTCCATTTCTGCATTTTCCTCACCTGGTTGCCTAAGCCTTCCTTTGTGAGTTTATTACCTGTCACTCAGTTTACAACCAAGTGACAAAATGACCATGTCCAAAAAAATACCTTTACATGCGTATGGAGTCTTCTGAGTTGCAGTTTCAAAATCTCCTATGTGGCTCTGTTAGAGGAACAGGATCACTGAAGCATTCAGAACACACACAAGTGTGTGCCCATGACCTTAGAGAGCTGGGTCCATCCATGAAGGTCCAAACAAGAGAAGATCCAAGAGGGGCCGGCACACGATGGAGACAGCTGCCCATCCTGAGGTTCTGAATTTCCCGAAGTTTGATAGTGTTACAGCATGATTGGTCACCTGTGGTGACTTCTGTGGTCTTTAGAGAGACGATGACTGTAAGGTCAGCCTTGGTCTCCTCATTTGCCTTATTATTATCACGTGTGCTCTCCCCTCCCCCTCTCGCCCTCCCTCCTTCCGGGAGCACAGGCCCCGCCCAGATGAGGTAAGTTGCCTCCCAGGACAGTGTGGAGCTCAGGGCTGCAGGGACGCATTAGCAGACGGGCGGCCTCACGAGTGGCGCAGGACTTCAGTCCTAGCCCGTCCCGTTCAGACCCTGCAGCAGATTTAATGGCTGGGCACGTGATGTGTCATTGTCTAGCAATGTGTCATCTTCTCAGAAACTAAATTTGGTTTAAATGAGGGTAAAGCTTCTGTAGTTGTTGTCTAGGGTCTTGTCAAAGTGTCACTGTCCTGAAGTCAAGGAAGATGAATAAAATGGGAAATTCATCCAGTTTTTATTAATTGGAGATACGTCCTCTCTGTATCCAGACCACTGCTCTCTCTCCCTCAGTGTAGCTTGTCCCTATCCCTAGGGTCAGTGCCATCTGGCTTATAACTTCAAGACCAGGGGCGAGGTCCATTGAAATGGAGCTGAATAGCACCTTACATGCGGATGTGATTATTCTGATGAAGTCCTAGCTGTGGCTCCTCTATGGTCAGGATGTAATAAGGTGAATTCTCCCTAACTTAGGTGAGTTTATATTTAATTCTGTATCTTAACTCCATTTTGGAAGTGGGAAAAATAGGTACAGAAAATGTCAAAATTCTAAAAAATAGAATACAGTAGTTAAATAAGGGTTAAGTAGTTTAAAAAGTTAAATTCAGTGCTTGTTTCTGAGTTTGTAACGAATTTAGTGCATATCATGACTCTGTAGGTCAGAGGTGTGCTGAAATTCAGTTGGTCTTACTTTGGACTTCAGGAAACACCTTTTGAACAAAGGAAATTTGTCCTTTAACTATGCCTTAACAGCAAAGCATTTGTATTGATATTGCAAATATGGGTTAGTGCCAAATAGTCCCAGTAACGGCATTTGTGGCATGGTTTGGTGGACTGAAGAGTGTTATGTCAGGTGGTTAGTCAACTGATGCCCATGGGTTGAATTGATTTCTTGTGTGTGTGGGGTGTGTGAGCTGCATTAATTTAAACTCCCCTACGGTTTGTCCAGCTTTGATTTTCCATAAAACATGTGCTATTCCCTCATAAATTCAGTGAACCCTGTAAGGAAGGGTAAGCCGCTCAAAAGGTACAGAAGAGAGTCCAAGTTTACCCTTGGTGGGGTCACCTCTGTGGTGTTGTGTTGCCTCAAGATCTGGAATAAATGAAAGGATGCGACCAAGGCCAGTGCCTTGTAATTTTATCCAAACTGCTCATAGTGACAAGTCTCTGGAACCGTGAGTAAAATACAGCACTCATGTAGGAAATAGGAGGTGGCAGTCCTTTTTTAAGGTACCTAATTTTAAATTCCTTCTTTGCCCAGCAGGGGACAGTCTGACACCAGAGTTGTTTATAAAAGGAGCGGAAAAAGAGCTCTCAATCTGTAGTCACTTAGCTGTCTTCACTGGAGGGAGATCCCTCCAAACCCAGACAGATCTTGCTACCTTGGTGAATCAGACCTGTCACTCAAACATAATGTTAAGTGATATTAGCACAAAGGCAACCACTCGGCTGTTTTAAACTGTCTTAACTGCAGGTAAAAGAAAGATAACCTTCAGTCTCATGCATGAGCATCTCATACTTTGACAGATCCACGTGTCTCTACTTTCCAAGTGTGTGTACACTGCTTTATTTCCTCTCTTGGGAGTCTGTCCTTTAAGGTTAGGATGTTGGTCCCAGAGCCTTCACTGTTCAATCATTGCTCTGATGGGGGCTGTCACCATGGCAATGGAAAGTTTCCCCACTCCTGCTGTCTTCTTGGTGGCTGAACCCAAGATTGGACCCCTTTTCTAGTTAAAGACAAGATGGTTTCCAATGTGCAAAACTGTTCTTAGTTGTTAGAAACTTGAACATGTGCAGCATCTACTGATTCCTAGAAAACAAAATGGTCTATGTATAAACTTGAGTGTCTAGATTTGTATCGTCCAACACGGTAGCCACTAGCCACTAGCCACATGCGACTTTTAATTTAAATTCATTAAAACTAAATATGATTAAACATTCCCTTCCTTAGTCACACTAGAATATTTTATTTTATTTATTTATTTTTACACTAGACACATTTTTTTAAACTTTTAATTTTATTTCATTATTTTTTATTAATTTAATTTATTTATCTATTTATTTATTGGCTGCAGTGGGTCTTCGTTGCTGTGCGCGGGCTTTCTCTAGTTGTGGTGAGCAGGGGCTACTCTTCCTTGCGGTGCCCGGGCTTCTCATTGCGGTAGCTTCTCTTGTTGCGGACCACGGGCTCTAGAGCGCAGGCTCAGTAGTTGTGGCGCATGGGCTTAGTTGCTCTGCAGCATGTGGATCTGGATCCCTTCCTGGACCAGGGATCAAACCCGTGTCCCCTGCATTGGCAGGCGGATTCTTAAGCACTGCGCCACCAGGGAAGTCCCCTAGACACATTTTAATGTTCAATAGCTATGGGTAGTGAGTGGCTATCAGATCGGACTGTGCAGATATAGAACGTTTCCATCATCTCAGAAAGTTCTGTTGAACTGAACTGGTCTAGAGGAAGTATGTGGGTTCTTATTCTGGGTCCTGAAATAGAACAAAACAAAAGATCCCCCCTCCACGCTACTATTTCCATTAGCCACCTCACCAGGGTAAGGGCTGGAAGGGGACTTTTCCTTTGTAGGGGGATCTAGTCCAGCTCTCTCTATATGGACTTAAACTATTGATAGTGTGGTGAAAAATGCCTGTGTCTACAGGGAGGGACAGTCCCTAAATGCCACCTTCTTTGTGACTGCTTTAGTGCAGTCAGCTAAAGATGGGCAGCAGAGAACACTGGGCTTTTTTATTAAAAAATAATTGGAAAGAAGAGAGAAATTAGATTGTAAGTGAGCCTCGTGCAGTCTGTTCTCAGGCAGCATTTCTTCCACCTGAAGTGTTAGAAAAGGAGACTGATCTTGGGAAAGAAAAAGGCCGTCAACCTGGTATACATTTTTGTAGTTCCTACAAACTCTTCGCCATGCTCATTTTTTTTTTTTTTTTTTTTTTTTTTACTTCTCTCCTAGTTCCTAATCAAAAACTAAGGTTTTTGTAACACTTGGACAGTGTTTAAATGAGAACACTTATTTAAAAGACCAGAAAACTGATTTCTAGGCTAACTGAAAAGAACTGAGAGAAGTACAATTAGTGTAATGATTAATGGCACTGCCTTTCTCTCTCAAAAATGTCCCAATTGGGGTGATAAATTATACGGTCATGTGTATGTTGTGTAACAAATCCTAAATGTTTACAAATTGACTAAATTTAGGAATATCGTTCTTTATATTTTAGTTTGAATTTTCCTCTGAACTGCCATGAAGCTGACTTTCAGTATCTCCAGGTCTGTTTTCCCCTCTCTGCTCTGATCAAAAATTTATCACCCCAGGAAGTCTCCCATCTCCTTTCAGACCCCATTCTTATTCCTTTTTCTTTTCCTGGGGCATCATTGTAAAACTCCAAGAGAGGATTCCGTGATTCTGTTTGGATTTACATACTTCTGAAAGAACATCAGTCTTGTCACCGTAAAACCGTGCTTTTGTTGTGATATGGAATTTTTTTTTTTTTTTTTTACCCACTTTAACCAGTTCTGTGCTTTTGTGCCGCAGTTTTTCCATGTGTTAAGCCGGGATGTCGATGCTTGAAAACACCTCATAGGAATGTGATGGGGAGAAACGTGGTCCGTGTTTTCAAAAAAAAGTGCTTTGAATTTGCTAGATGAAAGATATTGCCAGCATTCAAAGCATTACTTAAGAAAGACACCAAATTGTTTTACATATGTATATCGTTTAACATCTTGAAAACACAACTGTTCTGAAAATAATTTGCCCTTCCTGACTTATGAGCCGCCACACTAGTGACTGAGGAGAATATCCGTGGACACGCATGCCCTCATGAAGAGCTAGCTGTGCTGGTTATAGGGTCTTCCCTTTCCTCTCAAATACCTGCAGATAGAGAAAGAGGGGCAGATTTTGTCGGGGTACCCCAAGTCAGCAGCCTCTGATAGAAAGACAGCTGCCGAAAGCCTTGACTGGGGTGTGCGTGATTTCATTTGCATTTTGATTTCTGTGATTTCACTGAAGGCACAGATTGTGTCTGCCAAATATCCCTGGCCTACCAAGGGATGCCAGGTAGAACTGCCCAGAGCAGCTTGCCTTATGAGGATGGCCACGGCAGCACAACCAGTGCATCCCTAAACATTCAGTAATAAAAAAATCTGTTGTTCTTTGGTCGCCAGGATTTAACAAGCCTAATCCCTAGGAGAGGCGATAAAAATTCATTAATCTAATTAAATACTTCTTATTGCCAAAGTGACTTTGTTGAGTAGCTTTGCTGAAGGATAAGTGCAAAGTAAAATGGGGTCCCAGCAGAGAAACAAACGTTAGACTTGAGCAAGCTGGTGCACGCTTCATTAAACTCATAATTATCCTTTGGTTCTAAGTAGCTGCTAATATTTAATGAGTATCCAAGATAATTTAAAGAAAATGTTTACTAATGAGGTACAAACAGTGCCATGGAACACGGATACCTAGGGTGCCATAACCGTGTATCTTCCTGCTGAATCTTGTTCATTGGCTATTGGGAGGGAGGCCGCAGGCATTGTGACAGGCGTTTGAACCCAGTGAAGTGCATTTGATGGTAAAAACACATTGCTAGAAGCCAAACGTGTCAAAAGTTCTAGAGACAGAGAGAATGCTGAAGAGATTTATTATTGGAATAATGAGTTGGGGAAATAAGATTATCAAGAAAGGATCAAATGCCACACTATATGAGAAATAGTTGAAGGGCTTGGGTGTTTCTGATCTTTGTGGAGCTGCCCCATGGAAAACAACTAAATTTGTCCTCATGGACAAAGCACAAAATGAGGACAAATGGGTGGAAACTCCAAGGAGGTAGATTTGTAACCGTCTTAAGGTACAATTTTCTAATACTTATAACTGACTGAAAGTAGAATAGTCTTCTTTAAGGGGTGTTGAGGTCCTAAGCATTGGTTGGATGGCCATTTTGGGAAAATGATGAAGGGAATCTTTGGAAGTTTGCTAAATATTGCAATCCCCTCTCTCTATAGGAGAATTATATATCTCTTGACCCACTCAAGAGTGATCATATGACTTGTTTCGGCCATTGAGATGTGAGTAGATGTGACATCTGCCACTTCCAGGAAGAAGTTCTAAGAGAAAGGGCATGGTTTGCTATGTCTCTTTTCTGTTTGCCATACAACTGTCAAGGTGTGGTCAGCCTGGGCCCTGAATGAACATGGTGCCGAGCAGAACCACAGCTGACCTACAGTAGACATGTAGCATGAGCAGAGACAAACCCTGGATGGGTTTTTTAAACATTGGGATTTTGGGGATGTATATTACTATAGCATAATAGCCTATCCTGACTGATACAGATTATATTCTGGATGAAATGACCTTTAAAACTACTTCTGCAGCTGAGGTGTTATAAAGATTTTCATAAAAAACACTTAACTGTGTGATACCATCTACGGTATCTTTTACTTCTAGCTATTTAGTTCCTTTACTTCTTTTGTCACAGTTGAAGTGTAACTAACAGAGGTTATAAAGCCAGTGAAAAATTATGAATTGTCAAAATTACCCTTGAATAATGAAAACGTCCATAAACAGCAATATATATATGTATCATCTTCTAAGTGTTAGGTATGCATTTATATAAAGTGGTTGGGTTGCCTTTAAGGATCATGTTGCATGACAGTACGTACCTTTCAGTTCTAGAATTTTGCACAGTGTAGCAGGATGCTTATACTTTGAGAGGTTCCAGGAAACCAAGGCCAAACTAACTGAGGAAATAGAAATTAACGTCTCCCATCTCATGCTAATTGGAACATATGCTGACTGAGTGGAATGGCAGGTGGAAACATCCCCATGACTGAATGTTCTCTCTTTGTCTGTACCCTCAGCTCCGTGCATTAAGTTGAGTTCAGGTAAGTTATATGTTCTCACGCTGCCGGGCTGTTGTACTGCACTTCCTGCCTTTTTATTGCAGTGTGGGTGTTAGAAAGCAAGGCTAGACCCTGAATTCAAATTTCAGGTGGTCACAGGTTTTGGGAGATGACCAAATGTGGACACTATCCTTTAGTGTTTATTCCCTACCGGGGATTTTCTGGGGGGAGATGTAGCCTTAAATTGTCTCCTGGCCCCAATATGTACCAGTCCTCACCTTGGCCAGGAGCTGGCAGAGCAATGGGCTCAAATAGCAGGGCAGCAACATTTTGTTAGCCAAGTTCATCTGAGAATAAAGAAGAAAGGAGACAAAGAGGGAACAGACTATGGCACACAAAAAAACCTTTTTTGTTCCTGAAGGCAGTGGATTGAGAGTAAAGCTAAATCATTGCGGCCTAAGGATTCTGTGAACCATGCTTCCTCTTCTTGCCTACTCACTTTAAAAGGAGACAAGTGAAATAAAGAGATGAAGCACTGTACATATTCCCCTTCTTGGTAACAGAGCAAAGTCAGTGTGCTGGGCAAAGAGATGGTGATGGGAGAGAGGATAAAAGTGAGTGGCAGGATTAAAGGGAAGACAGGGAAGGCCAGATGTCTTCACGTCTTCTAGCACCAATGCACCAAAAAAGCCCAAACTTTTTGGCACAGATTAGACGAAAATGTTAAATAAACCAACAGCCTTGTGTCAATCATACCAATTGCACTTTCAAAACCTGTGGCTACTCAAGGATTAAGGCATCGGGTATTGCTATCAAATACGAATCCCTGGAATTTGTACCTTATTTGGAAAAAGGGTCTTTGCAGATGTTTGTGGTAAGAATCTTGAGATGAGGAGATTATCCTGGATTATCTGAGTTAGTCCTACAGTGCCACCACAAATGTCCTTATAGGAGAGAGGCAAAGGGAGATGGGACAGACAGAAGAAGGGCTGTGACCATGGAGGCAGAGATTAGAAAGATGTGGCCACAAGTCAAGGAATGCTGGTAGCCACCGGAAGCCGGGAGATGCAAAGAACAAATTCTCCTTGAAGACTTGATTTCTGACTCCTCTGGAACTTTCTGGAAACTTCTGTTGTTTTAAGCCACCCAATGCATGGCAATTTGTTACACCAGCCCCAGAAAACAAATCCAGATTTTAAATAAAAATGTGAGAGAATTCTTGGACCACCATTTCATGAATGTGGCTTTCTGGGCCTCCAGCCTCGTAGGAAACAGGCAGAGATTTCCACGAAGGTTTTGCTGAATCCTTGCTCTTAATCAAGGACTCTGGTTTCATTACAGAGAACCTCCTGCTTTGAAAGTTCATCCTCTGGGAAAAAGTGAGGTGCCCAATTCCTGAGGGTAATATTAAGCATAATCCGGATGGACCCTCATGATTCTGGTGGGCTGCTGGGTAGTGGGCTAGGGAGACCGACTTTGTACAAGAGGCAAATGGGTTGGGAATGGAAAACTTTTGATTTTTGCCACCTTGAGATGTCCTCTTCTACTGAAATGAATGTTTCTGGTTAAACTCTATATGCATGCAAATTTCAGCCTTTTGCAACCCAATGGGAGACTGGTTGCCTAATGTGGGAATTAGGGGGTCTATAAGCTGTAATGGTTTGGTTTCTGTTGCTTCACAAGAGGTGGAATCCTTGCTAATAATAGAAGCCTGGCAACATGACTTGATGATATTTTCAGAAGACTACATGTATATATATAAAGCTCATCAACAGGGATCAGGTAAGATGACTTCTTAATGGTACTTGCAAGGCTCACGACTGGGGGTGGTTTTAATGCAGGAAGAGTGTAATTTTAACAGCTGCCTTTCCTGCTTCTGAGAGCAGTTTTGCAGATGTGTTACCTATTGTGTGGCACAAAAGGTGCCAGCATAGTAACCAGTCATCAGTACGGAGTCAGGAGCTGCCTGTTCATATCCTGGAAATATAAGCACATGATAACGGCCTGAATACTTCATCCTGTAGACACAGTGAGATTCATAAAACTGTCTTTTAGCCATTTTAGAGTTGAATCTTTCTCACCCTCCAAAGCACTCCTTCAAAAACTAGCAGGCATTTTACAGTTGAGCAGTGAGGCTGATACTTTTAAAACTGCTTTAAGGGGCATAGTAAATGGAAATAGCTGTCTTAACTTCAGACCAGCTGGGAACGCAATCTCCATTTTATATAAAATGAAATGATACCTGGTTAGCTTTATTTTTTAATACTCACCTTTATTATTTTTTTCCTGAATTTTACGGATGCTATTGAAATATTCCACTTATAAAATTATACCCCCAACGTTAAGTTATGCAGAATGATTGTTTAAAGCTGTTAGAAACTTTTGCATTCTCAGTTCACTCTTAATTCACTTTTCTCCCTCCCTCTCCCCCACCCCCATCAGTAAATAGCTTTGCCCGTATCTATATTTGTAGCATGAAATGGAAATTTAAGGCAATTTTCTGGGTAATTGAAAATGTAAAACCTCATTCTACTCAGGAAATACTTTGTTTGGGCTAATTATCCAAATACTAGTTCCTTAAGTTCTCACTTTTTCAGTGATGACCATTTCAGTGCTACACACCCAAATTTCTTTCCACCTGCCTTCCATCCTGCAAATCAAAAAGTACCTGTGCTATATCTCATTCTCTTCAGCTCTTGCTCTCCATCTTCCAATGTGACACCTAGGATTTTTTTTTGCTGGAAGAGATACTGCATTTTGTACTTAGTTTCCTGTGTTTGTTTAGAGAGAAAAGTCTTCACCTCTGAGCTTTTATTTTTAAAAATATACTCTATTTGGAGAAACTGTGTTATACATATATCCTGATATGGAGTAAAAAGCATGGGCAATCTACTCTCTGTTGTTTTAGATTTAAAAAAAAGTTTGGAAGCTTGGTTCTGAGCTTCCCCAATCTTTATATGTAATATATTTCTTAAGAAGCACGTCTTGGCTGGGAACATGTACATGAAAAAGATAGGTTTCAATCCCAGGCAAAGCAAGTGCTTTCCTTGGAAGCTGTCCAATGGTGAGGGATGGGGGAAGAAGCATTGTACACATTTCCTCTACCTTGAGTGAGAGAGTACGGTGATCCAGGCTGTAAAGAGTAAGATGAAATGAATTTCTGCAACATCTGTGGGTTGCAGAGACAAACTCACACCATTTGGAAGGAGGAAGTAGTTCAGGGTGCCTATGAGAAGAGCTTACCTATATTTACTCAAAAAGGACTACCATTCCTGAGTATGGATCTACTGGCTTTTGTTTTCTGGACATTCAGTTCTCCTGCATTACTTGAATTTTTACATTGACATATCCTTTCCCCACTGTTCTTGGAGAGTCATTTGATTTCCAGCAGATCCTATGACAATTCCACCCTGTGCCATCAGCATGGACTGAAATGCATGCCTCATACACACCATACTATGCTTTCAGCTTTTGACTTTTTGATGTGGTTTTCTATTTCTTTTTTCTGATATGGAGAAAGCTTATTCTTTTTTATTCTTTAACAGCTTTATTGAGATACAATTAACATATCACATGATTCACCTATCTAAAATGTACAATTCAGTGTTTTTTAGTATGTTCCCAGGATTGTGTAACTGTCACCACAGTCAATTTTAGAATATTTTCATCTTCCCAAAAGAAACCACATATCCATTGGCAGTCACTTCCCATTTCCCCTCAACACTTCAGCCCTAGGCAACTACCAATCTACTTTTTGTCTGTATGGATTTGCCTATTCTGGACATTTTGTATAAATGGAATCATAAAATATGTGGTCTTTTGTGACTGGATTCTTTCACTTAGTATAATGTTTTCAAGGTTCATCCATGTTGTAGCATGTATCAGCAAGTTATTCCCTGTTGTAACTGAGTAATATTCCATTGTATGGATATAGATGTGGTTTTCTACTTATATGATCCCACATTTTGCGTGTTGTATGCAATACCCAGCAGAGTTTGGCACTTTGGGCAGAATTTTTCGGTATAGATTAAATCTCATCTTAGAAAGGTCGTTTTTTTAACCTGATTGACTTGGATTCATAATTTTTTGCACCTAGTCTTCCAGAGCATAGTTTTTGGTGAATAGTTTAAGTTAGTTAACATCTTGAGTCTATGATGCTTCTAGACTTCCAGACTATAGAATTCCCAGAAAAGCGAGAAATGCTATTATTCCCTGTCAGTTCTTTTCAAGCTACCTTAGGCAGGGCCACATCAAGCAGAACAACCAGGTATAGCTAGATTTCACTATTACATTTAGATCGGAACTTTTTTGGGTCACTGACTTATTTGAGAAGCTGATTAGAGCTACGGATTCTTTCTCAGTTGGTATAATTTGCACATATAAACAACATTTTGTGTATTAAGCCATCTATGTACTTCCATGAATAACCCAGGTATTAGAGATATTGCATTACAAAATGTGAAATGAAAAGAACAGTCTATATTCTACACCTGTATTCTATATCTACATCTAGTGGCTCAAAAATTATGACCAGAGAGTGATTCATTATCTAAGAGTTATCTTAGCTTAACAGACTGGGGTTGATAGGGATGGACCAAGGATTCCTGACCCTCTTTGTTTCACTTAAAGCAAAGGAAATGGCTATGCTACATTTAGTGAACATAAAAATGTAATGTCCTAGCCAACTG
Organism: Balaenoptera borealis; assembly: GCF_965194805.1. NCBI lineage: Eukaryota > Metazoa > Chordata > Mammalia > Artiodactyla > Balaenopteridae > Balaenoptera > Balaenoptera borealis. Next base: position 59,435,677 of record NC_138873.1, read on the forward strand.
GACCTTTGGTGAACCATTTTCTGTTTCTCTTGTTTTAAGAAAGATACTGATGGAAATTTCTACTTCCTTTGCTGTGGTTGATATTTTTATCTAATACTGGATACCAGGGGTGTTTGTGCCATAGAATATAAAGGCTGAGAAGAACAATCTGGAACATGGTATATAGAAATTTAAGATTATTTCTATTATTTATCAATTCAACAAGTACTTTTGAGGACCCCTATGTGCCAGGCCCAGCTTGTTGCTGGGGATACTGTAATGAACAAGACCGAGATGACTTGGAATAAACTTTGTTATGTCCTTAAATAAATGGAGTGAGTTCTCCATGGGTAAGAAAAGTTGATTATGAGGAGCAAATATGTATTTTTAATTTTTTTTTCTTTAAAAAAGGTCAGCAGCTGATTTCTGAATTAGATGAAACGTGCTCTAGAAGAGCACTTGGGGAAACTGGGAGAGGGAGGCCCATGTGATGAATTTAATCGCCAAAGTGGTAATGAGTGACGGCAGGAATGGAGATTCCATGGTGCAGGTTATTAGTTAAGAGAAGCCAGCATAAAAAAGTGAGAGAAGGGAAGCCTTCCCCAAGTCTGGAAAATTACCCTACTGCTTGAATTGCGAGAGAAGCTTACAATCGTAATAAGTGATAAGGTGAGAAGCTTTTTGAAAGACCCGAGGAAAGTCTAGTGAATCAATTATCCCCACAGCCATAAAAGAGCCTCCTCCTTTGTAGACAAAGATGAGAAGAGCAATAAACGCGTGCAAGGAGCCGCCGCACCAGCTTCCAATAACATGCCTGCCTGGCTTATGGAAAAGACTGACTGCAGGTGATAAAGCTGTCAAGGTGTAAAGGACACTTTCCAGGACTACAGAGGGGACACATGTGGTGCCAGGGCCTCTGGTCTGATGTACTTAGTGAAAAAAATAAGGAAAAGAAGATTTAAAAATTGCAAGGTGAGCAAAATGACATCAGTTGTTTTTCTGTATATAGTAAAAGTATGACTGGGAAGGCTCTTGTTATTAATGTTGTTATTAAAATTAGTTATATTTTCCCGGATTTCCTCTACCACTTGGTGTATGGGAGAGCTATTTTTAGAGGTGGGATGAAAATAAAGTAATGAATTACAAGTAAAAATCAGTGATAAAATTAGGTTTTAAGCCATATATTTATTATGTGTTTCAACAGCTGCTCACACGTTAGGTTGGCATCCTGAGAAGTTTAAAAATAACCAATTATGTCAAAGTAAAATATTTTTCCTTATTTTAGAAATGAAACATCTACATCACCTATAAATCACCTTGCTCAGCAGTTTGGTACAACAACAGGGTCGCCAGTTTTACAGGGGAAGAAATTCAGACTGGGAGGTATAGAGAACTTCTGTCAGCCAGGGTTGCCCAGCATCTTTTGTGCACGAGTTTTAAATTTTGATGGTTTCCTATATTGTGAGAATTGTTTTCTCAAGAGCGACTCCAAAACCCATATTTCCCAGCTGTTCTCTTCAGCTGGGGAACAGATATGTCACTTAGACTTTGTTATTCAGATGCATAAGAGTGAGACTTGAACGCAGAAGTGAGCAACACGAGGTGGTGTCCAGGTGAGAGGGATCCACTGCTCAGCATGGTGGTGAAGGCATCTGGTTCTCTAGATGTCTGTGATGGAGCCCCTAGATCCTTGGTTATCGTGTTGATCCTGCTGTGTGGTTCATGACTTTGAGCCTGAAACTAGCCAGAGTGGATTCTGTTGTTTGCAACCAAGAATACTAACCAATATAACAAGGTAAACAATTGTCTTGAAATTACCTGGTAAATTAGAGAAAGAGTCAGAATTGGCACTAAGCTGTCTCATTTCCAAGTTTCAACCCCTAGATGGAGTTAATACAATACAGTGATTGCAAGTTTGTGTCCCCACCCTTATCACTTGGCTGAGATGCAGGCTTGGGCCTTTCTCCATTCAGTGCTCTAGGCTGGGAGTCAGCAGACCAAACCTAGCCCACTACCTGCTTTTGTAAATTAAGTTTTATTGAGACACAATTGTGCCCATTTGTTTGTGTATTATCTGTGGTTGCTTTCACACTATAACGGCAGAGTTGAATAGCTGCCATAGAGACTGTGTGGCAGGTAAAGTCTAAAATATCCACTGTCTTGCTCCTGGTAGGCGGTCACTACCAATCAGCAGGATCTGGCAGGTGAAATGAAGCCTGTTTGGCATCCCTGGTTTAATGTGCACTGTTAGTCATCCACTGATACTTTCGTTAGCAGCGTTAGCTTTCAACACGGGCTCTGACCAGAGGCTGGTGGAGATGAAGACTGTACAGAGATAATAAGGGAATGCACCCACACATAGGTTAGAGGGTATGTACATTATTCATTCTTTTGCCTCTACATTTTTTTTTATTAAAATGGATAATTTAGGAAGCTGTGCTTTTTCACTAAGTAGGTTTTACCTCTGTAGATGATTAGACTGATAGATTTCAACTAGAAAAAAAAAAAAAAAAGAGAGAGACCTGATCAAGATTGCTTCCTTTCTAAGCTGGCATTTAGTAAATGTCTTCAATCAACCTGGACATTGGCCACCCTTAAAAATGATTGATTCAAGTCCAAGGGGGCCTTGGGGAAAGTCCATAGGTCATAGCTTCGGATCCGGAAGATCGATATTGTCTTGATGCCAATGCCTCCACTTTTGACGCAGATTGATCCAGGTAACAGACATTTGGCTTCTCAGAACCTTAGGAGGAAGTTACTGAGTTGATCACATCTCCGGTGGATAACCCCTTTTGTTGCCCCAGCTGTGTAGAATGACTCACAGGTCCTGAATCTGCCTGTCTGTCTAGTGCTGAGGTTTTGCTCACACTGCTGGCTCTTCTCCGTGGCATGTGCATTCTTCATGGCCTAACTAGGTTCTCGCAGTCCTTTGAGACTCAAGCCCAGTGCCATCCCCTCCGCACCCCCCACCCCCGGGAAGATTTTCTGATCCCTGCGCTCTGGGCTCACTCCTGTCATGGGCTTTTCATACTGTGTTGTCCATTTACTTCTCTGCCTCCCGAGGGTGAGACTGTGCTGGCACTGAGTGGTTTACCTCTGTTCCCTGCACACAGCCCAGTGCTTAGCACACAAAAGGTGCTCAAAATATGTTTATTAGAAGAGATGGCATCCTTTTTGTGGTCCAGAGGCAGGGCCTGGTGAGTGAAGCTGAGCTTTCCTCTGTGGCTTCTTTTTCAGCAAAGGATTACAGTGCAGCAGGGGTTTTAATTGGATTCTGAGCCAATTTGTTTATTTACTCTAAAATAAATGGAGAGAGAAAAGGAAGAAAATGCATCAGAATGCAATGCTATGCAATTCGAGATGGTGGGATTCTCAGTGATTTTTTTTTTATTTTGTTTTTATGCTTTTCTGTATTTTCTAAACTTTGTATATGGGTGTGTGTGTTTAGTTTTACAAATAGAAGAATAGACATTAAAGGAATTAAAAAATAAAATAACCAGAGTAAGATGTCCAATAGATTAGTTATTGTTTATGATAAAATTAAAAATTTTTACCAGGCATGTTAGCCAATTTAAAAATTCTAAATAAAATATTGTAACCAGGAAATAAAAATAACCTCGGTCTTTTTTTTTTTTTATAAAAGCTATATCATATGTTGAAACATTAAGATGGTTAGAATGAATAACTAGGATTACAAGCTTTGGTTTGGCCCTGAGTTAACTCTAGAGTGGGATCCTATGTTCACCTTGCCTTTTCCTCATTTATCCCAATGAGCACAGATGGACATTTTTTGTGAAACGTCTTTATTAACAGGGCTTCTCTATCCTATAGAAAAAATATAAATGAAAAGGTTAGGTTTCCAGGACCAGAAGGGGAAAAAGTCATCGTCACACAGACTCAGGGAAAGCACACACTCAGGCAAGGGTCGTGGGTTGTAGCATTTGTAGGTCCAGCCGTCAGCTCCAGGGCTTGGGAGTGAAAATACCCAGGGCAATCGACCAAGGGTTGGTTAGTCAAGTGTTAAAGTTACTTACAGGCAACCTTAAAACAAAATACTCAAATGCAAAGCCTGTTATGAGCCTGAGTGTAGCACACTGAGGGAAATCTTAAAGGAAAGTGCTGGTGAGTCTGATGAAGGCCAAGTGCAAGCTTGCAGGCACCCACTGAGATAGCTTGGGGTGCTGAACCAGGGGGTCATGCTTAGGGGCACAATACTGAATTCACTTATAAAACCCCCGCATCAGAGCACTCAGACAATAGCCAAATTGGTAATGGTTTATGGTTACCCCAGAATATCTTTCAAATTGTATATAAACTCAGAAGTTTATAATACTGTCATACAATGACTTTAACATGTATCTAAACCTCAGTTCTCAACTAAGCTTCTAGACTGAGATTTTTGAAATTTTATTTCCTCTATTACATGTTAATGCATGAATAAGCACATCTGAAAGCACAGATGAAAAATATACCCACATCAGGAATTCCTCTAGGTACACATAAGTAAATGAAGGATATGGCAAAATTTTGGGGAAAAGATATTATTCCATTTCCCATTATTCAAATTTAAGAGCTAAATTTTAAGTGTGTTGGAAAAGCCATTGACTCACTAATAATATCTCCTATATTAGAGATAATTCAGTTGATAATTCTATGATCGAATCAAAAAATCCCTTTTATACCTGAGCAAAACTACATCGTAGAATTCATGTGCTGTTTGCAGTAACTATCACCACCATGCCACTCTGAACCTTGGAGCATTTGTCACTGTGGTATGGAAATTATTATTATGATGATATTAAAGGTAGAATTTGAGGGAGTATTTCAGACAGCACCCTTTAAAAGCAAGTATATAGAAATCAGTTGAGTAAATTGGATAGTTGAAACCCCCTGCCTTTCCTGACCCCCAATTTCATAGCTTTACAATGATTCATCCTGAAAATGTAGGCTGGGCGAAGCGTCCTTAACTCCCGTTCAGTTGACGCTAACCCCAGTTCAGTTACTCAGCTTTGCGGAGGTGTCATAACTTTAACATTTTCTTCCGTAAAATTGTGACAAAAGATAGAATACTCTTGTACTGATGTGTGGTTACATTGTTTCTCCTTCTTAGAAAAATTTCACATTTTAAAACCTACGGCTTTTTCATCTCCAGGGGACAGGTGGGGTGACCTCTTCTCGTCACTGTAGCGTTTTCCCCTCCTAGGCTGGAAGGCGTCTTGGTGTAATTTCATGGATAGCTGCATTTGTCTTTGGAAGTTTTCTGCATCATCACCAAACTACACTGCTTGTTAGTGTTCCAAGCCCTCTTCATCTGCAAAGCGCTCACTCTTCACAGTAGCTGGGGAGGTAACTCCCTATTACCACATTCCAGATGAGAAAATGAAAACTTGGGGATTAAGTAACTTCCTCAGATTCAGACAGTGTCTGTTCGTGCGTTGTGGAGTGGAGGATGGATGGGGCAGCAGATGTGTTCAGAATAGACCACAGACCTGATGATTCATTCAGACATTGGTCTAGTCATCCCTCCCAGCCTCCTTAAGTCCCTCTTCCTGTGCCCCCTTTCCTCAATAAGTCTTTTTTTTTTTTTTTTTTTTGGCTGCGGCTTGCGGGATCTTATTTCCTGGACCAGAATTGAACCCGTGCCTTTGGCAGTGCAAGTGCAGGGTCCTAACCACTGGACTGCCAGAGAATTCCCAGTAAGTCTTTTTCCATGAGTTCCCTGGTAGTGTCCCAGCCTTCCCCTCCCTAATATTTCACTGTGCTCTTGTGAACAGAGGCTTAGAGAGCTGGAGATGGTGGACAAATTTTTCTGGGCTCTGTGTGATTTCTAATCCATGGTCAGAGCATCTTGGGAAGAAGTTGGACACTCTTTCACTCTCGTCATCGGGCTTATGCAGGGTATCTGGCAAGGAGCTCCTTCAGTCCTGCTATTTCTTATTTGCTCAGGGTTTTTTGACTCCATGAGGATGAGATTGACAAGGTAGCTTTGGGGCAACTGTCCCTCACTGGGGATCATTGTGCCCAATCCCCTGTAAACACCATCCATCCATCCATCCATTTCCTCACTCAATAAATACCATGTTCCAGGCATTGCCACAATGATATAATGGCTAAGAAGAATAAGAGCTATTGGGACTTCCCTGGTGGTGCAGTGGTTAAGAATCCGCCTGCCAGTGCAGGGGACATGGGTTCGAGCCCTGGTCCAGGAAGATCCCACATGCCACGGAGCAACTAAGCCTGTGCGCCACAACTACTGAGCCTGTGCTCTAGAGCCCGTGAGCCACAACTACTGAGCCCACGAGCCACAACTACTGAAGCCCGAGCACCTAGAGCCCGTGTTCTGTAACAAGAGAAGTCACCACAGTGAGAAGCCCGCACACCACAACAAAGAGTAGCCCCCGCTCACTGCAACTAGAGAAAGCCTGAGCACAGCAACAAAGACCCAATGCAGCCAAAAAAATAAATAAAATAAAATAAATAAATAAATTTATAAAAAAAAAAGAATAAGAGCTATGTGCTCATGGAGTTTGTTCTAGAGGGAGAGACAAACAATAAGGAAGGAAATGAACAAACAAGACAGTTCCACCTTGTGACATATAATGAGGGAAATAAATGGGGGACCTGACAGACAATATCCCAGGAGGATGATTCCTTTAAATAGAGCTGTCTGGAAGACCACTTTAAGGGGCTGCCTTCTGCACTGATGCCTGGCAGAAGGGAAGGGCTCAGCCATTCTGGGACCTGGAGAAAGACCATACCAGGCACTGGGGACAGGAAGATGCTCAGAGGTGCAGCTGAGTCTGGCTTGTTCCAGGGGTTGGAAAGGGGCCGGTGTAGCTGGAGCGTAGTGAGTGAGGGGGTGTGTAAGCAGTGGGGTGGGGTCAGACCTTGTTGGGCTTTGCCCATAGCAGTGATTCCCAGATGGAACACACAGCACGGTCGCACTGGCTGTTTCCAGCGAGCGTCCACTTGGGCTATGCCTTGTGTTAGATATTTAGACTCCTGCCCCAGAGACAGGCCATGGCGAGGACCACTGGACTGTGAAAGCATGTGTTTCACTATTTCCTGTTACTCTTCCCAGGCTGTCAACATTAGGGGAGCTGTTGAGAACTTAGGAGCTCAGCCCCCAGAGAGGCGACCGTGTCACCCCCTGAGGACATGAGCGGGAGCAGAGCACAGGTTGCCCTTGTTCCTGTTCTGACCTTCCTGTTTATCCAGAATCATTCTGAGACACTTGCATTTCCTTTGGCAGCCTGCATAGCACTTAACCTTCACCATGCAAATCAGTATTAATCTATCAAGCATTCTAGGCTAGCCTGTTTTTGTCCCCATTAACCTCTGGCTAGCCCTACACTTCTCCAATAAAAGAACTCCATTTCCTAATCAGTGGTCACTTCCCGATGGAAATCATAATTATGGTGATGCAGCATTCGCTTAGCATACACAGCTTTTATGAGTGTGATTCATAGAAGTGAGGCAATGGGACTGAGTAGGTTGTGTGCCCAGTTGTTTTGCCCATCTTATTTTCCAGTTCTGTAGGGTGGCCATATACTTTACTGTCCAAGTAGGGGTGCTTTGCGGGATGGAAGGGGGCTCTATTAATAATTACATCATGAAAGTAGACGTAAACTTGGGTGTGTTCTCCCCCTAGGTTTTCAGTATTTGGATACCACACACTGCTGTTATATTTTCTAGGTTTTTCACATAACAATGAATGACAGTCAGTCTTTCTTGCCCCGATATGATAATCAAGTACATTAAGTCCATCCATTTTATGGGTTTAAAGAGGAAGTCATAAAATGACTCTCTTACTTGTGGCTGATGCCAAGGTTATGAAGGAAATAGCTGAGCCTAAGCTTGTAACCTCAGTTCTGCCCTGAGGCTCTGGATGGTTAGGAAAATGGCAGAGAGGTCTGAAAGCTTTTTGCTTCCCTCTCTTCCTATTTACGTCCCTGCATGAGGACAGCGCCTCTTGAAAGGGAAGGTGTGGAGGTGGCAGGGAGATCATTTGCCTGATGGTCTCCGGTCAGACCACCTGCTAGTGACAGCGAAGGTGGAAAAGGAGTGATTCCCAAAACAACCAATCATTTACCACAGTGAGAACCTGTTGTGTGTGCCAATAAGCAAGGAACTGTCTCAAGGGGAAGGAATGATTGGGGTGAATCCAATTGATTACTCATGGCAAAATAGATAATTCTGCGTATCCTCAGTTGGCAATAATAATTTTTTATTATTCTTTAATTTATTAGAAAATCTTTAAAAAGAGTCTTGGCTGAATGTTTGCTAATTTGCTTAAAGAGCACAAAACCGTGGGATCAATTTAACACTGTATCCTGTCCTCCCTCCTCAACCCACACGTAAGCCAAAGTCTCTCAGTCAAGTTAAAGGTTTTCTGCAGATACTGAGTCACAGTGAATCTGCTGTTAAGAGAGTCTTTCGACTGGGATGACATTCTTGAAAATGCAAATTATTCCTAAACAGGACCTGATGGTTTGTTTTTTCCAAGGACAACTTTTCTTCTTTAATATAAGAACTAACTGAGGCCTGCTGTGAAGAGAGTATTTAGTTCAGTAATTTAGACTAAGTATTTATACCACAATTCCCCACGAGGGTTTTATAGTAAGTCAGGTCAACCCACTGAGATGTTGACATTTACAGGGAAGCTCACCTAATCCTCCAAAGACCCATCTCCTCCTCTTCCTCCTGCCCACTCTTGTTCCTACCCTTTCCCACTGTAGTTCTGGAGCCTGCAAAACCTGAGCCTTCGTCTGTACTGGGAGAGCTATTCCCTCAAACCCGTTTGTGCTCCGTTCAGTGCAGCTCAGCCTGGAAGCAAATATTTTTGCGAAACAACTGGGATATAATTACATGACTAAGAAATAAGACAGGGATGGGGTTGTGGTTTGATTCTATGGAAAAATAACAAATTGCTGGTGTGAATCCATGGATGCAGGTTTAAGGATGCTTGACTCTTGAAGTGTTTTGCCATCTAGACCAGTGTCCACAAAGATATAATGTGAGCCACATATGCAATGTAAAATTTTCTGGTAGCCACATAAAAACAGGTGAAATTAATTTTAATAATTTATTTTGTTTAACCCAATATGCATAAAATATTATCATCCTAACATGTAATCAACTTGAAAAGTATTAATGAGATATTTGACATTCTTTTTCATGCTAAGCCTTTGATATCGGGAACACGTTTCAATCCAGACTAACCACATTTCACATGCTCAAGAGCTACACGTGGCTAGTGGTTACTGTATTGGAAAGGACAGTACAGATGCAGATCATTGCTACTCAAAACGTGGTCCATGCCAAAGAAGACATACAGATGGCCAACAGGCACATGAAAAGACGCTCAACATCACTAATCGTCAGGGCGATGCAAATCAAAATCACAATGAGATATCACCTCATACCTGTCAGAATGGCCATTGTCAAAAAAGACAAATAAGTGTTTGTGAGTCTGTGGAGAAGAGGGAACCCTAGTACACTGCTGGTGGGAATGCAAATTGGTACAGCCACTATGGAAAGCAGTATGAAAAATCTTCAAAACATTAAAAATAAAACTACTATATGATCCAACAATTCTACTCCTAGGTATTTATCCAAAGAAAATGAAAACACTCATTTGAAAAGCTATAAGCACCGCAAAGTTTAGCAGCATTATTTACAGTAGCCAAGATATGGAAGCAACCTAAGTACCCATCAACAGATGAATGGATAAAGATGTAGTATACTCACACACACACACACACACACACACACACACACACACACACACACACAATGGAATATTGCTCAGCCATAAAAAAAGAATGAGATCCTGCCATTTGCAACAACATGGATAGACCTGGAGGGTATTATGCTTAGTGAAATAAGTTAGGCAGAGAAAGACAGATACTGTATGATTTCAATTATATGTGGAATCTAAAAAACAAAACAAACAAATGAATATAGCAAAACAGAAATAGACTCACAGAGAACAAACTAGTGGTTACCACAGGGGAGAGGGTCGGGGAGAGGGGCAAAATAGGTGAAGGGGATTAAGAGGTACAAACTGCCAGTTATAAAACAAACAAGTCACAGAGATGTAACGTTACAGCACAGGGAATATAGTCAATATTTTATAACTTTGTATGATGTGTAATATATAAAAATATCAAATCGCTATGTTATATACCTTGAAACTAATATAATATTTTAAGTCAACTATACTTCACCTGAAAAAAATGTGATCCATGGACAGATGTGAGCTGTTTGCTACAGGACCACAATGAGATAAATTCAGGAACTGAAAGGAAGTGTTTAAAAACTTTGATAGCAATGTGAAATTGCCATGACATCCAAGCATGTGATCATTTAAAAAGCAATCCACCCTTATTGTATTTTAAAGAATATTAGTCTGCAATTGATTGGGGGTGAGAACGGAGGAGCAGCTTGAATCTTCCTCACAGAGAGCTTGAGAAGCCTTGTTCTGGGTCTTCCACTATTCCTACTCTGCGTTTCTCAACCTCAGGTTAGCCCAGCAAGTTGCAGAAATGGATCCCTCAAGGGTCACTAGTACGGCTCACTGTGGAACTGTGGTGTCATTCTGGTTCTCATTATCCTCGATGTTTCGTGATATTTAACTGTTGATCATCTCTTTTTTTCTCTCCCTAAGATTAGTGGTTCTCTTATCTGATTTCTTCATCACCCTCCTACCTTCTAAATCCAGGTTCATTAGGGAGTTGCATGGTTGGAAGTGAGCTAACTTAGAAAGAGTAATTTGTCCATTGAGCCTAATATGGTGAGAGTGGGAAGCTGAGAGATGGGTCAGCAGGGAGAGAAAGAGTACATGTGTTAGGATTCTCCAGAGACAGAGAACCAAAAGGATATATTTCTCTATATAGATATACCTCTGTTGATCTAGTATCTATCTATCTATCTATCAATCAATCAATCAATCAATCTATCTATCTATCTGAGAAAGAGAGAGAAAGAGAATATAAAAAATTGGCTCATGAGATTCTGGAGGCTGAGAAGTCCCCAGACAGGCAGTCGGCACGGTGGAGACCCGGGAGAGCTGGTGTGTAGTTTCATTCTGAGTCTGAAGGGCTGAGAACCAGAAGAGCCAATGGTGTAAGTTCCAATCCCCAAATCTACAGAGTCGAGACCCAAGAAGAGCCAAAGTTCAGTCTGAGTCTGAAGGCCAGACTCAAATGTCTCAGCTCAGAGCAGTCAGGCAGGAGGAGCTCCTGCTTATTCTCGGAAGGGTCAGCCTTTTGTTCTAGTCAGACCTTCAACTGATTGGACGAGGCCCACCCACATTGGAGACAGCAATCTGCTTTATTCAGTTTACTGATTCAAATGTTAATCTCATTCAAAACACCTCCCAGACATACTCAGGATAATGTTTGACAAATATCTGGGTACCTTATGGCCCAGTGCTGTTGACATATAAATTAACCATCACAGTGCATATGGAATTCAGATGAGAGGTGGTAGAGCCTGCATACAGGCAGTAGTCAGGTGGTAGAGAGGAGAGGAAAGGACCAAGTTGGGAGACCATCAGGAGAGGGACAATGGCACGGTGGAGACTCACGGTGTGAGAGAGGGAGCAGGTGAGGCTGACTCCAGGCTTGGTAAAGGGATTCCAGGGACGGCCAAATCCACTTTCCCCTGAAAGTCAAAGTATCCACAGTGGAACCCCTTTCCTCCTCCTATCACAGTCCCTTCCTCTCAGCTGCATCTCCTGAAGGCCATTCTGTGAGTGACATCACCAGTCTTCCAATCACATGGGCTCAAAACCTGGAGCCACCTTTGCCCCCCTTATCCTTTTCTGCCTCATCACTTGTGGCGTCCTATAGACTATTTCCACAGACCCTTTCTCTTCCAGCCTCTCGTTTCCATTCACATGCCTTAGCAACCAGCTAGACTAGACTCATTACCTCTAGCCAAGCTCTTGCAATATTCTCCTAACGCGTTGTCTTGTTACCAGCCTCTCTGTGCTCCAAACCACCTCGCATGTCACTGCCAAACAATCTTAAGGAACAGCTTCAAGACTGCCTTCCCTTCCCTCAGTGTCCACTCATTGGCTGCTAATGATGTCGAGTCTCCCTCCTCAGGGATCCCCCATGCCCTGGCGCTAGCAGGTGTTTCAAGGCTCATCGTCCCTGTGTTACGGAGCTCCCTGGGCATTGGGCACTGTGTTCCTGAGGGTGCAGCCCTAATGCGGTGAGAGGTTGTGGAGGGAAAAGCAGGGCTCACTGGGAGCACAGGTAAGGGACTTTAACCTGACTCAGGGTTCTCAATAAGCTGAAGCTTAAAGAATTTTTCGGAATTAGCCAGGAAGAGGAAACCATACATGCTAAGGCCTGGACATTAGAAAGAATGTGATGCATTCGAGGGCCTGGAAGAACAGCACGTGGCTGAATCCACAGAGGGAAAGGACAAGCTTAAAATGATGCCAGGGAGGGGCATAAGACAACTCTCTTAAGCATGTGGGCTTAATTCTAAGAGTAGTGGAAAACCATGGAAGGATTGTAAGTGGGGGTGTGAAATGATCAGATTTGCCTTCTTTTTTTTTTTTTTTTTTTAAATTTTGGGTTTATTTATTTATTTATTTATTTATTTATTTATTTATTTATGGCTTGTTGGGTCTTCGTTTCTGTGCGAGGGCTTTCTCTAGTTGCGGCAAGTGGGGGCCACTCTTCATCGCGGTGCGCGGGCCTCTCACTATCGCGGCTTCTCTTGTTGCGGAGCACAGGCTCCAGACGCGCAGGCTCAGTAGTTGTGGCTCAGGGGCCCAGCTGCTCCGCGGCATGTGGGATCTTCCCAGACCAGGGCTCGAACCCGTGTCCCCTGCATTGGCAGGCAGATTCTCAAGCACTGCACCACCAGGGAAGCCCCAGATTTGCCTTCTTAAAAGTTCACTCTAACTGCTGTAGATTTTAACTATTGGTCACCTCTTTTTCTCCCCCTAAAACTTCCTCTAACATTTTTAACCCTAGGTTAATATCTCCACGTAAGTTGGGAATTCCAAAATGTATTTGTCAAGGAAGCTATTTCATGTAACATCTCTCTTACACTCCCCGTGCGCTTTGGAACACCGTCTGAGAAATGCTGACTTAGATAACTTCCTCTGCCCAGGATGCCTCCTTGCCCTATTGCCCTATTGAAACCCAGTGCAGCTTGCCAGACTCAGATTCCACCCATCTTTCCAGTCCTGGCACCAATGGCTGGAGGCTCTCCCAGATCCCACTGTCAAGTGTCAAGTCAGTTGTCTTCATCCCTTAAGTCAAGGCTCCTCTCAGATCTTAAAAGGCTGCAATTCTAGGGTATAAGAGAGCTCGGTCTTTCCTGAAATCCCGCGGTGCATTGTTACAGTATCTCTTGGGCACTAATCAGCCGACTGTGAATTAGTGCAGAATGTGTGTCTGTCTTAATTCCCCATGAAGGCAAGGGTTGGGGGTTATTAGTTTCTGTATCTCTCTCATACCCCTACTACCTTGTCCAGGGGAGGAACTTGATTGCTATTTCATTAATTCTCCGCCCTCGAGAAGCCACGTTCCCACTATTCTAGGCCACATATAAGTACAGCTTCCTTGTGTCTTGGGCAGCACAGCAAGCCTCCCCACCTCATCCGGGAGTCAGTCTGTCAGCACCTGTGTCTGCAGGTGTGCTGCCGGGGGGAGCTTTCCCCATGCGCAGTCCACTGGGAGCCTGAAAGCCTTGGCAAACTCCTGCTACCTCCCCTCTATTTTTATCCTCAGATTGAGGCTCTGGAATGCTTTCCAGAGATCCCCAAGGACACCTGGAAAGCACAGACCAGGACAGGCATGCGAAGGGCTTGCTCATCTCTCCACCAAGCGCTTTCTCAGCTTCCCGGTCCAGGAACCAGAGGGGAAAAGGTCTGCTTCCTGTCGTGTCTTTGGGTGTTTCTCAGCTTGCGCCTCAGAACAGGCATCCTTTGGTCCAAAGGGTATCACAGCTGCGTTTCCCCTTTTGTGATGGCATGTGTGTGGCGAAGGCAAGTGGGGAGTAATGGCTTTTGTCAAAGAGTCCGTCCTCCCCCGCATCAGTGTCGGTTCCCCTTACCCGGGCTTGTTCCTCTCGCTCTTTGTGGGAAGGACTGTCAAAGGATGTCAGGATAAATTCTCTGCTCCTGCTTGTGCCTTTTCTTCCTCTCTCCCTCACTCTCCCTCCTCTCTTTTGATTCTGTCTTGATGTCATCTCTTCAAAGTATACTACCTGTAAAATATTGATTCACAGCAGGCTGCATCTGCCAGGATCAGATTTCTCTTCTGCTGGCAGCAGTAATAAACTACCACAGACACTGCAGACCCGGTGCCAGCTTCACCGCTGCTTCACACACATCCGTCTGTCTTCTGCCTGACTCTACATAATGAAACAGCATCCAGAGACATTTCAGAAGTAGAGAAACCAAGTAACAACCAGTGGGGACATGAAAGAGCCAGAGGAGCGTGCAGACGGAAGGTGTAACAGGCATCACCCCAAGCAGCAGATGAAGCACAAGCTCCCTGGTTTCCTGACAGCAACTGGAAGAACAGCAGTGGAAAACAAAGCTGCCCAGTTTACTGCCCATGGGAGCATAATGGCAATGGTACCCCACCTCCTTCTGACCTTCTCCCTTTCCCCCAGCATCTTGGGCCAGCTCGTGGAATTGCACCTTCAAACACGGATAACTTATGAGCCCTGCTGGGAATGTCAAACCTAGAGGAAGCTCTTATGTAACAGAGACATGAATTTAGTTTGTGTAGAAAAAGAGAATTAATGGCGCGGCAGCGGGCTTGGACTTGAAGAGCTTGGACTCTGGAGCCCAAGCCTGGGTTGGGTGCCTGACTCTGCCACTTACCATCCGTGTGACGTGGGGCAAATTGCTACGTTTACATCCCAGTTTCCTTGTTGGTATTATAATGGGATTGTCATTGTGACAAGTTGCAAGGCATTTAGAATAGTGCCTGGCTTATAGCACTATTGAAATGTTCATAAAACACACTCACAAATTTCCCTGCTGGGGAGTCAAAAGTCCCAGTTGATGGGAACAGTGTGGGCATTCCTCTTCCCTCTTGGGGATGTAGGTCATCATCCAGAAAGGCTTCCAGAGCAGATAGGCAGCTGGAGGTTGAGCAAGCCCCATCCCCCCAGGGTGGAGGGGGGAGCCTGAATATTCTCCTCTTGCTTTGCCTGCAAATGTGCACTTGTTCCAAGATGTCCCAGTCTCTGAGAAGGTGACTCTTTATTCCAAAGCACAGCAATTGTGGGAAGAGTTTTCTGAATCTCAGTGGCGTGTGTCTGTGTCATTCGCATCCTGGCTGGGGAGGAAAGTATTAAAAAGAGAAGCGGCCATCCGAAGTCAGTAAGTCCGTCATCAGAGATGACAGCTGTGTGTTTGCATTCTTGTTTTACTGCGACTTTGAGCAAGTTGGTGAAGGTGGCAATGGCATCCAGCTCTGGCCTGTGAAGAGTTACGATTTTCTACTGTATTAGCTACTGAAGGGACCCTACCACTTAGCACCCTCTGAGGAGCCTTCCCTTTTGCAGTACGGGGAAATTTACCCCTTGTGACCAACTGTTAAGCTTCCTTTGAAGCCTCTTTTAATTCAGATTTGGTTCAGCTCACGACGGCTTCAGAGTCAGTGGGGAAAACGTTTACGATATGACAAACCAGCAACCTGTATTTTTTACGTACCATTAGAGAAATCATGGGTCTTTTATTCTTGCGTCCTTCTGCTTTTTTGGGGAGAGATGTCCTCTGAGAGCCCTCAGTTCCTCGCTTTATATTCTTTCTCCTCTTCAAGCCTCAAAGCCTCTGTGCACAGTAGCAGGCTTCCCTTTGTTGAGGCAGGCTGGAGAAAGTTTCATCTGAAGCCCGCCAGAGCCAAAGGTCTGCGGGTCAAAAGGGAGACTGCCGAGTCAAGTGAAGCATCCATCCCATCCCTGGGGGTTTAGTTCCTCAGACCAAGGGGGTTTACTTCCCTTCCCCAAAGGCCTCGAAGGGCACTGTGATCTCATGGGCTACGTGTGGTCCCAATGTGCCCAAGCTGTCACCCTCACCATGGCGTGCTCCCAGAACCGTGCTGTTCTTCATGATGTCAGGATCCTGAATTACCGCGTGTGTCCCTTTTCAGAGATAGAGCAGGGGATTTAGCACTGTGCAAAGCATCCAAAGGTGGAGCTGTGGGAGAAAGAATGACTGAGCAAAGAGTGGCAAGCGAGGGGCCAGCAGCAAGACACGGGCCCTCAGTCTTGACCTTGAGCCAGGGTTTGCTGAATATATGATGTGGAGGCTGAATATCCCCTATGAAAAAGGGAGGGAGGTCAAACCACAAGGAGGGGTACAGTGGTGTGATTCGTGGCCTGGGTGTGGAGATCACTTCTGCAGTCGTGTGGCCTTGGGGAGAACGACTACACCTCTCTGTCTCCAGCTTATCTTCAAAATGGATTGTTAGGAGGATTGGATATGATAAGCCATGTAAAGCGCTTAGCGCAGAGACTGATACATAGTAAGGCTCAGAGGAATGTTAAAACATATTGATATAAAGAAGTATTGAGAGTAAGGGGCTCCTCAGGATATAACCCCTTGGGAACACAATGGGGAAACCATGGAAAAGGGATTTTTTAAAGGCTATTCAGTAAAGAACTTAAAAGTCACCCTTGGCTTTATCCATACTCTTCCTCCTATTTACAGCCTCTGGTAAGCAGTAGGCACTCAATAAATATTTGTTCAATATATGAACAAATATTCAGTCTTATATTTCTATCTGTGAGTTCAGCAATCATCAGTAGTCTAAAAAATTTCACCTTTGGCTCCACTCACCTGATTGCAATTGTATTGTTCCTGTCAATTAGAAAGAAATCTTCCTGTTATCTATTTTGTGCTTTTTCTGGTCTGAAGCTTAGGAGTCTGTGTTAATTTGTATATCTGGGTTAATCTAATGTTAATGGTTTCCTATGCATTTACTTAGCCAGTATTTATTGAGGATCTTCCATATTTCACTAGGTGCTACAGTTTAGTTTCCACCTCAACATCTGAAGTATATACCTTGATAAGTATTAGGACAGATATAAAGAGAAGCTGCTATGGAAATGCAAAGGGAGAGAGCTCTACCCACCTTGTGGGTGTGTGTGCATGCAGGGATGGGGGAGCTCAGGAAGGTTTTCTGGAGACGGTGGCTTCTCATACTCTAATAGTGATGCATTACATTTCAATGAATAGGTGGATACCATGTTGAGAAAAAAATGTTTGGAGACTGACTAAATATTTAGTGAAATATACTCTGGTACAATGGGATGAAAATCTTTGGATGTGGAAATGTGACTCTCAACATCCAGCCTTGCAAGATATAAAAGAAAAAAAATACCCGGACTAAACTTCCCTAGTATGAGTCTCGTAAACACTTACTTGTTTGTTTGTTTGTTTTCCAGCTTTATTGAGATATAATTGATATCTTTAACCTTTAAAGGCATTTGGCCCTGTGATTGTCCTACTGGAAGGTCAGTGAGAATGTGGAGCAGATTGATGGGGAGAAATGAGTCTTTTATGATGAACTAAATTACAATTCCAGCTTCTGGTGGCAGGAACTAACCAAAAAAGGCAAGGGTGTTGTGTAGGACATTTCTTTCATAGTTTCTGTTCCTGAAGGGAGAGAACAAGAGAGCTTTATTTTATATTGACTAATGTCTGTCAAAGAAGAACAATGCCAAGAGTTAAATAGAAATATCAGTAGATCACTTTTACTAATAACATTGAAATGAGATACAGACTGCCTGCCATATTACTTAGGAAATTGCTTGGATAACAGAAGCCCTTTTACTTCATGAGTAAACACAGACAAGGGTATAGGAGTCACAGGGAAGCTAGTTCAGGTAATGGCCTGGCATTCACAATAGTAAAAAGAAGTGATGAAGGGTTGAAAAGCAAAGGGAAAACTCATTTGAAGAGTGAGAATCAATAATGTTTGCTAGCATATTTGCTCATCTGTAAAATGAGGAGTTTGGGACTGGATCAAGTCCAAGGTTCTTGCCATCTTTGACACATTATGGACCTATGGATACAATAAGGAGCAGACAGGCAGCAGAGGGAAATGACTGGCTTATTAATTGGAACTTAGTATACTTTTCTTCTCAAGAATTAAGGTTCTATAAACAATGTTCAAATTCAGGGCATTTTTAAAGATAAAAATGGAACTATAACAATATGCAGGCAAAAATTACAGAACACAAATAAGTGTCATACTGTCAAACAGATGCTCCAATCATGTGCAATTTTCTCTGTGAGTGAGGTATATGGAAAGTTCATTAAACCTTTGGGATACTGAATAACTTTTAGTACACCATTTCTTTGTTGTGCTAAAGAGTATCCCCAAAACCTCAAAGAGTGGAGAATTTTAGAAAAATTAAGTAACTTATAATCATGGTGTATTGATATGGAGAGAATCTGCTTCAAAATAGAATATGAGATCAGTGCATGTCATGAGTTCATGAAAATTTCTATGTTCAGTTGAACATTTTGGAAGAGCGAGATGTTCACCAAAATAAGTGCTCCCCAGTCACAGAATCGTCACTGGAAAGTGTCTGCCCAATCATGGACATCTTTGCCAAACTCCTTGCTTCTTGGTAGGATCACATGACTATTCTTGTTGGTGGGCTATTAGTGGAAATGATATACATTTCTTGGCCCAGGGTATGGAGAACAGAGAGTGCCTTCATCAAAGTCTGTTTGTCCTTGTGATTGGATGTAGGGAACTCTGTAATCCTAGGGAATGTCAGAACCACAGGATGGAGGAAGCCCAGATCTCTTACTCACTGAATGCAAGAAATCTGCCCATCTACCAGAAATACTACATAGTGCTGTTAAGTGAACAGGAAATAAACTTCTATTGAACTTTTGGGGTTTATTTGTTATAGCAATTACCTGATTGATATAGGCACCAAATTCCTTGGTCTTCTCCAGAATGGTAAATTAGTTCATTGGAGAGAAACACACGCACTCTGATTTATGAGTAATGGAGCCTATTGGAAATCCTGACACGTTCTGTGGTCTAAAGCTATGAGGAAAGAGAAATCAGTAATCCTTTTTCTTTTTTTCTTTTTTTTTTGGTGATGTTAAGATCTTGTAAAACAACTGGAGTTCTCTGGCTTTTTTCTTGCCTAAGTCAAGGTGGGATATTTTGCTTCAGCCATTCAAAAGCATCAAAGAGTTGCTTCTTGATAATCTGCCACCTTGATTTCAGAGAGAAACACAAGTTTTTGACTTTTCTTTGGCCATACTTGATGAAAGGCGACAAGTATAATCAGTATGAGGTAGGCAAAAAAAATATGGTTGAGACTTGGGAAATAGCAGAAAATGCCATTTATTTTTATACTTAGTCCATGAGCGGAGAAAACGAATCATAGAATCTTCAACTGTCAATAGCCACATTGCATTTTTAATGTTATTGCTAGCATTAAAAAACACAATGGACCAAATAACATGTGTGATAAATATATCTGCTAGTCAAAGGAATTTCCTATTAAGACTCAATCTTCCCTCTTTTAATCGGTACTCACTGTTCTTTGTAGCAGCTAGTGGTCAGTACTCTTTAAGTACTGAGCTAACGGAAACCCAAGAGTGAGATAAACAGTCTCATACAGTCTTAAAGACAACACTCTATATTCTGGTAAAGTTTAAGAATTGGCACCATTGTAAAAATTGGTAGAAACTGATCATATCTAAAACCTGGGCAAGGGAAAATGGATCACTGTAAAAAAATGTGTGGTAAAACAGTTTAATTGGTATGATGACAAGATGAAAGAAAAAGGGAATTGCAGTCAAATTGTTGTATTCACATCAATGTATTAAATAAACCAGCTAGTTTGGGCAAAACTAATAGGAACCTATCTCCTAGGACAGAGATGAATGTTTCCAGACACCTCTGTGTTTTGAACACCTCAAAGAGTCCTGCTCTCTCTGGGATGACTAGTTTTGTGTGTAATTCACAGAAAGGCTTTATCAGTCAATGTCTGCTTCACTCAACTCCCTGTTTGTGTGAAGATTAAATATTTAATCATTGCTCTTTGAAAGTTTCCAAAACAACTCAGTACACATTTTGGTAGACTATTAAAAATTTATTTTCATTTTCTTTTTTAATGATTAGGGATTACTTAGAAATAACAAGTTCCACCAGGGCCAGGACTAGGTTGAGGGAGGGAGGCAAGCAGGGTATACAGTTTAAGGAGGCACTCATCCTCACCCTTTACTTGCATGACTCTGAGAGTGAGTTCTTCCTTAAATGTTGTGCCCTAGGCACTTCACTTGCCCCACCCTAATCCCATCCCTGAATGCCACAGATAAACTATCATGAAAACGGTATATCTGAGGTGTGCAAGGCAATCTGGGACTGCTTAAACATAGTTTATGTCTGAGTTTGGGTATCTGGTAGTAATTTCTTAATGAGAAATGCAGGAAAATCAGCTCCAATGTCAAGGTGAGTTCCTGCTGAGCAAATGACACCAGGAAAGAAAAGCTCCTCTTTTGGTCTTCGCTTGAATAATAATAATAATAAAAAAGACCTATAATTGGATTTCCTTAAAGACATGGAGAACTCACATCTTTATAACTTTTCAGATTGAAAGGTAGTCCTTTTGAATTCTATTAACTTTGCAGCCTACATTTTTTAGAAAGTAAGATTATGTAGCTTCTGAAGGAAAGCAGGAACAATGAAGGGAGCAGTATTTGCATTCACAAGTTATTCTGTGTTGGCAGATTGTCATCTTTTGTAGAAATATCACAGTTTTTCAAAAGGACCACTTTGAAGATAAAGAATTATATTTAATCATTTTGTTGTTGTTGTTGTTGTTAATAAAAAGTCATTTTGGATGCTCACTTTGCAATCAAAGATCCCATTGCCCTTTAGCATGGTGCAGCCCACTTCAGGTAACCACACTGCAATCAAGGGCACCATCCGCCTCTCATCTTCAACTCTGAGAGAATAATAGCCCACATGCACACCTCTGCCACTTACATTTCTAAAGATTCCTGTTAGAGGAATGAGAACCCGGTCATCTAGGAAATTTTAGTAGTACAACATCTAAAGAAATGGCAGCTAATAGCTACAGTAGGAAAGAGTAGCTAGCAAATTTCATGCGTGGGTCAGAATTCTGTGTTTTTATATTCCCATCTTAGTTTAAATTCCTAAACCTCCAAAACCTGTAACATGTGAGAAAGAGTTGGCTACAGTTGGGTCACTGATGAGAAAACAAGGTCTCCAAAAAGGTTGCCCTCTTATTACTTACAGAAGTTTCAAGGGATCGAGATTGGTAGATTGAATCTCCTCTCTTAGGAAACTAGATTTTCACATCACATAAAAGATGGTGGCAGTTTTCCTATATGTGATGTCACAGTCAGGGCTCAGGAGGTGATCACAAATGTAACTGCTCTGCTGAATGCACGGCTTCTAGGATATGATGAAACCCTACTCTGCATTTGCTTCTACTGCTTCTTTAAAATTTAGGCAGGGAGGAGAATCTTTCTCTGCCCCTGGAGAGATGATCCCTTGATTTTTATGATTATTCTTAGATAAAAGATTGGTACAGGATCCCTTTAAGCTGAAAACAAAGTCTCCACTCAGAAATTAGATTTTCTGGCCCAAGTGGTAAACTCTTGCTTTCATCCTCTTGCAAAGGGAAGACTTCAGCGCTGAAGCCCCACCCCCATGTTAAGGCCTGTATCGACGTCTTTCACTTCCTGCTTGTTTCCTGCTTCTCATCTCCACGAGGGAGAGGGAGGAGAAGTGAGGGGCTCTTCCCTGGCGGGCGCTTTCCTGGTTCTTCAGAGAGTCCCATCAGCGGGGCCTCTCACCTGCGGTTCCCGCGGTGTAGGCGGGGTTCACAGCCCAGCCTCTTCCTGGGCTCCTGGGCAGTGGTGGATCGGCTGCGGGCTCCTCCTGTTGGCGTCTAGGACCCAACAGAATCTCGCTCCATCGTGGCCTCCTTCGGGTGCAGGGGAAACACGGGCGCTGCAGGTGCAGGCTGACCGGGCACCTGCTCACCCGGCCATCGTGGTCCTCGGCGTGTTGGGCGCGGCTCTCCGGGGCTGCATCCCAGAGGATGCCCTCACTTAGGCGCCAAGTAAAGGAGTCACACCCCTGCTGAGGATCCTCACCTACGAGTAGGTAACAGGTAACGGCTAATTGCTCCCTCCAAATAAATCTCTTCACCAAGTCCCTTTGCTCTTCCTTCCAGCCCTGGTTCTTGTGTGTAGCAGCTCTCATGCTAGGGCCTGTTGTATTAATGCCTCAGCCAAAACTGCAGCTGGAGGATTCCCATTTCAGCACCGTGCTACATAAATGAAACAGAATGATCAAGAGATTTTCTATTAAACATCATTTATAGAATGTCTAATGATTGAATGATTTTTATCTGCTTAATATGATCTATCTGGTAAAAATCCTTCCCTGAAGCCTGCTCTGTCCCGGCTATGGTACTGGTACAGTTAGATGATGTGGAATGTCATGATCTTGCTAATGTGCTTTCACCCAAACGCTCTCGAGCGCAGAGATATGTGCTCCTTATTCACCAGGGCCAGCCAGGACGTGGGTCCTCCCCACCTCGGTCATTCACGCCCTGGCTGATTTTAGACAACCATGCCCACTTTCTCCAAAAATGGAGGTGTTTTCTAAGTGTCTCTTTCTTTTAAAAGGCAGTAAATATTTCCCCCATCTAGACACTATATTAAGTCTATAACTCACCAAGAATAATTTCATAACCTATTGGCCTAACACCCTTTACCCGCAATTTAGCCTCCTCAGGAAGGGTGCTTGTCAAGCGTCAGTGACATAAATACACTTGCTAGATCACCAAAAGCTGCCATACCCATGTTTAGAAAAGTAAACCCTGGCTGTCTAGGGGGCGGGAGATGCAGGCTTCTTTCCCTCGTGGGGATCTGGGGCCCACTGATGTTTGAGAACGCGGCACTTCTGGACAAAAGAATTATCTAGGAAACCTGAAGGAGCTACTTAAATAGCTGACACCTAAAGAACTTTCCCTCTTCATACTTTTCTTCTTTCTTTCCTCTTAGTTTTGGCGCTTGGGAGATAGCACTCAGAGAGTGTGTCAGGGCTGTGGGGAGAAGCTGAAGCTGACTATTTGAAAGTGCTCCTGGCTGGAGGTTTTCAGCAGGCAGTTGTTTCTGTCTAAGTTGTTCCCCTCAGCTCAGCAGGGTGGGAAGTTGACAGGTACTGCAAAAAACACACAGAGAGAAGGGAGCCTAGCATAGAATACAGTTTTAAGGAAAATGGTAATTCACCCCCATCAGTATTCAAACCACATACTTTCTGCTCGTGAAATCTTTCATGCAGGGAAAAATCTTACGTAAGCAAAATATTTGCCTTGAAAGAAAAATATGAACAACCCAAATGAAGTCATTTCCTATAATTTTCTATTCTTTGCAGTAGACCATGCAACACATTTTACTGAATATCTTCTCCACGCTCACAATGGAGACATAAATTTGAATAGGTTGCAAGCCCTGCCTTCCAGGAGCTTACAATGAGAAGGATATTAACTGGTATTTGATAGTTAACCATCTACTGCTTTAAATCAAAATTGATTTTCAGAGCAGCAATGAAACTACCGGTTTTCTACTATGTGACAATCATGACCAGGAAGATATTTCTAATGTTAATAATTTCTCCTACCCAAGGAACTCAGGGGATGTTAACAGCACAATGGCATCTAAAACCAAAAGCCATGTAGCCCGTTCTTTAATTCATGAGAAAAGACTGAAAATTTACCTGAGAATAAGCGTGTCCCCTCTTTCCAGGGACTCTTTTATTATTATCTTCTAATTCCAAAAGGATACTTCCTGTCTCTGTGATTTAAGCAAAAAGTTATCCCTTAGAGCTCATCCTCAGGGCTTATTCTTTCATTTACTTGGTGAACCTCGTTTCGTGGCCTATCATGCAACCCCATTATCCATTCTATAACTTAGCATATCATTTTACTCTTAGCTTATCCAGCTTACATGTTTGGTGTAGAGCAAATCCATCTTTTTCTCCAGCATAATGAAAAAACATGAACCTTGTGTTCCAATCAAGTGAGACTCTTCCTTATCACATTGTTTGGAGCTTTCTTATCTCCATGCTTTTTTCTCTCTTCTCTTTTCTCTCCATCTCCATTCATTTAACTCCTTCCCACCTTTTATGTATAACCCAAATGCTATCTTTCCTGGTTAAACCCAGTAGGTCTCCCCTGACCTTCCCACCAAAACCAAACGTTTTTGTTGTGAACGCCCATTGTGTAAGTCATTAATGCTGTCCACTGCATTTGTTTCTCTCATTTAGGGCTTGTTAGAAGATTGTTCCTCTCTACCCTGAGCTCACGTGTGGTTGTGGCACATTTTCAGCCAACAAAATGTGAATGGAGGTGATTGTGTCACCTCCATGTGGAAGCTTTACGAGCCAGTATGTGCTTTGTCATGTTCTCTTTTCCCTCTGCCATCGCGACCAGTGATAATCCACATGGTGCCACATCCGCCTGGATCGTAGATTGACAGTGATCTTGATGTGGAATAACGTTTGTTGTTTAAGCCGTCGAGATGGTGAGGTCGTTTGTTACTGCAGCAAAACCTAGTGTATTCTGACTGATAATGTGAATACATAATGCTGATGTCTCTTCATTCAGTTCACTTCACAAACGTATGCTTGATATTCAGTCCAGTTGAGACTTCAGATGATGGCAGCTCCAAGCCAGTATCTAATTGCAACCATAGGAGGGACTCCAAGGAAGAGCTAAGAAGGAAAGCAGGGTTTCTGGTCACCTATTTTCTCAGTGGCTATGGAATTTCTTTCCAAAGGAGTCCTTAATACATAAGGAGTGTGTACAAGTAGGAAGTGAGTAAGACAGACCTTCCTTGGCTGACCCTGTGAAGGCTGGTGTTCCCAAGGTTCTGCCCTTGACCCTCTCTTTTCTCTGCACATTCTCTCTGAAAAATCTTATATTCCACCATGATTTCAATCATAAATTTTATGTCTGTGACTTCCATATCTGTATTTCTAGCCCTAGAAAGACCTGCCCAACTGAACCCTTTCTAAGTTTCTACGATATCATGAGTAACATAAAATGTTTTTTTTTTTCACCACTAATTTTGGAATCATTTGTTATGCAACAAAGTAACCAGAATAGTGAATTACCTTCATTGCTCTTGCCCCTTCCCTCAGTAGTGCCACTCCTGCAGCCTAGGGATGGGGCAGGCATCCTCCCTGACCTTATCCCACAGCCCCTTACCCATGGCCCCATCCTGCCTGACCTTGACCCATCCTGACCCCCCCACACTTGCTGAGATCCTGATTCTGAATAAGCTGAATGACATCTCAAATGTGGATGAATCTAATGAGTCCTTTGTGTTCTCAAAGCTCTTCAGAGTGGTGATGTGCAATTTTGCTTTCTTTCAGTGTATTAGTATGAAAAGAGGAGAGGTTTGGCATAGGGAAGAACCTATATAGTCTCTGATTTTCCCTTGATTCTGATGGTAAAAAACTTTAGGAAAAGTTTCTGAGAATCCATGTTCTGGACTGAATATCAGCATTTAGGAACATGGCAGCGTGCCATTGCTCTGGATAAGGAGCTTGCCTTGGCAAAGTATCAATGCTGGTGGATAGTGGGAAATGTTGTCAGGATAGGCTGTGGCCGGGATGGGAAGGACCTTGAAGACCAGGCTAAAACATTTCCACTTCATCCTGTGGGCATTTGGGAGACATCAACATTTTTTAGGCACAGAAGGCATGATTATAAGAAAGCAGAACTGGAGTTAGTGTGCAGGGTGGGGTGGATTCTAAGGGTATCAAGACTGGGGTCAGGAGACTATTGCAATAGTCCAGGTACCAACGTGAAGGGAATCTGTAGTAAGACTGGTGACAGGATGAAGAGGAAGGCAAAGATGTCAGAGACTCTGAAAAGGACTGAGAGGACATGGTGGCCACCTCCATTAATATATGGGACAGGCAGTGGCAGAGAAGAGATCCAGCATTAAACCTCCTCAATATATATAACTCTTCCTACAATTAAGCATTTGTACAGTGTGTACTATGTGCTGAGAACTTTATGTAGATACTTATATTAATTGTTACAATAACCTTGGAGGCAGGTACTCTCAAGATCACCATTTTACAGAAGTAATTCAATCACAGAAGTCAATGCCCAAAGTTTTATAGCTTTGGGTAGAAAGCTGGTAAGTGGTAGAGTCAGGATTTGAACCCAGGCAGTTCACCTTCACAGCTGGTGCTATTCACCATTATTCTTTATCCTCTCTATTTATTTTCAGAACTCCCAGTCTTCTTTCTTTTAGTCTGATCACACTTGGAGGGCTTAATAAAATGTTATTTGATGCTGAACCTCGTTTTTCAATTGCTAATAAATGACCATCCTTCCCTGACCGAGGAAATAAATCAATTATGTTCTGGGTCTGTGGAAGCATTTTCTGAAATAGGGTCTGTGTGGGTCAGCCAAGAACATATTAAGTGGTATAACAATATCATTACCAACTCTTTCACCAGTCTGATTCTGTATTGCTAGATATTTGCAACAATAATTGCTCTATAAATCCACATGTGAAATTTGCTAAAGAGAGAGAGAAAGAGAGAGAGAGAACGTCAAAAAATGTGACTTCCATAGAGTTATTTATACGTAGTAAACACTCAACGTTTCAAGGTGACCTACCCCAATAATAGAAATATCATTCATGGAAAAGATGATCAAAAGCACAACTACAGACAGAAACAACCTGAAAACTGCATTGTTAAATATAGTATAATGAAATACATTTCTGTTGTTCCCTGAAATTTGTGAGATGTAATCCAATAAACCAAAGAACTTTAATGATGAAAATGTATGTGTTTTTTGGAGGTGGAAACAGGCAAGAAGTGGATTTTGAAAATGATTTGTATAACTGCTTTACATATACCTGGTACCTTTGCTGCCAGGGCTTTCACATACTTCAAGAACGACTTCTCAAATAACACATTAATCACCCCAGGGTCCTCAGAGAATATGTGAGAAGTAAACAGTGTTTATCAATAAGTTTTGTTCTCTTGCAAAAAAGAAACCCAACCTTGGTAACAGAAAGGTGATAGCTCATTAACTGTGGACACAGCTGGAACATCTGGACTGAACCTGCCAGGTTTGATAGACATTTGAATGAAATGGGGGGAGGGGAGTCTCCTCCCTCCCTCCCTCCCTCCCTTCCTGCCTTCCTACTTTTCCCTTTTAGGACATTTTCTGAAATGGCTCAGATTCTGACTAAGCACTGGAAAAAAACTAGTTCTTGCTTTTTCTCTTTTTTCTTCCTTTATACTTAATATGAAAACACAGTTTCATCATAGTAGTTCCTGATTTACATTTCTGCTCCATTGGTGGATTTTTCCCTCTGTGTTCAGCAACATTTCACTCCTAATGACTATTTATAGCCTCCCAGGGTCTCTGTGGCCCTAAGTATCACCGTTGAATTTATCAGAGTTCTTGCCTATCCTGATTGCCTAGGTGCACCTGCTGTGGGATTTATAGCCTTGAAAATAAGTACCAAACACCTAGTGACTTCTAAACTTTTTTAAAATCAGTTTTCAAGATAGGTTGTTTCCCACCCTTTGCCTCCTTAGGAGGTCCACAGTAGCTGTTTCTACATGATGTTGAATCATCCAGATGAAAAGTGAAAATTTTGCCAATCTCCTGTTCTCAGTTGTAGTTTAATGTAAGAGGCATTTGTGTCATTTTTGCAATGAAAACAAGGTTTTGAGGAGGGGAAGGAGCAAGATCTCTGCCTCCAGGCCCTTGTGTCTCTCATCCTGAATTACTCGGTCCCTTCATCCCACTACCATCACCTGGTGATTGTCTCAAAGAGGCGCCGTCTGCTTTCAAGACCAAATTATGGGTACCAATGTCTTCTGTCCCCAAACCTGCTGTCCTGTGCCATGCACCTTGTCCTGCCACACAATCTTTCTGTAGTCCTTTGCAGAAAGGCTGAATATTTGTTACATGAATCTACTCCCTTTCCATTCACAAAGAATGAGGATCATCTCAGCTAAAGACCATCTGCATGTATATGTTTCCTCCATCTGTCAGTTCAGAGCAGGGCACATATGAAGAATGAGGGACTTCTGATGAGAGATGGTGGATATGTTGTTTAATCTAAGATTGTCTGCTCCATTTCTGATGTGGAGATGTGGGAGATTAAATGCATAAACCCTCAGACCAAGCTGGTGAAGGGGCTAATGTGGCAACTTGATGGTTTAAGAGATGCCAGTGAGATCAACTCTGCTTTTCCATGTAGCCCCAGGACCAGTAATTCTGGGCATGGTCAGGCAGTGTGGCTAGAAGCATTTGAGAAGCACTTCCATGCATTTGAGAAGCACTTCCATGCATCACCTGTGTTTCTTTTCAAAGCAGCCACAAGTCTGCAATCATATTCCAAGGACCGAGGGGCAGGCTCTACCATTTTTCCTGTTGGGCTGATCTTTGGGGCCACATTATGAGCTGAGGGGTCAAGAATGCTTGATTTGATGGCCCCTGCCTATGGAAGGGGGACCCTAAAGCAGCATGACTGTTAAAATCTGAAGGTCCCCTCCTTCTGTAACTCAGACCTAATGGGAGCCTCCTGTTACATTCAAGTTGACATGACTTAGTCTATAACCAAGTTCATCCCACCTGTTTTTGTCTTAAATAGGCAAATCTTGAGGTCCTTTCTGTCCCCATTGGCTTCTCAGTCCTTTGGAGCCCCTATCATATTTCTCAGAGCAAGTTCTTGCCATCTTGGGTATAGGCTTATTCCTTTGGCTTTAGGTCACTGCATTCCCCACTGGAAGTACAGCCTGGCTCCCGGCACTTGGAGAAGAAGAAGGCTTGTCAGTGTCTCACGGCTCAGCAGTGGCAGTGCCTTAACTCTATAGTCTGGGATTTCTTTGCCTCTAGTATCTAGGGACATTTTGTTCTCCCCACTGTCTATGTTCCCCTGGCCCAATATAAGCTTTGCAGTCTCCCTTAATGCTTCCTGTGAGTTCTGCTTTGCTTTATGTATTATGTCTATTTGAGCTTTTCTACAATACTCAGTGTAACTTACATCTGACTCTCGCTACCCAAGCTAATCCCTTTCACCATCCCCAAGCTCTTTCCTTCCACTTTGCTCTGCCTGAGCAGTCCTGGCTTATTGCATTGATCCTGTGTTCTGTATCCAGGTAAGTGTCATCATTAACAAAGACAATCACCTTTACATGAACCATAAATAATTGTGTGTGGAGAATTGGAGTTTCTTCACAAGTCTTGTAAAATGCATTAGCACCAACACAGGCCTAAGCAACCACTGAGGACCATCATACCAGAGGAAAACATCTGGCATGTGGGCTGTTGGCTGTTTTTTTTTTTTTTTTTTTTTACTGTTTGAAAATTTTTTATTGAAGTATAGTTGATTTACAATGTTGTGTTAGTTTCTGGTGTACAGCAAAGTGATTCATATATATATATTATTTTTCATATTTATTTTTGGTATTTTAACTGCAAATTGGGTGCTGTAAAGTCATGGACACAGTAAACAAGAGCCTGTCCAAAGCTGCCTACCTGGTTTGCTTTTGCCTTGTGGGCCAGACAATGACAGCAAATGACACCGAGGAGAAGGACATGTTGTGCTTTGGACTCTTTAAATAAGCTGTTCACAGTGATTTCACTTCTTACTTTCATTCTAATTACAGCAATATTTCTGAAATGACCATTCCTGGTGGTTTATTCTCTTAGGGTGCAACCTCCTCTACTCTGGCTTTGTCTCCCCATCTTTCATTCTTTTCCTGAAAGATCTGAGATCTAGGAGTAAGCAGTCATCACATGCTTCTCACTCATCTTGAAAGAGGTTGGGAACGCTGACATGGAGGGCTTTCTGCATTTCAGTTAATCTCTTCACTATTTCCCCTGCCATTTCAGCCAGAGTAGAAGGCTGGTGGATGTCTCAACACCCTTGAGGATGTCAACATGTGGTCTTGAAGTTGGCCAGACCTCCCCATACAGTCTGCACGCTTTGTTTATTGGTAACATTCCCAGAAAAGGCCCAGCAAAAGGGCTTCTAGTCCAGTTTCTTTTGGTAAGATACACCCAAACAATGGCGTTAAATCTGTCAACAGATAGGTATTGAATACTACCATGTGCCAGCCACTGTGCTAGGAGCTTGTCTTGAAGTTGATTCTTCTTAGAACTGCTTTTGCTGCATCCATAGATTATGGAGTGTTGTATTTCCATTTTCATTTGTCTCAAGGTATTTTCTGATTTCCTCTTTGATTTCTTCATGGACCTATTGGTTTTTCTAGTAGCATGTTGTTTAGTCTCCACGTGTTTGTTCTTTTCCCATTTTTCTTTCTGTAATTGATTTCTAGTTTCATACTGTTGTGGTCGGAAAAAATGCTGGATATAATTTCCATATTCTTAAATTTGTTGAGACTAGTTTTGTGGCCTACCATGTGATCTATCCTGGAGAATGCTCCATGTGAACTTGAAAAAAATGTGTATTCTGCTGTTCTTGGATGGAATGCCATGTAGATAGCTATTAAGTCCAACTGGTCTATTTTGTCATTTAAGACTACTAGCTCCAGGCAAGACCAACAGACTTTGGATTTGGGGATCTCTCTGTGGAGCTGTTCATTCCACATGTGACTAAGTTAACTAGTTCACTGAAACTACTAATTTGGATAATTTTATTGGTTATTTGGATGAATTGATCAAATGCCCATTTTGGCTTCGGATAACCAGAGTAAACCTTAACCAGTTTCATGTACCAACTAATATTCTGTGCAATAGTTAAAGTTCTTCTGACTTTTTAGTTTTCCAGCAAAGTAGTGTAAGTCCTAGATACATGAAAAATGCTTTGGGCCTCCTGGGATATTTCAACAGAATGATTAGGCTATTTGGAATTAATCTCTCACCCTTCACCTCCATTTTGTTTTATAAAGTCAGGCAGGTGGGAATGTTGGGTTATATTTTGATTTGTGTTGAAGATGGGTAACATGACACTTTGAACTTTCTGGATGGAGAACTTTCTGGATGGAGCAGTTCACTTTTTGTGCTGTTTCTCCCTTTCACTGAACCTTTCTGCCAAACACTCATCCTTCCCTTTTGCAATGCCTGATTCCTGCTCTGTCCTTGAAAGCATTCTTTGATCTTTCTTCTTTTTGTCAGCATTTCATTTTGATAGAGTTGCTCAATGAATTACTGCATAAATGCTCTTATAGGAGTCTGAAATTATATCCCTGGAGATCTTTGTAGTTTTCTGGTTTCAATTAATATTCAAGTACTTGTCCAAGAAGTCTCTTTCCTACTGCTGAGTAGTTTACATTTTTGCCATATGTAACTCAATTCCAATTATGCACACACACACACACACACACACACACATAGTGTCATTGTTAGTGAGAGGGACACTATCCTGCTGTTAGCTATTGGCTTCACTCACTCATTGACAGACTCTTAATTCATATACTCACATTCCAATATAGTGGATGAGCTACTTCAAAAGGTGATTATAGCACCATATTCATTCAATAGGTAATTACTAAACATTCCTTAAATGTCAGGCCTTTGTTAGTCACTGGGGGTAAAATGTTGATCAGACATGATAAATGCCCACATTATTAGAAAAGATAGAATTTAATCCAATGGTTACACTAATAAATATAAAATTATACCAATAGCTGGAAAGTAGCAGTAGGTGTGATAGCCGGAAAGCCTATGAGAGACGACATGATCTAGCAAGGATGTAAGAGAAGG
The DNA here is from genome assembly GCF_965194805.1 of Balaenoptera borealis. Taxonomy (NCBI): domain Eukaryota; kingdom Metazoa; phylum Chordata; class Mammalia; order Artiodactyla; family Balaenopteridae; genus Balaenoptera; species Balaenoptera borealis. The sequence continues at coordinate 59,467,438 of NC_138873.1, forward strand.
CTTCTCTGTAGAAACATTGGTTGAGGTAATACCTGAAAGAAGAGTGGTTACCACACAGGTGGACAAGGTAGGAATATGTTGTAAGAGGGGAGAAGAGCATGTGCAAAGGCCGGGGGTTACGAGGAAGGGTGGCACGTTTGAAGCCCGAAGAACTGGATTAGATAAAACAAAATGTGTTTGAATGCATCAGAGAGCCATCAAGGAAGCCCAGGTTTGCAGGACCAAGGTCCAAGAGCGAAGGGAGGCACATTCAGGTAAGCCTCACTTGTGCATCTATTTTTACCTTCCAGCATTTGCTGATCCAAGAAATGGAGAAAAGAAACTAGGCAGATAGGGGCGGCCTGAAGCTTTCTGCAGTTTCACTGGACTGAAAGATAGAAGTTGGAGTTTAAAGTTGCCAAGGTAGCCAAGACTTGAAGAGCTAGGAGAGGAGGCAATTACAGAGAAGTGGTCCAGAAATTCTCTTTGAGGCATTTGCTGAGTTAGAAGCTATGAAAATGTAAGGAGAGATGCCAAGACACCTGACGAATAGCAGCATCCAGGAAGATAAAGAGCTGAGCAAGATGTAGAAGCAGTTTCCTGGGTCTGGGAAAGCAGAGGGGCCCACCAAAATAGAGGGGCACTGGGAAAGAACCCAAGTTTTCAGTTGAGACTCTAAGAGGACTACACTCTAGAGTAAGTATATGATAAGAGCAGGACTAAGTCAGAAACATATCAGCCCTAACAAAGCTTGGCACTCCCCTTTGACTGGATCAAGGTGGTCTGTCTCTATGCTGCTTGCCAAAAGAAAATTAAAACTTTCCTGAAAAAAAGATACCATCTAGAACCACTATGATAATTACCAGGCATGCCAAGAAACTAGATCAAATGTCCAAAATCAAAAAGAAAAAAACATTAGAAACAGACCTACAGCTGATCCAGATATTAGAATTATCAAGTAGGGACTTAAAAATAGCTATGGCTAATACGTTCAAGAAAGAAGATGTAGGGAATTTCACAAGAGGACTGGAATACATTTTTAAAAATCAAATGGAAATTTACAACTTAATAATAGAAGAAATTAAGAACTCAGTAGATGGGTGTGTTAGTTTAGGTTCTCCTAGAAGATGACACCAACACAGTGATAGATGTGCAGGAGATTTATTGGGAGGAACACTTATGCAAGAAGGAGGAGGGAGCAGGAGAAGGTGGAAAGAGGCTTCCAATCACAATGCAGGTCTGATTCCTATGGAAGGAGAGGATGATCAATATAGATAAAGTCTCAGGGTTCAGAACAGTTCCAAGAAAGTTTCAGTCAGGTTGATGAGGAGTCCTCAGGTCAAAGTTGCTCTTTTGAAGAGTCCTGCATTTCGCTGGAATGGACCTGATTTAGTAGCCCTCTGTGCTGGTGATTGGCTGGGACTTGCCCACGGAAAGTGTTGCCTCTGTGTAGACACAGCGGTGGATTCAGAGGGCAGCAGCTGGGAGGAGCGGTCAATTACGGTCCGCACAACAGGAAATCTGACTGGTATATTTTCAGTGCCATTGCATTCTACCCATCGGACCACACAGCTCTACTTCTCCATGCAGGTTCAAGGAGCAGCTCCTTCATGGTTCCTTGGGCTTCTTTTCCTGAGGGGAAAATTAGACATGGGAATTAATGGGATAAACTACAGACCTCATGGCTGCAATTGGTCTTGGGGTGTAACTGGCGCTTACCCTAACCCTTCCACACTATCTTTTCTAAATTACCCTCATCCTCAGCTATCACCTCAGCAAGTCCTTGTGGTTATGTAGCCTCTATCTCTGTCACTAAGGCCAGTTCATTTGTGTGCCCACCATGCCAGTTTGGGGTTAGCTGATGATGAAGGCTGACCAGTGTCGTTTTGTCTCCTTGGTTGTTCAGTGCCTCTTATGTGGTAGATTCTTTCTGGGGGGCATTAATATGTGATAAAAAAAATTCTCACTTTTTGGGACTTCCTCGGTGGTGCAGTGGTTAAGAATCCGCCTGCCAATACAGGGGACACGGGTTCAAGCCCTGGTCTGGGAAGATCCCACATGCCGCGGAGCAACTAAGCCCGTGCGCCACAACTACTGAGCCTGCTCTCTAGAGCCCGCGAGCCACAACTACTGAGCCTGCGTGCCACAACTACTGAAGCTCGTGCTCCTAGAGCCCGTGCTCTGCAACAAGAGAAGCCCATGCACCACAACGATGAGTAGCCCCCTCTCACTGCAACTAGAGAAAGCCCGCACACAGCAATGAAGACCCAACGCAGCCAAAAGTAAATAAATAAATAAATTTATAAAAAAAGAAAATTCTCACTTTTCATGTTCATGCCCCTATATCCACCCATATGCCTTTACCTCAGACTTGTCTGTCTCTAAACTTTCAGGCATATTCCTTCCAAGCCCCTAACCAGCATCCAGGCCGCTAGTCATTGCCTTAAACTTATACAATGTCATATGTCAACTATATCTCAATAAAGCTGGAAAAAAGTAATAAGAAAATTTTAAATAATGGAAAGGATATATCATGCAAAGTTAAACCAAAGAAAGCTGGTATAGTTTTACTCATATCAAAGTTGGAATTTGACCTATCCTGTGCTGACTTCAACACTCAAAGAAAACCAAGTTTTCTAACACTGAACTGCCAAAATAAGTAAATGCGTGTTTTTCAAAAATATCTTGAAAATTGTTTTGATGGATTGTCTAAATAAAAGATCAAATAAAATAATTTGAAGCATATTAACTATTTGAAATGCACATGGAGTAAATGCTGATAATGTTATTAATGATGTTCACCTTTGAATGGGATATTTTTAAGTAGGAAGATTTGTGAAAGTTTAATGATTTAATGTCCAAGTGTGCAAACAAAGGTAAAATTATAAAGCATGCTATATGTTTCCCAAAGCACTTTTCAAGTTTTAATGATAATGCTGTGTATAGTGAAACCTCACATTAATTTGGAAAGGAGCATAAAACTTTGGAAAGCTCTGAATGAATTAGATTTAGACTAACACTTTAGTAAAGAACAATAGTCCATTTACTTGGATAGGAAATAGCAATTGCTTCAACTTTATCCTGTGTTTTAACAAACCATTATCAGACTAACAAGGTGTAACTTACCTTAAGTAGTGATTAAACAATCAGTGCTAGTATTTCAGAATTTGTTTCAAAAGTTAAAGAAGGTTGGGACTTCCCTGGTGGTGCAGTGGTTAAGAATCTGCCTGCCAATGCAGGGGACACGGGTTCAAGCGCTGGTCTGGGAAGATCCCACATGCCGCAGAGCAACTAAGCCCGTGCGCCACAGCTACTGAGCCTGCACTCTAGAGCCCATGAGCCGCAACTACTGAGCCCGTGTGCCACAACTACTGAGCCTGCGCTCTAGAGCCGGAGATCCACAACTACTGAAGCCCACGCGCCTACAGCCCGTGCTCCACAATAAGAAAAGCCACCGCAATGAGAAGCCCACACACCACAACGAAGAGTAGCCCCCACTCGCTGCAACTAGAGAAAGCCTGTGTGCAGCAACGAGGACCCAACGCGGCCAAAAAAAAAAAAAGTTAAAGAAGGTTAATGAATATGACAAAGGAGATCAGGTCAGTGTTAGCTTGAGATGATCCTCAACTTGAAAGTGTTTTATCAGGCACAAGGATATTGGCACATTTTATACATTTGTTAATCTTGTGCGAAGGCTATATTCTGTCATAAAATAGTCTTCATTTGAGTAAAATGGGCAAGAGGCACAAACTCTTATGTCGGGTCTTCACAAAGGGAAACACAAATAAGTCAGAAATGGAGCTGTGTCACCAATGCTTTAGAATTTATTAATTAGATGAGACCACATGTATAAAGTGGCCAAGAGTATGGGCTCTGGAGTCAGACTGCCTGGCTTCCCATCCTGTTCTGCTACTTGCTGTGTGGCCTTGAGTAAGTTACCTAACCCCTACCTTCATTTTCTTACTGTAAAACAGGGCTGATAAAAGTAACCAATAAAACTTTCCCTGATCAAGTTCTAGGACAAGATTTTAAAAACACAGTGCCTGGCATTTAATAAGTGTTCAATAAGTATTAGTTCACTGTTATTAGAAATACCTGGCATGGGACTTCCCTGGTGGTCCAGTGGGTAAGGCTCCGCACTCCCAATGCAGGGGGCCCGAGTTCGATCCCTGGTCGGGGAACTAGATCTCACATGCATGCTGCAACTAAGAGGTCACATGCCCCAACTAAGACCCACTGCAGCCAAAATAAATATAAAAAATTAAAAAAAAAGTACTTGGCATATGGTAGACCACTAAACATGCATCTACACACACAATCATATATACATATGTATATCAGTTAATTTATTAATCAATATATTAACATATGTATTAAGATATATTAATATATTAAATCACATTGTATTGTATTATACAATATCTAATATTATATTAGATTTACATGGTATTTTTATATACATTAGATATATATTAGACTAGATTAGCTCTCCAGATGTCTTTAATTCACAGCAAAAATATGAAAGTCAAAGGATATCCGTATCTGACAGCCCCTTAACATGCCCAGCTTGAGGAAAGATTTATCCCAATAGTTTCTTCTTTTTTTTTTTTAATGAAAGCTTCTTTTATTTATTTATTTATTTATTTATTTATTTATTTTTGGCTGTGTTGGGTCTTCGTTTCTGTGCGAGGGCTTTCTCTAGTTGCGGCAAGCGGGGGCCACTCTTCATCGCGGTGCGCGGGCCTCTCACTATCGCGGCCGCTCTTGTTGCGGAAAACAGGCTCCAGACGCGCAGGCCCAGTAGTTGTGGTGCACGGGCCTAGTTGCTCCGCGGCATGTGGGATCTTCCCAGACCAGGGCTCGAACCCGTGTCCCCTGCATTGGCAGGCGGATTCTCAACCACTGCGCCACCAGGGAAGCCCCTATCCCGATAGTTTCTTATAGTATTTACTGCAAGTCCCTGGAAATCTCTACTAAGGAAGACTCAATTTTATTAGGAAATTCAAGAATCTAGATGTACAAATGTTACCTTTTCTTGTAACTATTCACATTGTTAAAGCTTCTCTATGTTGGGAAAAGAAAAGTAAGCAACTCCGCTCATATAAAAATGTGACCCACAGGCTATGTTTACCCTCATGAAAAATCTCTGGATAGTTCAAGGGGAAAAATGAGGTGGTCTCAAGTACACATAACAAGAATTACATAGGTAACTGCTTCAATTTTCTATCAAATGTTTACTAAAGGCACTTTCTAAAGCCTTTCATTATTCCTTAATAGATGGCCCTTTGAATAGTGCTTTTGTTATAGAGATTCTCCTGCAATGACGTTTATAAATGTAATATGGCTTCACTCCCCAGTTAATAGGACAATAGCACATTTTAGTAACCTATTCTTTGGATGTTCCCTTGGAGAATCTTCTCATTCAATTTGCTCTTCAACTCTTGGTGATACAGTAGTACAAAGGAGAAAAAACGGTTACCTACTTCTATGGGTAATTAAGATTTTATTTTAAAACTTAAGTAAGTAGTACATCTTTTGTAGTATACATATATGGAAAAGAGGGTTTTCCTGGCAGAAAATGAAACTGGCCTGGTAAAGATAGATCCAGAGAACCATATATCTCTAGTTAATACTTTACAAAATGCCTGGTACACAGTAAGTGCTAAATAAATAAGTCAGAGCTCTGAGACTGAAATTTTCAGAAACATTCTCTTCAAACCTTTCAATTCTCTCTCTTCAGGGTCCAGCTCAATGTCTGGCTAATTTAATTGAGGAATCGATTTTTAAAATATGCTAATGATTGACAATTCTTTTTTTCTTTCTTTTTAAAAAGATATTTGTACCGTTGTGGACTTCTAGTAATAGTGTAGGAGGTATAATAGAATGGTCCTCAAAAGCCCAAGCTCTGGAGTCAGTACAGATCCTTTCCAGAGCTGTAAACTTGAATAAATCACTTACCTCAGGTTCTTTAACCCTAAAATGGGGAGAGCACTATTGCCTCCGAGTGAGATAACCCATTTAGAGCACTTAGCTACATTATCATGACCAGTGAAAAATCTATGAATTGCTGAGATTCAGAAATCCAGAAATTTAGAGATATTTTAGAGCAATGGAACACTTCTAGAGCCCACAAATCATGCCTCCTAAGAAGTTATCTGGGCAGCCACTGTTCGTGCTGGCCTCAAAACCACTATAATCCATGGCTTCCCACCTGGTTCCCTATTGTGATTACACTGGAGATGAAAGAGTCTGACATTCATTCACCAACGTTTATTCAGCACTTACTGTGTGTCCAGCATTTTGTAAGGTACTAACTAGAGATATAAAAATGAATAAGACAAGGAGTAGATAATTTGCAATTCAGTGTGATTAATGCTTTGGGATTCTACTTCCTCTCTTCCTGCTGGACCAGATTTATTCACTGAGAGAGTCCCCTGGAACAATTTACTTGGTTTAATGTAGACATTTTTCTGTAGTTCCTTTAGGGCTGAATTTACCTTAAAAAAATCTAGATGCATTTCTTTTCATTTTTCCAAAGTGGCAAAAGCTTTTTCTCATTTATTCCCAAGTTGCTGCTGGGGTATGACCCCTCACCGCCCAGCAGAGACCCCTAATGAGGGCTGAATTGGGCATGTCTCATTCTGATGAATAATGGGACTCGTCACCCTTCAGTGCCCTCCAGATTTACTCACAGGTCGCTGGGGACATTGCCAGCAAATAAATCCCCTAATCTGCTATAGGATCTTTTTCTCCTGCTGAGGCCCTTCCTGGGGCTTTTCACTGACTCCTTAGCTGGGTTACCTCAGGCTTATCCAATCCGGATGTCAAACCCAGAGTACCCTCAGTCCCCCAGATGCATGTCTGCACCAGGCAGATTTCTAGACTCTTTGGTCTGCTGTAGGCAGAGCCATGACCCTGTGAGTTTCCCCTTTTCTCATCAGTGTCTCCTCAGTCTGTGATGTACTTGTTTGTTAACCTGCAAGAACAAGTTCAGTACCCACACGGGCTGGCTCTTCACTTTGACTTATGCTCAACGGAGTCAACTATGTCTGCATACATGCAGTACGGTGGATTGAGCCCTCCTGGCCCTTCTGAAAGCATCCCTGGTCAACCTTGACCTTGAGTGTTGCTGTTTCCAGACACAGCCTTGGGTCGGGTGTGAAATGGGAGAAAACCGAATAAATCATGGCAGCAGGGCTGATGAGTGGCTTTTTCATTGCTTATGGTTGTCTCAGGAGCTCTGTGAAAATCTGTTGGTGCCAAACTCTGCCACTGCTACTGTCAGGCCCTTTGCAAATAAATATTTTATCCTATTACTTTGGAAGATTACTTTTGCATTCAGAGCAGAAGTCTACTGAATAAACCAGAGGTACCCTAAAGAAATCACAGAAGGTTGCTTCGTAGGTTTCTTAGTTGTTCTGTGGCGTACCATCCCACGCCCCCTTACAGATGATCTGAGAGCGATTTTTGCCTTTCAGTGCAGTAAGATCAAAGAAACGCCTATCAACTGTTGCCTCTAATCGCTTTAGACAGTTCAAGCTTCTGGAATGCCCCAGTGTATCAGTTTAACATTTACTGTTGTGTGCCTTGTGCAAATAGATGCAGTTGAAATTTAAGCCTGTTATAATGGGGGGGTTGACCACGTGGAGCAGGGGGAGGAAAATTTCTACCCAAATTTGAAATGGCCAAATGCCAGCTCCATATTTTGCCCTGGTCCTCCTGGCTAAACTCAGGGTACCAGCTCCCATTCATTTCCTTCCGCTGCAAGCCTGGAAGCCCCCGTTCGCAGTGACTACAGACTGGATATTATCTAAACTCTCAGTGAATCACAGCTGACAGCGCTGCTATTTCTAAGCCACAGAATCACTCTTTGAACAAAATGCAAGCGCTGTGTCTTTTCAACCTGTTCTTCAACGGCGGAAGCAGCAGGATTCCAGCACTGTATAATAACTGTCAGAAACAATTTCTGCTCTGTAAGTGAGGTGAAGCAAAATGTCAAAATATTTGAATACATTTCATTGAGGATATCTTCTTTTAAATTAGTGAAGGCTAGAGAAGAAGAATCCCATTCTCTCGCATAATAAATATGCATGGAACCGGGGAGCCACGTGCATTCTAATAAAGCCGAGTCCTGTCTGGTTAATACGTTATAGGTCCACAACAATAAAACACAATAATTACTCGTTAAAGAGATGCCAGTGTTGGCCTTTTACCAACAGCCCTGAACATATAATTCATGATAAATTTAGTAAGGCTGAAGTCGGCCTGTTAATTAACCTATTTTCTGCAATGACTGGGACGGAGGAAGCCATCGTGTCATCCAGCACGGCGTTCTCCCAAATGCGCGCATCTCATTGCTGGTTGGACTCTGCAGTTTGGACTCATCAACCTCACCACAGGATCCTTGCTTGTGTTCATACAGGTGAGAACGCTGTGGGAGAAGTGCTAAGGGAATACCTTACTCTGTAATTACCATATTCGAAAAAAGAAAATTGCAGGACGGTATACACACGGACTGGTGGGTTTAGGGGACTTTTTTTGGGAGCCAGCAGTTTAGGTAGGAAAACCTGAGGGGAGGAGCTTAGTGACCCAGGGGACTGCAGTAAGATGATGCACTGAGGACATACATTTTTACTTTTTTTTTTTTTTTTTAATAAATTTATTTATTTATTTATTTATTTTTGGCTGTGTTGGGTCTTCGTTTCTGTGCGAGGGCTTTCTCCAGTTGTGGCAAGCTGGGGCCACTCTTCATCGCGGTGCGCGGGCCTCTCACTGCCGCGGCCTCTCTTGTTGCGGAGCACAGGCTCCAGACGCGCAGGCTCAGTAGTTGTGGCTCACGGGCTTAGTTGCTCCGCGGCATGTGGGATCTTCCCAGACCAGGGCTCGAACCCGTGTCCCCTGCATTGGCAGGCAGATTCTCAACCACTGCGCCACCAGGGAAGCCCTACATTTTTCATTTTTTACTCAAAACCCTTAACATGACAAAAAAAATATAAACATGTCATAGTGGTAGTAAACAGGAAAGGGTATCATTTTCCGCCAGAAATTAAGAAATTTCTGGACTATAGAAAATAGAAGGGCTAAAACTGGCCAGAGCGGAGAGTGCCACAGTCTAACATAAACCAAGAAGAAAACCACCCTGAACTTACAGTTTTCTGAATCTGCTATTACTCCCTAGTAAATGAATAGGAAGAGGAAAGACAGGTCCTGGGAAATTATCAGGATTTTTTTTTTTTTCTTTCTTAAAAACCTGCTTTAGAACATTCCCCCTCCTTGCTCTCTCATACTGAACGGTACGTAGCAGAGGTGCTTGCCACCAGCCTCCAAGTCAATAACTATTCTCTAAGGAAAGTGCTGGAACTGGGTGTAGACCTGAGGGAACAGTAAACTCCATGACAGATGTCGGGTGGGAGGCAAAGACATTCATGTCCTCGAATGAATAATATACTTCTTATTTTACCAATGGAGAGGAGGGCTTTGGAGTATGTGGGCATAAACAGGCAGGCTGATGGAAACTCCTCCTCCCCTTCCAGGCAGGAGAGAGGCATGAGGGAGAAACAGAGGAAACCTATTCTAGTTCCATACATTCATCAACCTCACTCATTATTCATAAAAATGATTGGGCAAATAAGGATAGCCAGACATTGTCTAAAAACTAACAGGATAAAAGAGAAGAACCAAGTGAACCAGAAGAATGACTGGAAACAGAGATAATTCAGAGTGACAACATTATTAAATCAGAAGAAAACATTAAATCAGTCCTAATTAGTATCGTCAGTGAAATTCTAAAGTTTATTTATCCATAAAAGTAGAACACACTGCTATGAAAAAGGAACAAACAGAAAATGAAGAATTCTTGGAAACTAAAATTTTCATCGCTGGAATTTAAAAATTAACAGAGGGCTAAATAATAGAAAGGACTTAGATAAAAATATATTACTAATCTGGAAAATAAAGTTGAGGAAATGTCTTAGAACATAAAGGGCGTTAGAGACAAACATATTGTAAGAACTGAGTTTAGGCACTTGTAAGATCAATATCTAAGTTCCAACATCCATCTAATTGGTATTTTTTTGTAAGAGTCAGAGAGAAGTGAAGAAATAATAGAAAAAAATTTTCCCCCAATGTAAGTCACAAACTTCAAACTGAAAGAGTCTATTGAATGGTAAAGAAATTGAATGGGAAAATGAAATATCTGAGCTAAGATATTTCAACAGTAAGAAATTTGTTAATAAAATTTACTACTTTAATAGTTTAAAAGCTAAAAGCTGTGTTAATAGTCAAAATAATATGTTTGTACATATTCATCATTACTATTCACATTATGTTGAGTGGCTAAGACTAGAGAATTAATTAGTAGATATAAATATTGGTGAGTAAACTTAAGGTTTCAACCTACTGTCAATAGGAAAAAGCAAATTAAATCCACTCAGTATGAACATGTGTTCTTCCAATGAGCATTTAAAAGTTTGAAAATGGGGAAACAGGCAGTCTCAAACATTGTTGCTGGGAGTGTAAAATGGGAAAGCTTTGAGAAGGCGGAACTTGGTATATTTACTGAAACTTAAAATTCAGAGATTTTTAGAGAGAAGGTATTTTTCTAGATATATACTGCAGAGAAATATTTGTGGGTGTGCATGAAACTTCACGTGAAGGAGGTTCATTGCCATATTGTTTATCTAAAGAAGAGAAGGGCAGCAACCCAAATGTTAAAAATAGAGAAATGGGTCAAAGAAATGAAGATTATAACTACTGAGACATAGGATGTAGTTGTAAAAAAAATTGAAATGTGGTTCTTTGAAATCCCCAGAGGAACCAACAGCATGATATTTGGAAAGGAGCGAGAGAAACACTGGGGTTGTGGTCTCCTTCCCCAGCCTCTCTGGTCTGTAAGTTGCTGCTGCCTGTGGTGGGCAACGGTGGCCATCTTCTGTATTCAGAATCACCCCAAATTCAGAATTTCAAGGGAAATTCCCCTGGGTACCTCCCGCTTCAAACATCACCCCCCACCCCCGCCCGCCAACTACAAAGCTCCCTCGAAGAAGGGACAACAAAAGTTGTTCTTACCTTCCTTCTCACGTTTTGTCTCCATGTTCTTCTGTCCCCCTTTAGCTCTCTCACCACTGTGAAGCCCGGGTGCTGTGAATGGTACTTGAGAGTGTGCTTCCTTGAGCTTAGAGTCTAAAGAATTCTGTTTTCATCCATTCCCCTCCCCCACCCCTCAACTATGAACTCCCTCCACAGTAATCGATGCTCCTCCTGTTTAAAAATCAGATGGAAGAAGGTCCACAGGACAGAGCATCTTTAGTTATTTACTTATATCATCTCTTCCAGGAAGCAGGACTTAAAAGAATTCAGGGAATGAGAAATGAAGGGAAAAATTGAGATGTATAATGAGCATCTTGCATTGTTAAAGTGTTTTTCTTAAATAAAAATCTGCAGGGATCTGTGTTTTGGCAAGTTCCCTAGGTGAGTCCCTTGATGACCACGTTAGGAACGACTCTCCTGTTGAACGAGTTCTCCTTGGTAGCAGAGCAATAGTGATGGACCAACGAGATGGACACTCCTGATTCCAGAGCATTAGTGGACATCTGGAATCTGGGTGGCTGCTTGCTTAGAGTAAGAGAAGCAGAAAGGGAAAGATGGGCAGAGGAAGCTCAGACAAGAGATGATGGATCCAGCTGTTGGCTGAACTCCTTTGCAGTTCTTTTGAAGCCTGGCTGCACTCACTGTCACTGTGGGAGGTTCTCCAGGGTCTTTATGATGATCCCACTTTCCTCATCTTGCTTTGTTAGAATGGGTATCTCAGCCTTAATCTCACCAAAGGGGTGAAAGTTGGTTCTTGGGAGGGGAGTTAAAAGAGTCTTAGATATAATAAAATCTTATTCCTTAATATTTAATTGCTCTCATTAGGGAGAAATTTAATCTAAATTTTAATTAATTAATCAGAATGATTTAATTTAAATTCATTGATTAAAATAAGGTTTTCTCCTTAGGGGAATGATAGAGAAAAAGAAGGTTGAGAAATATGCAGCACGACCTGACTGGGACAAGTACACTTTTCCCTAAATATTTAAAAAAACAAACAAACACAAAGGAGAAAAGAAAAGCAATTCTTTTCCTCAAAGTTCCTAAGGTTCTTTTGTAATATCCACAAAAGTGAATTTTAAATTCTATGATTCCGGTCCATTCTTAGAGCAGCAGGAAGAAATCCACATTCATATCATCCTGTCAGAGAAAGAGAACTTAAAATTGTCTTATGTCCAATAATCAATGAGCCATCTAGCCTAGGTTCAAGTTATCCAATCGTTGATCGCCACTTCTCTGTTTTGCACTGAAAATATCGTAAGATCAGCAGGCTGATATGACAAGAAATAAAAATTGACTATAAAAATAATAAGCCAATCCCATAACTATTTTATAGCTTTTGGGGGGGTTAGGAAAATAATATTCTTACTCCCAATATTGATAAAGCTTTAGAAAAAGGGACTTATTTCTCCCTGTGTTACCATAATTTTACATGTCATTCTCCTCTGACTATGAAAAAATTATCTGTAGGAGTTTGAAGGTTCTGTTAATGTGTGTGTTGATTTAAGGTAATATAGCCTTTTATAAAACCAAACTAAAGAATATACTACCTATGGAAGAAAACAAAAAGAAATTGTTTTGTTTGGACAAAACAATAGGACAACTCTCTTCTTTACATTATAATAATGTCCACAAGAATCGTTTGAATTGGAAAATAAACCAGGTAATGAAAGCCATTCTTCTGCTTCATTAAAGATCTCCGCCACTTGAAGGGATATTGGTCCTACCTACTTCTACATAATCTTAATAACTTTACTGTTGTTCCATTAGAACTGTTACCCTCTTATGCATTTGCAGAACCTCTTTAATGATATAAATGAGACTCTACTTGGATCCTCTCACATGTCTGGGTAATTTTAATTCTAAAGTATATTGTGGTCTCTTGGCTAATTGGTTAAGAGGCTCTTTTCCCTTCCATTCACCTCTTTTAAAATTACCTTGAATTCTGAAAGCAGTAAAAGTGATCTTTCAAGTTGCCTTGTTCACTCCTCTTGAAATAAACTATAAATACTTACCTAAAACAACCCTGAAATATGAGATATTTTGAATTCAGTAGGAGACACGACAGGAGTGCTAATGGTAGGTAGACTTCTTGATTCATTGGCTTATCTCATTTATCCAAAATAAAAATATATCTAACTTTTCTTTAAAACTTTCACTTCATTATTGGGTAAAGTCTGAGTCCTATGTGTACTTATCAGTATTAGGTAGCAAAAATGTCACAGATATTTATTTATAAATCAATAGGAAATATTGCCAGCTTACGACAAAAAAAATAAAAGAAAAAAGGAAAGTTTGATTCAAGAACAGAAGAGATAAGAATATTGAATATTTAGGGTCTTTCTCTGACATTACACATCAGGAATTGCAATTATTATCGATCACCCATGTCATAGGTAGGCATCATTTTTGTTCATAATAAGATTCCTTCCTCAGTAATGACAAGATTAGGATGGAGAGCCTATGTCATACCCATCTGAATGAAAAGGGTCTCTTTCAGCAGCAAGTAACAGAAAATCCCAAAGTGTAAGGAAATTTATTGGCTCCTGTAAAGCCCATGGGTGGAACTGGCTTCCAGGTGCTTTGGGTGGAAATTTCCCTTTGTCTCTTAGCTGGGCTCTGCTCTCCTTTGTGAGTTGGCCTTGTCTTCTTCAGGCTCTATTCTGTGGCAAGAAGACTGGAGAAAAGATTCTGAACCATGCCTGCCTGGTCCCACAGCACTTGTTCCCTGTTCCCCTGGACACGCCTTGACCCCTAGCAATGTGACTTTACACTATGTCTGTTCAGACTTGTGGTACCTTCTGGTCCCGCTTAGCTGGAATCCTAGACTCTTTCTTATTGACTAACTTATTTTATTGCTTTCTAGACATCAGTGTGACATTCTATGAGCACCAAACACATGGTTGTTTTATTCTTTAAAGATCCATGATTCTTGATCCTGGTTGTATAATTAAACACCCAAGGAGTATTTAAAAAATACTGTTGCCCAGGGCACACTCCAAGGCAAATAAATTAGGACATCTTGGAATGGGGCTCAGGCACGTTTATATTTAAAAAGTGCCCCCAACCATGATTCTAATATATGTCCTTAGTCAGTGTTATGTTGGTAAATATTTAACAGCCAGCTCTCTGGAGTGGAGGGGTGGGGAGGAAGAGGCCCTGATTTGTAGGGTTTGCTGCTTTCCATGATGTAAATACTCCCACCATGGCCAATTCAAGCTATGAACACTTGAAGAGGGGAAGAGATGTGCACATCTGGCTCTGGTGAGTTGTGACCCGTCTCCAGCACACAATACACACTGATAGAATAGGTTAGTTGATTAGCAGCTAATTCTTTGCAGCACTTAACACTGTTGACTAATTCCTTTTTCCTGAAAAGCTGTCTCCCTTTGGTTTCTGAGATACAACATTTCCTAGTTCTCTTCCTGTCTCCCTGGATGTTCTTTCAATTCCCATTTCAGACCTGCCATCTTTTAACTGAACTTTACATGTTGGATCTCCTCAGTACTTGATCCTGGGCTCTATTCTCCTTACCCTAAGTTCTCTCTTACCCTTAAGGTCTCATTCCTGCCCTTGCTCCAATTCCTATCCATGTAATTCATGACTGAGTATTAAGCCTTCAACAGTGACCTTTCTCCTGGGCAGACCCCAATATCCAACTGCCTACTCCTCATCTCCACATGGATGGCTCAGGTCTCCCTGAAATTCAACATTATAAAAATGGTGCCTATGGTTCTTCCTTCATCTTCCTAAATCACATAGCTCTCTAGTTTTCTATAGCGAGTGAATGGCACCACCATTCCCACCATTGGACAAGCCAGCATCCAGGGAATCACTGTTGACACCTGCTCACCTTCATATCAAACGATCACTATGTCCTGCTGATCTTTATTTCCTTAAATTGTTCTTGAAACCATTCACTTCTCCCCATGTTCAGTGCTGAAATAAACCCTAGAGGCGAGAGAGGCTGACTTCCAGAGAGGTACATTTGAATGAACATGAAGGGTGAGTAGGAAATTGATGAAGAAGAGGAGGAAGGTATTCTGGACAGAGAAAGCCACATACTTAACTTCACCACGACAGACCCCTCAATGCCATTTTCCATCTCTACCTGCCTGTCTACTAGGCATCTCAAGTTTTTTTTTTTTTTTAAAAGGAATTCCTTTATTTTTATTATTTATTTATTTTTAGCTGTGTTGGGTCTTCGTTTCTGTGCGAGGGCTTTCTCCAGTTGTGGCAAGCGGGGGCCGCTCTTCATCGCGGTGCGCGGGCCTCTCTCTATCGCAGCCTCTCTTGTTGCGGAGCACAGGCTCCAGACGCGCAGAGCTCAGTAGTTGTGGCTCACGGATCTAGTTGCTCCGCGGCATGTGGGATCTTCCCAGAGCAGGGCTCGAACCCGTGTCCCCTGCATTGGCAAGCTGACGCTCAACCACTGCGCCACCAGGGAAGCCCGCATCTCAAGTTTAACTCCAGTAAAGCAGAAACTTGATTCTGCCCACATCTCTATATTTTGAACTATTCTTCCCTGTCTTGGGAAATGGCCCAACTCTCCATCCACCAGTTGCTAAATGCAAACACTTAGGAATCATCATGTTTTCACCCCCACATCCAGTTCCTCAGCAAGATTTATTTGCTCTTCCTAAAACTATGCCCCGAATAGGTCTACTTTTCCCAACCTCCACTGCTACTACCTTTGTCTAAGCAACTGCATATACTGCTAGAATCATAGCAATACCCTTCTAAGCAGTCTCCCTCAAATCCTTTTTCAACATAGGCCGATGGCTTTTATAAAAATAATCAGATCATATTTCCCCTTAAAGTCTTCCAATTGCTTTCCATCATACTTAGAATAAATTGCAACTCCTAGCCCAGCCTATAAGTCTCTGCACAACCTAGACCCAGACCACCTTTCGTGCCGTGTCCACTGCCAACCTCACTCCAATCTCCACTGGCACTGGCTTTCTTTCTGTTTTACAAACACACAAAAAACTCCCTTCCCCCTCCACAGTTCCCCTTCTCTCCAGTCTGAGGAACCTTCATTCTTGCTGCTCCTCTCCTAGAATGATCTGATCTCAACTCTTCATCTCCAGGAAGGCCTTCCTGGGCCATACAGACTTAATTAGTCACCAGCTTACCCACCCATCTTACTGGCCATCATATCACTCTGTTCTGTTTTCTTTACAGCACTCCTCATTACCTGAACACTTATTCATTTATCTGTGTACTCCCCATTCTCTACGAGAATATGTTCCCCCTTCCATCTATAATAATGGTCTCCGTGGGTGCAGGGATCTTATCTGTCTTATTTATCCCTATTTCCTCTAGAAATGTGCCTGGAATGTAGTAAGTCCTCAGTAAATACTTATGGTTGACACATATTTACTGTTGAAAATGTTTTCAAAGACAGGGACAAGAAAAAAGTAACCATTTACCCTAAATGTGTCTTGTTCAAATGACTTGTGTGACCTCAGGCAATCAGTTACATCCCTTCTTTATTTGGTTCCTTACTCTGTAAAATGCAAATAATAATATTTCCTATATATATATATATTTGCTAATATAAAGAATTTAACTATGAGAATACAAAGTACTTTTGTAGCATAAATGTATGGTAACTAAGTATGTGGTAGGGACACCAACTATTAAATCATGGTTGTCCACAGCCCACATCCCCTCCAGCTTCTAAGGAGCCCAAGTCTTGGCCTGATCCTGTAAATCAGGGTAAGGAGTGAGGAGGAAATTGAAGAGGAAAGGAGGTTAATGGGATTTATATTGCAGATGGAGAGGATTACTCATTGAAAAGGGGGAAAAAAGAGACAGAAGGCCAGAGAGAGTGGAAAAAAAAAAAAAGAGCTAGAAAGATGCTCTGGCTAAATTGGAGGGTGGGTTTTGGAGAGATGAGAAGAAGGAAAGGGCATTAGGATCAGCTCTGGCACAAGTAGCTCTCCATGGGAAGGCAGGGGTGTGGAGAGGCAAAGAGGATTTCACAAAGATTTGCTGTGGTTTATGAGTCCTTTTGTTGGCACTTCCAGATGACAGTAAAGACTTAATTTGATTTCCAATTAATTTTTTGGCCACCAGTTTGTTTTCTTTACTGTAAACCCACAGCCCCTTTCTGGGGCCGACCTTGGGGAGAGAACAGCAGGCCTGGCTTTGTGAGGATTGTAGAGGGAAATGTAAGTGTCACCCCCTGGCCCCTGGTCATCTTGCATATGACACATCCCATAGACTTAGCTGGGAAATTGTGTCTCAAATGCAGCAACTTGCATGTGGAAGAATGGGAAGATAGAGACAAAGAACTCAAATAAATGAACTTCTTCAATGTGGAAGGCACTGGGCTAGGAGCATAGGAATGGTTATTAACTTGCCACAAGGTTATACAGCCAAGCCAGGATTTTACTGGGCTCAGTCTGACTCCAGAAAAAGCCTTATGACACAGTGCCTTCCAGCCGCTGATGTTAAGAAACTTTAGTCTTGGCACTGGAAAGCTGGGTGATGAATCTGGCTTTGGCTTTTACCAGCCATGCAACTTTAGGAACAACATAGAAACCATATCCTCATTTCTAAAATAAAATGTTGAGCCAGGTCAGTGCCTTCCAGACACTAGTGTGAGAGGCAGCGTCAGTCTGTAAGGAAATTTTCATTGGTCAGTGAGTGTCGAATTAAAAAAAAAAAAAAGATAATGTTACATCTGCATCATTATATATTTGTAACTGGAAGATTGCTAAGCACCTTTTCTTGGAAATGAATGTTCTATTTTTTATTATAAAGATAATTGTATTTTATGATAACATGGTGATATAGACAGTATTTTTGAAGAAAACAATTGTCTTGGCTTAACAATATAAAAAGTTCCAACCTTTTTGTTGGTCCATCAACAGCTGTGAATTCATTGAATTAGATTACTTCTTTAAAAAAATTTTTTAAAATTTTATATTGGACTATAGTTGATTTACAATGTTGTGTTACTTTCAGGCATACAGCAAAGTGATTCAGTTATACATATGCATATATCTATTTTTTTCAAAGAATTAGATTATCTCTAAAGTGCCTTCTAGCTTTGAAAATCTTGACTAGGGAGGAGAGTTTCAAACTCAAATTCTTGAAGAGTTTATTCAGGTAGTTAAATATTGAGTTAAGCAAGGTGTAGGGCAACAGGTACTAAGCTGTTTATAGCAATCCCACTGTAAGATTTACTAGTTACACTGCCTTTTAGAAAGCATTGTCCATCTCAAGCAAATAATAACCAAATAAATGTGTTAATGGCTAGTACGTGACTGCTGGCTGCCACTTTGCAAACCCTGCTTAGTTAATTTCTAACAGTTTTCTTGCAGTTCTAATAGTCTAAATTCCTGGTTTCAATCCCCCACCAAAATATTTAAGCACATAATTATTTTAAAAATTTTATTCATTAGTTAACCTGGCAATAAAAATTACATTATATTGTGGTCTATAAGTGCTTCGTATCATTCTGGAGATTGTTTGACAACAAGAGCATGTCTTTATAAGCTATTATATGCAGGCTTTTTGCTTGGGCAAAGATGTGGAGTCGGGGCCTATTGAGAGTGTTTGAAAAAACATAAGTTGAATTTCTGTATTGACTATATCACAGCATCTGATTGAACAGCAGAACTGCTAGGTCTCATTCTTTACATTCTTATTTTACGGTTTCTTCATGAATATGATAATATCATCCCCCCAAAATTAATGAAATAAGCAGTCGGGCTACCGTCTGCATTATGAAATCTCAAAAGCAAGAATTGAAGCTCCTCTAACAATTTTCTAATTTCAGGAAGAGCAATGCAAGCTTTTTACCATTTTCCAAAAGTTTTCGCTTTGTGGATTTTCAACTGTATGAACTGTTGGAAAGTATCCTGTCCTGTAATGTAGCTTTAATCCATCTTCCTTTCTCAGGGGGGAGAAAAAAAAGAATCAGCTACAAAAGAAATGGTATCTTGGAGGTATGTAGAACGAGAAGATGCCATCAACCTACTTAAGTCTTTGTTTTGATATATGATTGTAGACTAAGGGGAGCTTCCAGACATGGTAAGCATCCAGCTCCTTTGGTGTTGGTTCCCACAAAAGTCCAATAAGGGAAAAAAAAACGTGATGAGTTTGAGCATGATTTGAGTAACACTGAGAGACAAGAATAGGAAGCTTTGAGAGATAAGTGACCCTGAGTCTCTTGTTTAACGGCGAGGTCCTCCTAGGATAGGGGGGTCTCTGGAGGTCCCCAGGGGGCTAGTGGCAGAGCAAATATGAGAGCACTCATCTCTCTGCCTTGTTAGTGTTCTCTATACTACACCAGATTCATCACTAGACAATAGTTGTCCTTAACCATTTTGGCGGGTTTCAGCCCCTTCTAGTCTTTAGTCTCTGCTGTGATTATCCTTAAAGTTTTATCCTTGGTCCTATGCCCTTTGATCCATCTTTTAGATTTGAGCATCTAGGAGAAGGCCTCTCTAGCCATGCTGACTCCCCATCCTTGCCTTTGTATTGCCACAATTTGCAGAGCTATCCATTGATTTATGTGTATTTGGGTATTCTCAGTTCTGAGCCAGCTTTCCTTTTGTAGTCTCGAGGCATGGCAATCTTTCCTGATTTTTCTCTGAGTGTCCAGAAGCAAAATGTATTGACACTTAAGGTCACATTTCCCAAAGTGGGGTCCACAGAAAAATGAAGTTCCATGGGGTAATTCCATGAGCTTCTATTGTTGTGGGGAGTGAGCAGAAGAAGTATTCCCTGATTGAATACATCTAAGGAACACTGGATTCAAATATTTTCAGACACTTTTTCCTGAATGATTTCCCAAGACATGAATTTCCAAGGGGGTGATATAGTAGGGCTGCTGGTATCTATTAATATTTTACTTTGGAAACCTTTTTTTTTTTTTTTAACTCTAGGAATTTATTTACGAAAATTCTAGTTTTATGACAATGGTAGCCAAATACTAGTGCATAGGGTATAACCTGGGGAGCTTAGCAAACATTCAGATTTGTAGGCCTCATCTTCTCAGTGAGTGATTCAATAGTTCTTCCAGGGAACTCAGGAATCTGCATTCTATGAAGTATCCCAGGACAGTGCTTCTCAAACTTTAACTTGAATGGGAATTACCTGGGATTTTGTTAAATGCAGATTCTGATTCCATAGACCTGTGCTGGGGCTTTAGATCCTGCATTTCTAATAGTTTCCAGGCGAAGCTATTGTTTACTGGTCCGAAGTCCACACTTAGAATAGCAAGGCTGCAATGATTCTGACCATCCCGTGTTCTCCACTTCTGTTATTATCACAAATGTCACTGTCTTCTAAGATTTCTGTCACTTTCAATTCCTGAAGTGTTGCCTTATTGGTCATTATTAAGTTCAGAATTGTAGTTTCCTTCATTGCTTATTCTGCCATCTGAGAGGTAGAACAGTTAGCAAACACATCAAGATTTATCAGATGCTCTTGTTCTAACCTAATGTGACGTGCAGATAGCTGCAGTCTTCATCTCACTATTCTGTCACTAATCTGTGTCAGGATTTTGGTCTGACTCCGGTATTGCCATGTAGTCCTCCAGTCCTACTGATGCTGGGAGGAAAAAAGTTTCCTCTACCCTTCTAGGTTCTTCTGGCTGGTCTAAGAATTAAAATGACATGAGAGAGATTAACGGGAGAAAATCAAACAAAGTGTAATAACATATATAAATGGGAGAGACCCAGGGAAACTGAATAACTCTCCAAAACTGCTGAAACCCTCACTTTAAATACTATCTTCAGCTAAAGATAAAAGAGGTTGTTGGGGGTAGTGGTTTGGGACTTCAAGGGGGAGGAAGGCAATTCATGTGGAGATGGAAGAGCAAATGTTTGGTAAACAAATACTTGCTGAGCCATGCAGAGACAATGGGACACAGAGTGGGCTCTGATTTCTAGGCCCTGCCAAATTTCCCCCATCACACCTAGCCCTTGTTCTTTACAAGTATCTCTGGTGATAGCTCTATTTTGGGGACAGGATCTCTGTCTAAATTATTTTAGGCAGTTAGGGGGATAGTCAAAGTTTCTTCCTGAGTCTTTTGGGCCTTGATTGTTTTCAGTTCGAAATAATCCTCATGCCAGAGAGACATTTTGGGGTGGCATATCTACCACTACCTTTTTTGCTATTGTTGTCATATATTTGCCTTCTACATATGTTATTAACTCCATAATCATTATTAATGTTTGTGTTTGTAACAGTAAGTTGCTTTTTAAAGAAATTAAGAAATTCAGAAAAGAGAAAATCTTTTATATGTGTTCATATATTTACTATTTCTGGCCTTCTTTCTTCCTTTGTGTATATTCATATTTCCATGGTATTATTTCCTTTTACCCTGAAGAACTTTCTCTGCATTTCTCGTAGTGTGGATGTGCTGCTGCAAAATTCTCTTGGCTTTTGTTAATCTGAAAATGTCTTTATTTCACCTTCATTTCATCCCTTTTATTCTTTTTCTTTTGAAATAATTATAGATTTACAGGATGTTCCAAAAAATATATACAAGGCAGTCCCATGTATCCTCCCCCAAAATCTACCTTCATTTTTTAATATTATGTATGTGAATACATCCAGAACTTGAAGTCATGTGTGTTAGTCCATTTGGTGTCCTAGAAGTGACTGGTGCTCTGTTGATTCTTCTTTAAGCCTTTTACTTTTTCTGACTCAGTTTGAATAGTTTCTATTGACTCGTCTTCAGGATCATGGATGTTTTCTTCTGCAGTGTCTGATCTGCTGTAAAGTCTGTCCAATGGCTTTTAAAAAAATTTCAGATATTGCATTTTTCAATTCTAGCGTTTTCCTTTGGTGTTTAAAAAAATAGTTTTATTGTTCTCCTGCAATAATGCTTATCTTTCTCCATTATATCCATATTTTTCTGCAAATTCCTGGTATATTTTATGTTGTTTTAAAGTCTTCTTCTGGGGAATTCCCTGGTGGCACAGTGGTTAAGAATCCACCTGCCAATGCAGGGGACACGGGTTCGAGCCCTGGTCTGGGAAGATCCCACATGCCGCAGAGCAGCTAAGCCTGTGCGCCACAACTACTGAGCCTGCGTTCTAGAGCCCTTGAGCCACAACTACTGAGCCCACGTGCCACAACTACTGAAGCCCCTGCACCTAGAGCCCATGCTCCACAACAAGAGAAGCCACCGCAATGAGAAGCCTGTGCACTGCAATGAAGAGTAGCCCCTGCTCTCCACAACTAGAGCAAGCCCGCATGCAGCAATGAAGACCCAATGCAGCCAAAAATAAATAAATTAATTAATTAAAAAAATATATATAAAGCCTTCTGCAAATTCCCATATCTTTTTTTTTTAGAATATGTGCCATGTATTAGATTTACTTCTCTTTTAATTAATTAATTAATTCATTTAAAAATAAATTTATTTATTTATTTATTTACTTTTGGCTGCACTGGTCCTCACTGCTGCACACAGGCCCTCTCTAGTTGCAGCGAGTGGGGGCCACTCCTTGTTGCGGTGCACGGGCTTCTCATTGCAGTGGCCCCTCCCATTGCGGAGCACGGGCTCTAGGCACGTGGGCTTCAGTAGTTGTGGCACACACGCTCAGTAGCTGTGGCGCACACGCTCTAGAGAGCAGGCTCAGTAGTTGTGGCACACAGGCTTAGCTGCTCCACAGCATGTGGGATCTTCCCAGACCAGGGCTCAAACCCGCGTCCCCTGCATCGGCAGGTGGATTCTTAACCACTGTGCCACCAGGGAAGTCCCCCATATCAGTTTTTATTGAATGTTTTTCCTTTTAATATAGTTCACATTTTCTTATTTATTCTCAAGTCTTATAAGTTTGTATTGTACTCTGAACATTGTATATAATAAACAGTGGGAACTGAGGAAAAGTTGTTTTGTTTTACTCATTTCTCAGAACATTGAAACCTTTCCTCCACCTGGTCCTTAGACTGAGGCCAATTCATTCATATTTCTCCCAGAGCGGAGTTGAGCAGGAGATAGGCTGCAACTTTTAATTAGATTGAGATCACCTGTGATTAGCCCAACCCCCAGACTCCTGTGCCACCACTGTGGTTTACATCTTGTCAGTATTTAAGCAGGGAGGGAGTTGGGCAACAGTTTCAGATATTTTTAGTTGACCTTTGGATTCATCTCTGGTGGGGCAAGTGCAAGACTATGTGATTTCTCTGATTTCAAGCCCTTCTTCATTACATTTCTTTGCATAATTCAGGGTAGGGTTAGGTAGGGATGGGAAGAGAAGAATTGTCAGGCAGTTTGCATTTGAGTCTTTTTGAGATTCGAATCCTTTCTGCCAGCCCAGACTGTCAGAATGTCCCTGCAAAGTCTCCTCATCTATGGTGAGTCTATGACAACTTCTCCATCTATCGTCCACAGATCAGGCATCTGACCCCAGAGGTGGAAGGGTCTACCATTCTCTTCTCACCCTTGTAGTGCTCGTTTCTCTCTGGAGCTCAACTAATCCAGGCTTCCTTGCTTCCTCTGTTCTTTGCTAGCCCCATTAACAAGTGTAATTTTAAAATTTTCAGGTTGTGTTGTTGTTGTTTTTACAATGAGAACAGAGGTCTTTTGCTTCCTTCTTTATCCTAACCATTTTAAGTAATCACAAAGCAAGCGAATACTCCCCCCACTTTTTATTTGAAATAGGTAAACCTAGAGTACATTTAATTGCTACGTAAATAATTCTTTTATTTTTTTTTAATTTTTAAATTTATTATTTATTTATTATTTTTATTTTTGGCTGTGTTGGGTCTTCGTTTCTGTGTGAGGGCTTTCTCCAGTTGCGGCGAGTGGGGGCCACTCTTCATCGCGGTGCGCGGGCCTCTCACTATCGCGGCCTCTCTTGTTGCGGAGCACAGGCTCCAGACGCTCAGGCTCAGTAGTTGTGGCTCACGGCCCCAGTTGCTCCGCGGCATGTGGGATCTTCCCAGACCAGGGCTCGAACCTGTGTCCCCTGCATTGGCAGGCAGATTCTCAATCACTGCACCACCAGGGAAGCCCCAGTAAATAATTCTTACTAGCAAACTTTTTGAATAAACTCCATGACTATGCACTGGATAATGGTTACGATTCAATTTTCCTTGATTTCTAGGTAACAGCTGAAGTCCATCTTGAGGCATATGTGGAGTTAATGCTGGCTACATTGGGTGTCTAGGGCCATTGTTGATTCCCTGTGGGATGGCTGGGTACTTTAGCTGGGATAATTTCTGTTACTACTTCCTTAAGAGCTTTCCAAGGAAAGAATTCCCTCGAGTATTTTCCCCTTTACCATTCTTCCTTTGCTTTTTCTATGTAACTAAAGCAAAAAGAGAAATTCCCTAAGATAGAATCTCACCCCAAAGCCACTTCCCATGACTATCAGAAGCCTTTAATTTCTTCTTGACTTTTGGAGAAAAAGGTAAATAGCTCTCGTCCCGTAAGTTTCCCAGCTGGAAATGACTACCATTAATGTCATTAAAATTCATTGATAATTGCTCTGTTGGCAGATCTTTAGTAATAATTCTTCTAGCCTCAAATTTAAAACTTCCATAGGTGTTTTCTGAAAGAATTTGTAACTCTATTAAAAAGTATACACTGAATGAAATTTAAATCTGTTTTAAAAATTAATTTAAAATGGCTTTGTGACATTGCTGTTTGAATTATAGTCATCATCGTTATCTTACATTTAAATTGACTATTTATGTTAATATCCTTCAATTTCTGCATACTACGAAAAGCGATTTAAAATGGAAATCACACCCAAGGATATATATTAATGATAGTTGTTGCAAACAGCAAACCCCACTGTTCTCTATGACCATGAGAAGATGATTTAGGGCTCCTCTTCCTTTCCCTTCTATCTTGAGTCTTCTTCTGGTGGTTGAGCAATGCATACAATCATGGCCCCATATATTTTTCCACAGTCTATGTCTCACTGTGGGCCAAGGAAGAGGCAAAAAAAAAGGACCATGACAGAGGGGAACGAAGGTTTTGTGACTGCCTAGTACCTGGAGTCATGGGATAATTGGCAAGATTCTCTTTTGTTTTCTCCTCCATACTATCTCCATCCAAATCTTTCTTTTTGCATGTGTGTTTATACTCATCGCCTTCTAAGAAATAGTCATACATTACACAGACTAATGAGACCATGGGCATCAGCCCATTTCTTCTTTTAGCTTGTCTCTTTGACATTCACTTCAGCCTCTGTCTTTGTTACAACCAAACCATCCTTCTTCTGACAATTACAGAGAGGATTAAAAAGAATTTGTTAGTTTCCAAGTAGACTATCAAATGTATGATCAACTCTGAGTGTTTGGTATATACCAGGCGAGGGTGTTAGCTGAATACAAGGTTATGTGGATTATCACAAAAATCAAGAAATTTATCTCCAAAACAATTGATTATATATACTTTGATTATATGTACTTTATATGGCTTTTTTTGTTGACAGGGTCATTCTTTTTGTCTGTTAAGAGTTTGTCATATATTCAGGCAAGATCCTGGTAGGGCAGGAATAACTAATAATTATTCTCTATTAGCACTAGTGGGTATGACCCCTGTACCTCTTAGGAATTGCATTAAGCAATTAGTAAAAAAGTAAAACTATTAAAGAAAAACAATAGCAGAAATAACAGTGGCTTACGTAAAACATAAATTTGCTTCTCTCACACCTGAAAGAAGTCTGGAAATTAGGCAGCTCAGCCGGGTATGGAAGGTTCATGGTTATTAGACACTAGACTTCTTTTAGCTTTCAGTTTTGCTATTCTCAGACATGATTTCCAACCACAAGGTTACCTCATAGTCCAAGAGGGCTGGTGAGGTCCCAGCCATCGTGTGTTGGAAATAAGAAAGGGAAAGAACAAAAGGGATGTTCATGTCAGCTGAGTGAACTCCCATTAAGCTGGAATTCCACAGAACACTTCCAATTACATCCTCTTGGCCAGAATGTCGGTAATTCCCACAACTAGCTGCAAAGGAGGTTGGGAAGTGTAATTTTATATTTGGTCATAACGCTGTCTTCTGTCACTAAGGGAGAAGAGAATGGATAGTGGGGAAAAACTAGCAATCTCTGCCACATCCACCCAAGCCTAAAAATAGAAGACGGCCTTTTGGATCGTTTTGAACATCAGTTGAAATTACGCAACATTTGAAGCCTATGAAAATGTACGACATCTATGTAACTCTACCTTATACTTTAAAATGTCTGAAGAGAGAAGGAACTATCAGGGAATACCCAGAGAAGGGTCAACAGGAAGTGGGAAATGTAGGAAGCATATTTTTTGAGAAATTATAATTTTTAGCTGTTATCAAGTACGTGAAAAGCTCTAGCCCCAAAGTGGAATTAGACTTATTCCATGAGAATAAGAAGTAGCTTTTATTTGAATTGGACCTGTCCAACAATGAAAAAGTTTGTCTTGGGATATACACAACTTCCCACCACTAGAAAAGTTCAAAATGAAGCTGAGCAACCAGAAATTTTTTCAGAGAGGTAACTGGAAAGGTTTGCAAAGATGTATGATCATAATTCCAATGTTTGAAATGTCAGGAATATGGAATAATATATTTACTTAACAATAAAGGATTTGGCTGAATACATAATGGTGTTATGGTAGATCCACAAACTATACAGGCTTTAAAGTGACTACATAAATACTTATTGGAAGAGAAAGAGGTTCATGATATGTAGTAGATTAAACAAATGAATTACAGAACAGACCTTATAGTATGGTTTTATATGTGTCTATAAATAGATAGCTATGCACCCAAGGTTAATCCAGATGGTGAGATTGTGGGGACATTTTTTGGTTCTTTAAGAACATATTGTATGAAAAACAGTTATTTGGATATTTGGCAGTGAATATGGATAGTAATATCTAATGTATTTAAGAAGAAAAAGCTAAATAATTATTTGTCAGGGACAAGGAAGAAGAGACTGTGTAGAAGTTTAGGCTCGCTGTCCTTTACGGTTTCTTCCAACTCTAAGATTAGATGACACAAAATCCATGTTTATGACTCAAGTGCATTGGATGATTGCCGGAATGAATAATTCACTTACCCACAGGTAATCAAAGAGACATCCTGTGGGTATTGCTGGTAAAGCTCAGAAGGGCTGATCTCTGAGCCCATTACAGCCCACGATCTTGGTGGCATGCTTTTACACATTCTTTATTTTCACCCTAAATTCTTCAACACAGCGACTTCTTCAACAACTGACAGCTGTCGTTTTCTAAGAAAACAATCTACCTAAACCTGTTTTATTTGCACATCGTTTCCTTTCTTCCTTCAAAAGCTACAACCCAACACCTAAAAACATACTGGCTAGAAACTGACATCTTAGAATAGCTCTCATAGCACAGCTGAAGGGAGCCTTGGCAAGAAAGATGGCTGTCTAAAACCCGGTTACACTGAGAGGGGGCAAAACAGCAATAACAAACAAACCAAAAACCTGAAAAACTTCTGGAGGATGGACCAAAAGGGTGATTTTGGGAAATTTAATATTCTCTTTAGAAAATTTAGTAGTTTGGGATGATAAAGAATGTACTACTTACTTCCTTCTTAGAACTGTGAACCAGTAAATGCGCCCATCCTTATGCACCCTGAGGTTCTTTCCCCAGGGATGCTGATGTGTTTCTGCATATCAATTCACCCATACTCTCTGACCTACTTCTGTTCTTGATATGCGAGCAAAATGACTAGCTGGGTTTACGCATATATACATACATACATAATTAACGAGAAAGATTTGTGCTAATTCCATTTCAGTATCTCACCCACAATCTTGGGTAATAAATCAGATTCTTGATGGCAAATAAGATTGTGCTTTGAATCAACACACACACATATACAAAGCAGCTAAAATTGGTAAACATCTAAGAAAATATAGGAAAAGCCTAATGAGAATATTTTACCAAGAGTTATTTTAAATGTAAGCTGACTAGAGTAAGTTGCTCTGAAGTCAAAACATGGACATCATATAGGACTATTTTGAGATGGAAACAGTTGTATTATTGAGGAATTTTAATGAATAGTGAGCCCATTTGTTATTTATTTTCTTCCAAATGTTAATAAACAACTCCAGTTATAATTGCTGATTTTCTATATTTATGGAAAACTGGCATTTCATAAATATCAAATTGTGATATCATCTACTTGTATGCTGGTTTTTCTATGAATATATAAATTTAGTAATTACCTCTAGAAGTGTGAGTTAATTTTTTGTGTGTGGATAAATCAAGAAGGAGAATGACAAATCTGTTAAAATGGTAGAATCTTAAACATCCTTTTCATTGTTCTTTTTAAGGATTTATCTAAAATGATGTCATGGAGTGGCAGAGAAAAATCTGGGATACAAGATTTTTCTATTAAAGCCACCAAGATGTTCGTCAAAACTAGGTCAACATGCAGGCATTTGACAGGGACAGTGCATAGAGCTTTCTCAAAAGACCAAAAGGTTAGGAAGACTTTATAGGTCCCAAATAATCAATGTTTAAAGGAAAACAGTTGTACAGAGGTTATATTAATTCAAACTAGCAAAGGATTTCTTCTTAAAAGGAAGTTTTAGCTTATTTTAATTCCAGGGAAAAGAAATTCTCACTTGGTATGTTTACTATTATAATGTATTCTGTTGGATAGTATTGGCAGAAACTCCCCATTAATATTTATCTTTAGAACTTTGCTCCATTTCATGGCTCAGTAGAGAATTAATATTTAGCAAATGTGTGATTAGCCTTTTTTTTTTTTGTCTTATGACTCAAATTCACCAAAGTCCTTCATATGCAGAATTTATTTTTGTTATGACTTTTATAATGAGTAAATATTTTACTCCACATTGTAGTAAAATACTTTATTTTGGGCTGCAAACTTTCTTTCAAAGTTAAGTCACGTCAAAATGGAATGTTTTAGTAGCTAAGGGAAAAAGTTGAGTCATTGGCTGGAAGACACTTGATCTCCTATTTATGACTCTGATGTCCTAAAATACATGAGACTGGCCAATACTGAAATAATTATCCCAAATCATGATAACATCTTTAAAAAGGCTTAAAAGAAGCTAGACCCTATTTTGAGCAGCATCAAAATTTTCTATAATTGGTAGACTATGTGTCTCATCAAACCACAGTTTTAAAGAGGTCTTTAAATCCAACTGGACATTGACACCTGTGCTGTGAAGGATAGTTTTAGTGGTGGTGAGGGACCACCTACAGTAAATAAGTTCTGTCTGTTAACAGAGACACTACTAATCGGACAAAAACCATGCAGTCATGAATTCAGGAAGCAATTCCAAGATGAAAATTTCCCTTTAATCGGAGGAACGTATCCTCTTTGTAAACGGTTCATGAATAACCCAGATGAAGCCTGTTTACAATCCAGGTGATGGTGCCAACTTTACCTCCCAGAAGCATCTTAACCAGCAGGTGGGAGCACATCTGTGTTCCATGACCTCCTCAGGTAGAGTTAGAGCCCCACCCAAAGAGCTTGGCTAGAACAGGAGTCCAGCCGGAGCTAATCAGTCAGAAAATGCCCGCCATGTTTTTTCTTATTAGGAAATGAAAAATAATTACTTGTGTACTTAAAATCAAATATGGCCCAAGTGAAATTTGGAATGCTTCAGAAAACATGGTTTTTGGATCCAGTTTTCTGTGGCTAGAAACTGATCAAAACATTGGCTCTGGCTTTGGTCTTCAGAGTTTCTTTTTTCTTAAAACAAGTCAATTAAGTGGTTTCCTGAGATGTATATTAACAGAAGGTGAATATTGATTGTGCCTCTGCAGACCCCTGCACAATATTTACCATCTCTGTGTTTTCAGTAGCAATCAAGTTCAAGCTCTAGAATGCGTATTGAACACAACGGAGGCAAACTTTTGACTCTCAGAGTGTGTTTGTGCTCAGGACAGATAGAATTTTCCTGAAGTGGTCTCCTGAATCCTAACCCACATGTTGCTTCAGCAAGGCTTTCTTCTGTTTTCTGGTGGTTTTTGTTTGCTTAAAATCTTTCAAATTGCAACTAGATTTTTATCTTATTTTTTTTTTTTGTTTTAGAACTCCTGTCCTTAATTTTATCCTACACATTGGCTTTGACTTTATGGGATTTCTTGGAGCTTCAGAGTTGCACAAAATGGTTATTGGCAAGGTTGTTCATTATTGACAGAGGTGGCTTCTCCACCTCAACACTCCACAAGAAGTCCAAACTTCTAAAAGTTCACAGACGCTCTTCATCATAATTTTATCATAGGAACTTTCTTCCTATAAAGAAAAAGCATAGCGAATACTTTCTAGAGTATATAAAATGCTCCAATAATTATTTTAATCATCCTACTTCTGTGGGTATCTCCATGGTTCCACACAAGTGGGCTTGGTCTGGTAAAAATAATCACAGCCTCTAATAAACATCTTCTTTGTTGACCATTGTCTTCATAGCCAATAAATAACTGGTACAGATAACTGCCTCACCTAGCCCTCAGGGCAGTCTTTAGGGGCCACTTTTTCAGGCTTCAATATTGCTCAAATATTGATTCCCTAATTGGCATGCTGATGTGAATCCACAAGGCTTCTTGAAGGTAATGATGCTGGTTTTTTAATCCTGAAAATTCATGGGGCTGCACGTAAGTGAGGTATCAACTTTTGAACCTATATTCATGTATAGATTTTTAGCTCAGCTTGCCCTTAAAGTTGAATATCACTAGATAACTCAGAGTATTGACTGCATCTAAATGACAAGTTTTCAAGAAGTATAAGGCTCATTTCTCTTCATTGACTGTGAATCAATGTGGGGACTGTGAGTGTGTAGGACCCCGAATAACAATAACAATAACAACAGTTACTAACCCTTATCAAGGACTCATTATAGATTAACTCTTAATGCTCAAACAACTATTATTTTAGAAATGAGAAAGTATTACTCATGGAGCTAAAGAAACTTGTTCAAGTCTGAAGAACTAGTCAGGGGCGGACCTGGCATTTAAACCCGGCAGTTGGATCCCAGACCACAGGCTTTTCAACACTGTCTTCTTAACAGCTAAATCTTTCTGTGAAATGGGTTCTGTCTGGTCTGGAGGCCCTCAAAGAGCAACTCATCCACTTGAACTAAAGGAGCATTTATTTTGTGTCCTTCATGCCAGTAGAGGAGTCTAAGCTGAACCTCATTACAGGGAGTGGGGTCAGCAGGACCTTTCTCTTTGGGTCAGAAGGAAGGATGATGTCTGTTGAATTCCACTTTCAAAAACAAAAGCAGAACAGGTTATCAATAGGGTTTCCCGCTGCCATCTTTGTTTGGCCAAGATATTAGGAATTAGAGTATGAGGCTATATTTTCCGAACTTTCTAAGATTTATGAAACTCTATAATTTCCCATGTTTCTTGTGTTTGGCATTTCCTGTTTTCCCATGGTTTTTGGTAGTAAAATCCTTAAAATTAAATGTTTATTGTTATTTGGAGGCATCAGGAAACTAGGGCTCTGGGAGGCAGAAAGAATAATCCCAAAGGATTGTGTGAGTGATGAACAGCTTTAAAGAAGAAAGAGAATAGATAGGAAAAGATTAAAAAATATAGTATTGATTGAAAAAAAAGCAAGATGCAAAATGATACACACAGGGCTTCCCTGGTGGTGCAGTGGTTAAGAATCCTCCTGCCAATGCAGGGGACACAGGTTCGAGCCCTGGTCCGGGAAGATCCCACATGCCGTGGAACAACTAAGCCCATGCGACACAATTACTGAGCCTGTGCTCTAGAGAGCCCACAAGCCACAACTACTGAGCCCACACGCCTAGAGCCCATGCTCGGCAACAAGAAAAGCCACCGCGATGAGAACCCCGCGCACCGCAACGAACAGTAGCCCCCGCTCGCCACAACTAGAGAAAGCCCGCGCGAAGCAAAGACCCAGTGCAGCCAAAAATAAATAAATAAAATAAATAAATTTATTTAAAAAAATGATACATACTGAATGATTCCATTTGTTCAAATATAAATCTATAAAATAGCATGGTAGAATATTTGTGGATTCATATATATATGGAAAGAACAAAACATGGAGTGGAAACATATACAACAAAGTCGTGACGGTGGTTGCTTCTGGGGAGGTGGAAGAGGGACTTTGGTTATAGTTGCAATATTCAATTTTTTGTAACAGAAGGAAATGTGATACGTGTTATTTTTGGATGGTAGAATGTGATGTTATATTTTTTTAACTTTTCTATAATTTAAAATTGTCTCAAAATAAACTAACTTTTAAAAATAAAAGGAAACAAAAAATAGAAGGAAAGAAAGAAGACAACTGAGAACTTCAAAAGAAAAGTGAGGCTGTGGAACATGAGTCTGGGTTTGACAATTGGTCCTGCTGTTCTTTGGAGCTGACTCTAATCTAGACTATCAATGAGACCTCCCTGGCGGTTCAGTGGTTAAGTCTCTGTGCTTCTACTGCAGGGGGCACGGGTTCGATCCCTGGTTGGGGAACTAAGATCCCACATGCCGAGTGGCACGGCCAAAAATAAAATAAAATAGACTTTCAATAACTATGAAAATTCCTATGCAGTGTTTCATATTATTTTACAGGTTAAAAAGTAGGACTCTTGTTTGTATGTGTGTGGGGAAGGGTTTTGTTTTTTTTTTGAGGGGGTTGTTTTTGATGGGGAAGAATATTTTTTGGAGAAGGGGCTGGATCACATGCACACACAGAATTACTAACAATCCAAGTCTTTACTCTTGAAATCAAAGTCAAAAACAGTAGTCTGATTAATATCTGACTTCAGTATGTGAACATTCTTGTTTCCTTTCATTCTTTACAGCCCTCTTTTCCTCCTTAAACGATGAACAGTGCATTCCCCAGGGGTTTAATGTGTGCTGTAGGATAGTAAGTTCCCTGAGAGCAAGTGGATTCAACAAATGCTATTAATTGCCCTGAGTTTCTTTTGCTTCAGTGGATTTATACAGTTCCTACCCTGTTTCTATATTCATGCAAAATGCTTTGCCCTTTCACTTAAATCCCGATGAAAGAGGAAGCAGAATCTTAGGAAAGGTCAGGCTGGAAAAATTAGATATGGCATCAGAGAACAGTGTGATTAAACAAACTGTACAGAATATTGCATTTTCATACCAGCCCTTGATTCAGTAGCATGTGGTAGAAACTTAAGGGGCTTTTTCTTTTATCTTTAGTATCTCCTAAAGATATACAATGAAAACTGCCCCCCAAGCTAAGCAAACAAACAAAAAATCCCATGGTCTGATGTTTGCAGTGGAAGAATGTTCTCTAATCTGCAACGTGTTATGTATACAGATACCTGCCCAGAAAGAAGACGCCATCTCAGGGTTTAAACTATGACTTTCATTCTGAATATAATAATTCAAGTGAGACGGCCTTAAAACTCTCAGAGCATTGCAAGAAACCAGGAGGCAACATTTTCTTGCTGTTTGATGTCGGTGAGACTCACAAGGGCAAGGCAGAGGAATCCAGTGGTAATCCTGACTCTCAAAGGAATACAGAGAGTATTGTAATAAGTGTCTCCCCTTTCCTCCCAAGCTGGTCCGTTTCAGATCAAGGTTGATCCAGTGTCCTCACAGGGGCCAAACTAGGCCAGTGTGTTACGATCCAGAACCGGCCGTGCCCCTCACTGATCTCCCTTCTTAGTGAGAAGCCTGAAGCAGGGGTCAGCAAAATATATCCTGTGGGCCAAATCTGGTTCCCCACCTGTTTTTGTATTTGGCCAACCTCAAGCTAAGAATGGTTTTTACATTTCTAAATGGTTGAAAAAAGAATCAGAAGATTATTTCTGATGAAATGTAAACATTATAAATATTCAAATTGTAGTGACAATAAATACTATTATTGGAACACAGCCATGTCCATTCATGTTACATATGATCTCTGACTGCTTTCACACTATAATGGGAGAGCTGAGTAGTTGTAACAGAGGTCTATGTGGCCTGTGAAGCCAAAAGTATTTACTATATGGCCTTTTACCGAAAAATCTTGCAGATCTGTGCCCGAAAACACTGTTTTCTATCACTGGAAAGGCTTTAAACAATTGCAGCCAATCAGACTGACCATTTTGAAAACTGTCTAGCTTGCTTTGGTATTGTAGGTAAAGTGCCACTGGAGTGCTCCAGAAACTCTCAAGCAGCATCCCATTCTGTGAATAAAAACTCTGCAGGCTTGAGCCGTGGGACAAGATGGTGGAGTAGGAAGATCCCGGGCTTGTCTCCTCCCACGGACACACCAAAGTTACAACTACACATAGAGGCACTATCTCTGAGAATGACCCGAAGACAAGCAGAAAAGATTTTCCACAACTAAAGATAAACAGAAAAAGCCACACTGAGACAGGTAGGAGGGGTGGACACATGATCTGGCTGGGACACACGCCCCAGCACTGAAACCCACAAGTGGGTGGGATATCACAGCTCCGGAGGAGTGGGAGCTCCAAACCCCACAAAGGGCTCCCCGGCCTGGGGTAGCTGCATGGGGAAGATGAGCCCCCATACCTCTGGCTTTGATAAACAGCAGGGCTTACATCCAGGAGAGCCAGGGGGCTGTAGGAAACTGCGTCTTCCGTCTTAAATGGCGTGCACAAAAACTCACTTACTCTAAGTCCTAGCACAGAGGCAGCAGTTTGAAAAGAGCCTGGGTCATACATGAAGGAGATCATTGAATAATTTTAGGGCGTGTGCCCATGGAGCGGGGAACTGTTTGAAGTTTCTTCTGGTATGGAGCAACTGGTGGGTGCCAGTTTTTTGTTTTTATTTTCGTTTTTGGCTCACCTTCTACCTAGCTGGCCCAGCGCTGGCAGGTGCCATTTCCAACTCTCCCCATCTAACTTACTAGCACAGATCTTCCTCCTCCTGGTTCACCTGTGGGCCTGACCCAACCAGCGCTCCTTCAAAGTGGCCCCCTGCCCCACCAGATGTGGCAGATGACCTTAGCCAGCATTGGCATCACTCCAAAGTGGCTCCCACACCAGGGGCTGGCCCTGTACACCAGAGCAGATGCAACAGTTTCAGCTGGGCCTCACAGCCATCCATACGGGGGACCAGCCCAGCTAACGCCCATAGCAATTTGGCCCAGTTACAACAGGAGGGTACATGCAGCCCACATAGGGGACACTTCTGCAGCACCTGTGACCAGGGAGGACCATTCTTATGGGCTCAGTGGGACACCTTCTACACAAAGCCACTTTTTTCAAGACTGGAGATGTAGATGATCTACCTAATACGTACAAACAAACACAGAGAGTTAGGCAAGATGAAGAGACAAAGGAATGTGTTCCAAAAGAAAGAATAAAGAAAAAAAAAGTCAGAAAAAAGACTAAATGCAATGGAGATAAGCAATCCACCTGATAAAGAGTTCAAAGTAATGGTCATTAGATGTTGAATGGAAGAACACAGTGAGAACATCAACAAAGAGATAGAAGACATAAAAAAAGAACCAATCAGACCTGAAGAATACAATAACTTAAAAGAAAAACACACTGGAGGGAAACAACAGCAGATTAGATGATGCAGAAGAACAAATCGGTGATCTGGAAGATAGGCTATTACCCAATTGGAACAGCAAAAGGAAAAAGAAATATACAAACACAAAAAAAATGAGGATAGTTTAAGGGACCTCAGGGACAACATCAGGCTTACTAACATTGGCATTATAGGGGTTCCAGAATGAGAAGAGAGGGAGAAAAGGACAGAAAACCTATTTGAAGACATAATGGCTGAAAACTTCCCTAACCTGGTAAGGAAACAGACAGCTGAGTCCAGAAAGCACAGAGTCCCAAACAAGATGAACGCAAAGAGACCCACACCAAGACTTATCATAATTAAAATGTCAAAAGTTAAAGAGAGAATCTTAAAAGCAACAAGTGAAAGCAACTAGTTATATTAGGAGAGAGCCCATAAGACTATCAGCTGACTTTTTAGCAGAAACTTTACTGTCCAGAAAGGAGTAGACAATTTATTTAAAGTATTGAAAGATAAAAGCTTATGACCAAAAATACTCTATCTATCTGGCAAGGTTATAATTCAGACTTGAAGGAGAGATAAAAAGTTTTCTAGACAAGTAGAAGCTAAAGGAGTTCATCACCACTAAACCAACCTTACAGAAATGTTAAAGGGATTTTTTTTAAATAGAAAAAAAAAAAGCCCATAACTAGAAATGTGAAAACTCTGAAAGAAAGAAAAATCTCACCAGTAAAGGCAAACATAGAGTAAAGGTAGCAGATTAACCATCTATATAATTAGTATGAAGGTTAAAAGACAAAACTAGAAAATCACATGTATCTATAACAATTAGTTGAGGGATATACAAAATAAAAATATGTAAAATATGATGTCAAAAATATCACGGGGGGGAGTAAAAACATAGTGCTTTTAGAACCTGCTCAGCCTTAAGCAACCATCAACTTAAAATAGACTACCATAGCATAGATTGTTACATCAGAACCTCATGGTAACCACAAACCAAAAACTAATAATAGATACACAAAAAAATAATGAGAAAGGAATACAAATGTAACACTAAAGAAAGTCATCAGATCACAAGGGAAGAGAGGAAGAGAGGAATAGAGAACAATAAAAATAACCAGAAAACAATTTTAAAAAGGCAATAAGTACATACCTATCAATAATTACTTTGACTGTAAATGGATGACATAGGGTGGCTGAATGGATAAAAAAAGAAGCCCAAGACCCATATATATACTGTCTATAAGAGATTCACTTCAGATCTAAAGACAAACACACAGGCTGAAAATGAGGTGAAGGAAAAAGAGGTTACATACAAATGGAAATGAAAAGAAAGCTGGGGTAGCAACACTTAGACAAAATAGGCTTTAAAACAAAGACTGTAACAAGAGACAAAGAAGGACATTACAGTGATAAAGGAATCAATTCAACAAGAAGATATAACACTTGTAAATATACATGCACCCAACATAGGAGCACCGAAATACGTGAGTCAAAAATTAACAGACATAAAGGGAGACATTAACAGTAATACAATAATAATATTGATACAATAATATTAGGGGACTTTAACACCCCACTTA
Source organism: Balaenoptera borealis (assembly GCF_965194805.1). NCBI lineage: Eukaryota > Metazoa > Chordata > Mammalia > Artiodactyla > Balaenopteridae > Balaenoptera > Balaenoptera borealis. The sequence continues at coordinate 59,504,496 of NC_138873.1, forward strand.
TATCAATACATAGATCATCCAGACAGTAAGGAAACATTAGCCTTAAAAGACACATTGTATATATTAGATATATATAAGACATTTCACCCCCAAATAGCAGAATACACATTCTTTTCAAGTGTACATGGATCATTCCCCAGGATAGATCCCATGTTAGGTCACAAACAAGGGTTAATACATTCATACAGACAGTGATGTGAATAGTGCCCCCTTCTGTTGTGTGCCACAATGGCCTCCCTCCTAAAATTTGTGAGAAGAAATACCTATAAATTAGGAGTGAGGCAGGTAGTGAAGGTGTTAGTTTGGGTCTTTGGAAAAGCAGATACCAAGAGAGACTGAAATGTGCAGGATATTTATTGGGGGAAACACCTGTGAAGGATAAAGTTGGGAGGGAACAGGAGTTGGTGGGGAGACCTTCAGATTGAGATGAAGGTCTGACGTAATGAGAAAGGGGAGGAAAGTGGACTGGGAAAGAAAAGCCCCAGACTACAGGCTGACGGGGGGCCCCAGAGCAAAAGTTTCTTGTTTGGTGAGTCCCTAACTTACAAACCCCTGGACTTATTTCCACCGCTGTGCTCTATTATCAGCTGGGAGCAGCCCGGGAAGAACATAATCTTGGTGTGAACACCAAATTGGATCCAAAGGTGTCCAAAGTGGATCCAAGATCGCAACTGGAGTCTGTGTGCACTCCTCAGGGCAGGTTCTCTTGTAGGGAGATATAGCAGCACACTCCCAGAGACCACAGTGATTGTGAACCAGGGGTGTGTGTGTGCGACTCTGAATTGGAGACTTGGAGAGTTGATTGTAGGAAAGAGATGTGAAGACACAGTTTGGAGCTGCCCTGGTTCCATTAGTTTGCAAGTGATTGAAGTTATCTGCACCAACACTGCAGAAGGTCTAATAGCCATAGTCCTTTCTAATCAGGAGATATTACATGGTCATCCATACTTCCCATAAAATCCCTAATTATACCAATATCGTTCCAATTTTCCAAATGCAATCTTTGATTTCCCAAGTAGATTCCCTTTCCCACAACTCCTATGGTCCATTCAAGGTGATCAAGACGTACCTGCCTTTAGCAGGTCAAGGATCTCTTAAACCTCATATCATGTACAGTTCCCCTTAAGTTGGAGAGCACTACTGCTTTCTCAAAGCACAGGCATTTCTATGATATGATTTTATTTTTATACAATCCTGAGAGAAAAATGACAGATATTATTTTACTCATTCTACAGACGAGAACTTCAAGGCTCAAAGATTAATTTTTCCAGAGTCAGACTGCAGATGTTTGGCTCCTGGCCCTTTGCTCTTTTCAAGGGACCAAGCAGCCACCTGTTGAAATAAGCCCCTCATCAGGTGATGAGGGCAATGGGTAAGGGTTTGTGCTGACCTAATTAATGCTCTCTAACGCTCTCTGCCTTTCTCAGGAAATTTCATTCTATCGATAGGCAAAGTGACCCAAAACTGTAGCTATATGTGCATCACTTAAAACTTACAAAGATAGAATTCCTAGAAAAGAATTTCATACCTGCAAAGAGCAAACATGGTGCGAAAGTATGCTTCCCACTCCCAGAAATTTATCCTTCAAGAGAGAAAATAGAAAAAATAAAAATATAATGAGATGGGATGGCTGAATAACCATTTAAGAAAAAATATAAAGCTGACTCCTTAAGCAAAATGGATTTTAGAGGAAGCAAAGATCTACATGTGAAAAATAAAACCATAAAATACTAGATTAAAGTATAGGAGAATAATTTGACAGCTCTGAGTAGAGGAGGATTTTTTTCCTACGCATGACAGGTAGTAAGATTCTCCATCAGACCAGCGTTTCTCTGATTCCCTGGTCACCAAATAATCTGATCGTGATTTATTTCTCCACGCAGCAATAGCAGTAAATACGCCTTCAGCATGGACTTACCATCATGATGAACATTTTACATGAATTTTTTCATTTAATTCTTAAAACAGCCTCATGAAAAACACTGTTATCGCACCAACCACACCTTCTTGGACACGAAAGCAGAGTTTAGTTGACCAGGATCACGCAGCCACTGAGCGGCAGGTGAGATGTGAATTCCAGCTCCATCTGAGGCTAGGTCGCCTGCTCTTCTCCACCAGGTGGATTTCCCTACAGGAGAATGTGCTGAATTCCTGATCCACTGTGAAGCTGGGCTTCTCATGGCAAATTAATAAACTGGCATTTCCTTTATCATCATCTCCAGCACAGTCAAGGTGAGCTCAGCTCCCAAGACCGATCGACGCTGGGTGCACAGACTGAAATAAAGTCCTGAGGCACAGAACTCAGGATGGAGGGAATCGTGGAAGGAAATGACTGTTTGGCCTAGAATGGCTGTCTTGCCTCTCCTGTTGACAACTTTATATCATCTCTTCTGCGATTTAACTGTAGATTATGACTTCTAAAAGGGCAAAACACATAGTAGATAAAACATAACATAGATAGCAGAGGATAAGGTTGCTAGTCTGATATGTTACAGCCCTTTCCGTGGAGTAAATTTCTGGCTTCCAAGGGGACATCATATCAACTGAATAGTCCCCAAGCTTATTGTAATGTGGCAGAGCACATGCACAAAGTTGGTTATTTCTATAGAATACAATTAACATGAGATTAAGCTTGAAGTTTGATGAACCTCCAAAGAATCAACTAAAAGGCAGATTTGGTGTGCCCTAAAACCACCGGTTTTTGGTGATTTCACAATGTTGACTGAAGTCGATTGAGAGCTTTAGGTGATACACTATATTCTGACAATTGACTCTACAGGGTATCATGGTTGTTTGTCACAGCTTTCTGAAATCAATAAATAGCACTGGCAAATTTTCCTGGCAGGGGAATTGTTTTTAGTACAGTCTAGAAGGGCAGCTGCTGAGTGGCAAGGAGGGAGCCAGAACCACAGTGCCGCTGTTGACCTTAGAAAAGGGTTGATTTCCAAGGCTGATCCTGACTGCAAAGAATAATTGCTGTACAAACACTGAATTGATTAATTTGGTGGGAGAAAGTGTGATTTTCAAATATACAGCTAGGAGGTTCCCAAGATGTCTTGAAACAAAATGTGTGCCTGTTATTTTATTCAGTAAGCAACAATTGGGATTCCTGGTTAGTGACTATGTTACAAACATGGTTTGTGTTCTTTGCCGTTTTTCTAGAACATTCTGACTTTCTGGAAGCGTAGTCTTTGTGCTCTGTCCTCTTCAGTACCCACTCGCTTCCTACCTCCTTAATATCCGGCTTCTGGCCCCCTGTTCTACGCACAGCGTTCTCTTGACTTACCTGGCAGCTGTCAGATTCCACACCTCTTTTTTTCCTGCTGTTATCCTTGACCTCTCAACTCAAACAGTAACGTTTAAACTCCTTTTTTTGGGTGTCTCTGGCCTCAGGTTTCATGATGTGATACCCTCCTATTTTTGTCCCTCGGTTCCACCTCAGTCTCTCTCACTAATTTCCTTTCTGCTTCAGATCTCGGGAATGTGGCCGTCCGCCCAGAGGATCTATACTTTCCTCTCCCCACATCCTGCCTCTGCTGTCTCAGTCTCCAGTGCCTCCACTAACACACTCGGGAATGTCTCTCTGGTCTGGGTCTCCAGCCTCCTAACTCCTGCACTCCCTCCAGTGTGAAGTCTGCCACACCATCACCTGTACAGACAACCCTGTCCTGTGACTGGTTTCTCAGGCAGTTTAACTTCCTACCTGCCATGTTAAATGCCCTGGCAGTTTATCAACATAACAGCATTTTAATCAGCATTTTTCTCCCCAGTCATCTCCATATCTAACCTCCATGCTGTTCTGAGTAGTACTGCTTAAAGCAGCTTGTGTACAGTCAGAGTCAAAACTGCCTCCTTTGTCTTTTTTTTTTTTTTTTTTAACATCTTTATTGGAGTATAATTGCTTTACAATGGTGTGTTAGTTTCTGCTGTATAACAAAGTGAATCAGCTATACATATACATATATCCCCTCCCTCTTGCGTCTCCCTCCCACCCTCCCTATCCCACTCCTCTAGGTGGTCACAAAGCACCGAGCTGATCTCCCTGTGCTATGTGGCTGCTTCCCACTAGCTATCTACTTTACATTTGGTAGTGTATATATGTCCATGCCACTCTCTCACTTTGTCCCAGCTTCCCCTTCCCCCTCCCCGTGTCCTCAAGTCCATTCACTACATCTGCGTCTTTATTCCTATCCTACCCCTAGGTTCTTCATAACCATTTTTTTTCCTTTTTTTTTTATTGATTCCATATTTATGTATTTGCATACGGTATTTGTTTTTCTCTTTCTGACTTACTTCACTCTGTATGACAGACTTTAGGTCCATCCACCTCACTACAAATAACTCAATTTTGTTTCTTTTTATGGCTGAGTAATATTCTAGTGTAAACATGTGCCACATCTTCTTTACCCATTCATCTGTCAATGGACACTAAGGTTGCTTCCACGTCCTGGCTATTGTAAATAGAGCTGCAATGAACATTGTGGTACATGCCTCTTTTTGAATTATGGTATTCTCAGGGTATATGCCCAGTAGTGGGATTGCTGGGTTGTATGGTAGTTCTATTTTTAGTTAATTTTCAATAAATTTATTTATTTATTTATTTATTTATGGCTGCTTTGGGTCTTTGTTGCTGTGTGTGGGCTTTCTCTAGTTGTGGTGAGCAGGGGCTACTCTTCGTTGCAGTGCGTGGGCTCTAGGCACGTGGGCTTCAGTAGTTGTGGCATGCGGGCTCAGTAGTTGTGGTACTCAGGTTTCGTTGCTCCATGGCATGTAGGATCTTCCTGGACCAGGGCTCGAACCTGTGCCCCTGCATTGGCAAGCAGATTCTTAACCACTGTGCCACCAGGGAAGTCCTATTTTTAGTTTTTTAAGGAACCTCCATACTGTTCTCCATAGTGGCTGTATCAATTTACATTCCCACCAACAGTGCAAGAGAGTTCCCTTTTCTCCATATCCTCTTCAGCATTTATTGTTTGTAGATTTTTTGATGATGGCCATTCTGACTGGTGTGAGGTGATACCTCATTGTAGTTTTGATTTGCATTTCTCTAATGATTAGTGATGTTGAGCATCCTTTCATGTGTTTGTTGGCAATCTGTATATCCTCTTTGCAGAAATGTCTATTTAGAACTTCTGCCCATTTTTGGATTGGGTTGTTTGTTTTTTTGTTATTGAACTGCATGAGCTTCTTGTAAATTTTGGAGATTTATCCTTTGTCACTTGCTTCATTTGCAAATATTTTCTTCCATTCTGAGGGTTGTCTTTTCATCTTGTTTGTAGTTTCCTTTGCTGTGCAAAAGCTTTTAAGTTTCATTAGTTCCCATTTGTTTCTTTTTCTTTTTATTTCCATTTCTCTAAGAGGTAGGTCAAAAAGGATCTTGCTGTGATTTATGTCATAGAGTGTTCTGCCTCTGTTTTCCTCTGAGAATTTTATCGTGTCTGGCCTTACATTTAGGTCTATAATCCATTTTGAGTTTATTTTTGTGTACGGTGTTAGGGAATGCTCTAATTTCATTCTTTTACATGTAGCTGTCCAGTTTTCCCAGCACCATTTATTGAAGAGTCTGTCTTTTCTCCATTGTATATTCTTGCCTCCTTTATCAAAGATAAGGTGACTGTATATGTGTGGGTTTATCTATGGGCTTTCTATCCTGTTCCACTGATCTATATTTCTGTTTTTGTGCCAGTACCATACTCCCTTGATTACTGTAGCTTTGTAGTATAGACTGAAGTCTGGGAGCCTGATTCCTCCAGCTCCGGTTTTCTTTCTCAAGATGGCTTTGGCTATTCAGGGTCTTTTGTGTTTCCATACAAACTGTGAAATGTTTTGTTCTAGTTCTGTGAAAAATGCCATTGGTAGTTTGATAGGCGTTCCATTGAATCCATAGATTGCTTTGGGTAGTATAATCATTTTCACAATGTGATTCTTCCAATCCAAGAACATGGTATATCTCTCCATCTGTTGATATCATCTTTAATTTCTTTCGTCAGTGTCTTATAGTTTTCTACATACAGGTCTTTTGTCTCCTTAGGTAGGTTTATTCCTAGGTATTTTATTCTTTTTGTTGCAGGGGTAAATGGGAGTGTTTCCTTAATTTCTCTTTCAGATTTTTCATCATTGGTGTATAGGAATGCAAGAGATTTCTGTGCATTAATTTTGTATCCTGCTACTTTACCAGATTCATTGTTTAGCTCTAGTAGTTTTCTGGTAGCATCTTTGGGATTCTCTATGTATAGTGTCATGTCATCCGCAAACAGTGACAGTTTTACTTCTTTTCCGATTTGGATTCCTTTTATTTCTTTTTCTTCTCTGATTGCTGTGGCTAAAACTTCCAAAACTATGTTGAATAATAGTGGTGAGAGTGGGCAACCTTGTCTTGTTCTTGATCTTAGTAGAAATGGTTTCAGTTTTTCAACATTGAGAACGATGTTGCCTGTGGGTTTGTCATACATGGCCTTTATTATGTTGAGGTAAGTTCCCTCTATGACTACTTTCTGGAGGGTTTTTATCATAAATGGGTGTTGAATTTTGTCAAAAGCTTTTTTCTGCATCTATTGAGATGATCATATGGTTTTTATTCTTCAATCTGTTAACATGGTTTATCACATTGATTGATTTGTGTATATTGAAGAATCCTTGCATTCCTCGGATAAACCCCCACTTGATCATGGTATATGATCCTTTTAATGTGCTATTGGATTCTGTTTGCTAATATTTTGTTTAGGATTTTTGCATCTATGTTCATCAGAGATATTGGCCTGTAGTTTTCTTTTTTTGTGACCTCTTTGTCTGGTTTTGGTATCAGGGTGATGGTGGCCTCATAGAATGAGTTTGGGAGTGTTCCTCCCTCTGTTATATTTTGGAAGAGTTTGAGAAGGATAGATGTTAGGTCTTCTCTAAATGTTTGATAGAATTTGCCTGTGAAGCCATCTGGTCCTGGGCTTTTGTTTGTTGGAAGATTTTAAATCACAGTTTCAATTTCAGTGCTTGTGATTGGTCTGTTTATATTTTCTATTTCTTCCTGGTTCAGTCTCGGAAGGTTGTGCATTTCTAAGAATTTGTCCATTTGTTCCAGGTTGTCCATTTTATTGACATATAGTTGCTTGTAGTAATCTCTCATGATCCTTTGTATTTCTGCAGTGTCAGTTGTTACTTCTCCTTTTTTCATTTCTAATTCTATTGATTTCAGTCTTCTCCCTTTTTTTCTTGATGAGTCTGGCTAGCAGTTTACCAATTTTGTTTATCTTCTCAAAGAACCAGCTTTTAGTTTTATTGATCTTAGGTATTGTTTCCTTCATTTCTTTTTCATTTATTTCTGATCTGATCTTTATGATTTCTTTCCTTCTGCTAACTTTGGAGATTTTTTGTTCTCCTTTCTCTAATTGCTTTAGGTGTAAGGTTAGGTTGTTTGTTTGAGATGTTTCTTGTTTCCTGAGGTAGGATTGTATTGCTATAAACTTCCCTCTTAGAACTGTTTTTGCTGCATCCCATAGGTGTTGGGTCATCGTGTTTTCATTGTCATTTGTTTCTAGGTATTTTTTGATTTCCTCAGTGATCTCTTGGTTATTTAGTAGCATATTGTTTAGCCTCCATATGTTTGTATTTTTTTACAGTTGTTTTCCTGTAACTGATATCTAGTCTTACAGTGTTGTGGTCGGAAAAGATACTTGATACAATTTCAATTTTCTTAAATTTACCAAGGCTTGATTTGTAACCCAAGGTATGATCTATCCTGGAGAATGTTCCATGAGCACTTGAGAAGAAAGTGTATTCTGTTGTTTTTGGATGGAATGTTCTATAAATATCAATTAAGTCCATGTTGTCTAATGTGTCATTTAAAACTTGTGTTTCCTTATTTATTTTCATTTTGGATGATCTGTCCATTGGTGAAAGTGAGGTGTTAATGTCCCCTACTATGACTGTGTTCCTGTCGATTTCCCCTTTTATGGCTGTTAGCCTTTGCATTATGTATTGAGGTGCTCCTATGTTGGGTGCATAAATATTTACAATTGTTATATCTTCTTCTTGGATTGATCCCTTGATCATTATGTAGTGTCCTTCTTTGTCTCTTGTAATAGCCTTTATTTTGAAGCCTATTTTGTCTGATATGAGAATTGCTACTCCAGCTTTCTTCTGATTTCCATTTGCATGCAATACTTTTTTCCATCCCCTCACTTTCAGTCTGTATGTGTCCCTAGGTCTGAAGTGGGTCTCTTGTAGACAACATATATACGGGTCTTGCTTTTGTATCCATTCAGCCAGTCTATGTCTTTTGGTTGGAGCATTTAACCCATTTACATTTAAGGTAGTTATCAATATGTATGTTCCAATTAACATTTTCTTAATTGTTCTGGGTTTGTTCTTGTAGGTCTTTTCCTTCTCTTGTGTTTCCTGCCTAGAGAAGTTCCTTTAGCATTTGTTGTAAAGCTGTTTTGGTGGTGCTGAATTCTCTTAGTTTTTGCTTGTATGTAAAGGTTTTAATTTCTCCGTCGAATCTGAATGAGATCCTTGCTGGGTAGAGTAATCATGGTTGTCGGTTTATCCCTTTCACCACTTTAAATATGTCCTGCCACTCCCTTCTGGCTTGCAGAGTTTCTACTGAAAGATCAGCTGTTAACCTTATGGGGATTCCCTTGTATGTTATTTGTTGCTTTTCCCTTGCTGTGTTTAATATTTTTTCTTTGTATTTAATTTTTGATAACTTGATTAATACGTGTCTTGGCATGTTTCTCCTTGGATCTCTCCTGTATGGGAGTCTCTGTGCTTCCTGGACTTGATTGACGATTTCCTTTCCCATATTAGGCAAGTTTTCAACTATAATCTCTTCAAATATTTTGTCAGTCCCTTTATTTTTCTCTTCTTCTTCTAGGACGTCTATAATTTGAATGTTGGTGCATTTAATGTTGCCCCAGAGGTCTCTGAGACTGTCCTCAATTCTTTTCATTCTTTTTTCTTTATTCTGCTCTGCAGTAGTTATTTCCACTCTTTTATTTTCCAGGTCACTTATCCATTATTCTGCTATTGATTCCTTCTGGAGAATTTTTAATTTCATTTATTGTGTTGTTCTTCATTGTTTGTTTGCCCTTTAATTCTTCTAGGTCCTTGTTAGACATTTCTTGTATTTTCTCCATTCTATTTCCAATATTTTGGATCATCTTTACTCTGATTACTCTGAAATTTTTTTCAGGTAGACTGCCTATTTCCTCTTCATTTGTTTGGTCTGGTGGGTTTTTACCTCGCTCCTTCATCTGCTGTGTATTTCTCTGTCTTCTCATTTTACTTAACTTACTGTGTTTGGGGTCTCCTTTTCACAGGCTGCAGGTTCATGGTTCCCATTGTTTTTGCTGTCTGCCCTCAGTGGGTAAGGTTGGTTCAGTGGGTTGTGTAGGCTTCCTGGTGGAGGGGACTGGTGCCTGTGTTCTGGTGGATGAGGCTGGATCTTGTCTTTCTGGTGAGCAGGACCGCATCTGGTGGTGTATTTTGGGATGTCTGTGAACTCAGTATGATTTTAGGCAGCCTCTCTGCTAATGGGTGGGGTTGTGTTCCTGTCTTGCTAGTTGTTTGGCATGGGGTGTCCAGCACTGCAACTTGTTGTTCGTTGAGTGGAGCTGGGTGTTTGTGTTGAGATGGAGATCTCTGAGAGAGCTTTTGCCATTTGATATTATGTGGGGCAGGGAGGTCTCTGGTGGACCAATGTCCTGAACTCGGCTCTCCCACCTCAGAGGCTCAGGCTTAACACCCAGCCGGAGCATCAAGACCCTGTCAGCCACAAGGCTTGATTTCCCCTCTGTTCTGTGGTTGAGGAAACTGGGACTCAGACACGCTGGGTGACTCTCATGTGGCCCATGGCTGATGAGTTAGAGTGAGATGTAAACCTGGGGAAACTCCAAGAGCACTTGTGGTGTTCTTGCTGCAAGTCTGTGCCCCATGGTTGGCCGAGGGGCTGGCTCCATCCACTGAGAAAGCTGCTGTCTCTGTATCTTCATTATAGTTGAAGACTTTTCCCATCTCATTCTCTGCTCTCTCCAAAGACAGCAATTTTTCCTGAAACTGTTATGCTTCCCTTTTCCTCGTGCAGACACTGCAGTGCCAACCTGGTTCCGACTGACACTGTGAGGAGGGAAGGAACACCAAACCACCCTCACCAGCAGAGACGGAGAGGCAAGCGCCCCACCTTTGTCTTTCAAAATTTCATGTGAGTAGATAAAATAGCCAAATAAACATAAAGGCAGCTGTATGAAGCCTGGCTGTCAGTTTGCCTCCTCCAAGTTAGAGAATTACAACAGGAATTGATTTTATTTTATTTTAGTTTCATTTTATTTTTTCATTTTGCTTTGTTTTAATTATTTTATTTTGGAGGTACTAGGTCAACTCTAATCTAGTCTTTGGGCATAACACCATCCTCTACAAAGTCTCCCAATGCTGGGGAAGATCCCAGAAGTTATGATTGATATGCAAGATCCCAGAGCCTGGATATTTAAAGACCTAGTCCCTATTTGAGGACTTCTTTCTTTTATATATATAAAAGTTATTTATTTATTTATTAATTTTTGGATGTGTTGGGTCTCCGTTGCTGCGTGGGGGCTTTCTCTAGTTGCGGTGCGCGGGCTTCTCATTGCGGTGGCTTCTCTTGTTGCTGAGCACGGGCTCTAGGCGTGCGGGCTTCAGTAGTTGTGGCATGCAGACTCAGTAGTTGTGGCTCGTGGGCTCTCTAGAGGGCAGGCTCAGTAGTTGTGGCGCATGGGCTTAGTTGCTCCGTGGCATGTGGGATATTCCTGGAACAAGGCTTGAACCCATGTCCCCTGCATTGTCCGGCGGATTCTTAACCACTGCACCACCAGAGAGGTCCCAGGACTTCTTCACCAGCTCTTCCTATACACAGATTATCAGTTCTTTTTAGTCCTTACAGTATTTGCTTTATTAGCAGCTATCAAATGGATCTGCAAAGGCTCATACAAAATATGGAAAAGAAGGTAGGTCAGGGCTTGGGAGTGGTTATCAGTGGAAGTGACAGAGTGAGAACTGCTCATCTTTAGGCTGGAGGAGACAGAGTTGGGCCAGGGCAGGGTCTGTCACTGCCCAAGACCCCGGGTGAGGAGCAAAGGCATAGATTGTGCAGAGAAGATCCTGTATGCTTGGGAAAGCAGAGGCATGCCAGCTTCGTACACAGCTGTGAGGCAGGTTTATGCTTCATGTCTTTGCTAGATTTCAAAATAGCCCTGGGCATATTTATAAGAAAGGAAGTTTGGGGATCCATGGGGGTTTAGAATAGGTAAAGGATCATGGAAATACCATATTTCCTTGAAATGGAGAAAGAAGAAAGGCTGCTCATTAAACTAAGATATCTCATAAATTTTGACACCAATTTCAGAGATGTTAAATGGTTCAGAAAAAGGAAATCTAAGAACTGATGAAATATGGTAAAGCATTCCATCATGCAAAAAAAAAAAGAAAAAAAGAAAAAAGACTACCCTAAAGAGAAAGTTCTTTTTAATTCCCTGCCACTTTCGGTGGGCGGCTGAGATAAAAAAGTGCTGTAAAAAATTGATAATTCATGAAAGGTGACATTCTTTGGTTGACACTGTGAGTTAACGGAATCCTTTCTTCACCTGTGAGTTTTAGGCAACTTCTCTTAAAATATAAGGTAAATTGGTTTCTTTTTCCCTAATGAGCACAAATGGATGTGTATCTGAATATAACTTTGTTCTTTGGTTTTTGAGGGAATTTAGACATCTTAAAAAAATTAAGAGACACAGGAGACCTTTTCAAAGATGCAGCCCATGTTCTGTCATAATCAGCATGCTTCTCCCCGCCGCTATGAGTCAGGACGAACCCGCTTCATCAGTGGGTACCGCCTGGGAAGGGTGCTCTCTCCACACCTCCTGACAAACCCGGAATCACACCATATGGTGATTTCCATGGTTTTGACTGATTTCTAGCCAAGGTGATAGTAATTTCCCACTGGGCCAGGTTCAAGTGAGCACTGCCACAGAGCAGGCGAACACACGAGCAGTCGATAGGTGAAGTTTGCTTCTAAATTAGCAACCGCCAAATACACAAGAGTTTTCAAAGCTGTTTTCCTGACTGATATGACTGCACCTGATTTCCATGGTCCTTGATTACAGCAGCTCTCAAAAAAGAAAAATCCTTCCAAATGCTGCCGGTGCTAAATCGCAAATTATCTGCTTGACTCCAGTGGTGGTGGCTTGAGAATGAGCTCTGAGGACATCAGAGGCTCACCTTGTTTGGCTACTCTCAGGCCCAGCATAGCTCACGAGTTGAGTTTTTGAACCATTCCTGGACTCATCACTAGGTTCTTTAAAAGAGAAGTTTGGGGAACTTTCTACCCAGAGAGGAGATTTACAACTCATGTCTTTTCTTCTAATTGCCAGTAAAATTTGGAGGACTCTTGTTGGGTGCAGACACATCTTTCCCTATCGAATCTCTTACCTCATGAGGGAGAGAAGTGCAGCAAGCAGGGTGATGATTTGTTTTGACAACATCAAAGCAAGTGAAGAAAAAAGTTACTTTTTTCTCTAAGTGGCACACATCATAAAATTATAATCTTGCACCTCTTCTTGTTTTGATGCTGTAAACCCAAGAGAGATGCTTTTATTGAAAATGTAATTCTCAAATACCTGATATCAGAGAGAGATATTTTGTTGTCTGGCATTTTGCTGAGCTACGGCTTCCAGAGTCACTTAAGTATATTTTCCCCCCATGTTCTGCTGGATAAAAGAGAGGATTACAATGCAACATTCAATTCCATTTTTATACAAGTGTCCTTAATGTCCCTGATATGTACCATCACCATATTTATGTTTGGGGACTGAAAATATAAATGAAACTGAATTCTTAAGAAGGTGCTTTGATCAAATTTTCATACTCTAAACCAGGAGTGATAAAGCAATACAGAAATTGCAAGACTGTTTCAACCTTCTCCTGTTTACTAATAAAAGCAGCATTTTTATGCAATCAAGCTTTTGTGTTCTGAGGTGAGCATAATATAATGATTGCATTTGCATTTTCAAGCATTGATCATGGTACCGTCTTCTGCAGCACACCTGTGAAATTTCTACTTTGAAGAAATTGCTTTGCAACGTGAGGAGACTCCATTCTGGTTTAGTTATCCGAGGGTCGCATTACAGAGTGGTGGTTTAGAACACGGACAGGCTTTGGGGCCAAGCAGAACTGGGCTGGAATCCCAGCTCGGCCCTACCGGCTGTGTGACCCTGGACACATAAATTAACCTTCCTTAACATGTTTTCCCATCTGTAGAATGGAGTTGATAGTAACACCTACTTATGAGACTGTTTCGTGATTAAATGAGATAATGCACATACAGCACTTCGCATAGAAACATGCACTCAATAACACTGCCTTTGGTTTGTGATGTTGGTGCTGTTGATGGGATTGCCATTGACATGACTAGTAAGCAAAGTCAGACTAGTTGTCTCTAAGTAGACGGAGGGGCTATGACACCTACACCCATAGAGAGAAATGGTCTACAGTTTGGGAGAGAGAGCTGCAGAGGAGGTATTCTGCTTATGTAGACTTGGATTTATTTGTTCTGCACCAGCAAAATGAAAGTTTTTTCTTGAAAAGGAAGGAGGATGGAAGGAAAGAGACGGTTCCAGGCTGCACTGCAAACAGAATGAGGGTTAGAGGGTTGTCAGTCTTAACACCTGTCTCGGGACCCTGTACAAGGTAGTCACCCGGGGACTTGTAGCTCATTTAGACTACACCATGTTGTTGTTTTTTTGCAACAGGAAAAACTTTCTCTTTTCTTGTTTTCAAAAACTAGGTAAAAAATTGTTATCTCTTCAGCAAACCTGTCCTCACTGGGTTGGACCAATGGTGCGGGTGATTTTGAGCCACACTCACATATAAAAATAAGAGGAGTCAGTTGTAGAAACTCTTTATTTCAAGGGTCCTTAATCTTGGGAATGTCATAGACAACTTTGAAAGTTTCATGACGTTTAAGTGCTCTTTCCCCGAGAAAAAAGGCTAACATACAACCATAGATACAATTTTGTGTATAACGATGGGAGTCCCAAGTCCTCCTAAGCCCACCCATGGGACTCCAGGTTAAGAGCCCTTGATATAGCGATTTCCTCACCTCAGGTATCAAGAAGGCTCTGGTCCTTAAAGTCCACAACTTTGATTCTGTTGGCTTCTGGGGACTAGGGTAGCCTTCTAATGAGAATAGGCATCTTGCCCAAAGGTGACACCTCAGAGCTGTGACTTTTGACTCTAGAAATGAAAGGAGACTAAAGAGAGGTCTGTCCACAAATAACAGACAACTGTTATCAGAACCTGGAAGAGGGTAAGGTGGGTAAGGTAGGACGATTGAACCGCGGACACAGACTAGGAATAAGAAAAGGGATTGTATCTTCTTCAAGGGGTGGATGGCTGATGCTTGAATTCAAGAATGGGTTCAATGTTTGTGTCTCAGTTAAGGAACTAATTATACTTCAAAGTAGAGAAGACTGTCAAAGCGTTGGTCGTTTTGCTTAGGTTGTGTTCATAGTACCACGGGAACTTTGTGAAAGAGACTGAAATTCTTCACAGGGCATATTGCAAAATGAGCCCTAGGGTGATTGAGCGGTATGTCTGAGGTTACAGAATGGAAGAGACAAATAAAAACAACAGCAGAGTCCTTTTGCGTATTCCTCTGCCTATGTGCTCCATGAGGAAAGAGGGCAGTTCCAACTGCTGGGTTGAGTTTTTTAGAGAGGTTTTCTTCATTTCTTGAGAAAGAAGGGAAATTGTTCAAGGACAAAATTGCTCTGTGAAGAACACAGAAAAAAGGAGTCTGCCGACTAAGAGGGAAATTAGAGAAATGAGAGATTGTGCCTCTTAATTTATATGTTCAAATTTTAGAATGATTGTTTCTTTCTCTTTGTAAAATATTTTCTAATTATTTCTCTTAGCGTACTGTTTTAAATAGCATCACTTCAGATCTTCAGGGTCGTGTGTGTGTGAGGGTGGAACGTGTTATCATTGTGAATACATTTTTTTTCTTACTAATATCGGTCTAGACTTGCCTAAGGGGATAGGTACGTGGGATTTTGCCAGGAAAGGTGAGGATATATTCTGACTGCGCTACAGTGTCGAGTCCTGGGGTCCTGGCGCATGCCATGCTGTGTCCCTCACTCAGTTAGCCCCGGGAAGGCCTGCGATCACCACACAAAAGATCTGTGCCCTCAGGACGGGTGTCAGCCTCCTACCACTGGGCCCAGTGAGCCCTTTTTTTTTTTTCATATTGAGGTTCTGTTTCTCCCATTTGGCTCTGAAGTTACACAGAGTGCCTGTAAATAGATCTTTGTGGAATTTGTATACACCCCCAAATCCATCTACTTCTCTAAAATTCTTTTTTTTTCCCCCAAACTCTACACCTAAATTCTACTCATGTCCTCCCACAGCCCTTTCAGAGAGAGAAAAGCAGCCACTTGCAAGGCCCCACTGTTTTTATGATAATGCTACAGCTCACAGAACAACATCTCATAGAATTTCCACAGCAAACCTCCAGGTAGCCCTTTAGAATGCCTGTGGGTTCCATATTATAATTTTAGCACAATGGATTTCTTTAAATTTATTTTCTGTTTAGATGAAATTGAGATAGCCTGTGTTGTTTCTGGCCCATGTTCATGGAGAATTTTTGAAAGCTTGAGCATCCAAATGCTATGGGAGACCTGGGATTCATTTCGCCCCCTCAGGGAAAAGCTTCCTCGTAGCTCTTGCCCAGGCATGGCAGGCCCAAACCCGTTATGACGACCAAAGCCGCATCTCTTCATCATATGTAGCCTCAAAGGGGGCAGGAGAAAGGGAGATGCGAAGACCACAACGCCAGGAAAGACACAATGTCTCAGACGTGGGAAGATTTGTCTTATGGTGCTGTCTCCAGGAGAAAACCATGTTTTCCATGGGGAGAAAGAAAGTACCAAAAGTAACTCTTTAGAGTAAAATTATTCCCTGCATACCACACAGGGCGACCATGCACAGATTTAAGGGAGATGTTTTTTGCTTGTTTGTTTTTTAAGAAGTGGTTTAAAGCGTAAAGAACTCTAGAGGTCAGTTAACAGCCTCTGGACAAGAGTTCTAGTTATCAAATTGGACAAGCTCCTTGTCTTCCTGGCCCTTTGCATTTTCCTCTGGTGGTGGGTTACACAGCACCCCACATTTCAAAGTGTAAAGTCCCACGTTGGGCTCCACTGATTTGCCACTTCTCTTCTCTGGCTTTATCCTCATTTTAGTCCAGTCGCCCCTGCAGTGACCTCTTCTTCTTTGAGCTTCATAAAATTTTAGGCAGGTAAAGTCTACCCAGGTAAAATGGATCCAGATTGTGACTGATTGCACAAGTGTGCAATGGGGAAGGCATTGAGTGTTGACCATGGCAGGCAGGTAAGCACTTGGGGTGAAGCAGTGAACAAGACAAAGCTCCCTGCCAGGGCCCTTACACCTGAGGGAGAGGAAACATGTAACGATAAATGTAATGAACAATTACATTATATAGAATGCTTTAAAAGTATTATGGGGGTGGGGAGGAGGAAAACAAAGAAACCTAGAGTGATGAAGGAGTTGGTTGTAACTTCAGATAGGATGGTCAGAGTGGGTCTCATTGAGAAAGTGGTACTTGAGCAAAGACTCGAAGGAGAGTTAACATTAGACTGTGTGTAGAGAATCACTCCAGGTGGAGGCAACAGTGCATTGAAGAGCCTCAGGGCATGTTCATGTTCCAGAAACAACAAGGAGGCTGGTGTGGTGGACTTGAAGGGGCAAGGGTCATGTAGTAGACAAGAGGTCCCAGAGATTATGTGGGAGAATCAATCCCTGCCATCGGACTAATGCCTTTTGCTGATTGGCCCAAGCCTGGGTTTCTAAACCAGTTACTGGCAAGAGAGATGAGAAAAACAGCACAATCCCATCCTTGGCTTGTGTGTCTCAGAACTTGAGCTTGGAGCTAAGCCCCCAAACCACAGGGCGGCTGAACATCTGGGAAGGGTAAGGCGGATGCTGAGACTCAACCACGACATCCTCCACTGTGACTGAACCTTAAGAAAGTTTCCCCGCACAGTCCCTAAAGTTTGAGTCCCAATCTTGGCCAAACAGCTTCTCGGTTTTGGCTGTTATACCACTGGCTGTCATCAAATATCTTTCAACCACAGGAACTGGAAGAAAAGGAGCAAGGCATAGATGATGTGGGTGGTCAAGGAGATACATAAGGAAGACCTTACTGGCAGTAGATGGCCGTTTCTGAAAAGGATGCTGAAGGCCCTTCTCTGGGCGTCTACAGAGACTCGGGGGCAAGGCTGTGGGGCTGCGGTGAGACCGTGCAGGAACACCTCTGACAGTGGCCCCATGAGCTTTCCACATTCTCCCCAGCTCTTATCTTGTGTGACCTGGAACACAGGGTAGTGGTTCAGAGGTGACAGGAGCCTGCTTTATTCCCTTTCTTCCTGCTGGCTTCCTGTTGTCTCCACGTTCACAGCTTTCCTTTAGATCTCAGCTTGAAAGATCAGGCTCAGAAACTGTGAGAGTTTAGGGATGATCTAATGCTAATCCGATGCCCTTGGATTTCAAATGTGAAAACTGAGCTCGGGGAAGGGCACTGACTTGCCCAAATGTACACTCTTGGGGGTTCATTTTCCACCCTACTTAATCCAGTAATCTGACTACAATAACACTAAAATGGCTCTTATTCAGTTTCTTAAAAGTTTTCTATTCTTACAGATTTGCTGAATCCTGGCTATAAGCGTCAGGAATAATCTCAAAGTTATTTAGAAGGTGACAGTGACTCTTGCAGACAGGAGGGATTATCTAAGACTCGAGTCATCAAGGTTGATTAGGTGGTCATTACCTACTTAAAAGCCAGATAGAGGACACAGGAAAGTGTGTAGGGTACATATTACCTCGGGAAATGAAAACAAATGAAAGTGAAATTCTACCTTGAGTAACATCATAATAGCAATGCACTCTAGATTCTGAGACAGGAAACATGGGTTTTAGGTGTAAAGTCTGCTCTTTCTGTGTGACCTTGAGCCAAGGCACTTCATCTTTCTGAACTGCAATGTGCTCATCTGTAAATGGGGACAGTGGGGTTAAACTGGTTGGTTATTGTGAAAATTCAGCTAGAAATTGATGTGAAAGCACTTTGTAAACTTGAAAGCTCCTCACAAACAAACGATAGTATTATGGCCAAGTGTAGACTGCAAACACATTGCCCTGGTGGAGGTAGAAAGGTGATATGGTCCTCATCAACTCAGGCTGCAGATTAAATAAATTACTATAAATCGTTCACTATTATAACTTCTGAGTCTCATAATATGATAATTTACAAAGTAATCCATGTAGTTCAAAGGCATTTGGGGCGATGTGCTTCACCATAAGATTTGTAACTCCCTCCCTGAGAGGTGCTATGATATGGCCTCACCTGTGTTACTGCAGGAGCCGTTGGTGGGATCTGGGGGTTTACTCTGGTCACGGCTGGGTGGTGAGGAAGGTGCAGGACCTGTGCCCTGGAGACCAAACATATGCTGGGTGGTGGGAGGTTGAGGGCTGTCTGGCCAACAGCAAAGGATAATTTGGTTGGGGAAGATGAATTGCTGTCTCACAACGAGAAGGCTTGGCGCCATTTTTAGAGAGGGCTGGAAGCTGGTGCCACAGAAAACATTCTTTATTCTTGGAGGCAGTGTGCTTCATGGTTAAGAGTGTAGGCTCTAGAACCAGATTGCTTAGATTCGAATCCTAGTCCTCTTAAGTTTTAGTGGTGTAACCTTGTGCAAGTTATTAAATACCTCTCAGGGTTAGTTTTCTCATCTGTAAAATGGCGATAACAGTAGTCCTAAGGTTTATTGTGAGGATTAACTGAAGTAATTCATAAAATATGCTTATGTTAGCACCTGGCATGTAGCAAGTAAACGGTCAATGTCCCTATAAATTCATTCAGGTAAGTTTCTTTCCCTACATACAGCAACGGGTATGAATACCACATATTTAAAAACCATAATTATTATTCCTTCTTGTATTTGAATATTTAGCATAAAAAACTGACCCTAAGGCTAAATTTTAAAATCTCTCTTTTAATAGAAAAGAAAAAATGATAAATAAGAAAACTTTTTTTTTAACATCTTTATTGGAATATAATTGCTTTACAATGGTGTGTTAGTTTCTGCTTCATAACAAAGTGAATCAGCTATACATATACATATATCCCCATATCTCCTCCCTCTTGCGTCTCCCTCCCACCCTCCCTATCCCACCCCTCTAGGTGGTCACAAAGCACGGAGCTGATCTCCCTGTGCTATGTGGCAGAGCCTGAATTTTGAAAAGTGGGAGATTCTTACTTACATTCTAAAATTAAATAAAGTCAATAAAAGAAGAAATAACAGATAGTTACTTACTGTCTCTAAATTGGCTAATTGAAATTGTTTTTTAACTCCACTGGAAACAACAGAATAGGGAAATGAAAATAAGTTGAAGTTTCCATGAAAAGAAAGAAGAAAGAGGTGGACTTTTAGGAATCTTGAATGATATGGGTACAAGGAAAGCATTTGTACTCTGTGAGGAAACCCCCATGAGAATCAGAGGACAGCCCACCATCCCAGCTCATTCCCAGAGGGCCACCCTGTCACCTCTTCCTGAACCATAGTAAGATCTACTCTGGGGAGTAATTCACATCGCTGCCCTTCCTTATGGAACTAGTGACTCGGAGATGTGGCGTTTAGTGAAAAACTACAAAGTATGACTTTGCTCAAATTCTGGTTAAGCAGAAGCCAGTGAGCCTTCGTGATACCAACAGCCTATTCCTGGGCAGAAGCATGACTACAGCAATCTTCACTACCTCACCTGTGAGCCCCCAGTGGGATTGTAAGTCCCTCTACATACATTCTAACAGACCACTCTGCCAAGCTTCTCTGTTATACACCATGCTCTGAAATATGTAATGTTTCCATCATAAAGCCCATCAGGGGTCAGCTCCTCTTCCATTTCGTAACTCCTTTAAACTAATGTCACAGAGAAGCTGCTAATGAATTCACACTTTAGGTCTTTTCTTCCTTAAGGATAAAGTCGGATTAATCTGGTCCTGCTTCTCTTTGAATTAATCATCTTCAAATACAGTTGGTCTCCCAACTTGCTTCCTTCTTTGGAATATTTACTGCCCACCCACAGAGAACTAGAGAGGAAGGAAGTTCCCTGAGAATCAGATTCTAGGAGCACAAAGCAATAGTTGGAAGGATGAGATTTCCCAATTTCTACTCTAACCAGCAGCCACTCAAGCCTCTATTTCATCATCCGTCCAGAGAATTTTTGTGGTAATCAAATCCAGCCCCGGTCATGCCACAGATCACTGGCCTTGTCCAGAGTTCTAGTTCATTCTTTTAAAGTTTGGGTTGCAGAAATCACATTTTTATTATCCCTGCCCAATGGCACATTCTGAGTTGTGGCTTCTGCTCTACTTCATTCTAAGGAGAGCACGAACCAGCCACAAGGACAGGGGAGAAACGGATTTGTTGAGCACATTATTACTAGTATTATTCTACCTCATTATATATAAAGGGAACAGCTAACATTTTTTTGGAAGCTTATTTTCCTCAGTCACTGGGATAAGGTTTTCAGAATATCTAGATAGGTTGGAATTGCAGGAAAAGTCGCCACGGGTGATTTCAACTTTCTGCAGCACAAATTGGTTGATTCTTAGGTGGGTGCATGAAAGCTGCCAGCAAAATTCCATGTGTTTTGCCTGCTAATGTCAGCACTAGCCATTGCCAGAGACTAATGTTTTCTCTTCTCTTTCACTTTCTAAATTTCATGGGAGTGCCTCTCACTGATGGAATCTATCCCTGCAGACAAAAAATTCTGGAAAATAGAGTTCCCAGGCTTCTACCCTGTGATGCAAGGGAGAGTTCAGAAGGAACTGGGGATGGTGCTGAGTTGACCGCAGTCTGTTCTAGTCACTACTTTCTACTGCCTTCCAGTAAAAGACACTTTTCCACTGTAGTGAACAGTACCACCACCCATTCCTCAGGCAAATAGTGAACATCTACAGATGATAGACACACGGATCTGAGGGTTTTAAAATCTGATATTCCTAGCCTCAGGTGCTCTTCACACTACCTATTAATCTTATTCAGATGCCTGGAAATTTTCCTACTGTGTCATCCTTTACTATAGAATTTACTTTATTTAGTGAAACGTATCAATTCCCTTCAGATTGATAAGAATTGTAATTATTACAATCATTGTTGATTCTCCCCCCTCCCTCAGGTTTACCTGTTACTGTTTATCTTGAATGGTCTTCTCCCATGGAGTAAATACGGGAATTTCTCCTGTTAGGGTTTTTAGTGTCAGTGCCTCGTTAGAGATTGTTTTGTGGTTTATGAATTTTTATTAAATCAGTGGCTCTGACATCTACATTAGACCCCTCCTCTGTCAGATTGCATTATTCCCACAGGGCCTTCAGGGTCCTGAATTCTGGAAGAAGACCAAAGAGTCAAGCCATATCTTAGGTGTCATGGGTAGATCTGGTATGAGTAATAGAAGAAGGAACACTGGGGAAAAGACTAGAGAATAAGGTAAGTGAGAAGTAGAAGGGAAAGGAGAAAGATAAAGTAGAACCATGTGTCTCAGAAAATGGGTGCAGTAACACCACCAACTGGCTTTAAGTTGCCCAGAAAATTGAGGCAATAGATTCTATCCCCTTAATATATCTTCACTCTGTCCGTTCCTCCCCCTCAATACCACCATTCATCACCAACCTCTTGGGTTATTGCAACAGCTTCCTTATTTGTTACCATGTCTCCAACTTCACTCCCACAAATGCATTCTGCTGAGGACAATCTCACAAAAAAAGAAATCTCATTATTTTAACCTTCCTTGGCCCCTTGCCAAGCTTACTCATAATCTGTTAATGTTTATAAAAGTTTTGAATGGAGCAAAGTTTATGGGATTAACTTTTAAAAGGTGTGTATAAAATTGCTTTTACAGTAAAATCTCAGATAGGTAAAATAAAAAATGTAGAAAAATATTGGAAGTCATCTGCCAAAATGTTAATTGTATGCCTCTGCATGGGTAAGATTATGGATGATTATTTTTTCCTTTCCAATTTTCTACAATGAGCATATACTACTTTCATAATCAGAAAAGAGCAAAATTTTTCTTTAAATGAAAAATAATTAACCAAGTTTCCATGTTAAGTTAAAACTCAGCCATTGTCTCTTCATCAACATTATAAAGCGGGGCAATCAGTTTTACTGACCAATTCTTCTTGGGAAAATGGATGGAGACATTAGAACAAACTTATCCATTTGTATTATTTGTTATCAACTTTCTAATGAATTTATGACCCACAGTAAGAAGTAAAAAAGAAAGTATATGTATAGCTATGTATATACACATAGAGTATACATATATGTATACATGTATGTATATGTTTGTTTATGTGTGTTATAGAGCAGTTAAAGTCATCATATAAATTCTGCATATACAAAGTATGAATTCCAAAAAACAGGGAAAATGGAGGCCCAGAGAAGTTCTGAAATCTTTGTGAGGTTTCCCAGTAGCTACCGCCTCATGAACATTACTCAGTACTGCTGACACCAGCCCTCTGTTAGTTCCCTGATCCTTGCTACCTGTCAGGTAAAAGAATGGCAGAATTCTCTAATCTCTGAGTCACTTTGATATTGTCAAAATTTATTGGAGGTACTTATTGTTCTGGTCAGTCTTCAAAATCCAGGAGATAAAAAATAATCTGATCCAATTAAAAGGATGTTTCCCCTCTACTGTGAGAAATTAGCATCTTTTCTTTGTTCCAATTTCCCGGGAAGTTTTACAGGTTCCAGACCTGGGCCAGTTTACGGCTCTCTTGGTACTTAATTGATTTTTTTTTTTTCCTCTCTAGGCAAAGACTTAATAAGGATCCATCCTTTCTGTGTCAATTCCAATGCAATTCATTCCATAGTGGTAAAATTTTAAAGGTACAGAAGAAAATAACAGAATGTTATTTCTTACTAAATTCACAGTGATACACACACACACACACACACACACATCTTAATCTCCAAATATCCCTAAATTTTTCTCATTTTAACCCAATGTTGTATAGACTTAATTGGTATTTCCACTCTAATTTTTTTCCCCTCTGTATTTGATGACATCTTTTTCTTCCCATCTTTTTTTTTTTTTCCCTGTAGTAGACATAACCAATATAGGAAATTATTTTTAAGGTAAAATTTTAAGGTAAGCTTTTACTCACTTTATTTCCCATGTTATTTTCCATCTGTAGTTGAATGTGACTGAATTATTTTAAATGAGTTTCCAAATTATTATAATGTATATTTCTGTCAAATGGTTTGTTTTCACACAGAACAGTCATAAGTTAGTGCTTCTTTCATCTCAGCACTGTTGTGTACGTCTTTCTCCCTTCAGAATTGATTGTTAATACATAATAACAGCCATATCCACCTACTCTAATGAAGTTATCAGTCACTTCATCAGATGCTTCAGAAGAAAGCTAAAATTAATGTTGAGTTTGTCTGCCCAGCAGCAGAATGGGTTCCAGAAATGAATTTGACTATAACTTTTCATAGAATCATTTTATCACAGGGACCTTTAGAGTAAGAAATTTTGTCAAATTAATGTAATTTAACTTGACAACATTTTTTGTTTGTTCTATGCCATCAAAACAACTTGTATTTTGAGGCCTTGACAATTTTTGTTGCTGTGTGAAGGGCTCCTAAATTATCTATCTGATGCAAAGACTAATGAAAGAATAGCCCTGAAACCCTGACTAAACATAGTCCTGAAGATTGACTTCCTGGTCCAACGGTAGAAGGAAAATCAATCCCAAAATTCTGGGGAAATATTTAGGATTTTTCAATATGCATGTTAGGATTATTGTTTTGGATTTTAAAATATTTTTTCCCTCATTTCTCTTTTTTATTCTACAGTTTTTACTTTCACATTTGCATTATATATTTGTCAAAATGTCATTGGATTAGGAAAGAAATGAAGACATGAAGGAAATAGTGAATAGTGAAGAGGGGGTGAAGTCAATGAATTGGGGGTCCCAAGTGAAATGTTATGGAAATCAGGGTACTAGAGAGAATAAGCAGAAAAGATAGAAGGAGGCTTGTAATTGAGATTATGAGGGGTTACAGATATTGGTAATGACAAAGTCTAGAATACGACCACAAGAAAAAATGACTGAGATAAAGTAGAGGACAAGTCATTAGAGAGGGAAGCTGGTATATCAGAAGTGTCATCCCCTTGGATATAAGAATCAGCAAGACTGAAGTAGTGTGAAGAGGTGACAGCCAGCCTGGTGTAGCATCTTTGAGGAATGAATGGGATGACTGGGGGTTGGTAGAAATTCTGGTTGGTTTGGCTGATAGCAAGAGCCTCAAAAGCGCTGAAGGCTTAAAGTCAGGAGAGAGAGTGAGTGATCTGGAAGAAAATGAGGAAGGAAGCTACCTCAGCTCCAGGTCCATCTGTGGGAAGACTGCAAGAAAAATTGCTTCCACTCTTTAAGGCTACAGGGGAGGCAGTGCCTTCAAGGTATGGTCAGATTTTATTTAGAATAAGGAAGAGGAAGGAATGCTGGGAGAGGAGGTTAAGGATAAAGGGGATTTGGGTGTGATGCAGTGGAAGGGTTTAGGGGTCCATCAGAGGAATGGAGCCCAATTAGGGGATGCACAGAGGTCAAGGGGATGAGGATGGTGCGCCCTCCTATCTAGTGACACAATGACGGGGTCATCTGCGTTAGCAGAATAGCTGTGCTGGGCTGGTACTCAGTTCTGAGCTGAGGGCCCTTGGAGTTGACTTCTCACCTTCTGTGCGCTCGGCAGTCTTTGTGTAGCTCTGCTGGTAGCCCTGACCTGGGACCTTTGGGTCAGTGCGGAGCTGGGGCAGCTGAAGAGGGCCAGGACACAAAAGGCGGCTGGACCAGAGGGCAGACAGCAGAATGGACACCAAGGGGGGAAAGTGGTGAGGGGGGGTGGTGGTGGAGGGATGAACTGGGAGATTGGGATTGACATGTATACACTAATATGTATAAAATAGATAACTAATAAGAATCTGCTGTATAAAAAAAAAAAAAAAAGGCGGCTGGTCCACTGCACTCACATCCCAGCAGTTTCCCTGTTGCTCCTTCACTCGGTAAACCTTCTTGAGCCTCCACCACGCTCTACACATTAGGTGAGTGTTGGAGTTATGCCAGATCCCTGCCCTCGGGGTACTCATACTGAGACATGCAAATACATGATTGCAATCTAATGAGACGGGTGAAAGATAAAGACATTAGTTTGTTTGGTTTAGGTTTTTCTGGCATGAATTTTAGGTACTAATGGAACATACAGCTAGAATTCTTTCAAGGACAGTTGGTATATGGATATGAAGCTCAGCACAGAGTAAAGGATAGAAGTATATAGGTTTGTAAGTTTGGAGGGTTTGAGGGGGTCCAATAGAAAATAAATAAGACCCGTCTTCTTCATCTGAGATCTGAATCAATTAAATTAAACAAAAGAGAAAGAGAGAAAGAAGACCAAACTGATAAAACCTGCAGTGGAGAATCTGGCTCAAATCTGCAGACAAGGAGACCTGTAACACTAAGCACAGAATTAGACAGAATTACCAGCCCCGTGATGGGCAACTGCCAGGGACCATACCTCCTGGCTCAGGGCCTTTACCGTGGAGCTTGTCATGTGCTTGGGAGTAACAATGACACGTGGCACTGAGACAATGAGGGAAGCTTTGGGCCAAGCACACCCAGTTCATCCTTTCCACATTTACCAGTGTGATAAGTGACTCCACCTTCCAAAGGACCGAGTAAGTGAGAGAGGGAATGGGACCAGGACGGTTTCACCGGCAGGGACATTTCCACATGGAAGGAAACATCAGTAGTGGGGCAGAAACATCCTCTCGACCACTCCCTCCTTAATCAAGTCAGGCCAATCAAGGGCCCAGGAGAAGCAAGAAGCTGGAGCAGGAACTCTGGGCGTGAGACACCAGGAGACCGGCAGCTGGGAGCATGGGAGCACCTGGGTAGAGTGAAGGGCAGAAAGATCTCAAGACGAATAAGCGTCTCCCATTTAAGGGAATACATCTGACTCTACCTGTCGCTCCAAGGACTCCTTTAATGGGAGATTTTATGTTAATAAAATTTTGACTGCATCACTGTCAGTGTTTTCTAAGACTGTCCTATATGTTTTTTCATGACTACTCACCACTTAGAAAACTCTAAGATAAATAGTATTTTACTGCTATCGTATAGATGAGGCCACTGGAATCCAGAGAACTTGAGTCTCTAAAGCATGATCACTCAGCCACTCAGGAGGAAGTTCAGACCTCAATCCAGGATTCTGATGCAGCCCCCTCACTAGGTACATACAGAGCTGAAAAAATGTATGTGATGATCTCTTTTGATCTGGTGATCGTTTAAAAGGATGACTGAAATGATTATCTGTTATTAGTTGTGGCTCCTCAGGTACTAATAGGACAATTAAAAAGAAAACACAGGATCTTCTATTCTTTATAAGAGTGAAATAATTGTCATAAATTATTTGTTTGAGGTTAAATCAGTATTACTCTAACTCTGAGACATAATTGGGTTCCTTTGGGCTCTTTGGTAAAGGGGAAAACTCAAAGCTGAGACAAAAGTCGTGAAATATCTGAGAAAACATATATTCAGCATCAGCGCTAAGTTGTGACATGTATGGCAATTTCACTTACTAATTCAAAAAGAGCATTTAACATAAAAAAGCTGAACCTCAGATTTTTTTTTTTTCCCCAAAGTGTGCTTGTCCCCAATCTTCAGTTCTTCCAGTGTTCCTTAGGCCTTAATTAAATAAGAGCAAGAGAGAGCGCTGGGCTTGGGTTCAGGATAAATATCCCGGGCTTGAGCAGGAGATGTTGCTTTATTGCTTTAATGACTTGGAATACATCCAGAAAGCTCAGACTGGCTAGC
This sequence comes from Balaenoptera borealis, assembly GCF_965194805.1. Classification (NCBI taxonomy): domain Eukaryota; kingdom Metazoa; phylum Chordata; class Mammalia; order Artiodactyla; family Balaenopteridae; genus Balaenoptera; species Balaenoptera borealis. Next base: position 59,531,458 of record NC_138873.1, read on the forward strand.
GGGCAAATCTGACAGCTACTGAATCTCACAGCAGCAACATTCTAACCAATTAAAAACAGAGCTAGAAATAATGGTTTGTCGCTGAGTGGTGTTTCAGAAACCAATTGGTCCAGATTAACCAGAGGATTAACTTTTCTAACTGAATTTAAAGGTCACGGGGAGCTGACTTTAATGAAAGAAAGAGAAAAGCATTCAATTAGAAGGGGAAGACTTACACAGAGAAATTATGTTAATAGATCTTGCTTTATTATTTATAGACAACTAACCAAATTGCTGTCTTATTTTACGGCAGGAGTTCACAGTCAAGGATAAGTACGTTCAGTATACAAAAGAAAGTTAAATGAGCAGTCAGGTGTTTCTAAGGGATCCCTCTAATGGAAAGGACATAGATGGCCTTCCAAAATCCATAAGTATGTTCATTTTTAAAAAAGGATTTTTGTTAGGTAAACCAGCCTACTTTTGACTGATACCAAGTCGGATGGGATTGAAGTCAAGTTAGTGACAGACCATCTGACTTGTGGAGGCACCTGAGATCAACTTGTCAGATGGCACTTGCGTGGATAAGACCACAGTAGCCTGTTCTTATCAGGGCCACCGAAACACGTGCACGAAGGGAAGGCTTTGGTATCACTGTGGCAAAGCTTTTCACCGCTGTGTGACGGATGGCTTTTCCTTGTTGTACGAATCTTTCCTCCAAGATAAACTCTTCCTGCAGTAACCTACCTCCACAGCGTACATCTTCCGTTGTGCGCGTCACCCTCGCACCCACAGAGTGAAAGCAGATTGCTGTGGGTGGGAGGATCTTGGGCTGGACCCTAGATGAAATACTGGTGTGCAGTTAAGTGTTAAAATGACCTCCTGTTTAAAGTTACTTCCTGTCCCTAGCACATAGTTGGTTTTAATAAACATTGTGGAGAGAAGGTTGGGTGTGTGTGGCAGGGCGGGGGGAGTTGAAGGGAAAGAGAGGGAGGAAAGCTAGTCCGACGGAAGGAAGATGTTGCTACTGACTGTAAGGGATTAGAATGGCCAAATAACCGAGGCAGTGTCCATTCTGTCATTTACGTGTAGAGCTTGCATTACGTTCTAGAACTGGATTTCGAGAGCTGGGTTTTGCCGCAAAGAGTAACCTTGTGTCAGAGGTGTGTGAAGAACCTTCCAGAAGCATGACACCCCAACTGCTGATAATTTAAAGGGAGCCCTTTGATTCCTCTGTGTGATATGTGTCAACAGCCTCCAACAGGCACCACTCGATCCTACTGAAGCCAGGCAGGGATTAGAGTTTCAGGCAGGATCTGAGATCGTACGCTGGCTCTAGTCACAGACATACAGGGCCCAGTCAATTTTCTGGACTCTCCCCTCTGGTCGGTTGGTCTAATGTAGAGTCTGGCTGGGATGTTCTGCTGAATGGGACTGAGTACTCATTAAAACTCCTCGTGGGTGGAAACCAGATTTTATACCAATATTCAAGGATAATTTTCAGTTGGGGTGCGCTGGTGTGACTGACTGTTAAGAGATCACTGCTTTTGTACCAGTGGTAAATGGCTGCGGCCATAAGCATGCCTGCCTCACACCCGCTGCCCCCTACACCTGCTGCCCTGGCCTCTCCTTCGCTGTCCTGCAACTAAAGGCCTGGCCCAGAAGGGGACCCTCAGGACTCTGAACCACGACCTGCAACCGGTGCCCGTTCTTAGGGTCTGTGTCGAGCACTTGGAATCTTGCTCCTGCCTACATCTGCACGAGGCTCTCAGCAGTCACTAATGTTTGTTCTGTGTGCCCCCTCATTGTCTCAGTTTAGAGGGGACACCTCACTGACTCCTATTCGCTCAGAAGCCCATGAGTAAATTACCTGCAGCTATCAAGGAAGGAAACAGTCGCTTAACATCTTCATCCTATATACACCACAGCTAGGCCTATATATCCCAAAGAGAAGCTTAGAGTTACTGTTAATCTGGCTTACTTAGATGTGAAGGCAGTCAAACAAGTTTTCTGCATATAAAATGCACTTTCTGACCGAATATTTAAATTGGCTAGTTAGGGGGGCTGAATTAACCAGACGGCTGACAATCTCACCTCGTTCTAGGTATAACCTTATCGTTAGCATCTTACAGCTAGAAACACGAGCATTTCAAACATTCTTAGCATTAGCAAAATTCCTTTGTTGATAGTTCATTTTTCTGCTGGCCGTTTAAGTTTTCTTCCCTTTTAAATCAGTTTTACTCAAAACATAAGAAATAACTGTCACCAAATTAATTGACAAAAGTTCACATTTTAAACCTCTAGTAAAAAGCAATTGTCCTTCTAGTGACATTTCATCTCAAACTGAAGTTATCCCTGCTGTATGAGGGCAGCAGAAAGATGAGCCACGTCTGTTCCTCTTCTGAGACTTGGCTGAGCTACAGTTGATAGGTTTTGCGACAAGTGCACTTAGATGCCGGTGGAGTTCCTATTATGAGCCACGCACTCTTCTGAGTGGTAGGGATTCAACAAGGAGCAAAACAAAGTCCCTTCCCTCCTGGGCCTTAAAATCATCCCAAAGTATTGTGCTGTTTGTGGGAAAAGAATCATGAATTCCCCAGATGTTTTGAGGATCTTAAAAAAGAAATTCTGCTAAATTATTTTTTATCTTATTTTTTGTTCATCCTAGTGATCCTACTTTTCTATTGTATATTATACTGGAAAGAAAACCTGGAAAGAAGAAAAAAAATATCAGAAAGATACTTCTGGTTATATTTACCATTTATTTACACTGCACATCCTTGGGTGTAATCACAGTAAACTACTCCCCTGTACATTTTTCACAAAAGGAGTGCCTTCTTTGTTGGCTTTGGTAAAATGCACAGTGCCTAGAAGGATGTCTCTGTCCCAGAATCCTCCCTGCCCTGGACTGGACCAGCCCTCCCTCCTGCTGGAAAGCTCTTCCCCAGACACCGCCACTTGTGCAAGTTCTCTTTTCCTGGTCATTTGCAAACACACTCCTTTGGTGTGTTTTTCCTCCATATATGGTGTATCCTTTAAAATTGAGGATTTAAAGCCATGTGTAGACCGCCCATTCTTCAAAGCCTTGCTCTGACGTTACTCGCTCCAGCAGTCCCTCCCTCTCAGAGCCCATGGGATGGAGCACATTTCTCTTTCTTCTCTCATGGCTCATTGTTTAATATTTCCTCCAGTCTATCATGAATTAGAGATCTTTGTGTATGCATTTGCCTCTTTCTCTAAAGCATGAGCTTCTAGAGGACTAAGACTGTATTTGAATCATTTTTGTATTTCCCAGAGTATCTAGCACGGTGAGTTACACAGAGTAGCCACTCAATAAATGCTTACTGAATTGAGTAGAATAAAATAATTTAGTGTCACTGCAATCCTTTATCACTGACTTAAAAAGGTAGAGAGGGAAGAAATTGGGTTAAGCTAAACATATTCATTTTTGCAATATACTCTATCAGACAGAAAGATTATTCAATGTATTTGTTTCCAGTTTCTTATAGAATATTCCTTCAATTTGTAGATATACTGTATATTGGAGTGTGGAAGTGAATTGCACATGAGGCACCCTGTCTAAAGTATATGGAGTTTACAGAATTGCCTAGGCTTCGTGGGACGCCCCCCCCCACAATGAGGGAAATAAAGCCCATCCAAATATTTTTGAAAGCCACTGGAGAGGAATAAAATACAAAAAGGTAATCATGCAGTAGCAATAGCAACCAGACTCCCTAAGTTTTGTCAAACTACCTGACTAGTTAGAGCCATGTTCAGGGCGTCTCCCGCATTTATCTCTACCCGTCTCTACATTCCCTCTGCTGCCTTGGGAAGCTTGCTCTCATTAAAAGGGATGGGAAACTCGCCACATCATTACATTCTCTTAAGGCAGAGTTTAGCTGGTCAGTACCCACTACTGTCAGCAACAAGGGCCACTTTGGGATTTTGAGCCCTTACGGGCATCTTGGTTTGGGCTGGAATTTTTATTTGTCTTACTTTGAAATTTACATGTCTTTAGAACAACTAAAATTCACAAGAACGAACTAATTAATGGATTCCATTTTTGACAGCTACAAGAAGACGGATGAGAAAGTAACATGCTTCTGGCAGCGTGTTATCAATTGGGAGGCAACAGTGCATTCTCTCTATGTGGAACAGTGAGCTGGAACCGACACTGACAGATGACACGGCCCTTTGACAGTGACGTCTGTACGAGCTGACAGCTCCACTTGCAGTCAGTCAAGTCCATGCTTTGCAGTGGAATTTTAACGGGCTTGATTTGCAGAATATGCTTTGCCTACTTCTCAGCTTGTAGTAGAAGTGAATAAAAATTTCAAAACATCCACATTAAAAAGTGGATTCTAGGCTCTGTTACCCAACCTTCTTCTCCCTTCAAAGCTAAGGGTAATAACAGTAAATAAATCTTAATCTTAAAAGACAAACAAAAAAATAAAAACCTGTAAGACATCTAGGAAAGGAACAATTCTCTCCTTAAAATTAGGTTTTCTATAAATCAAGGTAATTCACATATTAGTCAAAATCCCTTAGGAAGGGCAAGATGCCAAATTTCCCAAGGTAATTATAATTTAATCATAAAATATATATGTGTGTGTGTGTGGTTTGTATTCAAATCACAGAAAAAAGGACTGACTGATTCAGTTATGCTTTTTTTTTAAAAAAATTTACCACCTTTACCACTTTTTTTTAAAATAAATTTATTTTATTTATTTATTTTTGGCTGCATTGGGTCTTCGTTGCTGCACGCAGGCTTTCTCTAGTTGCAGCGAGCAGGGGCTACTGAGGGGGGCTACCCTTTGTTGCGGTGCGCGGACTTCTCATTGCAGTGGCTTCTCTTTGTTGCAGAGCACGGGCTCTAGGCACGTGGGCTTCAGTAGTTGTGGCAAGTGGGCTCAGTAGTTGTGGCTCATGGGCACTAGAGCGCAGGCTCAGTAGTTGTGGTGCATGGGCTTAGTTGCTCCGCGGCATGTGGGATTTTCCTGGACCAGGGCTCGAACCCGTGTCCCCTGCATTGTCAGGCGGATTCTTAACCACTGCACCACTAGGGAAGTTCCAATTATGGTTTTAAAACTTATTGACTATATCAAAAACTGCTTCCAAATATTAGAAAATATTTTTCTTTAAGGAAATTGTTTACTCATTCACTTCCAGGTTTTAGGTCACGCTTTTTCTTTTACCTTTTTGCAATCTCCTATCTTTGAATAAACCATGTGCATGAAGCTGATTTTCCTGTGTGACATTTGTAAAGTTACTGTTCTGTGTTTCAATTCCTTCACCAATAAAATATAGCTAATCACCCTGTCACCACCAACATACCTCCCAGGCTCAGAGCAAGAAATGAGGGTGTCTGGGGTGACAAACTAGTGACTAAAAGGCCAAATTGGACTGGCAGGGGTGAAGTTCTGCATTTGAATGCCCCTAGGCTGGGCAGGTATGCTCTGGTTTCCATAGCCTCTGCTCCCTGTCTAACACTGTATCTTTCCACATTTCTGTAACTTGCCTGGGCTCTGCAGGCAGTTGAGTTTGTGACGGTGGCAGCATCAACCAACGTATTCTCACTCTTCTTCATAGAAACACATAATAATTCTAACATTGTTGATTTCAAAAGACTCCATAAATGGAAGAAATAAATAGAATTGGATGGTGGAGACAGGCAAATACAAATGAAATAAACACACAGTTACCAAGAACAACTAAGTAAAAGGATAATATTGGCATATGAAGCAAACTCTGTTTCAAGGGTGATAAACTAGCCTTGAGCCACGCACTGGAACACTCCTAACCAGTCCTTCCCAACCATCCCCACCAGCCCCTCCCAATAAACAAACATAGAGTAGAAAGATGAGACTAGCTATTCTTTCTTAGGCCAAGCTTTGTTGCTTGGGTTATCTAGCCAGTTAAGATAAGCCACCCAGCCTTCACATGTGTACAATTATAAATGATTCAAGGAAGTGATAGGGAAGGCAGATGTATGAGAGTTGAATTTCCGAAGTGTCTTGAAGGAGGAAAGCTTCATGGATTGGTGGAGGAAACGAAGAAGTCATTTTAAGCAGAGAGAATGGTTTCTGCAAAGGTTCAGAGGTGAGAAAAGACTATGTTATTGGAATAGCTTCAACATGGTGGAGGAGTAAGACGTGGAGATCACCTTCCTCCCCACAAATACACCAGAAATACATCTACATGTGGAACAATTCCTACAGAACACCTACTGAACGCTGGCAGAAGACCTCAGGATTCCCAAAAGGCAAGAAACTCCCCATGTACCTGGGAAGGGCAAAAGAAAAAAGGAAAAACAGAGACAAAAGAATAGGGACGGGACCTGCACCTCTGCGAGGGAGCTGTGAAGGAGGAAAAATTTCCACACACTAGGAAACCCCTTTACTGGCGGAGACAGAGGAGAGCACAGCAACAGGGGTGCAGAGGGCAAAGCAGAGAGATTCCGCACAGAGGATCAGTGCCGACCAGCACTCACCAGCCCAAGAGGCTTGTCTGCTCACCCGTCGGGATGGGTGGGGGCTGGGAGCTGAGGCTCGGGCTTTGGAGGTCTGATCCCAGGGAGAGGACTGGGGTTGGCTGCGTGAACACAGCCTGAAGGGGCTAGTGCGCCACAGCTAGCCGGGAGGGAGTCCGGGAAAAAGTCTGGACCTGCCTAAGAAGCAAGGGACCATTGTTTCGGGGTGCGCGAGGAGAAGGGATTAAGAGCACCACCTAAACAAGCTCCAAAGATGGGCACAAGCCACGGCTATCAGCGTGGAACCACAGATGGCCATGAAACGCTAAGACTGCTGCTGCCGCCACCAAGAAGCCTGTGTGCGAGCACAGCTCACTCTCCACACCTCCCCTCCCGGGAGCCTGTGCAGCCCGCCACTGCCAGGGTCCCGTGATCCAGGGACAACTTCCCCAGGAGGACACACAGCGCGCCTCAGGCTGTTGCAACTTCATGTTGGCCTCTGCGGCCGCAGGCTCGCCCCGCATTCCGTACCCCTTCCTCCCCCCGGCCTGAGTGAGCCAGAGGCCCCTAATCAGCTGCTACTTTAACCCCGTCCTGTCTGGGTGAAGAACAGACGCCCTCAGGCGACCTACATGCAGAGGCAGGGCCAAATCCAAAGCTGAACCCCAGGAGCTGTGGGAACAAAGAAGAGAAAGGGAAATCTCTCCCAGCAGCCTCAGGAGCAGCAGATTAAATCTCCACAATCAACCGGATGTACCTGCATCTGTGGAATACCTGAATAGACAACGAATCATTTCAAAATTGCGGCGGTGGACTTTGGGAGCAACAGTAGACTTCGGGTTTGCTTTCTGTATCTAATTTGTTTCTGGTTTTATGTTTATCTTAGTTTAGTATTTAGAGCTTATTATAATTGGTAGATTTGTTTATTGATTTGGTTGCTCTTTTCCTTTTTATATATATATATATATATTTCCTTTTTCTCCTTTTGTGAGTGTGTATGTGTATGCTTCTTTGTGTGATATTGTCTGTAGAGCTTTGCTTTTACCATTTGTCTTAGGGTTCTGTCTGTCTGTTGTTTTTTTCTTAATATAGTTTTTAGCTCTTGTTATTATTGGTGGATTTGTTTTTTGGTTTGGTTGCTCTCTTCTTTCTTTCTTTTTTAATTACTTTTTTATTTTTAATATTTTTTAAATTTCTTATTTTAATAACTTTATTTTATTTTATATTCTTCTTTCTTTCTTTCTTTCTTTTTCTTTCTTTCCTTCCTTCCTTCCTTCCTTCTTTCTTTCTTTCTTTCTTTCTTTCTGTCTTTCTTTCTTTCTTTCTTTCTTTCTTCTTTCTCTCCCTTTTCTTCTGAACTGTGTGGCTGACAGGGTCTTGGTGCTCTGGCCAGGTGTCAGGCCTGAGCCTCTGTGGTGAGAGAGCTGAGTTCAGGACGCTGGTCCACCAGAGACCTCCCTGCCCCACGTAATATCAAATGGTGAAAGCTCTCTCAGACATCTCCACCTCAATGCTAAGATCCAGCTCCACTCAACGACCAGCAAGCTACAGTGCTGGACACCCCATGCCAAACACCTAGCAAGACAGGAACACAACCCACCCATTAGCAGAGAGCTGCCTAAAATCATACTAAGTTCACAGACACCGCAAAACACGCCACCAGATGTGGTCCTGCCCACCAGAAAGACAAGATCCAGCCTCATCCACCAGAACACAGGCACCAGTCCCCTCCACCAGGAAGGTTGTGCCAAACCAATCACAAGCACTGAAATTGAAACTGTGATTAAAAATCTTCCAACAAACAAATGCCCAGGATCAGATGACTTCACAGGCGAATTTTATCAAACATTTAGAGAAGAGCTAACACCTATCCTTCTCAAACTCTTCCAAAATATAGCAGAGGGAGGAACACTCCCAAACTCATTCTACGAGGCCACCATCACCCTGATACCAAAACCAGACAAAGATGTCACAAAAAAAGAAAACTACAGGCCAATATCTCTGATGAACATAGATGCAAAAATCCTAAACAAAATACTAGCCAAGAATCCAACAGCACATTAAAAAGATCATACATCATGATCAAGTGGGGTTTATCCCAGGAATGCAAGGATTCTTCAATATATGCAAGTCAATCAATGTGATAAACCATGTTAACAGATTGAAGAATAAAAACCATATGATCATCTCAATAGATGCAGAAAAAAGCTTTTGACAAAATTCAACACCCATTTATGATAAAAACCCTCCAGAAAGTAGGCATAGAGGGAACTTACCTCAACATAATAAAGGCCATGTATGACAAACCCACAGGCAACATCATTCTCAATGGTGAAAAACTGAAACCACTTCCACTAAGATCAGGAACACGACAAGGTTGCCCACTCTCACCACTATTATTCAACATAGTTTTGGAAGTTTTAGCCACAGCAATCAGAGAAGAAAAAGAAATAAAAGGAATCCAAATCGGAAAAGAAGTAAAACTGTCACTGTTTGCAGATGACATGATACTATACATAGAGAATCCCGAAAATGCTACCAGAAAACTACTAGAGCTAAACAATGAATTTGGCAAAGTAGCAGGATAAAAAATTAATGCATGGAAATCTCTTGCATTCCTATACACCAATGATGAAAAATCTGAAAAAGAAATTAAGGAAACACTCCCATTTACCACTGCAACAAAAAGAATAAAATACCTAGGAATAAACCTACCTAAGGAGACAAAAGACTTGTATGCAGAAAACTATAAGACACTGATGAAAGAAATTAAAGATGATATCAACAGATGGAGAGATATACCATGTTCTTGGATTGTGAAAATGACTATACTACCCAAAGCAATCTACAGATTCAATGCAATCCCTATCAAAATACCAATGACATTTTTCACAGAACTAGAACAAAAAATTTCACAATTTGTATGGAAACACGAGAGACCCTGAATAGCCAAAGCAATCTTGAGAAAGAAAAACAGAGCTGGAGGAATCAGGCTCCCTGACTTCAGACTGTACTACAAAGCTACGGTAATCAAGACAGTATGGTACTGGCACAAAAACAGAAATATAGATCAAGGGAACAGGACAGAAAGCCCAAAGATAAATGCATGCACATATCGTCACCTTATTTTTGATAAAGGAGGCAAGAATATGCAATGGGTAAAAGACAGCCTCTTCAATAAGTGGTGTTGGGAAAACTGGGCAGCTACATGTAAAAGAATGAAATTAGAACACTCCCTAACACCATACACAAAAATAAACTGAAAATGGGTTCAAGACCTTAATGTAAGGTCAGACACTATAAAACCCTTAGAGGAAAACAGAGGCAGAACACTCTATGATGTAAATCACAGCAAGATCCTTTTTGACCCACCTCCTAGAGAAATGGAAATAAAAACAAAAATAAACAAATGGGACCTAATGAAACTTCAAAGCTTTTTCACAGCAAAGGAAACCATAAAGAAGACGAAAAGACAACCCTCAGAATGGGAGAAAATACTTGCAAGTGAAGCAACTGACAAAGCATTAATCTCCAAAATATACAAGCAGCTCATGCAGCTCAATATCAAAAAAACCAAACAACCCAATCCAAAAATGGGCAGAAGACCTAAATAGACATTTCTTCAAAGAAGATATATAGATTGGCAACAAACACATGAAAGGATGCTCAATATCACTAATCATTAGAGAAATGCAAATCAAAACTACAATGAGGTATCACCTCACACCAGTCAGAATGGCCATCATCAAAAAATCTACAAACAAGAAATTCTAGAGAGGGTGTGGAGAAAAGAGAACCCTCTTGCACTGTTGGTGGGAATGTAAATTGATACAGCCACTATGGAGATTCCTTAAAAAACTAAAAATAGAACTACCATATGACACAGCAATCCCACTACTGGGCATATACCCTGAGAAAACCATAATTCAAAAAGAGTCATGCACCACAATGTTCATTGCAGCTCTATTTACAATAGCCAGGACATGGAAGCAACCTAAGTGTCCATCAACAGATGAATGGATAAAGAAGATGTGGCACATATATACAATGGAATATTACTCAGCCATAAAAAGAAACAAAATTGAGTTATCTGTAGTGAGGTGGATGGACTTAGAGACTGTCCTACAGAGTGAAGTAAGTTCAGAAAGAGAAAGACAAATACCGTATGCTAACACATATATATGGAATCTAAAAAAAAAAAGGCTCTGAAGAACCAGGGGCAGGACAGGAATAAAGACGCAGATGTAGAGAATGGACTTGAGGACACGGGGAGGGGGAAGGGGAAGCTGGGACGAAGTGAGAGAGTGTCGTGGACATATATACACTACCAAATGTAAAATAGATAGCTAGTGGGAAGCAGCTGCATAGCACAGTGAGATTAGCTCGGTGCTTTGTGTCCATCTAGAGGGGTGGGATAGGGAGGGTGGGAGGGAGACGTAAGAGAGAGGAGATATGGGGATATATGTATATGTATAGCTGATTCATTTTGTTATACAGCAGAAACTAACACACCATTGTAAAGCAATTATACTCCAATAAAGATGTTAAAAAATAAATAAATAAAAATAAAAACAAAATTCTTCCCTCTTCTCAAAAAAAGAAGGCTATGTTATTGCTGCTGGAATAGAGCCCATGCAGTTTGTAATGAGGAAAAGATAAGGCTGGGGTCCCAGGATTAACTACAGACACAAAGTATTACAGTGTGCTATTTTGTGAGGAAATACATTTCACAGACTGCGTACAGAAGGCAAGTAAAATATAATGACCTTCCATTTGTTTTATGGTAATTGGACTTTTAGTTGATAAAGTAAGTACTGCTATTATACCATGAGCTGTGCTAGAAAGGAAAACTTTTCAGTTTACATTTCACCCATCATAACCTTGAATATTAAAATAAACTTACATGCTCCATTAACTAGAAAATAATTTCTCTCCATGCTTTGAATTTGCCTAGGGTGTGGTTCTCAGTGAGGACAAATTCAATGGCTATGCTTGAAGAATTCTAATTAAGAAACAAGGTAATTTCAAAGGTATGACATTTAATGCATTACTAGCATCTTTTAAATGCATGCTTTTATTCTATCCTTCAATTTCTTGAAACTCCATATTTTTTTTGAAGCTTAACTTTGTGATTTCTATATGAATTAAATCTTATTGGTCAACCTCTTACCCCATAGATGAAAATTATCATAGGCTGATAAAGAATATTTGGTTAGTGCCTAGTATGCTTAGAATAGTGTATCAATGAGGGTTAGTTGGATATCCATGTGCTAAGTGTCTTGGTGGTATTCAAAAGAATTATTGGACATATTTTTTCCCTCTAATGAGCAGTTGATGATATAAAATAGAAAATTGTAGAAAATAGATTTCCTTTTTAAATTAATGCTTCTTGTCAGGTTTCTTTTTTTCTTTAATCTCTAATCAGTTTTTATTTTAAAGCCCTTGACCAATTATATGATAGGAAAACACAAAATGGTTATAAAATCAAAAAGTCAGGTTACATAAGAGTTTTAAATAAGATGGGTAGACTGTAAGACAGCTAAATATAATTATACAAAACTAATTATGAGAAAATTTCCCATTATAGATAGAAAAATGAGGGAACCAAAATTCCAATAAATAACTCTGGTCAGAGTAAGAAAATAAGAAAAACATTTTAATAACAGGAGTTAAAATGACAATCATGTTTGTTGTTCTAGTGGGATAAATGCAATAATTTAATGGAAATGTCCAAAGAAAGGCTTTATAGGTTTTTAATTGAATTTAAAACAAAAACGTTCATATAATAGCTGTATACCTGATATTTTATGTAGCTGTTGAACTTGGCATGAAGTAATCATTTATCTTTTGGCTTTGACTTTAATTTTGAATGATGCTAATTTAATAGACACTTTTAAGAATTAAATACAATTTAATTTTTATTTTTTTTTAAAAAAGGGAACTTGTTTTTCTATAATTGTGAAGAGGAAAAAGAAAACAGATTTAAACAAATACCCAAAAAATGAAATGAAAATTTCTTTAAAAAATTTTTAAGTGTATAATAAAATACTTTATTATTGGATTGAAATTAGTATGTTTCAATCATAGAGAATGAGAAAGGCGGGGGGGGGGGGTGGAGAGAGAGAGAGGGAGAGACCTAAAAAGTTTTTAAAGAGTGACCAGTAGGTCACTTTAAAGGAAAGTGAGTTGCTGTGAGCAATGTAAATTCAATACCCAAGATCTTGTTCTTTAATCCATGTTTTTTATTTTTCTACTTTTCTATCTTTGTTTACTGATTTGTAAACTGACTTTTAATTTTATCATTTTTACAAATGTAGAATGGATACCTCAATAATTGCATCAAATGTAAAACATAAATAAATCACTGTGGTCAGGTAGCAGAGGAGAAGTCAGGTCAGACAGGACCCCCCAATGTTTGGGGTATCCAGAATCTTTGTCAGACCTCTCACTGCCACTTTTATGGCCCACAGACCACTGCATTCGTATGGTAGAACTGAAAGCTAATTTGTAGTTCTACTCAACACTGCATTGTATTGGAGTGAGAGAATTAAGCCAATCAGGAAATGCATGGTGATTTGGGTCATCTTCATAACTATGACTCCATTTTCCCCTTCTTTTTTAACTAGGATAACAAATGGTTTTTGTTGGGATATCACTCTGAGCATGTAAGCGTTCAAGAAAGGCTTATAGATAGCAGAGACCAAAGGTGATAGTTCTTGGCTGAAATGAGTTCTGTGTTCAAAATATGAAGCTTAAAATTCATTAAAAACTCTCTTTTTGATGGTTTCTGCACACCCAAATCAAGTTATTTGTTTTATTAATTTCCTTGGATATAGTTGCATGGAATTATCTTGACTGGTATATTCCTCGTAAGTCAGGATAAAACTAAAAAACTGGGACAAGAGTTTTTGTCTGATATTAAGTGAAAATTTCATTTAATAAGAACCACTTCAGAACATATATATAGCTAGTAATGAGTGTATTAACTACAAATAGTCTTTGATTTTTCAAAACCTATTAACCTCATCAGCAATCATTTACTCTTTTTTTCTCTCCTTTCCCTAACATAATTTTCAGCTCAGTTGCTTCCCTGTTGACCTTTCCACATCTTCTGGAACTCCACTGAGTAGATTTCCCAGGAGCCAGGAAATCCAAGACAACGCTGACTCAGTGTACCTGCCATCTCTCCTCTGGCATGGTCCATCTCTGTTTGCTCAGGCTGCAGATTTCTTTCCTTCCCCTCTTCTTCATTCATTCAAGAACTATTTATTGACTATGTGTTGGATTGTGCTCAATGCTGAAGAAACAACAGTGAACAACATAGGCTTGGTCACTGCCCCCCAGAGCCTACAGTCTCCGTAGAGGCAACAAAACAAGCAATTACAATGCAATATAGGGGGTGCCATAAGGAATCAATATAGGAGGGGAACACAGCCCAAAGGGCTGGGAGACTTCCTGGAGGAAATGACATAAGCAGACACCTAAAGGATGAAAGGGAATTGGCTAGTGACGAGGTGGAATAAGTTCCCTGCAGACGGTACAGCGTATGTCAAGGCCCATATGCAAAAGAATGTGAAGGAAATTCAGTATGTCTGGAATACAGGACACTTGTGAGGGAGTGGTGGTGGTGGCGGTGACATTGAAGCTAGACAGGTGGGCAGGGTCAAAAAGTCATTCAGGGCCTTATAAACCTTGCTAAGTTAAGATTTCATCCTTGGAAAAATGGGGAGCCATTCCAGGAACTTCTATTTGAAGCACATGTATGTTTTCTATACTCACCTTATTATCATGGGTAAAGAAAGAGAAGGACATTTAATTCCTTTCCTTGACAAATACCATATTGTCCTCTTCATCTCATTATGCTTCTGTGAGTTTGTGAGTGTGTGCTGGTAGAAAAGAATTTCCCATCTGGAAAATTGGAGTTCTCTCTGCGCCAAAATAGTCTTCCAAAGGCTTCTCTGTCATCTTGAGTCTTCCAACTCTCTTTTCTAAAGAATGTCTTCATTTACTAAAAAAAAAAATATTTTTAAGCACCTAGCATGACCATTCATTGTGCTAAGTATAGGAGATGTAACACTGGGCAAAAACAGAGATGTTACCTGCTGTTGCGATTTACATCTCTGTTAGAGTTTCCAAAAGAAAACCCTAAATAAGTAAATAATCAGTATTTCTCCAGTGATAGTGGAATAAAAGTTTAGAAGTACAGAGCAACTTTTTTTCCCCAAGAACACTTCAGAGAATACAGATCTGGATTGAAATGAATTATTGGCTCATGTTTGAGCCCTGTTGACATGATGACAAATAAATATTTAGGCAAGTTATAAACTGATGTGTGAAGGCCACAGCAGTATCTTAACTTCCCCATCTCCCCTTCCGGCTTCACTCAGAAATGTTTTGTGAAAATGTTTCAAACTGCTGTAGTATACTGTCACATTAAAGGCAGGTTTCCAGGAAAAAAAAAAAAAAAAAGTGGCAGCAGCTTCCCTGCCACCGCAGAGATTAATGTTTTTCAGTTATTTATATCCCATAGCATGTGACTTTATGGCATGCCTGAAGGTGTTACAGCAGGAAAGACGAGTAAAACAAGTGAGAGGGGATTGAAACACATGACTAGAAAAAGAGGAGACATGCAGGGGGGAGGAAATAAAATGTATGCAGTTTTTCATAGGATTCAATGAGGAGGCATATTAATTAACTCAACCTCACTGGCTAAATTCACATCCCATAGGTGATGTGCCTTAAGGACTGATATAATGGGAGGCTGACTCTTTCTAAGCTTACAATAATTAGTCAGTGAGTGTTTATGGACTACCTTTGTACTACATGGCACAGAGAGATACAAAAGAACAGAAATCCAATGAGGACATGAGAGAATTTCGTTTTCTTGTAACTCCATGCCACTTGTTCCAGCTCTGGTTGAGAGGAGTTACGGATCCCTGCGTTGGGGGCACTGGTACCTTGGAAGATGCTCAGGGTCAGGTCCCCTTCCCGACGGTTTCCCTGGTGCAATTCTGGGACCTCCTCACACTGGCCAAAGTTTGAGAGAGTTGAGAAGGTCATTTTTGCAGATGCTATGATATGGGACCTCTTGGGATCGGGTTTCCTTCCCCTGGTGGCTCACCTGGCCAAACAGAAGTACTGGGGAAATTTATTTTTATTGAATTGAAAATGCATTTGGGCAATGTTCCCAAACCTGGCTGTCCATCAGAATCCCTGTGGGGACCTTTTAAAAATATGCATTCCTGGCCTAGTACCAGACCTTCTGAGTGACTCAGAGCCTTCAAAGTACCAGAATCCCACATTTTCAAAAGCGTTAGTGTGAGTCCTGTGCAACCTGTCTTTGCATGTGCTGGGGGAAAACTAAATAGTAACTCATACTACAGCTATGTTGTTTAACTCTAAACAGTTTCCCTTTGGAATTTTGATTCAATTCAACAATGATAATGTAAATATCTACCAAGTGTTCTTTGGGAGTCACTAATAAACATGACTGGAATTTATTTCTCTTAATACAGATTAACAATATAGTCATTAAGCTTTTGAGCCCTTCACAACTATTGTCTTATTTGATGGTTACTACAGACAGCCTTAGGAGGTAGATACTATTATTATCCCATTTTACAGATGGAGACATTGAGGGTTAGGCAGCTTAAATATCTTGACCAGGTCATGTCAGGATTTGAATCCCAAGTCGGCATAACTCAAGAGGCTGAGCTTCTAACGGCTCAGCCTACTGAATCTTTTTCTGTGCATTTAATAGAGATGAGGCTTAGAAGGAAATACTGTTCAATACTGTGTATTGTTTAAACAACTGGAAGAAACGATTAGCTTGCTGGGTAAAATGTTTTCAGTGGACAACTTGCCTAAAGATTTTTTTTAAGTTAAATTAGTCAGTGAGCAATGTGTCAGCTCCATTCAAAGGTAGGGATCCAAATTTAAAATATTGCTGAACTAAATATTCATGAGTGTGAGTAGACAGTTATTTACATAGGTAGATGTGAACATAGCCCAAAATAGATGTCTATGATATTTTTTTCTCAATCAAACTTTTCCTAGAATTCCTACTTTGATATGTTTTAAGTGATCTATATTTACATCAATGCTGAGGTGATTATGCAATTCAAGGCTGGCAGAGTTTGATATCTTCCAAATTTGCATGTGTCCAATGAAAGCAAATAACAAAATGACCTTGATGCAAATGATATGTTTTATAGAATTATGGGGAAAAAATGTATGTGATCGCAGAAGAGTTTCCCTTGATTACTTGATTGTGCTTTTTGAAATTGTCTATTTTCAGTACATAACTGTATAAAATAAGTGTTTTCATATAAGATGGTGTTGTTTGCTAACAATTCTGGTTTTGGCCAGAAAAGAGGGTGTTAAAGATAAGACAGCATTTACAAAAAACCTGCTAGAAACCAAGAATTTATGTCATGATCTGGGAATCTCCTTAACTTGCTTTCACCGCTTTGATCACAGGGTGACTCTGAGCAAGTTACCTAACCTCTTTGTACTTCCGCTCCCTTATCAGTAAACTAGGGTTGACGGTAATACCCTCTTCCTAGGGTGATTGAAGGATGAAAGGAAATAATAAATATAAAGCAGTTGCAAGACTACTTGGCACATAGTGAGCCCCCAATACTATTGGCTTTTGTTATTAATTCAATTCAGCAAATATTTACTGAATGCCAGGTGTAACAATAGCTGACCATTTTGTGGGTTACAACTGTGTTCAGTAAGTGTTTGTTGAATGAATCATTGACATGTCAAACAGATGAAGCAGAATCAGGATACTGAAAGATAAGGCTTCTGGCCAGCATTAGAAGAGCAACACCAATCTACTCCCTCCTAGATGAGAGTCTACCTGATTCCCCAGTGAGGAAAGACCATGAATATACCTGTAAACAATTGTTGAATCATCTGGTGTTGATGGAGAAGAAACATAATCTTTTTCCCTCTCCAAACCACGGCCTTTAAGTCTTGGATTGGCCAAAAATTTCGTTTTGGTTTTTCCATAAGACGCTATGGAAAAAGCCGAACAAACTTTTTGGCCAACCCAATGTATTCTGCCAAATCCTCCTTTTTCATCATTCCATAACGACATCTTCAACAGTGGCTTTCAGCTGAATAGAGTCCATTCTCACTGAAATCTTTAGTTTCATATCCAAGTTAGTGTTCATCCATTCTTCCCTCCCAGCACCGGCCTTTGATAGAGGGGCTTGGCTTCTTCTCCCACTGGGTTTCCTTCTCCTCCCATAGATTGGCACAGAAAGGGGGACAGTGGAAACGGACAAGCATCTCTTATTTACCATGGTCTTCTCACTGCTGTCTCTGCTTCCTTGGCCAAGAATGACTGACCATGAGGTTCTCTGGGTGGCAGGTATCCACATGACCTCTCTCTCATGGGATGAAGTTGTTCCAGGTCTCCTACATGAGGGTTCTTGCTCTTTGGGGAGGCCCTGGAGGGATGCCACACTGCCCCGCTGCACAGTACACTGCCTGGCGGTCCTCTGGGCTCCATCTCTTCCACCCCCTCCACCTTCATCTCTAGGAATAGGTCCCACTACCTCCTGTTGCTGGTGTCCTCTCACTCTGGACTTCAGCCCAGCTGACCTGCTGCTGCATCTGCTTGATCCGAGGGGAACGCAGCCATCCTTGCCTCCCCAAAAGGTGGGAGTCAGCCCACTTGTCTCTGGTCCTCTCTCCACTCTGCCATCCCTGTCTTTTCTTTCTACTTAAAAAGGAGTCCAGAGTAGTAGGCTGCATAGTACATGTTCAACCAGTCTCTACAAGTAATTCTCTGAAAGCCCTCCTCCTAACTGGGCAGAGGAGTTGAGGGCTGGCAGGGAGGAGGAAAGAGAGAGAAGACCCCCAGGGTGCTCCACACTCAGTCGATGACTTTTGACTCCAGTGATCCCTTTGAATCCCCCATCCCTGTAATAGTGAAACCTATCTGGCCAACTCTTTTTTTCTTTTTTGTATGAATTAAAAAAAAAATTTATTGAAGTATAGTTGATTTATAATGTTGGTTTGGCCAACTCTTAATAAGCTCTAAAGAGGTGTTTGTTTCTGTTTTTCTGCTGTCTTTATAATATAGGGTAATTGATTCCTCTTCAGTGTCAGTATTGGGTCCTAGATGCCAGTTCCAGAGGGATAAAAAAAATTTTTCTAATCAATATCTTGTGGTATCCTACACATTTCTCCCCATTTGCTATTTACAGATATATGCCACCAGCTGACACTGGGGTTGGGGGCATTTCCTCAAACCCCACCTTCTGGAACACAGGCCTCCTCACTAGTTCTGTAAGTCATTCATCACATACTTTTATATATTCTTTCTGCTCATATTTTTATGTGCTTACAGGTACCCAGTGTCCTTTGGGGGGCAATGAATGAAACTGATGAATTGGCTGCCTCCATGGAGCTTGCACTCTGGAGATGGAACAAACGTTCCATATGTAGCTGGATTATTACAGATAAGAACCTGAAAGGAGTTAGCTCTCACTGAATGCCTTGGGCGGTTCCAGATTCTGGTTCTTTTATAATGAGACTTCTCCTTCCCTCTCTCTCTGTCTCTCCCTCTCTCTGTCTCTCCCTCTCTCTCTGTCTGTCTCTCCCTCCTTCTCTCTCTCTCTCTCTCCCCCCTCTCTTTCTCTCTCTCTCTCCCTCTCTCTCTTTCTCTCTCTCTCTCTCCCCCACTGATTAATCCTTAGTCAGTCTGAGCTATAATCCTTTGGTCATCTACAAGACACTTCTTCCTAAAACTGCCCTCTGCCTCTTGACCCACTGTAAGGAGTTTAATTTTCATCTCTTATAACCTGAGACTAGAACAATCAGGCTCCTCCTGGATGAGCCATACCCTTTCCCCATCTTTCACAAAGGATGTCTCCTGCCTCTTTGCTCCCATAGCCCTTATCTGCGCCTCCATTACAGCACTTCCACACTTGAGGGCAGAGACTAGGTCATTCCCCTTTGTAACTCTCTCCCCCTCACACACACCCCCCCCCCCACCTCCACCTCCAGCTCCATCACTGCCCGTGCCACAGCTTCCAACACTGCCATCTTTGTGCCTTGTACAAAGTAGAAATTCAACAGAAATTGTTTGAGTTGAATTGTTTATCCATCAGCAATTAACCTTTCACAATGCCGGTGCAGTCTTTTAATAACTCTGCCTGGTCAGGCAATTGAAGAGCTCCTCCACTTCCAAGCTGGCAACAAGGACAATTCATCACAGATAATTCTACAGGAAGTAACTGACCCTCGTGGCCCAGCTGTCCGTTAGCCGTGGCTATTGTAAGAATAACCAGAGGCCTTCAAATTCCATGTCCTCCCATGATCCATGAACTCCCAGAAAGATAGATACATAAAGGAC
This sequence comes from Balaenoptera borealis, assembly GCF_965194805.1. NCBI lineage: Eukaryota > Metazoa > Chordata > Mammalia > Artiodactyla > Balaenopteridae > Balaenoptera > Balaenoptera borealis. The sequence continues at coordinate 59,551,275 of NC_138873.1, forward strand.
AAGTCTGTTTCAAAAAGCTTTGCAGTGTTAGCCAGCCTTTAAAACCTTATTTATTGTGTTCATAATACGTCAATTTAGGACTCATGTTTGGTCAACTCTGCTGAAAAATGTTAGAACTGCTATCTGAGCTTCCTTTGTTGGTTTGAATTTTCCATAAAAGAATTTCTCCTATAATGAAAATAACCAAGAGGGCTTTCATTCATGAAAATATTTGAGGCATTCGAAAGCCTAGTACATGTAGGAGTACTTTTGTACTGGTCTTTTTGAGGAAAATTTCTTTTAACTCTTTTTTAACTGTATCAAAAATGTTATGACAGATCTCTCAGCAACTGCCTCTTTGCAAACGAACATAAAATAGACACTAATTTTTAAAAAAGATATTTTCATTGGGAGTGGACAAGAGTGGAGGGTAGATCAAGGTTGGTGTCAGTCAAAGAAAATAAAAATCAAAATGCTTCCTAGGGTAATGACCTGACAAAAAAACAACAATGAGTTTTCCAAGGCCAGTTTAGGGCAAATTTTCTATGGTAATTGCTGATTAAACAAAAGAATAAATAGAGACTTTACATGTCATTTATTCTCCACCTGACTTGGAGAAATTGTGAATCCTACTTTCCCTAATTTTATCCCTTGCTAACTTTGAAACTCAGCTAAGGACTTGGTCATTGAGTTAGAGCATTAGAAAAACAATTCCTTGAACATTAAACCACTCAAAAATTTCTAGAAATATGGTCTTTCAGGAGATCTCGGAAGAAAAAAAGTAAAATTTATCGTAACAGAGGAGAATGTAAAGGAGGATTACATTGGGGATAGTAATGAATAGGATTATAGGTATTGATTTAAAGTGGTTTAGAATAGAATTAGACTTTATTTGCTTCTCTTTGAAACAGGAAACTAGTAGATGATTCCCCCATTAATTCATTCAATCATCTAACAAATATTTATTTTGCATCTACTATGTGCCATAATGAAGAATAAGAGTGGATAATGAAGACTCATAGGAGAAAACACCCATGTAATACAATTAAAATTACTTATTTTGAAGATCCTAATATCATATTAGCAGCATATCATTTACTTTGAAGCATTTCATAATCCTCTGTCTTAAGGATTCCTAGAAGATTTTTAAGACTAATTCAGACTTAAATTCCAGCTTCCATAAAATCTATAAAATTCCACATTTCTGGAGTTTTCTGAGAATTATGAATAGCTAAGCAGTGAAGTTGTGCAAATGATGTTGGAAACAGCAGGACTGGTGATTACATTAAGTGTATTCTACCTGTGGTAAAGTGTATGTCATAAAACAGTGTCTAACATATTGAAAAATTAATATTTTAATAATAAAATATTTACTAGTAATAATATATCAATATGATAAGAGGGATAGTCTTTCGTATCCCTAAAGAATAAGCCCAAAATAAACAAAATTCATTAGTTTAGTAACTAAGAATACACATTAAAACAGGAAGGAGAGAACTGTTTGCCTTCAAATCAACAAATGCCATTTTACAATGATAGTGACTATTTTTGGTGGGAGTTCTTGAAAATAAGCATCCTCAAATAACTATCAATAGGAGGGTAAATTGATACAGTCTTTCTGGAAGATATTTTAATACATATATCAAGAACTTTAAAAATATTCATTCTTTCTGATCAATTCTGTGTTGAGGAATGAGAGCTATACAAAAAGGTAAATCCAAGGATATTCATTACTGCATTACTTATAATAATAAAAAATTGAAAACCATCAAAATGTGCAACAATAGGAGATTGTTAAAAATTTAGGTTGCATCTATGTTTTGTCATATTTTAAAGCCATTAAAATCACATTGTAGAATAGTTAATGCATGGAGAAATGTTCATCATATACTAAGTGAAAAAAACACAAATGATATAGCAGGGTATGATACACCTGTTATTAGTCTGTTCAGGCTCTCAAAACGGAATACCAGAGACTGGGTGGCTTAAACAACAGGAATTTATTTCCCACAGTTCTGGATGCTGAGAAGACCAAGATCAAGGTACTAGCCAATTTAGTTCCTGGTGAGAAGTTTCTTCCTGGCTTGTGGAAGGCAATTGCCTTCTCTCTGTGTCCTTACATGGGAGAGAGAGAGAGAGAGAGACAGAGAGACAGAGAGAAAGAAAGAGAGAAGAAACTCTCTGGTGCCTCTTCTTATAAGAGTATTAATCCTATTGGATCAGGGCACCATCCTTGACATCATTTAACCTTATGACATCGTTTAACCTTAATTACCTCCTGAAGGCCCTGTTTCCAAACACGGTCACATTGAGAGTTAAGGCTTCACCATATGAATGGGAGGATGTTGAGAGTGCGGGCAAACAACCAATTCATAGCAACATGTCTATTTACAAATACACATCGTGTATTATAGATATATGGAAAGAGGCCTGAAGGACATACGTCAAAATGTTAACAATGTTTGCGTTTAGGTAGTAGGATTGGAAGTAATTTACATTTTTTTCTTTCTTTGTGAGTTCCTGTCACTTCAGAATGTTCTATTAAGAAAGTGTATTACCTTTGCAATTAGAAAAACACTGTATAAATAGTATATGTATTTTTAATCTCATTGCCATTGCGCCGATCTTCAACGATCTGACCATGTGCAGCGCAAAGGCAGGTCCTGGAATCGCTTTGGGCAAGGTACGCACGGCGCAGTAGGGAACAGAGACTTACTTGCTGAACTTCCCAGGGAACCCATAAGAGATAATACAAAGACAAAGCTTTCATGGGATTTCAAGAAACAGCTACTTCTCCAGGAGAGCCTTATTATAAATGGGATTTTCGAAGAATATGAAAGCCAAATAAGAATAACTAACGCTAGAAGGGCACTTTTAACTTTTCCAAAGCACTCTCACGTTTATTAATTCAATTGATCCTCATAACAACTATGCAGGCAGGACAGCTATTAGTATTCCGATTTTAACAATGAAGACAGAAAGGTAGAGAGCGATTAAGAGGCGAACCCAAATCACACAATCCGCGGAGCAGGGCCGCACTTGGGTGCCAGGCCTCTGGCTGTGGGTCCAGAGCTCCTTCTCCTGCCCTTGAGCCCTCACTCACAGGACTCTTTCCACAGCAGAGCCTCGTGGAAACTCTAGGATCTTTTCAGCTCTTATTAAAAAAAAAAAAAAAGAAAAAACCCTAGCTTTCTTGTGAAAAGAATGACGCCAAGTAAGAAATAGTACAATTCAAATGGCAAAATACAGCCTGCTTTCACCCAGACCGGCGGCTTTGCACCTACAGCGTGTTACATGATTGTTTCTGGGCTTTAGAAGGTGTCACTTTTTCCACTGATTATATACTGTTGCTCATTTTCTCTGAGACCTGGATAGGTAACAACTCTTAAGAAGTTAAGTGTAGCGAATGCTCCCCTGGTGAAGTGCTTAGGGACAATGCGCATTTAATTCTAGGTTGAGTGACTGAATGTGCAGTACAAGATTACACGGTCCTAACCTCTATCTTAATTAGGAAAGGATTTCCTATATAAGGACATTATTTTGTATACTAGACGACTTCACAGTTCTACCAAATGCAGTGTAAGAATATGATTTAATCATTTTTTTGCTTTAAACACTCAAACATGGCAGTTTGGGAGATAGTTTACAACTCTGTTTTTAATGAACTGATTTAACTATAGATATTATAACTGCAAATAAAACACATTTACAAAAAGCTGTTGTCTTTAGAATTGTAAATCTGGCAAGGTTTTTAGCAGTAGAGTCTTAGATAAATAAAAAGTTGCAGCTTTTTAAACTGCGGGTGTTAATTGGGCTTTTCTTATCATCCGGGAGGAGTTAAAAGCAGATGTTGATCTGAAACAATCACTTATCATGGCTAGTGGTCCTGAGAGATGGCATTTTCTTTGATGCCCTTATTTGTTCTGATTTATTATCAACCGGATTTACCTGCTGGTCACATACTTATTCTGGCTTGGATATATCAACCAACAATAAGTAATTCAGGAGACAGCTATTACTAGAGAGGAAGAAGACAAACAAGAATGTCACAAATGTGTTTTGTCAGTGGACTCTAGCCATGTCAAGGTGAGATAAACTAATCGTTTCACCTTGACGTGCTAAATTAAGTAGTGTGAAGAAATCAGAAGACAATGGTGAATAAAATGAGCTGAGTGAATAACTTGCTATTTCCTTGCATAAATACATTTTTTGTGATGATTAAAGCTTAGTGAATAAGTTCAGGGGTGGGGACAGATGAGGCAATTATTCCACACAACAGGAGAAAGCATCTGTAATTACTTCATGATAACTATTTAGAGTCAAACTGGGGAAGTTATCAGAGGTTTGTGGTTGAATATTTATCTAGTAAGCCAGGAAAGGCAGAATTTGTCATTCTGGCTCAGAAAACGTGGGTTCAAATCCATCCCTTTCAAAATGACAAAGAAATAGAAACATGGTCATTGAAGAGAAGTTCAAGTATAAAAAGGATGAATGCAAATACTGGAGGCTGTAGGGTTTGCGGCAAGTCGCTGAGCAATGAATGAATAAGAAAGCTTGCTCCCCTCTTCATCTCTTTCTTGACTTCACTCTTTCTCCCTCACTCAGTTCTTTCCACTTTAAGAACAACATTTATTGGGCATTATTCTAAGTTCAGGTCCTGTGCCCATAGGCACCGAGGCTACCATGGAAGCATTTCTGCTCTCAGGGAACTTCAAGGAAGGGAGCTAGTTCCATTAGGTGAATTCTTACTTTAGTTAAGTGCTGCCCAATCAGAAGACTTTCCACATCAGACTGGATATGAAAAGCAATCTCAACGCAGTTAATAAAGGCTAAACAGGAAAAACACACATTGTTAGGTAAAGTGTTAATGAGTGACAACTCCCTTCTGGGATTGTCCGGTTTGCCTCTCCCTCAAATGCACGTGCACATGTGTGTGCATGTCCATTCATATGGGGAGCCCAAGTGTGTAAATGTGAACATGTGTGTGGGCACAGGTGCATGCATACCTGTACATGTGTGTCTCTACTAGACCAGCAGTCAGCACAGCACGGGATTTTGCAAATCTGAGGGCCTAAGTCCGAGACCTTAACAATCCTACTTTTACTCAACTATTCTATTTCACAAGTTGGTGACTTCCCATTTGTAACATAATACATTTTTCCATTAAAATTGAGTAAAGTAAGGTCAAATGCCAAACCTATTAGCCCTTGGCTGCTACTTGCAAGAGTTTGAACTCAGGTTTCCTCCTTAGTGTCATGTGATATGTCATGACACTCTACAGAACCCAAAAGAGGGGTATGGACCAGGGCTGCACAGATGGAAGTCTTCCTGGAGGAGGTGTTGTCTAAGCCAAGAACTGAAGGATGAATAGGAGTTAGGCAGGCAAAAGACAGAGGGGAGGAAATGCATTTCAGGCAGAGGGCTTGGCAAGGGCTATTTTAGAGGTTAAAGAAAGTTATACATTCAAGGAACTTGTATTCATTTGCTAGGGCTGCCGTAACAAAACATGACAGACTGAGTAGCTTAAAACAGAAATTTATTTTCTCACAGTTCTGGAGGCTGGAATTTCAAGATCAAGGTGCTGGCAATGTTGGCTTCCTCTAAGGCCTCTCTCTTTGACTTGCAGACGGCGACCCTCCTGCTGCCTCTTCAAGTGGTCTTTTCTCCGTGTGGGAGCATCTCTGGTGTCTCTTTTTGTGTCCAAACCTTCTCTTCTGGTAAGGACACTAGTCAGATTGGATTAGGACCACGCTAACAGCCTCATTTTAACAGAATCACCTTTTTAAAGGCCCTATCTCCAAATACAATCACATTCTGAGATACTGGGAGTTATGGCTTCAACATATGAATTTTGAGGGGGACACAATTCAGCCTATAACAGAGCTTAAAGCAAAAGTTAATGCCATTTGAGCATTTATTAAAGAGGAAATACTTGCCTGAATTCTACAACCAAACCACAATATCAAATACATCAGTATTTTGGGACAACTCAAGAAAATACATTGTTTCAAAAGGCCCTGTGGGGCTTTTTCTTCTTGCCTCCAAATGGAACTGAAAACAGTACTTTGCTCACAGGAAGATATGGGCTTAAAAACATCTCAGCAACTTGATAGTAGCAGTCTCCGGAAAAATTCGTTAAACAAAAATCCCTGCCTTTTAAAAAGAGCATGTTCCCTTTATTCTATGAGCACAATACCAGACAATTCTCCTTCCTGTCACTGGGGGAGAACTGACAACACAACGGTGACTGATTCTTGTCCCAGCACCTGGAGTGACATTATCATTAAAAAACCTGTTGCCCGGTGGTAGCGCTGTGTGGAATCATTGTTATTAACATGAAAGAAATTTCATGCATGTTTAGGGCATCTGTCTGCTGTAAATTTGTCCTGAGAAAGGTCCTCACGAGTGAGGTTCGAGCCTTAGGGGTGCATCGCTCTGGTTTAACTCTAAGAGAACGACGTCTGCCTGTGCTGTCAAGAGCCCTGGATTCAAGTACAAGTTTTGCTGCTTACTATGATTCTGAGGTCGCTCCTGGCATGGACATTCTGTGGCTCTATATCCCTCCTCTATAAAGTCATGTCTGAAAGGGATCACAGCTACAGGTAAGGCTGCATTTACGCTTTGTCCTCATCGCCAATCGTAAATGGTGAGCTGATGTCAGAAAGCTGTCTTCTTGTGCCCCCAGCCCTGCGATCATGAAGATAGCACTATTAATGGGAGGACACCTGCTTTTCTTTTCCGGGCCTCTAGGCACTAGGCAGTGAAACCGTTCAAAACTTGGAAAGCTCTTGCCTGCATAATTTATGGCTAGAGCCATTTCTTTATTCACTCTCTTTCATAAGCACCAAATTCCGTTAGAAAATTTTGGGGAAAATCTGCCAATCCTGGGCTATTTTGGGGTTTCTTCATCATCTCTTGACCTTTGATATGACAAGCCAAATAACAAAATGAAAAATGGGCTCCCTAGTGCTGACCATGATTGCCACCAGAGCAAGGCAGCACGAGGAAGGGGAAACAAAAATCCACGCCATTCGGTACAAAAGATTCCCAGCTAGCCCCAAAGGAGAAACTTGAGAATTTGGATATCAAGTCCCAATAAAGTAAAGTAAGTTATTTTAAGTATGACAAATTATGCTTCTAATTTGCACCTATCTTTGTGGGATAGAAATGGAAGCTTAAGGAATTGTATGCCATTTTCTGTGGCCGTCTATATCAGGCACATCTCAAAGGGTAATTTTGATGTCCTTGACTTCTATGAGAGTGTGGCTATAGAGTCTATAAAATCCACCTGGTATTATTAATATCCTTAAGCTATTCCGCGAAGCTAACATTTAAAAATTTCGCTTACCAGTGATCAAGATGTTCTTGTATCGAGTTGTAATTTTGTATGAACATCAAGGTATTTCAGTATTGTTGACGGTTTTCCATTCTTGCTATATATAAAATGTCTAAATTTGAAAGTGAAAGCAAAGTAATGAGGAAATTTGCGAAGCACAGAAATACATTCCACTTGTTCCCTTCCTGAATTTTTTCTTGCAGGTAAGGAAGAAGGTGCAATGTGCAAGTTAATCTATTTAAATGAAACCGTAGCTTTTTAAGCTTTGAGGATAAATATTTTTCAGACATTTACATGCATAAACAATTGCCCTATGAAAGCTAAACTTAGTCATACAATCTACCTAAATCTTGAGAACATGCGCATACATTAAACCCGCTCAAAATTAATAAAACTCTCTAAATTATGCATGGCGCAGAGGGTGAAAAAAGTTGATAACAGGAACTGCTGTCTGCTTGGTGCTATGAACTTGGTAATGCACTGAGAGCAGCCCTATGGCTATGCACTAGAGAAGATCATAATAAGGTATAATTGTTGCTTGCTCATTTGCTTGAACTCCAAAACTATATCAAATAACACTTAATTATACACATAGAATACCATTACAGCAAAGAACTTGTGCTTGAATAGCTCAGTGTAAGTGAGGACATTTAATATTATTTGGCTCCAATAGGTGCAAAAAAAGATACAAAGTAACAGCTGCTAATTAATCTGGAGTTCTAGGTTTGCAACCTCAAAAGAAAATCTAAAGAATATTTCCTGGAGTTTGAATATGTAAAGTTTTAACAGCTCCATCTGGTGCATGCCCTCTGATTACCCAGAATGTTGGCTGGCAGCTTGAGGGACGCATTTGATAGTGGGCCAAGTTTAAAGGTCTGCTGGAGGTAAAACAATGCCCACCCTTTAACAAGAGTGCCATTGTTCCTTAACAATGAAGCTCTCTGGCTTATTTGAATGTCAACAATTCAGAAAAGTTGATGTTTGGAGCCATCAAATAAAATGTTTTTGTGAAACAGTTTATTATTTCAGTGGTAATTATTTGAATCATTCATGGTAAAGGATGTTTGCTAATGAGAGCTTGGCTGCTGGAAATTCCAGAGAGACTGAATGCTCTTTGTGCTGACAAAAAGACCCAAATCACTGGAGAGCAACTGACTGGACAAATCATTCATCTATGCAAATGCCAGCCGAAATGGTCAGATGCATTTATTACCCTCCTCATTATAGTAAACAAGGCAGGAATCGTGACTGGCAGTTATCAACTTGCCCTGAAGTATGATTTGTTCTCTTACCACTATTTAAATGAGAGGAAAAAAGGCATGCCACCAGGGACTTTGTTGGTTTATAAAAGAGTAAATGTCACATAGCCCAGTGCTTAAAGACTTTTGATTGACAAATGTTTTATTTGACATATCAAACAATGATGGTTTTCATATCAAATAGTCCATATTTGTTAGCAAAAATCTTAACCCCTTGAAGTTTGGCCAATGCTTTTAGCTCACTTCTGCCAAAGCTTAGAAACTAGAACACAGATGGCAAGTTACATTAAAGGCAATACCAAATATCTCTACACATAATGTGCAAAGACCTAAAAATACTCTGCATTGGGTGACAGAAATGACACAGTGTTTTATCACAACACATATAGTGTAAAATGTTCTTCTGAACTGATAATGCAAATTAAAGTGATGTTGACCTACTTGCACTTACTAAGTATTCTTCTGCTGTTTAGTGCAAGATAAGCTAAACATTAAAGAATTTATACAGCATATGTCACAGTGAAATCTAAATTGTCTGGTGTAACTCTTCTTAAATGTCACAACAATGTCACAACACACTCAGGGTTTCAGGGCTTACAGTTAAAGCCACAGTACCCTCATATAACCTCTCGTTCTCATGTGCTCAAAACTTTTCCTTTCTTGTTTCCTGGGACTTAAGTCTTGTGTACATTTCTGCCCAGTGGATATTTATAAGTATACCTCAAAATACAGAAGCCTGCCAGGCGGACATGTGAGTTTATGGTATTTGTAATCAAGGTTGTGACTTGAGAAACACCGCAAGACAACCTCCTTTGGAGACTTTTAGGATGACGTGTTCCCCCAAGTGCTTTCCTTCCTTTGTTGCTATGTTTTAGGCTGTCACCACTGCTGGTGGTTAGTGCCTCTTCTTTCTTAGAACCAAGACGGAACTGTTCATCTTGAAAAGCTAGAGACTTCCCTGGTAGCCCAGTGGTTAAAAATCCTCCTGCCAATGCAGGGGACACGGGTTCGAGCCCTGGTCTGGGAAGATCCCACATGCCGCGGAGCAACTAAGCCTGTGCACCACAACTACTGAGCCTGTGCTCTAGAGCCCGTGAGCCACAACTACTGAGCCCATGCACCACAACTACTGATCCTGTGCGCCTCAGGCCCATGCTCCACAAGAAGAGGAGCCACCACAAGGAGAAGCCCGCACACCGCAACAAAGAGTAGCCCACGCTCGATGCAACTAGAAAAAGCCCACACACAGAAATGGAGACCCAATGCAACCAAAAATAAATAAATAAAATAAACAAAGAAAGAAAGAAAAGCCAGAAAGTAACTACAATCACTAGAAGAGGTTCTAAACACACCCCAAGCAGTGGTATGTTTTCCTTGCACAGAATACAACACTAAATTATCATTATAGACTAAACTACTGGTTAGTTGTTTTCATTCCATGGTGTTTCAGTCAGGTAAGCTGACATATTTTTAGGCCTGTATATTATTATTACCTTAAACATAAAAATAAATTCCATCATTTTCATTGATATAATTTGAGCATCCTAATGAGTGTTTTATCTAAAGAAATAGTAGTATTCCTCCTTTAAATATATGATTGTAAAGTCATTCATGTCATCTTGGATCTAAACTTTCTCTACAGAGGCATTTCCACTTTTGTAAGTTGCAATCACAAAAGAAAACATGATTATTAGGGGAGGACACTTATTCCCCAAAGCTGCTGTTTCCTTCTATGTCGACGGCCATCCATTGGGAAACTCTTGACCTATATCTTCCCCATCACTCAGGGGCCTCTCTGGCTGATGCACTCGGGAAAAAACTGAGCCTCTTTCTCTGCCTGTCACTTTGGGGTGCGTCTTCCTGGCTGCCTGGAGAGTCCACGAGCTCTGATGTGCCCCTGGAGTGGGCAGGTTGGATCTCCAATCCCTCCTGAGACTGAGTGAGTAAATCTGCCTAATAATTCACGCGGCAGCATGAGGAAGCCCACTGCTGAATTCACACATGAATGTCATAAACTTCAGTAGTTTTATCAGAAGTTTGATCACCTTCCCCTGACTCCTTTATTTCTCAGTCAGTTTGGAACTTGGGTGAGCCAGGGAAATATATTAATATTAATATGCAGTAAAAGTCATTTCATTTATAAGATTTGGGGAACACATTTCTTCTGAAAGAAATGGTACAAGTGCATTGGGAAAGCCTGGGACTCAGCTGGCTCTGGTAAGTTGAGAGATGCTGGAGTTGAACAAAGAAAGGACAGGACCACGAGAGGCAAGAGCACACAGGAAGCTTTATTGAGGGGTGTTCGGACAGGTTGGCGGGACAGGGGAGCCCCTCTCAGCAGGACACCTTGCAGAGGCAACAGCACGCTGAGACCACCACCGAAAAGGGGACTAGGGCTGAAGGGGAAATTGGAGTGGGGAGCTTTGTGTCTAGCGATGTTGCTAAGCTGGAGGTAGGGAGTTTCTGGGTCCGAGAGCACTGAAGGGCAGAAGTGGTTTGACGTCTTTTATAGCCACGGGCTTTGTCTTATCCATGGTTAGCAGATACTGGGTGCAGTTTCAGGGAGTGTGTAAAGTAGGTAGGCTCCAAAGGGCTAAAAATACGTTTATTTGGACTCTATTTAAAGCAACTGGATGTGTGAGAATTTGAGTTTGGCTCCGGCTGGCTTTGGGCTGACGGTCTGAGTCTGCTGTGAAGTCAGTAACTCTGGGGCCATTTTAGGTGAATGCGCAGGGACTGTCTCTGGTTCATTTACAGAACTCTCGCTCAGTCAATTTTTGTTTCTTTTAGAGGTAAAAAATATCTCTTTAGGACTAATGCACTAGGCTTTGTTCTCTAAGGCACCAAAATGTCTCTGGGGGTAGGAGTTTTGGGCTCAGGTAGGAGTACATATAAAAGGCCCAAAGTGAAGGCACTTTTCTGATCAAATGAAGACTTGTAGTCCTGAAATCACATTAAGTACATGGCTGTGATTTCATTTCTTGTAGGGAAGCTTTCTGGATGGAAAGCTTCCTGAGGACAGGGAAGCCTTAGGGACATTTAGACAGATATTCCCTTTCAGAGCTATGACTTTTGCTTGGCTTCAATTAATGACTGCAGTTGTTCTTTGACACTGAGATTACGTGTGTGAATTTGTCTAATCAAACCTGGGTTAGTCAAATCCTGCCTTTTGATTTGGGGCTATAGTTGCTGCTTGCAAGAAATAATCATAATCTTTGCCACAGGGCTTTCACCAAAGAAATGGTTCCATCTTGCATGGCAATTGCTGTTGATTGCTTGATGATATGTGTTATATGATGTTGCCATTCTGCTTTGCTCCCCCAATACATCCCTCTTTTTCCAGCTACAAGCTTTTTGACTCTGCCTTTTGAAATTCTGACTTCTGAAATGTTAGCATGGTCATCTCTAGATGATAAGGTTATGGACAGTGGGATTATTTGCTTCTTTAGCCTTGTTTATGTTGTCTTTATGCTTTGGCATGTTTGTTTTATAATTAGGAAAAGACTATAAAGTTATAAATAGAAAATACTCAGATTTGAACGATCTCATCAGTTGCTTTCTGGTTTCCCTCTCTTTACTGCTGGACTATATTTCGTCTCTGTTGATTTTATTTTCAAACTTGTGACCCTTCTTGTGGGTGCAAGATGGCTGCCAATTGTCCTTGGGCTACAGGATTTCTGGCCCATGCCCACCTGGAAAGTGTGAGAGTATTTGTTCCAGTATTCTCCTTTAAACTCCTGACATTTATTTTGATTGGACCAGTTTAGATCATAAGCCCATCTTTGAACCAATCACAGTGGTCATGAAATTTGACATTTTGATTGGCTTACACCAGGGTCTACCCCATAGGAGCCTCCTCTAACCCCTGACAGTGAGAGCTGAGTGCGGAGAAGGGGTGCATCACTAATCAAAAATCATCCAGGCAGGGAAACAACAAATGTCCACTCTGTCTTTCTGGCCACCTTCATGGGAAGTGACCAAAAGAAAGTTACTAGAGTCACAATGTTGACAGTTTTATGACTCTCTCAGCATGTATCTGAATTACCTTTGCTTTGCTGGCTACAAAGATTTTTTTTGTCATGGAGAGTTTTGAAAGTGCTTTCATTCTCCATAAATTTCATATTGTTTAGTGTATAGCACCTTGAGTTCCAGTTATAGTTTTTTAATTTCCTCTTAGCCTTTGAAGTATATGAACACATATGTAATCAGCCTAACTTTTTTTGGAGGGCTAATTAACAATGATAACCATGGTAATTAACAATGGCAATAAACTCTATAGAATCCAACAATGACTTTTCCACCCTACATATATTGCCTAATAAATCATGATAGAAATTTTAGGTCACATTTGAAATATTTAGCTAAAAGTTTTGTCAAGAGAAGGAAACACTCAAATTACTAATATACTGAATTTAGTGAGATTAATGCTTAGAAAAATTGGTATATGTACTCTAGATGATTCTGGAACTAAATTTTAAAATAGTGATTTATTAAAACACATATAGAGTTCTTTAAATCATAGAGACCTGCTAAATCAACTGTTGATAGATATACAGTGAGAGACTGAATATCCAAGAAGACAATGGCCAGGTCATAAATGAAAATAAAACTCTGACCCACAGTCTGCAGCAACCAGACCAGGAAACCAATCCATTACCTGCAGTAACTAGTCCAGAGAGCCAACCTGCTGTAAGTCAGACTTGTAGTCAGACCTCTATCTCCAGCAACCAACCCAGAAAGCCAAACGCTAACCTCTGTAACAAAACGGCCAGGACTTGATTAATAAGACAGCTTCCCTAATTGTTGTCCCTGCTCCCAACTGAGGACCAACCAGAGAAAGCCAAATATATACTCTTAATCAATCACACAGGATGTCCCACTTCTAGATAGCCTGTCTTGGGGCTTCCCTGGTGGCGCAGTGGTTGAGAGTCTGCCTGCCAATGCAGGGGACGCGGGCTCGAGCCCTGGTCTGGGAAGATCCCACATGACACGGAGCAAGTGGGCCCGTGAGCCACAACTGCTGAGCCTGCGCGTCTGGAGCCTGTGCTCCGCAACAAGAGAGGCCGCGATGGTGAGAGACCCGCGCATCGCGATGAAGAGTGGCCCCCGCTTGCCACAACTAGAGAAAGCCCTTGCACAGAAACGAAGACCCAACACAACTAAAATAAATAAATAAATAGATAGCCTGTCTACAGCTTCCCGTGCTAACAGCCTTCAGTCAAGGCATACCTGAAGATCCCTTTTTTCTACTGTAAAGCTTTCCCACTCCTCTGCCTGCCTTTGAGTCTCTGCCAAAATGTGAATGATGGCAGCTGACTCCCTTGCTATATAGCAAGCTCTGAATAATTATCCTCTGTTTGTTCTCATTTGAATGGTCTTAGATTTTTCCACAACGGTTATTTGAGAAGTCAAGTAATTATCTAATGCACGTATCCTAATAGTCTTTCCTATGCATGCCAGGAAAACTGTAATTCTGTCCACTTAAATAACATTTTTCAGTTGCATAGTATCAGTGATTTAAAAAATATTAATTAATTCTACCAGGGTCCTCATCTTTGTATCTCTATTTTACAAATGGAGTGACCTAAAACCACTAAATTGAGTAACCTATAATAAATAAAAGGCCGAGTTAGAATTTGAACTTGACATTTTCGTTTCACAACTGATCTTTAAACAAACATATAATAGGGATTGTAAGAGAAAAATATAGCTAGAACTAGATTTTATTTTTTTTTAAATCAAAGTCTGAGGAGAGATAAGATTGAAGTTTATAAAACAAAGAGAAGTATGTTTACCATGGGCATCCTCTGATATTTGAAAGGCAACATAAGGCAAATGAAAGAAATTGCTATTTTATTTGGCTGGTATAAAACATATTTCTCAGTTGCTGTGTTCTTTGGACTGATAAAGGATAATAGGTAAGTGGAAGAACTGTGTACTTAAATGAAAATCAAAGGCCCACTTCTTGTCCCAGGACTGATCTTCTCTACCTGAGTAACCGCGGTCAAGAAACTTCACCTCTCTGGACCTCAATTTCCTCATCTTCTAAAACGAGGTTTCTAACCTCCATCTGCTAGACTATTGTAGGAATTAAATGAGATAACGTGTGGCATCTGATACATATTTGTTCCTCTTTTCCTCTCTGTTCTGAGTGCTGTCACTCTGAGAATTATACCTGTCCATTGATCATATAATATCATCTTTATTGATTTGCCAGTCATTTTCTCTCCAGATTGTACTCCTCCAGGATAGAGATGGAGTGTTACTCATCTCTGTACGACCAGAGCCTGATATGATATAAACACTCTGCTAGTCAAGGCTAGTCAAATATAGATGAAGTATGTATGACATGTGGTCTGGGACTTCAGGAAGCACATACCCTATAAAAAAAAAGTAACATGAATGATGGAATAAAGGAATGACACAGACAGCAAACACTTAAGGGATAAAATGTGTGGCACTGAGTAAGTGAAAAAAAAAAAGGATAAGTGAAGTTAGGGAAAGCATCATCGAGAATGAATGAGCCATGAGGTAGACCTTAACAAAGAAGAGAATTATTATGGCCAAATTTTTTAAAAAATTGCAGTATAGTTGCCATACAATGTTATATGTTACAGGTGTATAATACAGTGATTGACAATTTTTTAAAGGTTATACTCCATTTATAGTTATTATAAAATATTGGCTATATTCCCATGTTGTACAATATGTCCTTGTAGCTTATTTTATACCTCATATTATAGTTTGTACCTCTTAGTCCCCTACCCTTATCTTGCCCCTCCCTCCTTCCCTCTCTCCACTGGTAACCACTAGTTTGTTCTCTATATCTGTGAGTCTGCTTATTTTTTGTTATCTTCACTAGTTTGTTGTATTTTTTAGATTCCACATACAAGTGATATCATACAGTATTTGTCTTTGTCTGACTTATTTCACTTAGCATAATATCCTCCAAGTCCATCCATGTTGCTGTGCAAAGAAGAGGATTTTATTACTAAGCGAAAGCTACAAAATATAGTGCAAGAGGAATTCATACAGGCATAGAGGTAGAAATAGACAAAATGTCTTGGAGAAATGGTGAAAATGGGAGATTAACAAGCAGAAAATCTATTTGGGGCTGAAAAAAGATTGCATAGTTATGTTCAGATCAAATGAGACCTTGAGTTTTTCAACAGGTGTTTGTGAGTACCTATCCATGCCTATGCTTGCAACAGCTTACTTCCTCTGCTAATCCCCTTACACCCCAGTCCTTGCTGTTTCTTGAACATTCTAGGCACTATCCTGCCTTAGGCTCTTTGCTTTTGCTGTTTCCTTTACCTGAAATGCTCTTTCCCCAGATATCTTTTTGGCTATCTCCCTCACATCCTTCAGGTTTATGCTTCTGTCTCACCTCCTCCTTGAGGCCCACCTTGATCTCCATATTTAATACAGCAACTGCTCCACCCTACCCCCCTTTCCTAAATCCTCCCCATTCTGCTCTACATTTTCTTGTTCTCAAAGCACTAATCACCTCCTCACATACCATAGATTTATTTATTTATTATGCTTATTGTTTTATATCCTTACTCAAGTGTAAGCTTTATGAGTGAAAGGTCTTTGTTTGGTTTACAGATGTATCTCAAATATCTGGCACACAGTACACCCCCAATAAGGAATCATTTACTGAATAAATGAGGAAGTGGAAAATATCCAATTTTACTAAAATGAAAACAAGGCTGAGGATTCAAATTTAAGTAAATCCTCTGCCAGCCGGTGTTAGGATTATTGATGTTTTAGTTTAGTATTCTGACCACTTTGGTAATACATACTCAAACCTAAACAGAATCTGGACCTGTATTTACTCTCCTGAAAGTCACTTGAATTTATAGGGGTTAGAGGGAAAAAGAGAAAGTAATGGATGGAGAGCCACAGACTTCATACTGACGTTAGCTGAAGCCAAAGAGACAAATGCAGAACAGAAAACTTTCGATCAATGAACTTTGTTTCAAATGTGTATTAAGAAAGCCTGAAGTCTTAATTCCTTTCCTCAGAAATGTAGAAAGGTCAGGAACCTTTGTGACAGAATTCTTTGATCTCCCAGCTGAAGTTTCCAAATGTTTTTCAGATATTTAAATGTTGATAAAATGTCAAACATCTTGAACTGCAAGTTACAATCAGGCTTTAAAACTTGGTTGAACAGTTACACTAACTAAATCACCATTCATAAGGGAGCAAGAGTACCGAAGAAACAAAAGCTATTGCACTTAAACATTATCAGCACAAGTGGTAATTTGGAAATCAGCTCAGTTCTGGATAAGAAAACTTATTTTCCCAGTGATAATGGTTGTAAGCATAATGAGACTTTTGTGCCAAATGGAAAAAATAATTTAGCCATACAATAGAAATTCAAATTGAAGTTTCTTATTAGAATTAATAATATTATTTATCCATGGCATTCCTGTCATATGACATTGGTACCTTAGCCAGGAATTAAAATTGGAAGACAGGAATCATCTTTATTTTTTTCCCCATCATACGTTGTATTCTATTAACCAATCATCAGAGTTTATAAATTTTTCTTTTGTTTGTTATTTTATTTTATTTTATTTTAAAAAAATTTTATTTATTTATTTTTGGCTGCTTTGGGTCTTCGTTGCTGTGCATGGGCTCTCTCTGATTGCATTGAGCCGGGGCTACTCTTTGTTGTGGTGAGCGGGCTTCTCATTGCAGTGGCTTCTCTTGTTGCGGAGCATGGGCTCTAGGCGCATGGGCTTCAGTAGTTGTGGCTCGCAGGCTCTAGAGTGCAGGCTCAGTAGTTGTGGTGCACAGGGTTAGCTGCTCCACGGCATGTGGGATCTTCCCGGACCAGGGATCAAACCTGTGTCCTGCATTGGCAGGCGGATTCCCAACCACTACACCACCAGGGAGATCATAAAGTATTTGTCTTTCTCTGTCTGACTTATTTCACTTAGCATAATGCCCTCAAGTTCCATTCATGTTGTTGCAAATGGCAAGATTTCATTCTTCTTTATGGCTGAATTATATATATATATACACACACATATATGTATATATTATAATCTTTACATACAATAACGATTATATAATACATATATATATAATCACATTTGCTCTATCCATTCATCCATAAATCATGGACACTTAGGTTGCTTCCATGTCTTGGCTAATGTAAATAATGTTGCAATAAACATGGGGGTGCACATATTTTTTCAAGTTAGTGTTTTTTTCTTCAGATAGATACCCAGAAGTGGAGTTGGTGGATGATATGGTAGTTCTAGTTTTAATTTTTGAAGAATCTCCATACTGTTTTCCATAGCGGCTGTACCAATTTACATTCCCACCTACAGAGCACAAGTGTTCTCTTTATCTTCTCTCCAACACTTGTTCTTTGTAGACTTTTTGATAATATTCAGACAGGTGTGAGGTAATATCTCATTGTCCTTTTGATTTGCATTTCCTGATGATTAGTGGTGTTGGGCCCCTTTTCTTATACCTGTTGGCCACCTGTATGTCTCCTTTGGAAAAATGTCTATTCACATCTTCTGCCCACTTTTTTTTTTTTTAAACTTCTATTTTTTTTTTTTAATAATTCTTTATTTTATTTATATATATTTTTGGCTGTGTTGGGTCTTCGTTTCTGTGCGAGGGCTTTCTCCAGTTGTGGCAAGCGGGGGCCACTCTTCATCGCAGTGCGCGGGCCTCTCACTATCGCGGCCTCTCTTGTTGCGGAGCACAGGCTCCAGACGCGCAGGCTCAGTAGTTGTGGCTCACGGGCCTAGTTGCTCCGTGGCATGTGGGATCTTCCCAGACCAGGGCTCGAACCCGTGTCCCCTGCATTGGCAGGCAGATTCTCAACCACTGCACCACCAGGGAAGCCCCTGCCTACTTTATAATTGTATTGTTTGGTTCTTTTGCTGTTAAGTTGTATGAGTACTTTATATATTTTGGATATTAACCCCTATCAGATATATGATTTGCAAATATTTTCTCCCATTGGGTAGGTTGCTTTTTTATTTTGTTGATGGTTTCCTTCGCTGTGCGGACGCTTTTTAGTTTGATGTAGTCTCATTTGTTTATTTCTGGTAAAAATATCAGAAATCTTGATAGCTCTTTCATTGCAAAGACTGATGCCAAGGAGCTTACAGCCTGTTTTCTTCTAGGAGTTTTATGGTTTCAAGTTAGTGATTTTTCTTTCCTTTCCTATTATCACTGCCACACCCTAATTGGGGTCTCTCTGGCTTTTGTTTCTCACTTAACCAGGACCTGTGACTTACTGCTTTCAGAATGATCTTCCTAAAATTCCTCTTCCAACACTCAACTTAATAAAGATGTGTTAACCCCTCCTAAGTGCAGTCCCTCATGCTAGGTGTTACTCCTTCCTCTGTATTTCCTACTAGAGACCCTGGGCTAAAGGATTCTCCATTCTTCTCTCATCCAACCCAGAATATGGGCATCATGTCAGCTTCTTTACAGCACATGTCAGTTTTCTCTGAATATCTCTTATCCAAAGTCCTCTCCACTCCCACGGATACTATCTTAATCCATCCAGTTTTGCCTTAATTAATGCACTAATCTCCTAAATTGGCATCCATTCTTGTTTCCCTCTATCCACATTGCGTGCAGAGCAATATTTTAAAAATATAAATTTTAGTCTGCCATGGCCCATGTAAATTCCTTCAATGGCTTCCCATTACCTCCAGGATAAATCCAGCTTTCTTAACATGCATGCATTATTTTTCTTGGTCTGGCCTTGTCTAACCGGAAACGTTGAGAGTGGGTCCTTAGGTGTCATTATGAAGGACATCATTCTCACCTCCTCTTTGTGTCCCAGACCCAAACATTCTGGCTAAGAGAGAGATGGAGCATTGCCAGTCCAGAGCACATGCTTCCTTCTGTAAGGTCACACCCCAGCCTCGCAGAGAACTGTCATTTTTCTAAAGTAGTCTAGTTAAAGGTTACTATTTTGCTGAATTCCAAAAAAGGAACTGAGAGCAGGTTCTTTTCCTCTAACCAAATGGATTCTTTAAGAACTGCAACTCACCAATGCCAGAACAAACCCAGGCAAGCTTCAATGCTTCCTTCCAGCCTCCCTCGGACCACATGGGTAGGGAGGGATTTCCAGCCCGGAGAACAGTAGAGAGCTTTATTTCTTGTCTCTCTAGGTAGGGTACAGTGCTAGCTAGAGGTAAAGGAGAGAATTGGGTGTTGGAGTAGTATCACCCCAGGAATGATGAAAACACCTCTGAGGAGAGAAGGATCTGCGTTTCAGCCAGTGGGGGTTTCCTGTTACTTCATGCTGCCTGGAAGAAAATCATAGGGTAAGCCCCTCTTCTCATGCTAATTGGGTGTAGAACAGGTTCTTTTTAGGAGCAGCTGGGCTCTCACGACCTGGGCTGTGGGGGGCAGGAAAGTGTTAACTCAGCAGGCCTTTGTTGCTCAAATTCAGTCCTTTCGAAACAAAGGTGTGGCTTCAGGGCTGGCCCTTGACTAACTCCTGGGAGATAGCCTCTGAACCTTGGAGTATTCTGCCAGTTAAGAGTGTTTTGTGTGCCTGAGGTCTTGGGCCAGGCTACACCTGTTTGACCGGATAGACTTACCCTAAAAATATGGTTTATGTGTGGAGCAACAGGAACTCTCATTCACCACTGGTGGTACAGCCCATTGAGAAGTTAGTTTGGTGGTTTCTTACAAAACTAACCACACTCTTACCATGCGATCTAGTATGGTATTACCCAAATGAGTTGAAAAATTAATGTCCGTACAAAAACTTGCTGACGAATGTTTATTACTGCTAAATTAATAATTTCCAAAACTTGGAAGTAATCCAGATGTCTTTGAGTAGGTGAATGGATAAATATATGCGGTATATCCAGGCAATGGAATATTATTCAGTGCTAAAAAGAACTGAGCTATCAAGCCATGAAAAGACATGGAGGAACCTTAAATGCATATTACTATGTGAAAAAAGCTGAGCTGATAGGCCATACACTGTATGATTCCAACCTTATGATGTCTGGAAAAGGCAAAACTATGGAGACAGTATAATGATCAGGGGTTTCCAGGAGTTAGTGGGGAGGGAAGGATGAATAGGCTGAGTACAGAAAATATTTAGGGCAGTAAAACTACTCTGGTGGATACATGTTATTGCAAGTTTATCCCAACCCACAGAAGGTGCAACACCAAGAATAAACCCTAATATAAACTATGGTTTGTCAATGTAGGTTAATCAATTGTAGCAAATGTACCTACTCTGGTGGGTAATATTGATAATGGGGAGGCTATGCATGTGTAGGGGCAGGAAGTATATGGGGAATCTCTATACCTCCTGCTCGATATTGCTGTGAGCCTAAAACTGCTCTAAGAAGTAAAATATATTTTAAAAAACCAAATAAAACGTGACTTACAGTGAACGTCTGCTTTTGCTCTGGGCGTATGGGCAGAGTCTGAGTAGTTGAGAGCATTCATACAGCCCTGCATGCCTGCATGACCGGCGTCCAGTATAAACCCTGGACACCAAGACTCAGTTGAGTTGCTTTTTTTGGGGAACATTTTGTATGTGTTGTCAAATATCTTTGCTGGGAGAATTAAGTGTGTCCCTGTGCAATTCCACTGGGATGACACATTTGGAAGCTTGTGCCTGGTGTTTCCTGTACTTCACCCTAGGTACCTTTACCCTTTTCTTATCTTCCTCTGTATCTTTTCCCTGTAATAAATCATAACCGTGAGTATAACAGCTTTCTTGAGTCCTGTGAGTCCTTTCAGCAAATCATTCAGCCTGACAGTGGTCTTGGAACTCTTGACATAGCTGCCTATGCATACAAACTACCAAAGTGTATTTTTAAAAAGTAATCATGTACTTAGTTCAAACATCATCTTTTTACTTAAATTTAAATTTATTGCATTGTAAACAATTTTCATCATCTTTTATTAGTTTGATGCTTGGTTCATGGGCTCCACTCTAAGGCTGCCTTTGCTTCATATACAATCTCTTCCCCAGTCAGCAGTGGCTATTGTGGCAGTTTGTTTTCACTTGAAGCTGGAGGCACACCTCACCCCAGCTTTTAAAGGGAGAGAAAAGCAAAGCAAAACAAAGCAGTTCAGGAGACTCTTCTTAGAAAGGAGCAGCTTACACTGCAGACCCTTAGGTCTTCATGGGCTTGTGTAGTACCTCCCTCTTTCTTCATCCTACAAGTTATATGATGAACTCAGCTATAAGTAAATATCCCAAACTAGGGCACATCCCCAGTGTGGTTCCAGGTGTGACGAAGGTAACAATTTCTATCCTGCCCCAGTTTGGATGCTCTTTTTATATTGAGCTGGATCATTGACTTTTTTTTCTCTGTCCCCCACTGATCAGGTCTTCAGTCATCTATATTAAATGATCACCTCTCTACACCAGATCTGTGATGTCAATTCCAGAGAATGAACAGCCTTTGCATTAGCAGTTGCTTCATCAGTTGTATTTCTTCCTGACAACATGCCATTGAAATGCCTGCTATGGCTGCCTGCTTTTCTAGGAGTGAGGATTTTATACCTGTGCAGTGCTCTCTGCTCCCTGCCTTGTCTCCCTGTGGTCTGTCTATACCTACTCTGCTCCAGGGCAGTGCCATGGGAAGCACTTTGCATCTCATGCTCCATTTCTGGGAGGAGGGAGTAGACAGAACTGGACTGAAACAGGCTCTTCTACTGCACAGAATGTATGGAGTTTATGATACCTTGTGGCATCTCAGGGGTTTATTGGTTAACCGTTTCATACCCATTTTAAGAGTAGGTGATGATTATGCCAAACATGGACTGTCTGCATTTTCCTAGTTCAAGTTTATCAAAATAAATTAAATACCTTTTTTTTTATTACAGGATGATAATATGGTTTTCCTCTTTTGATTTATTAATACATTTTCTACTATTGAACTATCCTTGCATTTTTTGAAATTAACTTTGCTAGGTCATTCTTTTTTTAAAAAAAAAACATTTCTTTTTTATTTATTTATTTTTTGGCTGTGTTGGATCTTCGTTGCTACACGTGGGCTTTCTCCAGTTGCGACGAGCGGTGGCTTCTCTTGTTGCAGAGCACGAGCTCTAGGCGCGCGGGCTTCAGCAGTTGTGGCTCACGGGCTCTACAGTGCAGTCTCAGTAGTTGTGGAGCACAGGCTTAGTTACTCAGCGGCACGTGGGATCTTCCCGGACCAGGGCTCGAACCCATGTCCCCTGCATTGGCAGGCGGACGCTTAACCATTGCGCCACCAGGGAAGCCCCTAGGTCATTCTTTAACGTTTAAAAATATTCAAACTAAATGGGCTCATCTTTTACTTAGGAGTTTTGTGTCAGTTCTTTTAAGGGCAGTTGGTTTGAAGTTTGTATTCTCCTTGTTAGAATGGATGCTAACTTCATGTAAGGGAGAGAAACAGTTTCTTTCTATATCTATGTTCTGGACCAGTTTATATAACATAGAAGAAATTTGTTCCTGGAAAGTTTGAAATAATTCATCTGTAAAACCATCTGCGTCCTGCACATTTTTGAGGAGTAGTTCTGTGACAACTTTATTTTTTACATGAAAATTGATTTATTTAGATTTTCTACCTCGTCAAGGGCCAATTTTGGTAATTTATATTTTCTTAGACTACTGTTCATTTCTTTCTGATTTTATTATTATAGAAATGTGCAAAGTATTTTCTTGGAGTTCTTTTAATATCCTTTCTGTTCTCTTTTTCATTTCTGTCTTTGTGTATAGGGTACTTCTGGCAGCATAATTGCTTTTTGTATGATTGTTAGAAGTCAAGTCATTTTTAGATAAATTCTTTAGATAAAGTCCTATACATACAGTGTTATGAATTGGAGCTCTGGTCCTAATCATGCTATAAAAATACCAATGTTAATCATAAAGTAAATGCAAGGAAATTATAAAATATAGTTAATTAGAAGCAAATATTTATAAATTCATAAAACAAATATTTACAATAAAATATATATTGCAAATATCCCATTTTGAGGATTTTTCTCTGTGGAATTTCTTTAAATGAATTCAGAAAGTTTGGATTGAGATTGTTTTTCTTTGTTTCTTGAAAGGTTCCTTGAAGCAAATACAGATGCTCTTCATTGATCAAGGTAAGATCTTCTGCCTTGAGAATTCCACTGTGCAGGGTTTTTGAATGGTAAATTCTGGAAGGTAGGGCTATTTTCATGATAATTCTATATGACTGATCCTAGGGTACAAGAGGTAGAGATGAATCTGGACAGAGAGGCAGAGAGCAGTTCATGATGTGTCCTATATGTTATGTACCATCTACAAAATTTTGGGCTAGATCCTTGTAAACAATGGAGAGTCATTGAAGAGTTTTAACCATTTGTGTAGTGTGATCATATTGCATTTTATAAATATAACTCTGCCAATATGAGGCATGGATTAGAAGAAAGAAAGCATGAAGGCAGAGAGACCAGTTAAGAAGTCAGGGAAATGACTTAGGAGACAGAAGAGATAGATTCAAACAATATTTAAAAGGTGAAATGGCAAGTCTTAGAGACCAATTAAATGTGAAGGGTGGGGTAAAGGAAGATATTTAGATTGGTTTCCAGATCACTCATGGCCAGAATGATTGGGTGAATGACGGTATCATTTGTTAAGGTAATTTGGAAAAGGAACAGGTGTTAGTGGGAAGGTGATAAATTGCTTTGCACATATTGAATGTTCAATGAATGTTCTATGGAACATTCAAGAAGAGCTGTGTGTGGGAGCCAGCTGTATATACTAGTCTAAAATTCAGCAGAGAGGTTTGAGCTGGATCATGAATTCTGGCACGATTAGAATACACTAACCAAAAGCATGAGATGAGTTTGCCTAGAGACTGTTTTGTGGAAGAATGAAGAGGGCCAGGACCAAACCCTGGGAAATACCACAGTTTAAAAACCATTATATTTATTTATTTATTTTAAAATATTTATTTACTTATTTATTTACTTTTGGCTGTGTGGGTCTTCGTTGCTGCACGCAGGCTTTCTCTAGCTGCAGCGAGTGGGGGCTACTCTTTGTTGTGGTGCATGGGCTTCTCATTGCAGTGGCTTCTCTTTGTTGCAGAGTATGAGCTCTAGGCACATGGGCTTCAGTAGTTGCGGCACATGGGCTCAGTAGTTGTGGCGCACGGGCTTAGTTGCTCTGTGGCATGTGGGATCTTCCCGGACCAGGGATGGAACCCGTGTCCCCTGCATTGGCAGGTGGATTTTTAACCACTGCACCATGAGGGAAGTCCCAAAACCATTACATTTAAATAAAGTGTTTTCATCACGCCCTCCCAAAATTCGGTCCTCTCTTCTGATGAATATGTTTTCAAGCACTTAGGCTCAAACCTTCAGGTCATATTCCTTCCTCTCCTTCTGAGTCTATTCTTTTCAAGTGTCTCCTCTCTGACCCTTACTCTCCATTCTCCCTGCCCCTTCCCTAGACCCCTAATGTCACCCACCTGGCACGAGCCCTCCAGCCTCAGATAAGGCTCTCTTATCTGAGATCATCGGGGCCAATGGCTTTCAATGTTATTTTTAAGTCTGTTTAAGCAGGGAATTGTAAAAATAATGACACTCAGATACCTTATGAACATATAAATGTACACTCACTCATCTTTCGATGTAGCTGTAACATTTTCCTGACTGTTGATCCATTTATGGCTATTCTTTATTGTCCTCTTAAAAGCTACATCCATAGTGAATAATAATAGTAATAATAATAATAATAATAATAATAATAATAACAACAGCCCTTCTTTAACACTTTCAATGTAGCAGATACTCTTGTATGCACTTCAAAAAATTTAAACTCTATTAATCCTTACTGCAGACTCTGAGGTAGGTACTATTAGTAACCTGATTTTACAGATAAGAAAACTGAGGCACATAAAGGCTAGGTAAGTCTCATAGACAGCAAATAATAGAACTGGAATTGGATTTAATAAGTTTAGCTCTATAGGCTCTTACTTGCTGCGCTACACTCTGAAAGTGCAAAACTCTTACAAAGTAACTTGACAATGGACTCTTTCTAGATGTTCATTTTCCCCCCCTATCTTTTACCTGTCTCACCCACCCTTAATCTTACAGCATTTATTACACTCTTATTTAGTCTTTCCCAAAGCAGGTAGTTTCGTTTTTACAGAAACTACCACCCTCTTTCCTTTTGCACTCATAATTAACTTTGTCTTAAAATATTTAAATTATGTAATTGCAACTAAAGTTCATACACAACTTTGGGAACAAATATCATGACTCTTGGTCAGCAAGCAACTCCTCTGGAAAGAGGAAGAACACAAGGGCGTGTTTGGATATGTCTTCCTGGTCTCCGCATCCAGTGATTTGAGACACAGCATTGAGAGCAGAGATTAATGAGGCATTTCAGTTACGAGGGGGTCAGTTAAGAGAACTGCTTTCTCTCAATTTCCAGTGTCTTGCTATTCTGATCCATTCTGCCCAGGGCTTTCAGAGTGAGTCATTTTCCTAAATGATTAAGTCACTCACCTGATCGAAAACATGCAGCCGTTTCTCCATTGCCACAGAACAAAGTCTTGAGTCCAACAGAAAACCTAAATTCTCAGCATAAAGTCTTCCGTGATTTATCCCAGACTGATCTCGGGTGGCCTGGGCCTGCAGCGGCTTGAAGCAGGGTTTCAGTTCCCGGCCAGTGATTGAGGTCTGGTCGTGGCGGTGAGAGCACCGAATCCCAGCCACTAGACCAGTGGTCAGTGACAAAGCCCTGGCCCTACAGCTTTGCAGAAAAAGAATTCCCACAAAGACGGAAAGTAGTGAAACAAGTAAAGTATTTATTAGGAGAAAAAAAAAAGAGTACAGTACGTGTGGATGGACACACGGGTGGGCTCAGAGAGAGAGTCGCTCCCTTGAGGCAGTTTGAATCACTGTTATGGGGCATTTCTTCCAGGTTTCCTTTGACCAATTATTTTGATTTGCCTGATTCAAAGTCCGTATTTGGTGGATCTCAGGATCGTCCCACGTGTGCGGGCACATCTCTTTGCCAAGATGGATTCTACCGAAGAGGCCTATGGGTAGTGAACATCAGTTGGCCTCATTCCCTTTTTGACCTCCAAGGAGCCTTTCTGCTCATGTGTAGTCAGGTTTCCTGACTTTGAGAATGAGGAATATGTGGTCTCTTATCTTCTATCTGGGCAGGGCCCAGCCTCCTCTCTCAATTGTCTTATTGTTCCTGGCTCGGAATATCGGTCTCCAGGGAACGAACTCAAACCTTTGCCCTGAGGGCCCATCTATCTCCTGCCTCAAAGCCACCTCTCTAAATACATTTTTCCTCTCCATGCTCCAGGAATATTAATCTGTACTGAGTTTGAGTTTTGCAAACCCATAATCAACTTTATTAATAATTCCCCTAGGCAGCATGTAGGCTTCTTGTTAAGTCCTCTGCCCCCTCTCTTTATTCTAGAAACTGCAACAGCTACAAGGGGTATAGGAAAGGGAAGGAGAAAGGCAGAAACAGAGTACACAGGATCGGTTGTATGAGCTCTCCAAGGCCCTGTGGCAGATTTTCCTGATATGGCTATGGCAATATTTCTGCTTCAGACATGTTCTTAAGAACGTTGCCATTCTTCCCTCCAAGAGGTGGGGTCTCTGTTTTCTCCCTGTGATTTGGGACAGGAACTTGTAACCACTTCTGCAATGTAATGCTATATAACTTCCAAAGCTGGGGTATAGAAAGGATATAGTCTACATATGGCTCTCTCCCTTAGGATGCTTGTCCTTTGAACTCTGCCACCATATTGTGATGAACTCAAACTAGCTTTTTAGCCTAGAGACCATATGCAGAAGCCCAAGTGGAGAGGAACTCCAGGCCCCAGCTGACAGCCAGTATTAACTGCACAACATGTGAGTGAATGAGCCTCCAGATGATTTCAGCCCTCAGCTTTGCAGTCTTCCAGCTGGGGCCCAGAAAGTATAGAACAGAGGCAAGCCGACCCCACTCTACTCTGTCCAAAACCTGATCCACAGAATCTGTGAGCATAATAAATTGTTGTTTTTCTCCACCAACTTTTGGAGTAATTTGTTATGCAGTCATAGTAAGTGAAACAGGCCCTTTGTACAAATAAGTAGATAAATAGGGGTCCTCGTCCCATAATTTTGAGTTAGAAATGGTTGGAGAAGCCCCTCCCTCTGAGGACTACTTGCTCAATGTTTTTATCCCCAAGTCCTACTGCCCTTTACTACCGGCTTCCACCGGAGTATGAAGTGGAACTGGGGGCCTGGACTTGTAGTCTCAGCCAACAGCCCCTCACCCCAGGGGCCTCCTGTGCCTCCCCCCACCATCTTCCCTGTGCTCCGATTTTGTCAGATGGCCGCCAGCACAGTATCGCTGGATGATTCTTTCTTCCTTCTGTGAATTCCTTAAGCTCCTGCTTAACGTTGACTGTGTTGGTTAATGCCAACCTCAGTTATCTTAGGCCATTAGAAGCAGTGAAATTAGAGTGTATGTGCTCCCCAGAAAATCACTTCTGCTTTAGAACTTCTTCACATACCAATCTGTGTTCAATAACAATATTTTCACAACATTGATCAAAAGGGGGCAAAATGATCACAGTATGCTGTGGGTAAAAAAAGGGTTGGCGATATTTTGCTACTCTTGGCAACTCTCTCCTATCACTAGTCCCCCAAAACTCTTCCTGCCTCTTTTTCCCCTGCAGGCTCTTCTTCACGTCCTTGCCTTTGCCTGGAAATCCTGGAATTTTACCTATCTTTTTTAGCTCAGTTCAACACACCAACTCCTTTAAGTAGCCATGCTTGGTGGCATCTTATCCAACATTATGCTCCTTCAGAATTTTGTTTATAATGCTTTTAAATCCTCTTCTTGTGATTAACATATCTGTAGATATGGATTATGTCCTTGGCTAGGGAGTGAGGTCTTTGTTAGTGTTTATGTCCTCTGCACTTAGCAGAATACCTTTCACATAAGAGATCCACAACACAAGTTTGTTGACTTAAATTTCTGAGTTAAATTTCTAAATGACAAGGAATGGTGAAATATTATAATAAGGTTATAATAGTATAATAAGGTTTATATGATATGTATTTATTATATATGATTGTAAGCTTCAGAAATTTAAAACTGATTGGAGTCTTTGAGTCTGGTGTGTATGTGTATGTGTGTGAATAGATACATATGTAAGTATAAAAATATATATATATATATTTACATGCAATGTAAATTAGTGTCTCATTTCCTTCACATTTCTATAAATTATTGTTCCCACTATTTGGGCTTAACTTTGTATTTAATTTCAGAAAAGTCTTCAAGGGACTTACCTGGGAGAACCAAGGAATTTTAATGATGGCAAGTTATCACACACACCTAGTGTTTAATCTGGATAGTTGGTAGAAGTGTACCCTAATTATTTGGTTCTGATTAAGAATTAATAAACGCTTACAGCAGCTGAATGTGAAAATTTGAACATGGAAAGTGATAAAAAATATGACAAGAGGGAGCAAGAAAAAAATGTTAACTTTTAAAAATATTTATTTATTTATTTTTGGCTGC
Source organism: Balaenoptera borealis (assembly GCF_965194805.1). Taxonomy (NCBI): domain Eukaryota; kingdom Metazoa; phylum Chordata; class Mammalia; order Artiodactyla; family Balaenopteridae; genus Balaenoptera; species Balaenoptera borealis. Next base: position 59,580,376 of record NC_138873.1, read on the forward strand.
ATTGGGTCTTCATTGCTGCGCGCAGGCTTTCTCTAGTTGCGGCGAGTGGGGGCTACTTTTCGCTGCGGTGCATGGGCGTCTCATTGCAATGGCTTCTCTTGTTGCGGAGCACAGGCTCTAGGTGTGCAGGCTTCAGTAGTTGTGGCTCGCGGGCTCTAGAGCGCAGGCTCAGTAGTCGTGGTGCATGGGCTTAGCTGCTTCGAGGCATGTGGGATCTTCCCAGACCAGGGATCGAACTCGTGTCCCCTGCATTGGCAGGTGGATTCTTAACCACTGTGCCACCAAGGAAGCCCAATGTTAATGTTTTAACATAGCTTTTACTTTAAGTTAAAAAGTGTTATTAGCATATTTCTATTTCAAAATATTTGCTAGAATGAATAGCTTCTACTTTGGAAGTGAGATAAACTACATAAAATAATTGTTTAGAAAAAGTACACATGAATGAATTGTTCCTTACTAACAATATGATATACATCTTCCATTCAAAGATATTAATATCAGTCCTTTCTTTATGCAAAACTTTTTCCAGCTACAGCATTTCAATTAACATACCCATCTATTTCCATATGAACAGGGATCTGTGCTAATTTTACACTAATTTCTAAGATGAATAATTGAGATATTGGATGCAACGCCTCAAAAAACTGAATCTTGTTTGGTGCTTGAAGTAACAAGTCCTGAGCCGTGAGTTAATCAAGAAAACTATAGATAGGTCTTCATTAACATACCAAGAATCAGCCCACCAATAACGAAATCACTGAACATGCACATTTAATGGTGCAAAATTCAATCACATTTAACTCAGCCTGAAAATATCAGTATCTTAATAATTCCTTGTGTTTATATAGATGAGAAACATTCCTGTGGAGAGAGCAAAGTTCTTTTGCATATCTTGATTAACCACATTTAAGAGCAAGTGCCATTATCCGCACTTGACAAAATATCAAAAAGGTGAAGTAACTTAGCCAAGGTCACACTGACAGAGAGAGATCTAAATCAGCTCTAGACATCTTGGCTGCAATTAACACTCTCCTGAATCCAGAAATAAACAACACAAAATATATTTCTATACTTGCATGCTTCCAAGATATTATAAGGTCTCAAATGGTACTGTCACCCACCTGTGCCTCCCTCCCAGTGTTATATGCAATGAGTGAGGAAGTGTGGAAAGCAAAGGAGGCACCTGCCAGCAGTTTTGGAGCCTTGATTCTGGAAAAGGATGTAAATGGAAACCAGAGACACATCTATGTACCCAACTATTTTGAGCTGTGGCTTGGTCATAAACATTCTATAGCATGGTTCAAGGGTGCTGTAACGTGATCCTTTGTGACCATGGAATCAGGCACAAAGCACCCAGTCATAATATGGACCCCTTTAAAAACGCTAGAGGATGAAGGTTGCCATGTATGTGGTGCTGAGGAGCCCCAGATGCTGGTCAGTCATGGAATAAGGAGTAGAGGAAGTCTGAAAGGGAGGTGAAATTGGCAGAGTTGTCCTAGGCTCTTGGTATGTCCCCAGTCCTTCCTCAGATGTAATTTTGCGGCCTGGTTGGTACTTGTGTCTGGATCGAGAAATAGTTAAAAAAAAAAAAAAAAAAAGAGAGAGAGAAGGAAAGAAAAGAAAAACTCAGATTAGAAGTTAGGGTTGATACTAGATCTGGATTGGAAAATAAAAGGTACATCTGTCCTCATTCCTCTGTCCTGTGGCACTGGAAGTGAAACTCATTTGTCACCCTGGACTAGATGCTCTTTAGAAATCCTTCTAGTTATATCATTTTCGTATCCTGCTTAAGTAAAGAGCTTTTGAAAATTACAGAGCAAAAAATTTTTTTCCCAAATGCTCTAGTCTGTTAATTACCCTCTCTGAATGCGTGAAAGTGTGATTGTTTTCTTAAAGGTATAACTTAAGGCAGCTATAGCACTACAAGGTCATCTCAAGAGGAACAGGTAAAAGAGCAAGATGTCCTCTGTTTAGATACGTCAATATCTAAAAAAAAAAGCTCACAGAGAATGTCAACTGACTGATTCAACACATTTCCAGAAGATGAAGGTATATTAGAATCCTGAAGAAAACAAGGCAGAGAAAACTTTGCTCATTAATCAGCAATTACTGCTAGCTAGTCAATATCACAGGTTTGATAAAGTGCCAGAGCCCACTGATGGTATGAGAACATTAAGTCTTTGGTCACAAAGTCACAGCAAGACCTCGTTTAGATTTACTTTGGAGCTGTCTGGGCTTGGAGCTGTTGCTGTGAATAACAAATCTGATATTTTTCTTATGCCCCCATTTCTGTGCTGCACTTGCACTTGGTGAAAACAAAAGCAGGCCAGAGCAGAATAGCAGCTAGAGATTGGCATTACTGGTTGAGAACTTTGACACGTAGAAAGCTAAACTGATCCAGCTCATGTAGTCTTGGCACATGCCAGAATTCGATCTCCAAAACTCTGCTAATACTGGCTGTCGGCTTCCTCGATTACCTTGAAAGATGGGCCAGCTACAGTCTTCTGAGACTAAAGGGATACCCACTTGGGCTATCACCTCATAGATATTTCTCTTGCACCGGCCTTTTCAGTAAAATGAAAATAGAATCTAGATTACCTCCCCCTATTCCCAAGGAAATTTAAAACCATCTAAAGGAGTGACACACACATTTAACAAGATTCTATCCACTTACTACCTTATTCAAGACTTCAGTTGAAGTTGAGATATTGCTCTGTAATATTGGTGCTTGGTCATGCTAAATCATCATAGGTCAGATACAATATTCGCAAGTGAAATGGCCTAAAGCTTTCTATTCAAAGTGTAGTTCAAGGCTTTGTAGCATCCATATAGCCTGGGGATTGTTACAAGTTCAGAACTCAAGCTCCACCCAAAATCAGAATCTGTATTTTAACGTGATACCCAGGAGACTCAGATTCACATTAAAGTACTGGCACATACGACTTTTACTATTTTTACGACAAATGGTATTTGTCAGGCGTTCCTTGTGAAAGAATGCCTACTTAGATTCCTACTTGAAGTCAGAAGCACAGACAGAATTGGAATAGAATAAACCACCAAACACAATTTGTATGTAAGGTCCAACTCTCTGTCTAAATGAACATAAATTCTTATTAGTGGGAGAATAAATAGTGATATTGTCCTTACCAAAAAATGGCCCCTCCCGTCTTCAAAATATGACCTTCACAGAAAGTAGCTTAAAACCCCACTCTTCTGAATTTCAAATACTTGTGTTGTTTCCCTAAAGAGGTACTTTTCAGTGACTGCATTCAGCTTGCTTCCTAGCTGCACTAAAGGCTATGGAAAAATATTCATTACTAGGGAAATAGGACATACAAATATGAAATTAGCTCAAGACCTCTCATCCTATAAAATAGTCCAACACTATATGAATAGCTATCTACTTAGTAAATAAAGTGCTCGGTTCCATAACAGATTGATCCTGGCTGACCATTGTTAAATCTTGTCTGGCCTGTCTCCAAGACGTTTGTGTTGTCCTGGCAGCCGCAGGTGTTCTCAGGGGGCAGGAGACCAAGAGGAGGGAGGAAGGGGGAACGCTGCCAGCAGCCCATCCTGGATTCTCACCCTCTTCTTTTAGTGACTTGCTTTGTGAGTCATTTAACTTGGAGGAAAGACCCCCTACTCTAAAGCAATCAGATCTGTCACCATTAAAGGCTGAAATGATAAGCAAGAAAAAAAATAGCAGAAAGATAGTGTATAATAGGAACTTTATCCTTGGTAACATTTTGAGGAACCCATTAAAGAAGAAAGTCAATTTCTCCTCAAAACTTGGAAAACTTCTACCAATTTATAACCAGAAGAAAGAGAGAGAGAAAAAAAGAAAGCTACTTTTAAATTTATTTTCTATGTTTCTTTGACATAGAGGAATTTTTCCCAATAATAAGGCACTGAGGATTCTAACCAAGAAATCTCAAACAGTTATAGTATCACAAAGGATGATACTTACAGATACACTTTTAGGGTGCTTCTTGCCAGATGATGTTTGTCTGCTCACACACCATCCAGAAGAGATAATGCTGGATGAAGGAAATAGGTCGTCAATGGGTACTGGGTTTGGGGGAAGCTTTATAATAAAGGTTCACCAATTATTGTAAAGATTTCATTTTAAATTATGCATAATAAATTATTCTTGGTTCATTTGTATTTACTATATAGGTGATATTATTATTATTTTTAAAATAAATTTATTTATTTTATTTATTTATTTTTGGCTGCATTGGGTCTTTGTTGCAGTGCACGGGCTTCTCATTGTGATGGATTCTCTTGTTGCGGAGCATGGGCTCCCGGTGTGCAGGCTTCAGTAGTTGTGGCACATGGGCTCAGTAGTTGTGGCTCACAGGCTCTAGAGTGCAGGCTCAGTAGTTGTGGTGCACGGGCTTAGCTGCTCTGCGGCATGTGGGATATTCCCGGACCAGGGCTTGGACCCGTGTCTCCTGCGTTGGCAGGCAGTTTCTTAACCACTGTGCCACCAGGGAAGTCCCTGTGATATTATTTATATTAACTTGATGGGGAAAATAGTTATGGCTCAATAACAAAAAGAGGATATACTTCTTTATGTTCCAATGGATATACGTAACCTAGAAAAGCATATTTTCATAATTTTCTTTTAAATAAATACATAGATTATATTACAGTGGGGTCAGGATATTCACACTTGTGCCAAAGCACAAATAAATGAATGAATACTGAGTGTTTATCTGGATAATCCAGTCCCCTCAAATCTTCCACTGAGGACAAAATAGTTGTAAGGGATTAAAGACTTTAAATTATATGGAACATTACTACTGAAACTCTCAGTCACATATCACTTTTGCTTTACCTGTATGGACAGAGAATCTTTGCTTTTCTTCTGTCGATTACCATGCCACTCTGTGAATAGACCATAGGGATCTGCCTAATGCAGACACACAGGAGCTCTTTTAAAAGCATCTCCACTTAAAAAAGGAAAAGTAGGAAGGAGAGGGATTGTAGCCTCAACTGGGTTTAGTGGAGGTCCTGACCGCAAGCTTCATTTTCACAGCTGTGTGTTCCATCCATCGTAGAACCACAGGTGTGAAGGTACTTCAGGAAGAGATCTATTCTGTCTACTGTCTCCAGGTGGTATTTCTCCTATATTATTCTTGACCAGTGAGAATCATTTATCCATGCTAAAATTTTAAGTAAATGATTCAAGCTGCAGAAGAAAGAACAGGACAATCAGTATGAGTTAGATAAGTTATTTTAAAAATATATTTTAAAAATATTTTAAAAAATATTTCAAGATATCCCTTCAAGACCTGTGTAGATTGTCTAAAGTTTTATCTGGTTAGTTTAAACCATCTTACTGGTTTGTAATTAGTATTCACTTATCAAAGATATTAGAAGTTGTAAGTTAGGAGACCTATATTCAAGTCTTGGCTTTGCCAGCAACTTACCATAAGTCTTTGGGTAAATTACTCACATTTTCTGGGCTTTTCTCACCTCTGGTGACAATGGGAAGGATTAGACTAGAATGAACTTGAAGGTTCTGTTCTGACATTTTGTACTGGAAAGACTCAATTTCTGATCTTCAACACCTTGTAATAAATATTAATAATATTCATACACTGCATACTACTTTATAGCTCACAGATTACTTTCAAATATATGATTTCTTTTAAATCTCTCCAGTGCCTGTGAGTTAGGCACATTTCATAGACCTGAGAACAAGCTCAGAGAAGTTGTAACTTATCCAAGATCACAGAGTTACTTACATAGCAGAGCTAGATAGACAGGTCTTCCTACTCCCAAGTTGAATTTTCTTTCTATTGTATTCAGCTCTTTCAAGGTTATGGTAATATAGAAGCACGATTAGTTTAGTTTTTGTTAAATAATAACATGAAAACGTGGTATCATTAAAAAACAAAAAACAAAAAACAAAAACCCCAAAGCCTCTGGATTTAAAGTCAGAGAACTAAGTTTCATGGACAGTTCTGACACTTTGATTTGGGGAAGTCACCTAACCTCTCTGAGCCCCAGTTTCCTCATCTGTAAAAAACGAGGTTTGGACTACATGACTTTTGGGCTTACTTCTGGCTTAAAATTCTTATTTTCTTCTTAACGGCTACGACTATTTCTAGACTAATTTTGTGATAGATTAATATTAAAGTGAAACTCTTTTCTAGACTGTAAGAGGTTTTAAAAAGTACACTGATAGACCACTTTCACTACCTATTATTCATGCTCTTTGGCCACCTGCAAATTAAAAACCTTGGGCTAATATTACTGACTGAATGCCATTTTCCAACAAACTAGTTAAGATTTCACAGAGGGGTAAATTATTTTGGCTGAGTTATGTAGGAAATGTATGGAGTTGCATTTTCTGAGAGGTCTTGACAGAAGAACTTATTTGGGAACCAACGGCAGAAAACCTAAGGGAGCTCACTATGAAGACATTTGGGGTCCTCTTGGCAGCGTATTGAATGACATCTCTGCCTCCCTGCTATAGTATCTTATTGCCATACTTACTCATTGCCCTGAAAGTTTATAACTGGTAGAAATTTCTTTTTAAGATGAAGAAAAGGGACTTCCCTGGTGGCGCAGTGGTTAAGAATCCACCTGCCAATGCAGGGGACACGGGTTTGAGCCCTGGTCCGGGAAGATCCCACATGCCTCGGAGCAACTAAGCCGGTGCGCCACAACTACTGAGTCTGCGCTCTAGAACCCGCGAGTCACAACTACTGAGCACGTGTGCCAGAACTACTGAAGCCCGAGCGCCTAGAGCCTGTGCTCCGCAACAAGAGAAGCCACTGTGATGAGAAGCCTGCGAACCACAACAAAGAGTAGCTCCCGCTCGCTGCAACTAGAGAAAGCCTGCACTCAGCAACGAAGACCCAATGCAGCCAAAAAGTAAATAAAATAAATAAATAAATAAAAAGATGAAGCAAAATCACTTGAAAATAGCGGAGGGTATGACGGTGAGTGTTCCAAGAGTTAGAGACAAGAGTTTTGAACCTGCTGCTTCTTTGCCCGCCTCCCCATCTGAGCAGAACATTGTAACTTTTGAAGCTAACATAGAATGGATCATAAGCAACTTGCTGAGCTGGTGACTTTATGCACAATTAAGCTTTGTTGGGACTTTCTTTATTTGTAATAGCGCTGTTACGGCGTGGGATGCTATTCAGCTCTAAACAACATTCCATTTAATAACGAGGCATTAGTTCACCCATTAAATCAGTGCCATCATGAACTGATAAGTATCACCCTTTTCCTTGGCCTCACTTGGCTCTTCTGCCCAGCAAACAAAGCACGGCAATGGCATGGCCCTTGAGATGAGAAGGATGGAGGGAGGATAGATTGAACAATGATGATCAAAATTCCATCTACTCACAGAAATGGAACTTTGCCGTGGTCTTTTCCTTTCCTTAAATATAACCTTATATACGTTCCAAGCAGCACTTCAAGTGCCTTTAAAAACAACAGCACCAACTACTACATCTCTTACACACCAAAAAAAAAAAAAAAAAAAGGAAATGTATGGAAAGGAATGCAAAAGATGTGCACTGACAAATATGAGTAAGAATGTTCATAGCAGTATCACTTGTAATAATCAAAACTAAAAACAGCTCAATGTCCATCAGGAGTAGAATAGATAAATAACTTAACGGTATATTTGTACAACAGAAACTCGAGAAACTACCACTACACTCAACAGTGTGAATAACTCTCACAAACCTAATTTTGAGAGAAAGAAACCAGATTCAAAAGAGTGTACAGATAGTGTATGAATCCATCTACATAAAGGCAGAAGTTAGCAAAACGAATCTCTGGTATTAGAAGTCAGGATAATGGTTACCTTTGAGGAGGAGTAAAGGGTAGAGATTTAGAAGAGCAAGGAGAGGCTTCTGAGTGCTAGTAATTAGTTTTTTTAATCTGAGTGATGAATACATGTGTATGTTCACTTTTCATTGAACTCTGCATTATATTTTGTGTCTTTTTCTAAAGACATTTTTTACTTCAATGAAAAGTTTATTTAGAAATTATATGAGAAATGAGAAACTGTTTTAGTAAGACTGAGTGAGTGCTCTATGGACATCAGCTCAATTAAGTCTAGCTGGCAACCATAAACAGTCAGTTTCATTTACTTACAATTAATTTATTATTTGTAATCCATTCTTTATTTTAGAATAAATCGAGATTTACAGAAAAGTTGCAAAGATGATACAGAGAGTTCCCTTATATCACTCATCCATTTTCCTTTTATTGTTAATATTTTATGTTACAATAGTACCTTTGTTACAACTAAGAAACCAGCACTGGTACATCACTATTAACTAAATTCCACTCTTTATTCTAGTAGAACTAGATTTCCCACTAATGTTCTTTTCATGTTCCAGGATCCCATTCGAAATACCATGTTACATTTAGTGGTCCTGTCTCCTAAGGGAGAGGGCTCTGGTCTGTGACGATTTCTCAGTTTTTCTTCTTTTTTTGTTTTCATTAACTTGGCATTTAGTTCAGGCTTTTTATAGGATACCTGGGCTTTCTGCTGTTTTCTCAAGGTTAGACAGGGTTTACAGGTTTTGAGGAAGACTATCACAGAGATGAAGTACCCTTTTCATCTCACCACATCAAGGCACATGCTATCAACTTGGCTTATCACTCACTAATCGTGTTAACTTCCATCTGGCCAAGGAAGTGTTTCCCAGCTTTCTCCACAATGAAGCTATTTTCCCCTCCTTTCCATATTCTTTGCAAGCAAGTCACCAAGTGCTGGCCACACTCAAGGAGAGTTGAGGGTGGAATGGGGATTAAGCTTCAATTCTGTTAAAAATTTTCCATTTTTATATACAATTTATACTGCACATCATGTATTAGCTCAGTTCATGTATTAATTTATAAATAAATATCATTATTTTGCCTCTTTAGGAGCAATTAGATAGCAAGTAATGTGTAGGTCAACCTTTCTTCATTATTAAATGTTTTCCATCTTAATGGAAACCTTGCAATATGCAAGATAAATATGCAAACTAAAAAAAGGGTAATATTGTATCTACTCAAAATACATTAAAATGATTAAGGGAGACCGTGAGAGCATCTTCTTCAACAGAGGTAATGATCACGGCCTTCGGAATGTTGGGAGGGAGATGAGCCTGCAGGAAGGACTTCTATCTGGGACAGAAGAGGTTTGCAAACTTGATGAATTATGCCTTTAGAGCGCCTATAACTTTCGTTCCACTTTTCCTCTGAGAACCTTAACATCAGTAATCCCTGTGCATCCCCTGACCCAACAACTCTAGACTGGAGAAGTCCTAGCAGGCCGATAAGAGGAAGAGATTATTTCCACAGTACATCTGCAACCGCTGCCTTCTGGGGAGTAACGGGCAATTTGTAGGGTACGACTCCGGCAGGGAAGGCAGTAGGAAGCTCCTCCCCTCGGCCTAGGAGGGGCGGTCCAGACGCCGCCGTGGCCCCGCCCCGTCCCTGGCCCCGCCCCTCCGCGCAGCCTGCGCTTCTTCCTTCCGGGTCGTGCTCGGCCGGGCGTGCCGTTGCGCCGCTGCGCGGAGCCTGGCAGTCGCCCCCGCGCCCCGGCCTCCCCGCGCAGGCTGGTCGCTGGTGGAGCCTACGGCGCGCGCCTCTACCGGACCCTGCAGGGTACGGCCCTTCCTTTACTTCTCTCTCCTGCGGGTCTCCGTCTTCCTCTTTCGGTGCTGGGGCTGGGCTGGGCCCGGGCGGAGCCGCGCTTCGGGGAGCCCGGGCGCCCGGCAGAGGTTCCCTCCCCGGCCTTACTGGCCCCGCCGCCCGCCTGCGCTTGCGGGGCTTGCTGGTGACCCTGCAAACAGCTTACTTGCTTCGGGCGCTGCTTCTCTGCTCGACTGTCTGCCGGGCGTGAGGCGTCGCCCAGTGCGCGCGGCGCAGGGTTGTTTACACCGCGGGGTTGGCGGGTAGTGCTGACCCTGCAGCCCCGAGTTGGCCACCTGCCCGCCTGTGTACTTGCTGGCTCCTGCGCGTGCTTCCTTGATTTCTTTTTGGCACCCGATGGTTTTTACCTAACCAGGCCCATGTCTTAATTCAGGACTGCCACGAGATACCCGGCAGCAGCTCTGTTCCTATGTTTTAGGGATATCCTTAGACTACAGTGTGATGATGAACATCCACTTGGCCTCCTTGTCAGCATGTTTGCAGTGGGAGTGGTTTTGGATTTCTTTGATGGTTTCCCGAATGCTCGTTGCCACAAAGCCTCGCTTGCAGTCACAAATTAAAATATACAAATAACTAGAAAGTCAAGATGCTATAAACCTGTGGTCAGGTAGTTGCGTTGGCAAGGATGCTGTGTCTGGCTTTATGCCCCGGAGGACTCACGGCAGGTGTGGGGATCTTGCCTGCTTTGGTCTGTTAGAGGACACAAGCTGCTTTTACTGCTTCTTGGTATTCTTAAGTTCAGAATATAAGTACATTTTTTCCCCCTTAAAGCTCACTTCATTGCTTCTGTTGTCCTATATTACATATTGTACCTGTTGGTTGAGTAGAGAGAGATTTTCCAGAGACATCAGTGCTTCTCTAGCCCTTTATTAGATACTAAGTTTTTTGGGGAAAGGGACATGTCCTTATTTTTCTAGTGACAGTATGCATCACCCCGTAGTAGGTGTTCTACTCGTTCATTGAATTGGATCCTTCGTTCCACACTTCCTTTCTGAGTACCATATCTTTTCTTTTCTTTCTCTCTCTTTCTCTCTTTTTTTCTTTTTACTACTGTCCCAAATTTTGGCTTTTCTGAGTCCTGCATTTTCATACTCTTCCTTTCTGTTATGGACTTGAAAATCAGAGAGGTCAGCTCTATGTAAGATGGTTAATTCCTTTTTACTAGTGCCGCGATCCAGTAATGCAATTACAGTCCTCTGTACAGTGACATCGTAAAATGTTGCTGTTTATCTTTTACTTCTAAATATGGCCAGTTAACAAAAACCGCCCTTTCTTTCTTTACTGGGTTAGTCTCATTGCCTCATCCTCTTAAATTTTGCTGTGATCAACATAATCGGTTTTAACTTCATGGATCTAACTCTGATATCCTCTGAAGAAAGACCTTTTGCCACGTGAATTGTATGTAAGTGTCCTCCTCTGTTTTCTTCTAGTACTTTTAATGGTCTTATTCTTTTTTTTTTTTTAAATTTTATTTATTTATTTATTTATTTATTTATGGCTGTGTTGGGTCTTTGTTTCTGTGCGAGGGCTTTCTCTAGTTGTGGCAAGTGGGGGCCACTCTTCATCGCGGTGCGCGGGCCTCTCACTATCGCGGCCTCTCTTCTTGCGGAGCACAGGCTCCAGATGCACAGGCTCCAGACGCGCAGGCTCAGTAGTTGTGGCTCACGGGCCTAGTTGCTCCACGGCATGTGGGAATCTTCCCAGACCAGGGCTCGAACCCGTGTCCCCTGCACTGGCAGGCAGATTCTCAACCACTGCGCCACCAGGGAAGCCCAATGGTCTTATTCTTCATATTGAAATCTTTAACCTACCTCAATTATATTTTAGTATAAGGATGGAATTAAGGCCCTTTTTTTCCTCTCTCGTAGTTGTTAGTCATTGTCCCCGTCATCATTTGTTGAATTCTGTTTTTCCCTACTGATGGCAAGTACTGTATTTATCTGAGGTCCTAATTGTTGTATATTCTTGGGACTTTTTCTAAATTAATGTTTAGCAGTCTCTGGCTTCCTGTACTGATACCATGCTGGTCTTATTACTTTAGCTTTATAATGTGTTTTAGTGTCTAGTGATTCAAACAGTACCTAAATATTTTTGGAATGGACACATTTAGTGAGGGTAAGTTGATTTCCTTTTTTACCCCTTCCTCCCTACTTCACCCCCTCCTTAAAGTTTCTTGCCTCTTGTTGAAATTATTTTTTAGCTTGCCTTTCTCATGGTCAGTTGAGTCATTAACCATTGTTAAATAAATCCCTTCTCTTGCTAACTCACAGCTCGCCATGTTAGAGTTGCTCCTCAGAGATGTACCTAGAAAAGCAGCGTGATTCAAATCTGCATGTCTTTTGACTTTGCATTGTGTACTAGTAAGTGGAGTGTGTCTCTCCTCATCAGCTGTGACTCGGGATGTTCTGTACCTGGTTTCAGTAGCTCTAAGGGATAAATGCCTATAGAAGTGATCCCTGGGACTGCACCATGCCCATTTGTATTTTACTATCCCAGTTGAACATCTTAAACGTAATGAATTTTCAAGTGTTGCTATAATAGATACTTAGAAATGTTATTAGATCATAAAATAAATGTATACGTTCTTTAAAAAAAAGTCAAGTAATACAGAAATAGCCAAAGGGGAAAGTAAAAGTGTGGTATGCCCATCTATCTGGTAACCCCATTTCCCAGAGATCATCACTGTTTAATCACTTGTTCTCTTTCCTTCCAGACATTAAAAATACATGTGTATAAGCCTATGTGTGTTTCATAACTGGCAGTATACTACATATAATTTTCATTAACTGCCAGTTAGTAATAATTGATGAACATCTTTCTGTGTCAGTGCATATAACGTTATCTTTTTAAAGTATTTTGATATTTCATTGTAGGAATAACCCAAAATTTATTTAACCAATCCTCTGGTGATATTTAGGCTATTCCAAATTTATTTCTGTTAGAAACAAAGCCTCAGGGATTACTTTTGTGTGCACGTATTTGCACATTTACTTAGTTCCTTAGTGTGAATGCTTAGACATGGAATTGCTGGGTCAAAGGCTATATACGTTTTAAAATTATGATAGATTGTTCCATATTTCTCTTCAAAAGGTTGTCATAAGAGTAAATTTATACAATTTCTGAGAATGCTGTCTGCTGTTGCTGTATCATTGCCAGGAATTGTCAAGACTGAGTTTTACCCTACTTGCAAGCTCATAGTTTCATGGTTGCTGGTAGAAGACATGAGATCCTGGGTCAGAGACAAAGCACAGCAATAACAGTAGCCAGAGGATCATCATTGTTTTGTGCCATTTCCTTGAACCCTAATTTCCACAGGGTGATGTGATGAGGGTCAGATGATTCTAGCACATGCAGTAGATTGCATTACAAGAGAGGAACCCTGAGCTTAGGGAACCTGACTCGTTCAGGCTGCAAGTAAACCTGCCTAACCTTTGCCCTAGAGAGAGACATTATCTTTATTATGCTGGATAGTAAAAAAAAAACAAAACCTTCCCTCTACTCCAGAGGGAGACCTCTCTTTATCTGCCAACAATGTTTGCTGTATAAATACCCTTGAAAGGATAATTTGGAACAGAGATTATCAGTGACCCTGCTTATAGGCTATGCAGAAATGTGAGAGACCTGTGAAGAATTTTCCTGAAAAACAAATCACTGCTAAAATGATATCATTTTTTACATTTTAGTAATTTTATGGATGAAAAGTAGTATTTTTACTGTTTTAATTTTGCATTTTTCTGCTTATTGATGGAGTTGAATATCTGTAAATGTTTTGTTACTTACCTGTTCATATTCTTTGCTTACTTTTCTGTTGAAGTGTTCCTCTTTTCCTTACTGATTTGTAATAGCTCTTTACATGCCATGCTATCAATGACCTGGTACACCATTTGCTAGTATTTTTTTTATAGTTTATTCTTTAAATGCTGTTTCTGGGAGCTTTTGCCATGTAGCAATCTTTAATATGTATGTTGTCAGTTCTGTGTTCTCTTCCTTTATGGCCTCCTGAGTTTCCATTCCAAGGTTTTTAAAATACTCTTTGTACATATTCTCTTATTGGATATTTTGTATTATATGTTTAGATTTTTAAAAAATGGTTGCTTTGATAATATAGTTGACCAGTGAATAACATAGATTTGAATTGCATTTGCTAGTATGACGTGGATTTTTTTCAATAGTAAATGCTCAGTACTACACAGTCCACTGTTGGTTGAATCTGCAGATGCAAAACTGAGGATAAGGAGAAACTGTGTATATGCAGGGCCAACTATAAGTTATACATGGATTTTCAACTGCACAGAGGTCCCATGCGCCTAACCCCTGCGTTGTTCAAGGATCAACTGTATTCTAAATTTACTTTTCTAAATGTATGGACATTTTCCCAAAACACTTTTGATAAGCTGTCCTTTCCCTGTTTTTGGTTTGACACATTCATTGTACTATATCCTTATTTACTGTTTTCTCAAAACTGACAAATCAGTAAGCAAAATATATTAGTCTCTTACTGTGACTGTGAATTTGGTTGTATTCATCCTTAAAGATGTTTGTTGTTAGTGGATTTTAATCTTATAAAATATAAATTTTTTTTGTTCTGTTTAATGATTTCTGATATTACTGTTGCCATCTCTGTCAGTTTTGTGTATACTGGATAGATCTTTATTGCCCATATGTTTCTTTCAGTTATTCTACATCATTTTGCTTTACTTGCCTCTCTTATAAATGTAAAACATCATCTAGCTAGACTTTCATTTTTCCTTAAAACCTTCCCCCCTCCCAACTTGAAAGTTTGTCTTTATTTATTATTTATTTTGCTTTGTTAGAAAACTTTTTTAAAAAGATAATTATAGATTCACAAGCACTTAAAAGAAATTATACAGGAAGATCTTGTGTATATACTTCACCCAGTTTCTTCCTGTGGTAACATCTTGCATAACTATAGCACAGTAGTACATGCAGGAAATTGACATTGACACAATCTGCACACTTTACTCAGATTTCATCAGTTTTATCACTACAGGCACTTGTGTGTGTATGTGTGTTCTCTGACATTTTATGTAGATCTTGTCATCACCACCATAGTCAAAATACAGAATCACTCCATTACAAGGATCGCTTGCAAAAGGGCTTACTTCTTAATAGGAAAATTTAACCTATTCATATTTACTTTTTTTCTCCTTTGCAAGTTTGGAAATTCTAAAACCATGTAGAATTGACTTTCTGTTGCCCTCACACCTCCATTTAATAAAGTGAGACCTTGACTCCTTGCCTTCCCCACATTCTTGGTTCTATTGATTTGATTTCCTTTTTAAATCACTTGTCTTCTGTTTTATTCCCTAACCATCCTTTTCAACTTTACCACTACTGCATCTATAATGATTTAGACTTAACTATAAGGTCACTGGTTACTTGAATATTATGTCTTCCCTTTTTAAAAATTATTTGCTTTAGTTCATTTGTTTTTTGACTGGAATACTTTCTTGAGTAATGTTTTTAAGAAGAGTTATGGGAAGTATACTTGCATGTCCAGAAACAGTTTTCTGTTTGTTGTTTGTTTCTCTATGTGAATAAGAGTTTGAGTCAGTTCTTTTTCCTTAAGTATTTCTAAAATATTACAGTATCTTCTAGCATTTTCTTGAATTTTCATCAGCTTCAATCTCTTCTTGAATTCACTTTATATAGATATTAGGTTTCTTGCTTCTGTGTTCCAGGTTACTTATTTTTTTCATTTAGATTTTCAATATATTTTGAACACCGTGACTTTAATTTCCACGAACTTAAAAAAATTTTTTTTCTAAATTAGCTTGTACTTATTTTATGGATCCTATGCCCTATTAATTCACACTAAAGATAATAGTTATTATTTTAAAACTCTTCTATTTTTTGCATTAACTTTTGTTAGAGACCACTTGCTCTAATTACCCAAGTTATTTCTATGTCTTTAACCTGCCTAATTCTACTCATATATATAAATTCAGATCTGTAGTGACTGATTTGTTCCTGGTTGGGAATCACTCTGAAGTCATGAAGGTCTCTTTTCTGGGCAGGTGGTCCCCAAGGGCCAGGTGAGCGGCTGGGGCTCTGAGATCAGGCTTTGCCCTGTGCATAATGAATGGGCAGGACATGCCAACTAGTAGATACCTTTCAGGGTGTGCTGGTCAAAAACAGACTAATAAGCTAGGATGCCCATAAACAAGCCGATTCTGGGATACCAAATCTCCAACTTGACTGTCTTGGTCCACAGCAAAGACTGAAAACAGAAGTATACAGAACAGTTTCATTGCTGTAAAAATTCTTTTGCGTGGCCCCTTTGTAGTCATTGGAAGCAACCCTGTCTTCTCCCCTAACTCCCTGGTAACCACTGATCTGCTTTCCTTCCCTATAATTTAGCCTTTTCCAGAGAATCATGTACATGAAATTAAACAATTAGGTAGCCTTTGTGTGTCTTCTTTCAGTTAAAAAATGCATTTTAAGAGTCATCTCTGCTATTGCCTGAATCCGTGACTCATTCCTTGTTATTACTGAGTAGTATTTCATTGGATAGGTGTACCACTGTTTATCCATTTGCCTGTTGAAGGACATCTTGGATATTTCCAGACTGGAGTGATGATGAATAAATCTGCTATAAACATTTGTGTACAGGTTTTTGTTTAAATATAGGTTTTAATACACTTGGGTAAATACCTAGAAGTGGGATTGCTGGATGGTTTGGTAAGAGTATGTAAACTTTATAATAAACTGTCAGACTTTCCCAAAGTGGGTGTACCATTTTGTATTCCCACTGGAAGTGTTTGTAGCATCCAGTTTGATATCTTAAAATTTGAATGATCTGTATTTAACTGTTCCCAGATTTAAGATATTAAACACTATCTGTCGTAGGGTTTATTCTTTTGAAACTACTCTTAAGTAAAACACTTGCTAGGACACACAAAAATATGTCATAAAAGACAAATGATAAATTGCCCTTAAAAATTGAAAACTTTTCTCTTTAAAAGATATTTTCAAATAGATGAAAAGGCAAGGGCTTCCCTGGTGGCACAGTGGTTAAGAATCCACCTGCCAATGCAGGGGACACGGGTTTGAGCCCTGCTCTGGCAAGATCCCACATGCTGTGGAGCAACTAAGCCCACGAGCCACAACTACTGAGCCTGTGGGCCGCAACTACTGAAGCCCGTGAGCCTAGAGCCCATGCTCCGCAATAAGAGAAGTCACCACAATGAGAAGTCTGCACACCGCAATGAAGAGGAGCCCCTGCTCACCGCAACTAGAGAAAGCCCGCTCACAGCAACGAAGACCCAATGCAGTCAAAAATAAATAAATAAAATAAATGTATAGGAAAAAAAAAAAAGAAAAGGCAAGCACAGACTGGGAGAAACTATTTGCGAAAGATATATCTGATAAAGATTGTATCTAGAATGTATAAAGAACTTTTACAACTCAATAAATAATAAGAAAACAAAAAACCAATGAAAATGGGCAAAATAGACATTTCACTGAAGAAGATACATATGGCAAATAAGAACATGAAAAGATGCTCCACATCATTACTATTCCATTGAGAAATGCAAACTAAAACTGTAGGGTATCACCACCCAACCACTGGAATGTCTAAAGACTGACAATATTAACTGTTGATGAAGATGTGGAGCAGCTAGAACTCTCACTTATTGCTGGTGGGAATGTAAAATGTTACAGCCATTTTGGAAACATTTTGGTCCTAGAAACAACCCAAATGTCTGTCAGCAGGTGAATGAATATGTCTGTATAATAGATATGATTTAGCAAGAAAGGAACAAACTACTGTTACATGTAACAACAGGGAAAAATCTCAGTTATGCTGAGCAAAATAAATTAGACACGAAAGTACATACATATTTCACTTATATGTTAACTCTAGAATAAAGGACAATCTGATTTATAGTGACAGCAAGCAGATCAGTTTTTTCCTGGCACAGTGAGTGGATGGGTGATTGGGAGAATAGAGATATTCTATATCTCGGTCCTGGTGGTGGTTGCATTGGCATATGTCTTTGTCAAAACTCATTGAACTGTACACTTAAAATGGAGTACATGTTTTGGAATGTAAATTATACCCCAAAGTTAATTTAACAGTATTACGCCATTTTAACTAATGGCTCTTTTAGCTTGAATGGCTAGCAGTGACATACCTATGACCTTGTACTTGGATTTTTGTTAAGAAGGCTAAATAAATTCAGTATATTTTTATTAGGTAAAATGCTCTTTATTTTAATGTACAAATGTATAGTTAGTATTTGGCTAAAATAAACTCACATTTACTTTATGGTTTTAATAGCTAGAGAGAGATTGTTTTCTCTCTTTAGTGTGTCCATTAAAATTATCTGCCACCAGATATTCTTAATTTTTAATACTGTAGGTTTTAGTTAAATATACATTGTGTGTCTGCTAAAGGTTTAGGGTTATTATAGTTCTTCCCATTCAGATGGTTTATTCTTATTCATCATTAAACAATTAAGGAACATGTAAAATAGAGATAATATAGCATTAGTGACATTTGTAAGTAAGGTACTTTATAGTGTCATACCTGTGTAATTAGAAACATGTCCCTCTTTGTCACTCGTGAGATAGTATCTTGGGTAGGAAGAGGGTTTCCAGATCTATTGTATCAGAAAATCACCATTCATTTATCCTACAGTTGTGTGTGTGTGTGTGTTTTTAACATTGACTCCTTAATTCCTTTTTCTTGCTACTAAAGATTGCTTATGAAATAGTTCATAAGTTTAGATATGCTTGTTAAAGTCTAGGAAAGAAAGAGGAGAAATAAAACATTCTGTAGCACTAACCATTGTCAATTCCTAGTTTAAATTGATTCTAAACCTCCTTTGTTTTCTGACAAGTTTATTCCTAGTTTCACTGGTTAGGCACTTCCTGCTTAGTCCTCACCATTTGTTCATTAACTCAGCAGAAATTTTGAAGAGCCCACTGTGTTCCATACTTTTTGTATTTTCAAAGCTGACCTTGATTCCTGGAAGAGAAATGGATACTGTTTACCTCTTTGGTTTTCAAGATTTTTCCCTGGCCTTTAGGTTTTTCTTCCTGGTTGGTTCCCTTGCCTTCTCCTTCTGCTTTATATGCCTGGATTTTCAAAAAGCCTTGAAGCTGGATAGGAAGCTCTCTTCTCTCTGTTCATCCACATGGTTCAGTTAAGAACTCAGCCTGTTTATTCTATATTGGGGCCTTGTTGGTTAAAAAGTATAGTCATAATAAAAATGTTTCAACTGGAGGAGAATTTACTTAGAGGAAGAGAGAAATGTCAAGTAATAATATTCAACCCCCAATAGTCTCCTTCCTGACACTGTCATATTTTTTCAATATAGTACATTGTAAGTAATTAAGGGATGCTTTTGTTAAGACTTTGCTTCTCCTTAGCATATCTAATACCTGAACAATATTAACCTGTCATTTTACCCTTACTCTTATATTATTGCCTCTCTTGGCCTGTCTCTTTTCTTTTGCTTGAGGTTATCCCTTTTTTTTAAAAGAACTTCTTTTTCATCCATAGTTTTTCCAGTTCTCCATAATCACCGTATGTTAAGACTTAACAGAGATTTGGAGTGTTAAAAAAAATCATCATATTTGAGAGAATAGCTTTCTTTTACCTCTCTAATCATCTCTTTCATGAATCTTTTTTTAATTTCAATCAAAGTTTCTTTGTGGCCAAGGTCAGGTCTTTTTACGTATTCAAGGCTGCTTTTGTACTAACAGAAATTAGTACAAAAAGTTACCACTTTTTTACATTCTCTTTGAACAGTAAAATTTCAGTATATATACTATTCCTTATTGGAGGGCTTCAAGGAAGGTCATACATTTGGTTCTTACCTATTGTGTTTCCGTTTTTCTTACCCATTTCCCCCCTCTTTTTCTCTATATCAAGATATGGAACTTTTTTTGCTTCATTTTTTGGTCTACATGTGCCTTATATTGAAGGGTTTTATTTCTGTGTCTATTTTAAACTTATTTATTTTAATTCTCTTCTGCCGTCTACTCTGCCAGTCTCCAAAAAAATGAATAAATGTTTATTGAGTATATATTGGCATGTGCTAAGCCCTAAAGATATAGTTCTAATTAAGACACATTCTTAGAACTTGAGGGGTTTGTAGTCTATTAAGGTAGAAAAAATATCTCAGCATGTAAGAAATGGCACACAAACTGTAAGAGCAAGGAAAAAGCGGGCGGTGGATAAGGTCTGAACCTTAAAGATGAGTAAGAGGGTGCCAAGCAGAGGAAGAGCAAGGGAATTCCAGAGCCACGCAGCCTCAGTGGGAGACTTGAAGATGCTGAGGTGTGAAAGCACAAGTGCAGTTGAGGCCGTGGTAGAGGTTCTGGTGGGTCTACAGGAAGGGTGGGGTGTGTAGAAGTGGAAGGGACAAGGAGAAGACTGGTCCAAGGTAGGTGGGAGCTTCTCATGTATCATGTTATCAAAAAGACAGCCTTTCTTTAATGGGACCTCTATATATTTTAGAAGAATGAGGAGGGAGAAGACCCAGAGAGGAGACAGAAGTTACCAGAGGGGTGGGAGGAGATAGGAGAGCATGTGGTGGCGTAGAAGCCTACAGGGGGCAGGCCAGGGAAGGGGGCTGGTTATGTCAGCTGCTGCACCAAGTTCAAGTGTAATTCCATTCTTTTCTTGATTGATATTTTCCTCCATTCCCTCGTGTCTTGATGTCTAGACTCAACTAGAAAAGTCCTTTCCTTAAAGCAGTGTCTCTTGATTGGTTTCATCAGGATTCAGAAATGACAGCACTTAAAGTTCAGCGTTTTTTCTTGATCTGTTACCACATTACGCCTTTTATGACATTTTGGTAACATCCTGCAAGGCTGCCGAAACCCTCGTTTTCTTCTATCACTTCATTGACACATCTCTGTGGGCTATTTTACAAGTAAGTATCGTGTTATGACTTGCCTTTAGTGTAGGACTCTGCCTTTTTTGCCTGGCCTTTTTATCTTTCCCATATCTTTTGACTTTAATATAAGTTGAGAATCCTCTTTGGAGTTTTAAACTTGTTTTCCAGGTTATTCCATCACACCATGAACCTAGGCTTTCGAGTTCATCCCAACTGCCTCCTTTTGTTGATTTCGTAAAAAGCCCTTTTCCTTCCTCCTCTTTCCTCTGCCATCTTCTCTGCAGTTCCTGCCATCCTGCTTCTCTCCGCCTCATCGACTCCCCATCTCACTTCAAATCTCAGTAGTAAACATATGTTCTCCCTTGTCTATACCTCTTAATTTCTCTTTTCCACTGTTATTGCTTTCTCTGTAATTGTATTGTTTAACTTCATTAAGCATTTTATAATATGAAAGATGTGGTTGAAAATAAAGTTGCATTAAAATAAAATCATGTCGTATAAAGCAAGTTGTTTCCCAAGGTGTATGAAAGTCTCCTGATGCAGGTTAAAATGGCTGTTGTTTTGTATTCCTTGATTGTGCTAGTATAAAATTTCAGTGAGTTGTGGGGAATTTCTTACTTCGTAATCATTGTTGACAATTGATTAGATAAAATAACTTGTAAAATAAAGATCACCCTATTTCTATTTCAGACTTTTTGTTAAATAATATTTTTATGTATTGTGAGAATCTTTAAAATTAATGTAGCTTTTTTTTGTTTTGCTCAAATGTTTTATTGCCAAAATTATTTGAAAAGCACATTTAATATATTACAGACATTTCACTGTAAAAATGATCCTTGTATAATGTAGCTTTTTGAATGAACTGGAAAAGAAAGGTATATACCTCCCAAAAGGTATATCTTACAGTCACCCTCTTGGACAAATTTAGTGTACCAGACTAATATTTGTTTATTTGCACCAGGTGGGAAAAATCATTTTGTCTTTGAATTCCATTCTCCTTCCAAAGGGGAGTTATTGTATCTTTTGCATTTGGTTCACTGCCCATTGGGATATTCACTGGTTATCACAAATTGCCTCAATGCCTTGGCAAAAGTCCAGATAGTACATGGACAATTTAAACTTCTGCATTGGTCGTTGTTGCCCACATGAGTCCTGAAACTGTGGCTCTATTCCCTTTTTCAGCTTCATTTCCCAGGGAAAAGTAGAGTGAGCTATCCTTTCTTCTCCATATGTTCATCCCCACCCCCCAAACACTTTTATGTGTCATCTTAGTTGACTGGAAAGGAGTTTAGAATCAAGAAGGATGTTAATTATGGGTTTACACATTTCCCTTTTTTATTTCTATGCCGTGTTTGTTTTCAAAAACAGGTTTTAACTTCATTACATTTTTCCAAATAGTATGGCTGGAAAAAGAATAAATATATTTGCTTTTCCAGTACTTTTTTTCCAGTGCTTTTTTTTTTTTTTACACTGCTTTTCCTTCTTTTAAAATTTTTGGTCATTTTAGCTTTATCTCACAAAAAATTAACTCTAAAGATTATTGTTATCCACAGTTGGAAAAAATCAAGCATCCATTTACATTTCTCTTCTCTACTGAGAAGTTTGAACTTCTTCATATGTAAATGTGAAAATGTAAACTTCATGTGTAAATGTAAACTTCTTTATATGTTATAAAGTTATAATTCACTTTTACATATATTACTTCAGTGCAAAATTTTACTTAACTTTAACAACAGCTTAAACATGATATTGCCCACACGACAGTCTTGCTGTTTTTGATATTATCCCATAATCTATGATGGTAAAAGCTAGCTGGGAAACAGTTGAAAAGTTCGTGGCTCGGTAGGTCAAATAGAATTTGTCTTTCACAATTTGTCTCAACCTTTTTGCCAAGAATGATTGTGAATATTCCCATGAATGATATCTTATTTTGCAGATGTTTCTTTGGTTTTATAAAACTATTACTTTCTGATAAATGCAGTTTTATAAAGAAAGTAAAAGGAGCTCAGTTGCAGCAATTTATAGACTGTGGAGGGAGAGGTGATGTCCATAGATTATACAGTCAGACCCATCCATCCACCTTGGCAGATGGGTTTCTGTCCTTCCCTTAAAGATTTCCAGGAATAAAACATCCACAGTCTTCCAAATTAGCTGAGCTGTCAATTGAGTTGGATACTTGTACATTATTCTTTATTTCATAAATTTCATTTTTGCAGTTTAAATTTGCTTCATTAATTCTCTTTTAAGAAAGAGATGGGCCAAGTCACTTCTTCAGAAAATTATACTTCTTAATTTACCTGGGGGCCTATTTTGAAATAAAGTGTATGTGGTAAAAGAAAGAGCTACTTCATTTCAGGTTTTGGTGTTAAAGGTTTGATATTTGTGCATTGGTAAATTTTTTTATTTGACAGATTTATACTTGTGGTAGGTGAAATGTCTGAATAAAGAGGTGATATTCTAGATGATTATTTTCCCCACATTTATAACCTGTCCTATACTTCAGCCCTTGGTGTTGTATGTCCTGAGGTGAATCTGATTTGTCAACTCATGATATGTCAGCATTAGAGCATGTGCTGCAGAAACTCCTTATTTATTTTAATACATGCTTTGTTAGTCTTTTCAGAAAAACTCTCGTTCAGAGTGTTCTATTATTTCTTGTTTTTAGGGTGCAAGTTCTTCCATTTAGTGCGTCTGCCTACTGACTGTACGTCCCTGTGATTCATTTTCTTTTACGGTCTGTAAGTTTGTACTGTGATGCATCTTTAGTAAGGGTTTAGTCAGTCTCGTGTTGTGGAAGCATCCCTGCAAAGAGGTTCCCATCTGCCCCTACCAGTTCAGGACCACTCTTTCTTTTTAGATCTTTTGGCTTAGGGATGGTGTAGGGATTCTCAGCCATGAAGACAGTGTGAATTTAGGCCCACACTCTGCGTGGTACACGCCTAACAGGGTTCTGATTTCCCTCCGGTGACTTTCCGCCAATGCCTAGGTTGATGTCAAGTGTCCTTTGGCTTCCTGGCCGGTGAGCTAAGTTTTCGTGTTCCTGGTTTTACAGATAGGGTGATTTTTCCTGAATTTGGCTTTATGAAGTTTCTTCCAGATGTGACCTGTGGCTTGAAATAACCTCTCTGCATGCGTGTTAGAAAGTCCCCTTATTACAACCACTAAGACCCATAATTGGTTCCCTGACTCATATTACCTTCAGTTCCTGCTCTCCGCGCTTTGACTTTCCTCTTTGTTTCTCACAACTGTGGGTTTTCCTCACTTGTTTCTAACTCAGCTCTTTATTTACTGTTTTGCTGGTTGTATTTTGTCAGGCATTTCAGTGTGTTTGGATCTGGCTGGGATTGAGAGGAAGAGGATGCTTTATCTAATTTTAAATTATTTTAGATTTGTATAATTTTTTTGTTTGCTCATCATCTTTCTGTCTACATGTGACATATTTTGTGCCTACTATGTACTGAGTACTTTGATAAATGAAATCTTTGGCTAGATTCCTTCCTTCAAGAAACTTGGTCCTAATGTGGGCCCTTGTGGAACAAGGGTATATACCTGATACAAAGGTGGTATCAGATAATAAGCCGACTTATGGAATAAAGTGGTTGGAAAAGGAATGTAGAGGTAGAGTTAAAGTAAAATATGAAGGGTGTTTAGAAAGTGAAAGAGTTTACTGCATTAGACAAAAAGAAATGGGTCTAGCTTGAGGAGAGCCTTGAAATGTCAAACCAAGGGATTTAGACTATATCTTGTACGTAAGAACAAAAAGCTGTTAGAGGTTTTGGGTTGGAGAGACGTTTAATGTTTTATAATCTTAGTGTTAACGTTTTGCTCTACTAAAGAAAAGTTGTTTTATTTTCCTTCTTTTACTTAGGAGAAGTTAAACTCAAGACTTTACAGGTAGAAAAATGAGGATGCTTGATTTCCCTGTTTGTGTAGACAAGAGGTTACTAGTCAGTGCAGACAGGGGCCAGGCCTGTGTTGTAAACTAGTAGAGCTGGCTGGTAACAGGAGCGGCCACCAGGCCTCTTCTCACAGGGTTTTCTTGATTGTTAAAGGTTGCAAACTCCTCCAAATTTTAAAAATCACTCTTTGGTCCTAATATATCTGCTGGCATGGTTTGACCCATAAGCCATGGGTTTGCAACCTCTATATAAAAAGGGTTCATTAATAATATGTTTATTACATTCTGTCATAAAATTTTAAAAATATATTAATTATTCAGAATTGTCCACATGATTCAGAAAAATGTGATGTGTTCAATTTGAACGTTCTGTATCTAATAAGTAGCTATTTATCTATGATAATAATCTTGTTGGGATATTTGACTTCCGAAGTCAGAAATAAAAATATTTTCTAAAACTCTTGTCTTACAGGTAAAAGAATGTCATATTTCAACATTTGTACCTGAAATCAGAGTGAATTGTCAGGCCACATGGATGAGTGCCAACCTCTGCATTTCTGGTGTGTATCCTGTGACCATTCTATCTGGGGTGAGTGATTTCTAAGAGTAGCTGGCAACAAACCAGATGCCAGCCAGCCATGGACTACCCTCACAAATAATGCTAGGGGTTATAAATTAAACACTGTCTGGTGATGTGTGATGTGTAAGGCAGTTAATATAGTTGGTCTGGATTAACTCTCAGCTCCAGAAAACTATATTCCCATAATGTGAAATCTGTACTTAGCATGTTCAGAAGTGAGTCATAATTAACAATAGGGAATCATTTGTTAAAATGTGAAGTTATAAAATGCCTAAGATCCTTTTGGATTTACAGCAGTATTTTAGTGGTTCCCTGTATATTTTAAATAATTTTAATTTTAAAAGTTCAAGGACTTAGTATTTCTTGAAGGATAGTTATAATTTTGCATAACATAGGTTTTTTTGGGTCATACATCTGCCATTGCCTTATAATATCAGTTTTGATTCCCATATAGCATAAAATTGTGTACATTTTCAATGTTCAGTTTTCTTAAAAGTACATTAGATAAATTATACCAGAGAGTCTCATTTACGTGAATGTTGTTGTTTTCAGTTTCATTCTGGGAAGTTACATTGGGTAAAAAGCCTGTTTATTACCTTATCCATGCATTTTTCTGTTTATTTAAATTATTTTACTTCAACAAGCCATTCATTTTTTTAGAACATCCTTCAGAGAGTTCACGCATCTTACCGAGGACACCTGACCTTTTGAAGCTTCATAATTCACACCTAGATGCCACCAGTCTTTCCCATGTTAACAGTTCTGACTATGTTTTATTATATGTGCCTTCGGCGCCGAGCCAGGACAGCTACAAGAGGAGAAATGATGAACAGCCATAGAACTATAGAAGCAAACAGCCGGACTTCCCCTCTCAATGCAGAGCTGGTCCAGTATGCCAAAGAAGTAGTGGATTTCAGCTCCCATTATGGGAGTGAGAATAGCATGTCCTATACCATGTGGAACTTAGCAGGTGTACCAAACGTATTCCCGAGTTCTGGTGACTTCACTCAGACAGCTGTGTTTCGAACGTATGGTACATGGTGGGATCAGTGTCCCAGTGCTCCTGTGCCATTTAAGAGGACGCCGCCTAATTTCCAGAGCCAAGACTATGTGGAACTTGCTTTTGAACAACAGGTGTATCCTACAGCCGTGCACGTTCTGGAAACCTATCATCCTGGAGCAGTCATTAGAATTCTAGCTTGTTCTGCAAATCCCTATTCCCCAAGTCCACCAGCTGAAGTCAGGTAAGACTCATTTTTTTAATGACCATGTTCTATGGCTGAAAGGTTGTGGTGGTTTTAATACTGGAGGTCTTTTTTCACTGGAAGCATTCTCTTAAGTCATTTAAACAAATTCGATTTTTAAAATGTTCCTTAGTTTTCTGATAGGGAAAGAAAGGTTAGACATATGCAATGTAATGCATTCTTTATACCTATAAAACCTCACACCATAATAATCATGGATTGTGAGATTTGTGTGTGAATTTACTATAAATGAAAAGCACGATTTGAACTAATTGGGACATGGGCCAATCTGAGAAGTTAGTTGGAAATATGATTTCTAACATATTTTCAGACAGGCATCATATTGCTGCTTTTAAATACTTGGAGTAACTCAAAGTCGACCTACAGAGTGACACTTTAGAGGAAGTCCTTAGGGGATTAGCTTTAATCTTAGGTGGATGTTTTTGTAACAAGTATATTCATTTAAAAATAAATGCTGGGGACTTACCTGGTGGCACAGTGGTTAAGAATCTGCCTGCCAATGCCGGGGACACGGGTTCAAGCCCTGGTCCAGGAATATCTCACATGCCACGGAGCAACTAAGCCTGTGCGCCACAACTACTGAGCCTGCGCTCTGGAGCCCACGAGCCACACCTATTGAAGCCCACATGCTACAGTTACTGAGCCTGTGTGCCGAGAGCCTGTGCTCCGCAACAAGAGAAGCCACTGCAATGAGAAGCCCGCGCACCGCAAGGAAGAGTAGCCCCTGCTCGCCGCAACTAGAGAAAACCCACGCGCAGCAATGAAGACCCAATGCAGCCAAAAATAAATAAATTAATTAATTAAAATAAATAAATGTTGCCTTAAGTGTTCATGCATTCTCCCTAAAGGCGCTCGCTCTCTCTCTCTCTCATTTCTGTAGTTCAGCCTCCTGATTTTTTAAAATATAATTATTTGACTAGGTAATATATTCACATGGTTCAATAATCTAAAAATTACATAATGCAGTCTTGCATGTACCCTGTTCTCCATGTGCCTCGGACCCACCCCTCCCTCAAAGAAACCACTTTTATCCACTTCCTTTGCATTGTTCCAGAGTTTCTTTATGCAGATACAAGCAAATACAAATGTATTTATTTTACTTTTCTTTATACACAAAAATAAGCACACTATTTGCATTGTTCTGTACCTTATTTGTTTCACTTACTGGTGTATATTGTATCTTTTCATGTAAGTGCAAAGAGAGCTTCATTATTCTTTTCTACAGTTGCAAGTAATGCAGTGTATGTGTACCCCAACTTATTAACAACTCCCCTATTGATGGGTTCTTAGTTGTTTCGATACTTTTGCTATTATTAATATTAATGCAGTGAATAACCTTGCCATGAGTCACTTCGCATGTGTGCAAGTATATCTGTGGGATAAGTTGCCAGAAAGATTGCTGGGCCAAGGGTCTATGTATTTGTAATTTTAATACGTAGTGCCAAATTTCCCTCCAAAGAGGCTCTCCTATTTCTATTCCCACCAGCAACGTATGTGCATGCATGTTTTCCCGAAGCCTCACCTACAGAGTGTTTTAATAAATTTTAGCATTTTTGTCAATTTGTTAGGTGAAAAATGTTAGGGGAAAAATGTTATCTCATGTTAACTTTCATTTGAAATGCTTTTATCATCTCTGAGGTTGAATATCTTCTCATGTTTAAGAGCCGTTTCTATTTCCTTCTCCTTGAACTGTCTGTCATGTTATTTGTCCATTTTTCGATTACTTATTGATCTTATCAGTTTTTAACCTTTATATTGCTTGATTCATTCATTAAGTACTTGAGTGTCTACCATGTGCTAAAGCATTGTTCTGGGTATTGAGCATACATTAGTGAACAATGAACAAAATAGACAAAAATCTCTGCCCTTCTGAGCTTATTCTAGCCCAAGGGCAGTCTGCGACACCTGTTAAACTGTAGGAGCCCAGCTGCCTGTGGAGGAGTGAGGGTGCAGATCACGTTGCATCTAACACACTGCTTCCTTGAAGTCCCTGTCCCCTCAACTCCCAGGGAGCACCTCCCAGTCTACCAGGAAGCAAATGCAGAGTACAGCTCAACTCAAGCTGGAGACTGCTGGTATCTTCTTTATCTGTTCTTATCAGAACGATTTTGATAATTCATTGTGAACAGTATTATTAATGGGTCAGTTTTTTTTTAAAAACAGGAAACCAGCATCCTTTAATATACAGGCTTTTTTTCCTGAGGAGAAAAAAAAGTACTTTGAGTAGGATCCTTTCTTATGGGAGAATTGTTTCATTGGACTCTGTCATTGTTTGCCTCTTTCCTACAAAGCTATCTAGTTTTTTTCTAAAAAGATGAACCAGTATGGGGATAAGATCCATGCAACGTGTAATGTCTTTCCTCTGATCTAAAACTTAATGTCTGCAGAACTGATTTTGGGTATGAATCTTGCTCTTGGGTTCCTAGCTGAGAGCTGTAGTGCGTGATTGTGATTAAAGTGACAGCTTTATTTATAGATGTAGCTCTACTTTGCCTAACTGATTTTTAGCCTTATTCCACAGAAAATAAGAGAATAAGAGAAAAAGAAGCTAACCAATATATATTATTGCAGAATAAAAGAGGGCCTTTTAAATTGTACTGATTATGAAATCAGTTTCAGTGTTTAAAAAACTTGTTAGAAAATACCAAAAAAGAAAATATATATATATATTAAAAAAAAAACCCAGTTCTTCTGCCCAGATTCAGTAACTGTTAACGTTTTGGTGAATTTCTTTAGACAATCAGAAACACTGATTGAACACCTTCTCTGCCCACTCACTGCCAGGAACAAAACAGAGCCAGACAGAGGTGGGTCTTGTTCTTTGAGTTTTACAGGCCAGCCTGGAAGAGGGCCGTGAGATTGCAGGGTGCATGTGCTGGCAGAGGGGAACACCTAACCTGTGGGGCTCCGAGGAGTCCTCCCAGAGGAAGTGACTTAACTGGGACCTGAGGGTTGAGTGAAGCTTTAGTTTGAGTATGAAAGGTGGAGAGAGAATACCACATGCAAAGGTGAAACCATGAGGTGAGATCTTGGTGTTCTAAGAAGTGAGGAAAGCCCCAGAGTGGAGAGAACAAGCTGTTGAAGGGCCACAAGCTTTGGGATTTCATAGAGCTCTTGGATCCAGTTTCCCAGAAGCAGACCTTGAGAGGACTATGCCTCTACCAAAGATTTGTTAAGAAAGTGCTCCTGGAGAAACTGGTAAGGAGTGGGGAAGATAAGGGAGTGGGGAAAGCACTGTAGGGAAGGGAAGAAGTCAGGCCAGGATGCAAAGCCCTGTGACATCCCAGTCAGCCTGGAGGCACAGTGGCCCGGGAGCTGGGCTCTGATGCTCCTGCCTGTCTGTCTTGGGCTGTGGGCTGGGGGAGTGGGAAGGGGGGATGGAAGTCTTCCAGGCACGTGCCACTCTCAGGATGAAGCGGCTCTGGGAACCTATGTAGATCTCTGTAGAAGGCTACAGGTGGGAGCCCTTAGGAGCAAGCCCGCACATCTGGGACATGGGCACCAGACCTACCAGGAGATCTAAGCAGAGCACAGGTAGAGAAAGTCAACTCCAATAAACTGGTAAACATAATGGTATTGATAATAAAAGTTAGAGAACTGATTTAGGGTTGTCAGGTTATTTACTTTGCTACCAACATCATTCTTCATCACTATCATTTCATAAAAGAAACCCCAGTTTATACTGAGAAATTAGCATGCTCAGAATCTCGAATAAAGAGCGGTTGGCAACTTACGTGTATATGTGTGCATATCTTTATATATACCAATGTATTCTTTATTTTTCACATTTAATCATGGAAAGCTCTATCACACACTGTGGTTTAGGAACCACTGGACTGTACTGCCTATTACTTTAATTAATTGCATACGGTTTTATTTCTCCCTTAGGAGTTAGCAAATAAGGGAGTGTGTTGGAGTAGCTCAGGAATTTATGGGAAATGAACTTGTCCCAGAACATTTAAAATTTAAAAGCAATCTTTCTCCATTTTGTCTGATTGCATTTCTTTGTTCAGTGAGTGAGGTAGGAAAGTTACAGGTAGTTCTGTAAGATCTCAAAAGTCTTCTGACTTCAGGCCTAGTGCTCTACTAAGAGAAAAGAAAAAAGGTAGTATAGAGTGTCCTGGTTCTGAGTATAAGATCTTAATAGATGCTTGTGTAAGAGTCAGAAAAAAGCCTAGTGCAGGGTTACACATTGGAAGAGACACAGAAAAAAGAGGAGGAAGAGAATGACAAATTGAGGTCATATTAAGGAAGCCTACTGGAATGAAGCTATTTGGGGATAAAATTTAGTGGTGTGGATTTTTTTTTTTTTGAGTGTTGAAAGCATTTTCACTACATAATATTGAAGTTAAGAAAGCAGGGAGAAAGAAAGTGGCCGTCACAGAAGTTGCCAAAGGAAGTTGCTTAAGCAATGATTTCGCGAATTGGTCATAGTCTGGTCCCCTTGACTTTGTGAGTCAAGAAGCATGACTTTGTCATTTAAGTCAGAAATGATCAGACCCTTTATAGGTTAGTTCTTTTTAAAGCAGATGCCACTTTGTTAGTTACAATCAGGGACAGGCTGGGAAGCAGGGAGTGAGTAGGTATACCTATGAGAGTACTTTAATTTTATTCTAGTTTGTTTTCCTATTCTATCCCTTCACTTTCAGCAGGTAAAATGGAACAGTGTTGGCAAGAGAACTTTCTTCTTGCTGGTTACTAGATGTGCTTACTAACCAGGAGGAATTTTGTTTATAGGGAAGCTCTCTGCATCCATGTGCCTGGCTTCCAACCTGAATATGTTAGAAAACTTGCTTTCTCCGGTTTCCGTTGATGAACGTGTCTCTTCCTCTCTTGTCTACCTGCTGCTTCCTGGGAGCCCTAGAGAGACGTTCTCAGTGAGTAACAACAGGTCAACAGTTACAGAGACAGAGTGCTTTGTGTCCAAGCACGGGACATATAGTAGGCATTCAGAGCAATCAACAGAAGGAGAAATAAGTGGGCTGGTAAAGAGAATGCTGGTTACCAACCCAGAATTAAGGACTCCAAGTGCAGACAAAGCGCAGCCTGATAGGGATTCCATGCTGAATTTTGCACATGATACTGTAGATTTAAAATACTTACAAAGGACATTAGTGTTTGTCAGATTTGTCCAGTAGATGAATACAGTGTGTGGGCATATATAGTCAGCACATAAATGTGCAGACTACAAAGGCCATGACTTAAAGCAGTTTAATCTCATCAACACTGTTCTGGGTCTAGAGGATTAAGAGTCAGGGCTATCTCATGGAAAATTGTGTGTGTATGTGTACACACATGCATGCACATGTGCATTTGCTTGTATTTGCTTATTTTCACTGACTAGTTTTTTAAATTCTGGCATTAATTTTCTAAAATAAAAAGATTGGCATAGGAAATATAGCCATTATTTTATAATAAATTTAAGTGGAATATAATCTGTAAAAATATTGAATCACTGTGTTGCATACCTGAAACTATTATAATATTGTAAATCAACCATACTATAATTTAAAAAAAAGATATTGGCATATTCTCTTGTTGGGTAATGTAGATATCTTTCTCTTTCTAACTTTAAAATAATATATTCTAGTTCTATTAGAATTTTAAACAAAATCACCTTAATACAGATGATACCCCCAAATCAATTTGTATTGGTCTCAGAGTTAATGTTAATTTAATTCAACTGGCCACCGACCTATAAAATAATTTTTCCATCTTTTTACCACTTTTCTTTATTACTTCTTAGGTTATCAAGAAAAATCAAAATAAAATATAAGTAAACTAATGATACTTGAATTTTTTTATGTTTAGACATTTAAAAATATTTCTAATAACTGATAAGGTTTGATATTTTTCAACTTTAAGAATGCTATCATATTTAAACTTATGATATATGTATAACTAAATATATAATGTTTATGCTATATAAAGTCAGAAGCAAAAATGATGCTAACATAGCATTAAACTTTTAAACATGCTAGAAATGTTAAGGAAGTCATTTTAAAGCATCATCTTAACCTTGTCCATTCTGCAAGGTAGAGAGAGAGAGAGAGGACTTTAATAGATTAATACATTATTACAATAGAATATTTGTGCTCTAATCAGTGCTTGTTTTTAAGTTTGTTTTATTTATAATTTTATAATGTAATTTGCATTGTAATACAAGTCAGGCTATACATAAAGAACATGTTTTGTCTGTATCTTTATTTATTGCAAAGAACCTGGCAGAGGTGATTTCTATATTACATTTTCAGTGTTTCTGTTAAGGCTCATAAAAACTTCTCATTGAAGCTAAACAATAAAATAGGCTGGTTTAGTCCACATGTGTTGTGAACCAGTACAGGCAGTTATTTCACAGGGTCCTGAGTGGTCCTTGTTTCTTGGACATGAGACATTCCTCCAACATCATCTCGTGTCATTTTCCAGCAGCAACAAAAGGATGAGTAAAACCAAAATTTGAATTTTCTCATACCTTCCACCATTTACCCCAGGATTCTTGGAAATGTACTGTCCAAAATTAGGAATGCGTTTTCCCACGAACATGGTTTTAAATGTTTCATACTTCTATTCCTGTATAGCTAGCTCTGTTTAACTGTGTGGATTTTCAGTAGAGTGTTCAAATCAATTCCATTGTTGGAAACCCTAAAGGTTTTTGCATTTAGGCTTTGGGGGCACTTCTTAGGTCTAGGCTGGCATTCCAAATTTGCTTTTCTGCCTTGTCACAGAAAGTGAGAAGATGCCCAGCTAGCTTTCCTTTCCTCCTTAAATCTGCCACAACCTGCTCTGTTCCTTAGAACTCTTCCCCTGCCTCCCAAGATTGGATATAGAGAGGGACCAGTCTCTCCATTCCTACTTTCAGGTTGTCTCTGAATACAAATACTCACAGGTTCTTTATATGTTTGATGGGTTTTATTCCTAGTTTTCAGGAGAGAAGTAGCAAATCTAACAAATAATGGGGTGATTATAGGGTTCTGTTAACTGCAAAAGTCCTACTGTTACGGTTAGTGATATGTTTACTGGAATCCCATTGAGTTTCTGCCTTATGCTTTTATTCCTAAAGGTAGAAATTACCAAACTTCCCTTCTCCCAAGAGTGGTGCTATATGCCTTTCTTGCCCCCATCTTGGCCTAAAGACCATTATGGTACTTGTATGTCGATGACTGCTATAGTCTCAGCTCAGATTTCTCCCCTGAGTTTCATACTCTTTTGTCTATTTCAGTTCCCTAAATGCCTTGCTGTAATCAGTTTTTACCTGGATCTCAATAGGCCATTGGCTTATCAAGAAAAAGAGGGAGAGGACTCAAATCAATAAAATTAGAAATGAAAACGAAGAAGTTACAACGGACACTGCAGAAATACAAAGCATCATAAGAGACTACTACAAGCAACTCTATGCCAATCAAATGGACAACCTGGAAGAAATGGACAAATTCTTAGGTAAAACCTTCCAAGACTGAACTAGGAAGAAATAGAAAATATGAACAGACCAATTACAAGTAATGAAATTGAAACTGTGATTAAAAATATTACAACAAACAAAAGATCAGGACCAAATGGCTTCACAGGTGAATTCTATCAAACATTTAGAGAAGAGCTAACACCCATCCTTCTCAAACTCTTCCAAAATATAGCAGAGGGAGGAACATTCCCAAACTCATTCTACGAGGCCACCATCACCCTGATACCAAAACCAGACAAAGATACTACAAAAAAAGAAAATTACAGACCAATATCACTGATGAATATAGATGCAAAAATTCTCAACAAAATACTAGCAAACAAAATCCAACAATACATTAAAAGGATCATGCACCATGATCAAGTGGGGTTTATCCGAGGAATGCAAGGATTCTTCAATATATGCAAATCAGTCAGTGTGATACACAATATTAACAAATTGAAGTATAAAAAACATATGATCATCTCAATAGATGCAGAAAAAGCTTTTGACAAAATTCAATACCCATTTATGATAAAAACTCTCCAGAAAATGGGCACAGAGGGAACCTACCTCAACATAATAAAGGCCATATACGACAAACCCACAGCAAACATCATTCTCAATGGTGAAAAACTGAAAGCATTTCCTCTAAGATCAGGAACAAGACAAGGATGTCCACTCTCGCCACTGTGATTCAACATAGTTTGGGAAGTCCTAGCCACGGCAGTCAGAGAAGAAAAAGAAAGAATAGGAATACAAATTGGAAAACAAGAAGTAAAACTGTCACTGTTTGCAGATGACATGATACTATACACAGATAATCCTAAAGATGCCACCAGAAAACTACTAGAGCTAATCAATGAATTTGGTAAAGTAGCAGGATACAAAATTAATGCACAGAAATCTCTTGCATTCCTATACACCAACAATGAAAGATCAGAAAGAGAAATTAAGGAAACAATCCCATTCACCATTGCAATGAAAAGAATAAAATACCTAGGAATAAACCTACCTAAGGAGGTAGAAGACCTGTACTCAGAAAACTATAAGACACTGATGAAAGAAATCAAAGATGACACAAACAGATGGAGAGATATACCTTGTTCTTGGATTGGAAGAATCAGTATTGTGAAAATGACTATACTACCCAAAGCAATCTACAGATTGAGTGCGATCCCTACCAAATTACCAATGGCATTTTTTTACAGAACTAGAACAAAAAATCTTAAAATTTGTATGGAGACACAAAAGACAATGAATAGCCAAAGCAATCTTGAGGGAAAAAAACGGAGCTGGAGGAATCAGACTCCCTGACTTCAGCTACAGTAATCAAGACAATATGGTACTGGCACAAAAACAGAAATATAGATCAATGGAACAGGATAGAAAACCCAGAGATAAACCCACACAGCTATGGTCAACTAATCTATGACAAAGGAGGCAAGGATATACAATGGATAAAAGACAGCCTTTTCAGTAAGTGGTGCTGGGAAAACTGGACAGCTACACGTAAAAGAATGAAATTAGAACGCTCCCTAACACCATACACAAAAATAAACTCCAAATGGATTAAAGACCTAAATGTAAGGCCAGACACTATAAAACTCTTAGAGGAAAACATAGGAAGAACACTCTTTGACATGAATCACAGCAAGATCTTTTTTGATCCACCTCCTAGAGTAATGGAAATAAAAACAAAAATAAACAAATGGGACCTAATGAAACTTAAAAGCTTTTGCAAAGCAAAGGAAACTACAAACAAGACGAAAAGACAACCCTCAGAATGGGAGAAAATATTTGCAAACGAATCAACAGACAAAGGATTAATCTCCAAAATATATAAACAGCTCACGCAGCTCAATATTAAAAAAACAAACAACCCAATCCAAAAATGGGCAGAAGACCTAAATAGACATTTCTCCAAAGAAGACATACAGATGGCCAAGAAGCATATGAAAAGCTACTCAACATCATTAATTATTAGAGAAATGCAAATCAAAACTACCATGAGGTATCACCTCACACCAGTTAGTATGGGCATCATCAGAAAATCTCCAAACAACAAATGCTGGAGAGGGTGTGGAGAAAAGGGAACCCTCTTGCACTGTTGGTGGGAATGTAAATTGATACAGCCACTGTGGAGAACAGTATGGCGGTTCCTTAAAAAACTAAAAACAGAATTACCATATGACCCAGCAATCCCACTACTGGGCATATACCCAGAGAAAACCATAATTCAAAAAGACCCATACACCCCAATGTTCATTGCAGCACTGTTTACAATAGCCAGGTCCTGGAAGCAACCTAAATGCCCATCGACAGATGAACAGATAAAGAAGATGTGGTGCATATATACAGCGGAATATTACTCAGCCATAAAAAGGAATGAAATTCGGTCATTTGTAGAGACGTGGATGGACCTAGAGACTGTCCTACAGAGTGAAGTTAGAAAGAGCAAAACAAGTGTATATTAACGCATATATGTGGAATCTAGAAAAATGGTACAGATGAACCGGTTTGCAAGGCAGAAATAGAGACACAGATGTAGAGAACAAACATATGGACACCAAGGGGGGAAAGCGGGGGGTGGGGTGGTGGTGGTGGGATGAACTGGGAGATTGGGATTGACATATATACACTCATATGTATAAAGTAGATAACTAATAAGAACCTGCTGTATAAAAAAAAATAAAATTCATAAACAGTAAATAGGCCATTGGGGCAAGGAAATGAACTGACAATATATTGGAGGGGAAAAAAATTGATATGATTAATAAGCATATGAAAACATTTTAAGTGTTAGTAGTCAGTGAATTATAAATTATGTCACAGAGACCTGGGTCACTGTGAAATTAGAGCTTATTTTTAAAAATAAAGAGTGCTTTCAGTGGTCATTCTTATATACTGTTGGCATAAGCTTCTTTGAAAGCAGTTTGTAGTATGTATTGGGAGACTTAAAAATGTTCTAAATCTTTGACATAAAATCTTTATGTAAAAGTTCTGCTAGCTAAAGTAAATAAGTAGAAATAGAAATATTTATTGAAGTATTTTTGTTTGTGTTTTTAATTTTCTCTGATATATTAGAAAACAATATTAGAGAAATGGTTATTTATGCCATATATTTGAGAATATTATATATCTAATGATGCTATGTTATGAAGAATCTTTAAATAATTTTGGAAAATAATTTTTTAAGAAGACCTATAGAAAGACATGGAATATGAGTTAGGCCTTGAAGAAAAGATGGGCAGATAATTGTAGGTTAGGCATTTCATTGGGAGAGGAAGACAACATGAGCAAACACCTTCGTGTGGAAATAAGTTTATTATCTGGAAAGTAATGATTAACCTGGCTGAAAAGTAGAAGTTCATTTTGAAGGAATAGGAGAAAATGTTATTCACCTGTTATGTGTTAGCCACTTGCTAGGTACTGAGGATACAAGGATGACTAAAAGATGACAATAATGGAAATTTAGGAGAAGGGCATATATGAGACAATTTCATGAAAACTCTGATAAAATTTAATGACTGGATAAAAGAAAATCAAAGAAAATGATAGTTTTGGGACTTTCCTGGTGGTCCAGTGGTTAAGACTCCGCACGCTTCCAACGCAGGGGACGCGGGTTTGATCCCTGGTGGGGGGATCTAAGATTCCACATGCCGTGTACTGTGGCCAAAGAAAAATATAATGAAAGTTTTGAATTTGTATGGCACCAGTAACAGAAACAGAAAAGGGGACCTTCGTGAGGCAAGGTGAGAAGTTTAGTTTCCACAGTTGGTTTAGGGCATGCACACAGGAGTGCTTTCTACTGTGTGCTTTAATACTTCGTGTTTACTTTATCTGTAAAACTGAATGTTGTTCATGTACCTCTGACTACCTATTCCAGTTTTTAACTTACCAAAGTGAAATCTGCCAAAAAGGACTTTCTAGGGAGTTGTAAAAATAATTTAAGTAGTAAAAATATTTTAAGTAATAAGGTCTATGGCATTTAGGTTTTAAATTTTTTTCATGTCCTGGAAACAATTCTTGGTTTGATCCTATCCACCTTGTCTAATGCTTTTGCTTCACACTGTAATGTATTGGGCTGGGCCCCTAACATTAAGGTAACAATAAATCTCATTCCAAACTGTATTATAGGGAAGTTTCTTTCTTTGGCAGATGGGAGATTCTTTGGTCAGAGAAACCTACGAAGGTGAATGCTTCCCAGGCTCGCCAGTTTAAACCTTGTATTAAGCAGATAAATTTTCCCACAAATCTTATACGGCTGGAAGTAAATAGTTCTCTTCTGGATTATTACACTGAATTAGATGCAGTTGTATTACATGGTACAAAGGACAAGCCAGTGCTTTCTCTCAAGACTTCACTTATTGACATGAATGATCTAGAAGATGACTATGAAGAAAAGAATGGATGTGGAATGGACAATCTGAACAAAAAGTTTAGCAGTATTGCCCTCAGGGAAGGGACAAGTAATGGATATTTTGATAAACTACCTTATGAGGTAAGCCAAAGATATTCAGTAGCAATATTGGACATACTATCATTTTAAAATGTTTAGATGTTAATGTTTATTTTGCTAGATGTCAGAGAAATCGGAGCATTAGCAAGGTATACATAATCTGATGTATTGTGTATTTTGATTTTGGAAAGACTAGACAAAATTGTGTTCAGTAACTTCACCACCTTTGTTTTGGATTGACTTTAGTGATTCTGAATAAACTAGTAAATATATGTTATTTTATCACTGATTAACAATAACCAAAATACATAAAGCAATGATAAATTACACTCCACTTTAATTCATAATTACACAGTGTTAATATGGGCAATATGTGCTTAACTTGATACCGGTTATGTTAAAGATGATTTGCTATGAAAAATAAGAGTATTAATAAGACTGTGAGAGAAATGCTTATTCTGTTTAATAGTGCGCAGTTTCTCCAAGTGTCATATAATCTTCTATACTAACTCTATTCTGTATTCTAACTAGCTATGATTTTTGGTCTAGGCAGGTATAGAGTGCCTTTTACCTAAAGTCTTGTTTTCAGTGTGTCACTACAGGGGTGTTTCCAGGGTATATTTAGCACTCCTGGCTCACAGGCCTCAAATGCCATTAGCACACCCCCTGGGGTGGGAGTAGGGCCAGGCATTCCTTCCCCTGCTTAGAAGAGCTGTGTGTGGTTAAAAATAATATAATCAGATCTTTTAAAGAAAATTTTATAAACTTAAACTTTAACCAGTTCAACTATCCCCCTTCCACACTGGTGGGTATTTCAGGTTTCATTGTAATAATACAAGTAGCTTAACTTGCATGGAACAATAAGGTCGCCTCTTGAGTGCCTAACAGGAACTATAATGCCTGTTCAGCATTTCACAATTCAAATGCTATGGTACATCCTGTGAAGTAGCTAAAGTTGCCACATAAAGATGAATTTAAGGATCCAAGGTAATTCAGTCAGTAAGCCATGGAACCAGGATCCAACCCAGGCCTTCTAGGTCCAGTCTTGTGTTATGGAAGGAAGCTTCATAGGTGGACAAGACACCCTGGCCCTTAGAGGGAGGAGGGAGGGAGGAGGGAGGAGGAGCTGAGCTGGCAGAGAGGAGTGTGGGATGTTGACAGCGTTGTTCCCTGGGGCTTCAAGGAGGGTCTGTCCTGGCAGCAGTGGCAGCAGTTCATCTGGAGGAAGCTCACTTCCTTGATTCTTACCCATTTCCTAAAACTACAGTATAGAGATTTAAATTCAGCAAATGTATTTTAAAGAGTTTGTTGAATTTTATCCAGACCTGGTAAAATGCTTAACATATCACATTCAAATGAATAACGGGAACTTCAGGCAAAGGGAAGAGTGTGTCCAAAGGTGAGAAGAAGTGAAACTGTGTGACCTGTTTGGGAACTCCAGTATTTCACTGTGGCTGGAATAGGATTTGATAGCAGAAGCTGCAAGAGATGAACTTGGACACAGGCTCAGGGCTGCCTCGGTGCATCACTGCATAGGCCACCGTCCACACAGATGACAGTGATTGGGACATCCCAGCCCTGGCAGCGCACAGCCCACCCTGCCACGTCGTAGAGGGCTCTGTGGGTTTTACCGAGAGGTTTGCATTTTCTCTCTTCAGCCAGTGGTCCTCAGGCTGCTGTGTCTCTCCTGTACGCAGCAGAATCAGTTGAGGGGAGTCATAGAGACCTTAGATTTTATAAATCATTTACCTTTGGTAAAAAATTAGAACAAATCCAAGATTATACCTATAATAATTTCACACTCACTTTCTTGTGTTCTCTGAATTCTTCGTATGCTTTTTTTAGTGGGAGAAAAAGATGTGGAATAATAGCTAGCATTCCAGAAATTATCCATAATATGCAGGCATTTTTTTAAAAATTATTTATTTATTTATTTATTTATTTATGGCTGCGTTGGGTCTTCGTTGCTGCACGCAGGCTTCCTCTAGTTGCGGTGAGCGGGGGTACTCTCCGTTGCGGTGCATGGGGTTCTCATTGCTGTGGCTTCTCTTGTTGTGGAGCACGGGCTCTAAGAGCATGGACTTCAGTAGCTGTGGCACGTGGGCTCAGTAGTTGTGCCTCATGGGCTCTAGAGTGCAGGCTCAGTAGTTGTGGCGCAGGGGCTTAGTTGCTCCGTGGCATGTGGGATCTTCCTGGACCAGGGCTCGAACCCGTGTCCCCTATGCAGGCATTTTTGCACATGCTTTGGCCCACAGTTAAAATAATTGCCCAGGTGTTTGGCCTCATGTAAAGTTTGTTTTTCATATATGTCATGGTATGAAGAAGATTGTGAACCTTTTCTGTAGTCAGTAGGGGAACATAGAAAGTTTTATTCATTTTAAAAGAAGAATAACAAAATGAGGTTTCCTTCTTAGATTATTCTGTTGGTAAATGAAGAATAGACCAAAAGGAGGTCAGGGTGGGAAGCAGGGATACCAGTCGGGGAGCTACTGCAGAAATTTAGGCAAGAAGTTATGAAGCTCTGGGTACTGGAAAGTTTGGAAAGGAGGTAAGCTGGAGAAGTATTCCAGAGATGCAGAAGGTAGAAATCAAAGTAACTATTGAATGTGGACATGAAGCAGAACATCACAAGGACTTTTGGGCTTGTGGTTGAAATGACCTGGTGGATGGATATGCCATTAATCATAAGCCAGTGGGTGAAGGTGGAAGGGTGCATTGACTTGGAGGTGCCTGTGATTCATCAAAGCCGACTTCTCTGATTGAGAAGTTGACAGTAGGCAGTTGCTATTTGAGTTTGAAACTCAGGAGGAAGGTCTGAGTTTACGTTTGTGTGAGTCTTCTCAGAAGAGGAGAGGGCTACCATGGTAGATGAAACTGACCAGGAAAGCTCTGAGGGTGTGAATAAAGGGCCAAGAATAGAATTCTGGGATTACTAACATCTAAGAGTCCAGTAGAGGAAGACAAGTCAGAAAAGGCACTTGGGACAAGGATGAGATTGTCTTAAAAGCAACGATAGGAAGCTAAAGAGGTATATAAAGAACATAAAATGGGTGTGGTCAGCCGTACCGCTGCAGAGAGCTCAGGGACAAGTGCCCACTGGTTTTGGTCATCGGGAGATCTCTGATAATCCTTTACCATTATCAGTTCAATGGAACTATGACCATAGGGTGAGAGATGAGAAAAACCTTACCATATCTGGTTACGGCATCAAGGAGGGGGGGAGAAGCAGAGACAAAAAGTGTTTGCTCTCTGAGCATAAGCAGAAAAATATTTCTGTTAATATACACCAATCACGGGCAAGACTGTCCACCAATAGTGAATAATACTTGGCATCCTAACACTCCACCCCTTCATGTCACACTCAATAAGGCATATCAAAATGAGGAAGAGTATGAAATTATTATAGATATTATTTGCTCTAATTTATCTTTTAAAAGGAGAAAAGACGAGTGGCAGAAGATGTAGCAGGGTGGGAAGGTTTCTGTTTGTGATGCAAGCTGGGAGAGATTTCAGTATGCTCTTAATGCTGTAGGGAAGGAGCCAAAAAAAGAGTAAAAGCTTCCAGTACATGCAAGGGGTTTAATCAATACAACAGAATCACATAGATGAAACCGAGAGATAGAATCAGTCGTCCTGAAGGACATTAATTAGCCATGATGAAAGCAGTACAATGCATAAAGAGTTAATGCTGCAAAACACTGAATGATCTCATGGTGAGTAAAAAGAGAAACTCTTTTTTTAAAAGTTGCCCAAATTATAGGTAATCCAAGTTATTTAAAGGAGAAAAAACCCCACATTTAAATATGTCAAGTGACATAATGTTTCTTTAATTGAAAATAATTGTATTATGAGTAGAGTGGGTTTTGAGGGCAGATCAGCTGTGTTTTGAGACATACAACATCCTACATGCAACATCTTACTTTCAGCATGGTGTCAAATGGTACTTTAGGCTAGGATAACCCCATATAAAAACATCTTTTGACAGACACTAGATACTAGATGAGTAATAATTAATGGGTATTATCTTGTGGGCCTAAAACCTGTTATCTTTTGCTTAATCAGAATCCAAAAGTGCTTTTTCACATGCCAATGTCATGGTCTCATTATTCTTTTTCTACTTTGATATTTGCTTAAAATATAATATTAAGGATCAGAAAATGTTTTCACACAATATACATCTTTTAATATTGATGACTTTGGAATGATGCCAGCAATTGCTGGGAGTTATTTAAATTATAAATCGTCTGGAAAAAAGTAAATTATTTATCCTCTGATACATGGATATATTTAACTTTTAATGCCTCTTTGCACTAACTGCTTAAAATTTTTACTGAAATAGCTTTTAATATTGTAATATTTAATATTGTAGTTAAAACAACAAATTTTTAATTCATTCTACAAATATTTAAGGTCCTACGGTTGCCAAGCCCAGATGGCTCATAGGTTCTTTCAGACATTTAAGAAGTGATCAAATCCTGTATTATTTAAACTCTTTCATAGCATAAAGAAAAAGGAAAGTTTTTAACTTCTTAGTGAAGCTGATATAATACTATAGCACATAAAAATAAAATTACAGACCAATTTTACTTCTGCAAATAAAATATAGTGAATAGAATTATTTTAAAATATAATACAAAAAATCATTCCGATGTATTCCTGGAATTCAAGGGTGTTAAGGTATTAGAGAATCTATATGATAATAGTACAGTACTATAAAATAATAACATAGTCAAAGGAGAAAAATCCTACGATCATCTCAGTAGATGTGCAAAATTGTTTGACAAATGGCAGCTGGATAGATATCCAAATTTTTATCAGTGTCTGTTAAAAAGTAAATACCTTATTAAGCTATCTACGAATTGTCTGCTACCAAATATTAGTAACCAAAAGCTAACATCATATTTAATTATCAAACACTAAAAATGCATGGTTCAGTATGGTAGCCACTAGCCACATGTACTGTTGAGCACTTTATGTCTAATCTGAATTGAGATGAGCTGAAAGTATAAAATACACACAGGATTTCAAAGACTTAATATGACAAAAAAAGATTTAGTATCTCAGTAATAATTTTTATGTTGAACACACGTTGAGATGATCATTTTAATATATCTCATCAAATTAAATATATTAAAATTAGTATCACCTATTTCTTTAGAATTTATTTTATTTTTTAACTTCATTGAGGA
This sequence comes from Balaenoptera borealis, assembly GCF_965194805.1. Classification (NCBI taxonomy): domain Eukaryota; kingdom Metazoa; phylum Chordata; class Mammalia; order Artiodactyla; family Balaenopteridae; genus Balaenoptera; species Balaenoptera borealis. Next base: position 59,623,763 of record NC_138873.1, read on the forward strand.
ATAATTGACAAATATAATTGTATATATTTAAAGTGTACAACATGATTTGATATACATTGTGTAGTGATTACCGAGATCAAGATAATTGGCACATACATCACCTCACATTGTTAACTCTTTTGTGTGACTGTGTGTGGTGAGAATGCTTAGGATTTACTCTCAGCAACTTTAAAGTATACAGTACTGTATCATTAAACTCTTTTGACTTCTAAAAAATTGTAGTTACTAAAAATTTTTAAATTACATATGTGCCTCACATTTATGGCTCACATACAAATTAAAGTCAGGAACAAGACGTCAGTGTTACTTAACACTGTTCTGGAAATACTATCCAATGCTGGAAGATGGGAGAAAGAAATAAGAGGCATGATTTTTGGAAAGAAGGCTGTACAATTATCATCATTTGCAGACAATATGATTTTGTATTAGAATACTCAGGAGAAGAGACCAAAAACTATTTGGAACAATAAGTAAGTCAGCAGGTTACAAAGTTAATAGATAAAAATCAGTAGCTTTAGGAACTCTAGGATCAAAAAAGATCATTAAATGGTAAATCATGCCATGTCCTTGAGTAGGAAGACACAGTGAAGTAAAGATGAAAGATGTCAGTTTTCCTTAAAGTAATCTATGTGTTCAATGAACTTCCAGGTAAATGTTGTTTGTTTTTTAATAGAAAAGTTCACCTAAAAACTATGAAAATGTTCAGGAAAATTCTGGAAAAGAAGAGTGATGGAGGGAGCACTAGTCCCACCAGATAATAAAGCACATTATGAAGCCATAGTACTGATATTTGTGGATCAGCAATGAAGATAGAGTCTCATTTGCAACCAAATGATCCAGTGCATTCCCACACATAAACTTTTAAAAAGTCAGAACAAAAGTTATTTATTTGACCCAGAGGGCTATTGGTATGGGAGAAATAAATGGAACAGAATAGAGTCTAGAAACAGACCAACAGGAAAGAAGGGAACATTAGCAGTTCCCTTGGCAAAGGATTACATTTCTGTAGTTAAAAACAAAGCAAATAGGGCATTCCCTGGCAGTCCAGTGGTTAGGACTGTACGCTTTCACTGCCGAGGGCCCAGGTTCAATCCCTGATCGGGGAACTAAGATCCCACAAGCCGCGCAAAACAAAACAAACACAAAACAAAACCCCAAGACAACAGTGCCATACTATTTTTGTTTCTGTTTTATTTTATTTTTTCCTTCTCCTGCTTTCAGAATGGCAACATTTAAAGTATTAATACCAGTGCTGTCTAGGTTATGAGTGAATGGGTACTTTTATGCCCTGTTTGTGGTAAATTGATGCTAACATTCTGAAGGGCAATTTTGTGTTTATATCAAAACTTTTAAATGCATGAAATTTACCCTAAGATATATTTGCAAAATTTGCCAATATACACATACATACACAAAATGATATTGCAGTGTTAATTTGCAGTAGGGAAAAAAGCAGGAAATATATCAATGAGAAATTAGCTGAATTAGTGTATCACATCTGTAAGGTGGAATGGGGTGGATTTGTATGTGCAGATATAGAAATATCTACAAGATACATCATTCAATGAGAAAAGGTGCAGAACAGTGTATAAAGTATCATTCTTTTAGTGCAAATCCAAGAATAGAATTTCATACATATTTATCTGGAAGAGATCAGAAAAACTGTTAGCAGTATTTACCAAGGGGCAGAGGGATTATTAGATTTGAGGTTGGAGAGGGAAAAACTCATTTTCTACCTGCCTTCAGTGTTTGGATTTTCTAACATTTTACCTGAATTTTCTTTTGTTGATTGTATAATTTGCTTGTTGACAATTTGCATGTCATCAGAATGATGAGATTTTAGACTAATTTTTAATTTCCTTATATTTCCCTATTTTTATAACACATACACACACACCTTAATGTTATTTTTCCAAAGCCCAGTTCAAATGTTAAAAATAAACAGCAGGGATTTCCCTGGTGGTGCAGTGGTTAAGAATCCGCCTGCCAATGAAGGGGACACGGGTTCAATCCCTGGTCTGGGAATATCCCACATGCCGCGGAGCAACTAATCCCACGAGCCACAACTACTGAGCCTGCGCTCTAGAGCCCACTAACCACAACTACCGAAGCCTGCGCACCTAGAGCCCGTGCTCTGCAACGAGAGAAGCCACCACAATGAGAAGCCCAAGCACAGCAACGAAGAGTAGCCCCCGCTCGCTGCAACTAGAGAAAGCCCACGTGCAGCAACGAAGAGCCAACGCAGCCAAAAATAAATAAATTTTAAAAAATAAATAAATAAATAAATAAATAGCAAAAACCCCCCAAGCCTTCTTATACTCAATATATGTATTAGTCAGCAATCCTCATATTTTATATGTACTCTTCAAGCTTTTTTAAAATATGTTGTTGTCACTCTTTACTTTGTCATATTTTGGCCTCAAACAGTGTTATTCTGACCTAAATTTAATACTGGGCCTGCATAGTTAAATAAATCGACAAAGAGCATTTAGGTTAAAGGGCATAATTGCAAATGAAAACGTATAGCTAGATAAATACACTGCATTAAGTAAGAAACCCAACCTTCTCTCTCATCTAAAGATTTTTTTACCATTTAGCAAATATTTGATTTTTTTTTCTTAGTGTTTCTTGGTTCAGAATAGGCTATTTAGCAGTGATTCTTTGAAAATTAGTTTAGGAGCCCCCGACTGTTCACCATTAAGAAAAAACAAATCTTGAACTAGTTCAAAGAAACTATTTTAATTAGAGATAAAAACCTTTTTGATTCCTCCTCCTTAATACTTTTTTGTATCTGTTAGCTACTCCCTAGTCACTGCCAGTTGCCGTAAGCAGGCCCCTGATTCCTCTTTTCTGGAATCTGCAGTAGCCGCCAGGCGGGTTTCCCTTCCTGCCTCCGGTAGTGCCCCCTGCAATGATCTTTCTAAACCATAAATCTGACTCTGTCACTCTGCAGTTACATAAATCCCTTCAAGACTCCTCATTGCTTTCAGAATAAATCCAGGCTCCTCTGTGAGGCTCTCTGTGACCCAGTCCTTACCACTAACCAATCTTTCCTCTCCCCAGTTTTGCCTCTCACTCTTCAAAGCTGAGCCTTGCTGGTCCAAGTCCGCTTTCACTGTGGTTAGGCCTGTGTCTTGTGTCAGGCTCTAGTAGCAGTCTATGCGTCCATCCAAGCTATTAAAACATATCATCGTACTTATCAGTCCCCACTGGACTCTGGAAACCCTGAAAGCGGGAGCTCTTGTCACCAGTGTTTGATGTGTAGTCGATGTTTAGTAAATGTTAAGTCTGTGAAAAATTGTATTATTCAATAGATTACCAAAATATATCTTTGCACTGTAAAAAAAAAAAAAATAGTTGACATGAATTGAATATACTTTGAACGCTCTTGAAATGTAATATATATAGCCTTATGTATGTATGGTTACTACTGATTTGGATAATTCTGTTGAATGTTGATTTATTTAGTATGTGAAAGTATTGTTATAAAATGTATGATACTGTTGCTCTTTATTAGATCATATCATATGCTTCAGAAAGTGATATTGTTTTTTCAGTCTGGGTGATCTTGGTTTCTCTGTTTTATGTAGCTCATTCAACTGATTCTGAATCATCTGACACTACCAGACCTGTGTAGATTAGCACAGACTTGCAAACTACTGAACCAGCATTGCTGTGATCCTCTGCAGTACATTCACCTCAATCTGCAGCCATACTGGGCAAAACTAAATGACACCTCTCTGGAATTTCTGCAGCCTCGCTGTACTCTCGTCCAGTGGCTTAATTTATCTTGGACTGGCAATAGGGGCTTCATCTCTGTTTCAGGATTTAGCAGGTTAGTGCCAAGCCTTGTTGAGGTTATTTAAATCAGCAGGCTATACTTACTATGTAGTAGTTTCGATGATAAAAGTTTGAAATTATCATGTACTTTAGATCATGTTCAGAGTGCTTCTGCTTACAGAAGTGGATGAGTTAGTTTCACCGTCCTCTTCAGCTAGACTTCATAAGATGGAGGGAAATGATGCCCTTTACCGCATATTTTTTAAATCCCAAGTAACTTTGAACAGAGCTCCTTTTTTTTCTTTCTCATATTTTCAGCACAGATGATTAACACATTTTAAAAACTATTTCCAAATCAAAATCTACCTCCCTAATGTGATTTGTCAGAAATGGAAAACAATTTATTATAGAACATTTTAAATTAAATCTTAATTACATGTGCAATACATCACCCAAATTTAGAAGCTCATTTAAACTAATTATGTTGAAAATGCAATTGCATGTTAAATAGGCGACCACACTTGCAGACCTGCCCAGGTGTTTCTGCTCCTTTCTATTTAAGCATTTAGTTTCCCTACTATTAAATGTCACCTGTTAAACATTTGAAAGCTTGCACGAGTACATATTCATTTAGTAATGCCATAGTCATTTTTCTTGTGAAACAAACAGGTGTTTTTCTCTTAACCTTGATGGTTATTCTCATTGTATGTTACAGTATAATCCGTTTCATTAAGTTAAATAACGAAGAAGTAGACACTTCGGGGAAATTACCCGTTATTTTTGATTAACGAATAATCTCCTATCCTGTTTTTAGAAGTTAGAATGAACTACAGCCCTCCCTACACATATCCCCAGTGGATACATTCCTCAACAGTGGTTTATGAATTAGAAATCTGTATTTTGAGCTTTGTTCCCCTTGACTTAGAGTATAAAAATAAAGATGCAGTTCCAGAAATAAATATTTGATACCATTAGATTCAGATGAAGTCATGTTTGAAATAGTACCAATGTGTTCAAAAGGCTAATATTGATAGTTTATGCATCAAAGTAAAAAATAAACGCAAGCAGTAATGGCTTATAGCACATGTTGAAACCATGGATGCACTGAGTTTCTTTCTTTCCTGCCAGAAATAGAGCCAGGGGAAGGGGTTCTTAGATAAAACATGATGGGATTGTGGGTCAGAGTCTAAAGATTTTACAACAGGCTAAGTATACAAAATTCTTTTTTATTATGTAAATTTGCTTAAAAGGGGATATATATATAATATATATATTATATATGTATAGTAGAAAAATAAGGCATTTCTCTTTGGCAGTGTGATTTTGGTAAATTTTTATAGAATCCACATTTTGAAAATTGCTGGATCTTTGACAGCTCTCCAGTGGAACACAAGCTTAGTCCTTTTTACTTCCTTTTGCTGCAGACACACCCACTTCATTGGCTAATTTTCCTCGCTATTAATGGGACCAAGAAGAACTGAAGCTAATGATGACTGTGGGTATTCAGAGCGTGCACTATAGATCATAAACCAAGACTAACTGACTCTGAGAGCAGATAGAACCATTGGTATCAGTAAGCATTATTTTACATTATAAGGACCTTTGGGTGTTTTAATCCCTCATAGCTCTTTTTTCAATATTTCCCACCTTTAGGAACTTACTGTTTGTTTTCACTCTTGGTGTGTAAGGCATTATGGTGAGTGTTGTGGACCATGTAAAGAGATAGATAATATAGTTCCTGCTACAGAAAAGATAAAGAATAAGAATAAACATTTAAACATATCCTTCCTATATTTTTATAAATAAAATAACAGGGAGGCAACTAATGAGTATAGACATTAAACAAAATATTGGTAATGAATGGCTGAAGTCCAGCTTCTTCGGCAAAATGTTGCATATAACCATGGTATAATGAATAAAATGTAGAGATAGTATTAAATCAGTTTTTAAAAACTCTTTATGTAGCTTCTTCTGGTGCATGAGCAGAAACATAAGTTGTGAGAAGAAGACCGCAATGCTATTTTTTAAATTTTAGACACGTGATGGATAAAGATCTTCTTTTATGAGGTTAAAGCTCCAATCTACTTTCTCACCAGCAATTTCTCTTCCATTTTCAGTTCAACCATTTGGTTGCCATGGGGCTGTTTAAATAATCACAAAAGTACATACATAAATTTAAGTTTTCCATATTTCACAGGAGTATTTCAGCCAGTAAAACCATAAATCTCGATAGCATTCCTTTAAGTATAGTCATTGTTCTCATTAAGAAAATAAAAAGGTTAAATAACAGGGAGAGAGAATCTTCTTTTGGGTGGGAGATACTGGAGTTTTGCCTACTGATTGCTGTTGGCCCCCTTGACTTGACTGCTGAATTGATAGTCATTGTGGCTTATAGGCAGCATTCCCAGAATAAACAGTAAATATTCATGGCTTGATTATTAATGAACAATCTATGAGTAAGTATGGTCTATTTATGCTCATTACTGTGAAGAAGACTTGTAATACTTTAAAGAAAAAAAGTACATTTTAAAAATAGAGACCAATGATGATGAGCTTGCTTTTTGAGTAAGTCTTTGGGAAAAGCTTGATATAGTTTATTTTTGTTACCTGAAAACCTTATCTTCACAAGCTGGAATTGTTTCACTGGATTTTAAAGAACTTAGGAATTTATTTTATTCAAAATAACAGGGAAATTGGAATAATGAGAACTTAAAACTTTTAATCAGTTATTAAAATCCTGTTCTATCTACAGATTTGTGATTTGTAACTTCAAGTACTGCTCATTTAGATCATTACTCATTAAAATCACATCTACTGTAATTCCACTTTTCTCTTATAATACACTTCCCTAAAGTCTCGGATATTCCTTTGCCTCCCTGCCTGTTTGTGCTCTGAGGCTTAATCATATCATTCTGATGTTCAAAAAGTCTTAGGTTCTGTTTATTTTTCCTCTATCGTTTTTCTTCAGATAGTTGCTCAAAATAATCACCTTGAGCTCCACCTCAGTTATGTAGAGATTTCTATCCCTCACCCTTCTACTTGTTCCCTTCAGAAAACATTATTGGATGCTTTCTAGATTTAAGAACTTGATGTTTTGACACAGAGCTACAGTTTTATGGACTAGAGAGCTTTTTGCTTATTCATATATTTGTTTATTCAGTTGCCTGCCTGTGTTTTACACTGTTGTCTCTTTTAGATGGTCAATTCCTAGAGATTAAAGACAATTTAAGACTTTCTTTTCCACTTCCTTCTACCATTGCTAGATAGTACCGTACACAGTTAAGCAAGAAGTTTTGTTTTTAATGACTTTATTTTGGATCAGCTATAGTAAATAATGCTCCAGCTATTTGGGATTAAAATTATCTTAAATATACTGTCTCATAAAACTCAAGTGAGTCAGCTAACAAAACATGAGATTAGCAATCAGAAGCCATGGATATTTATACCTAATTCTCCCCTTTACCTTGATACTTCAGGCAGCTTGTAAGGATTAGTGCCTTTTATTTTGTGATGAATAAACTCAGATTAAATCATTCATTCATGTGATGTTAATTATTTTAGGGTGCAAGTTACCATTTAGTAAATTAATTTTTATGTACTTATATTAATCTGGACAAATGAATTCACCTCATAAAGATAAGCAATTTATTTCTCTCTCCAGAGACTCCATTTCTTGTAGCAAGAGACCTCGTTTAGGAATTGTTTATCTGAACTTAGGTCTTCTCTTAATACCCTCAGTATCAAGAAATACTTGATGAGAATTCATAACATGGTATGAACAGGCTGCAGGAAGTAGACAAGCTATAATTCTCCTTTCAAGTGACCAATATCACAATTGAGATGAATAAATAGATGACCAAGACAAAAGCATGTATGTAATTTTGCGTTAAAATAAAACTATGAGGAGCATTAAGGCAAGAAACAAGAGTTGTGTTCAGCTAATTAATTGATTCTGCTCCTAATTCTACCTTCTTGGAGTGGAAATATTATGAAAAAGTAGGTAGTGTAGATCTTGTAAGTTTAGGAAGAGAGACTATGGGGATATTGACCAAATAATCTCAGTAAAAATATGCAATATAGAAAAAGGAAGAGAGAGAGTCATAAAGGTAGATAAGCATTATCTTTATTGTGCTTCCAGATTTTTTCATTCATTCAATCAATTTGGGATGTTTTCTAGTCTATTAACAGTTGGCTTTCTGGTGATTTACTTTCTATCTTTAGAAGGGAAAAGTTCATTAATGAGAGCAAAGAGAAAAGAAATGTCAAAGTATTCCAAGTCCAATACCAAAAAGAATTGTAGAACAAAGTGCTTTGCCAAATAATGAAGACCTTCAAGAGATAAGATGCCTAAAGATTTTAATTTTAAGAGTTAATATACTCATCTAACTTTTGTAATCTGCAAATAATTTTAGAAGTATCAAATCAAAATAGGATACTCCAGATCGCTGACACCCTACATTCATTTCTAGATTGCTAGCTTATAAATAGTGAAGAACTAGCCATAACTACGATGTATACTCAGAGTAAGGTAAAAACGTTAATTTTGTCATATTTCTTAGGAGTAGTTTGAACCTCTTAATGGAAAAATTCTCTGAGTCCATAAAACTTAGTCTGTTCCAGAGTAGAGGAAATCTAAATTCTTCAAATGAATATTCACCATTGGAAGATTTATTCAACAAAGTCATCCAGTGTTTTTTACATGGCTGACATCATGCTAAGTACCGGGTACACCCAAGAATCTATTTCAATTGTCGAAGGATTTGAGGCACATTATAAAACTCAATGTAAACAAATCAGTATGTAAGGAAACTGTGGTTAACAGAAAAATAAATTATTGTTGAGAAATAGGTGAGCCTGAGTTCAGTTCAGTATGAAGAAGGTATGTCATAATGTAGTACACACTGCCTCCCTTTGAAATAGATCCTGAGTCTGAATATTGAGCACCACCTTCAGTGCCACCACCGGATCCAGTGCACCGTCCTCTCTTCCCTGAATATGGTCGTGGTGTCCTGAGGGTCCCCCTGTTTTTACCCCTGTTCTCCTTCAGTCTGTTCTCCGCACAGAAACCGGAGTGACCCTGTTAAAGTACAAGCAGGTTGTGCCACACCTCTGCTCAACACCCTCTGATGATTGAGGATCCCATCTCCCTCAAAATAAAAGCCAGAGTCTTTATAGGACACGCACTCTGAACTGCCCCTTACCTCTCTGATCTGCTCCGCATCTCCCTGTCACTTTGAGCCTCCGTACAGTTCGGCACTCTAGGCATTGTCTGAGCTATCCCGCCTCAGAGCTGTCGTGCCTGCCCCTCCCTTTGCCTGGAGTGCTGCTTCTCCAGGGAACTGCTTTGCTCACCCGCTCACTTCCTTTGGGTCTTGATTCACCTTCTCAAGGAGGCTTCCCTTACCACCCTGTCTACCCTTGACACTTCCTGTTGTCCTTCTCTGCTTTTATTTTCTCCTTGGCACTTTTCACTCTCTAATATACTATTAATTTTACTCATTTAATTTATTTGTTTATGGTCTACCTCTCCTACCAAAATGTAAGTAAGCCCCATGAGAGCAGGAACTTTGCTTTGCCCACTGCCAACTTCCAAGTGCCTGGAGTAATGCCTGGGTCATAGTTGGAGCTCAATAAATATTTGTTGAGTGAATGAATTAAGGTGCTTGATGCAAACTGGCAATTTAGCTGCTATAGTAGCAAAGGACACAGCAGTGAGACAGGTCGGAGGAATTTAAGGAGAGGGAATAGCGTGAGGACTATCTGAGAATTTGAAGGAAGGTGAGGGCGGTTGTGTGAAATGCCACAATAAATCAGGTAATACAAGGACTGGAAAGAAAGGCCGTTTAATTTGGCATTTAAAAGGAAAGGATGAGTTTAGGGAGAGCAGAACATACGCTGCAATGGATTAAGAGTAAAGGGATGTTCTTGGATGTTTGGGTGTAAATAAGATGTGTGGGCTGCTGAGTTATTTGCAACATTTAAAATAAATTTGTAACAATTAAATTTTTAAATTGTTGTTTGAATGTGTGTTGGCCAAGATTTCACTTTTATCTTAATGTTCGTGGGGTACTTTGGTCTTTGCAAACTACTTTCACTTATTGTGGGATGTTCAAAACCACAAACAGTGTGGTGAATGCTGTTAACATATTTCTAGTCTGCCTTCTACATTGGAGGAAATGCTGAGACTTGGGTAAACGCCTTTTCCAAGGTCACATGCTAGGAAGTGGTGGAACAGGGCAAAATATCCATCTTTTGACTTAGAAGTCCAGTGTTACTTCCTTTACTTTCATAAGTGATTGATTTAGTCAGTTTTATTTTGCATGTGTATTTGTAAGCTAATAATTAAATCATGTAGAAAAAAGATGCGGCATAAGTAAAATAACAGTATATGACTGATGTGACACTGAGATGGGCAAGAAAATGTCAAGAGACCTGGACAGGGATGAGTGGTGCGCTTGTTTAAGGGATAAACAAACATACCACTTGTTGATAAAGTTTCAGGGATATGAATACTCGTAGCCTCACAGTTTACTTTTATTATCAGACGATGATTATGGACAGGACTGTTTTCCCCCCATCTGTAACGTAATGAAGACAAATATTGTTATTCCTACTTTGATAAAGGGTTTTGTGTCCTCCACATGAAGTTATTTCTGTGTATTTTGTGTGAAGCTGCAATTGAATATCTTGTAATAATTTCAACATCAGTCTAGGCGTTAAATAGTATCAGTTACAAGGAACATATCTCAACAGTATAGTTAAACCAACCCAGAAATTTTCTTAGTTGAGAGGAGGCTAGTCTGATTTGTTTTGAGGTCATTTAGAGATGGCACTTTGTGTGCCACATTCAAAATAAATTATCCAGTACTGAATGGGTACTGTTTAGGGAGAAATATCTTCCAAGAGTTTAGAGTTTTGTTATGTTTTGTTTATTGGCTCTACCAGCTCAGATGTGAATTACAGGTAAGTAGAAGAAAAACACCCTCTGCTTTCTTAATTTCCCACTTAGCAGTAGCTGACTTTTTATGTGATGTGAATCCATTTTATCTTCTTAGGTTGATATATTTTAGCCTAACTGTGCCTGTTTTGGCATGCAGTAAATGAGAATTTAAGTGAAACAAGTTTTTAATTTTCCCTAATAGAAATCTGTTCTTCTGAAGGTGTCTGCTTAGAGTCGATATAATTCCAAAGTGCTTGCAAAAAATATCTTTTAGTTTTATGAAATTCACATGGAACATTGTTTTTACAGGTTTCTGAAGGTCTGTGGATCTGAATTAGTGCGTCTTGAATTATCTTGCAGCCACTTCCTTAATGAAACTTGCTTGGAGATTATTTCTGAGATGTGTCCAAATCTACAGGACTTAAATCTCTCATCCTGTGATAAACTACCACCTCAAGCTTTCAACCACATTGCCAAATTATGTGGCCTTAAACGACTCGTTCTCTATCGAACAAAAGTAGAGGTAAGATTTACACCTCTGCTAGTGTTAATAGCCAACCGAATATTTAGTTACCTGTAATTGCTCATAATAATGTGATTTCTGACTTTCAAATAGTTTAAGTGTATGATGCAACCTGACTATTCTAAAATCATTAGAGCTGGCTGATTCAGTCATTTTAGAATTAGTCTATTGTGTTGTTTTTTTTTTTCATTTTAAGAAAATGTTATCCTCTGTGCTCTTAGAATTTTTGTAATGCTGTTCATGTTTCTAGGTAAAGAAGCAAGCAATGGGTTGAGGTGAGCTGAAATGCTGGCAGGGAATGAATTAGAGAAAGAGGTGGGAGGAAAGTATGTAGGAGAACATTTGCTTGGAGTGGGAGGAAGAAAAGTGGAATTTATCGAGGACCAGACTTTGGAGTTAAAATCCCTAATACATAGTTTAGGAGTCTCATTAAAGAAAAATGGAGTCATATAATATTTATTGATCTGCTTGCTTTTTTTCACATAGCTCTAGGACATCTTACCAGGTCATTACATATACTACCACCTGACAGTTTTCATTTTTTTTTTTTCTTGGAGTATAATTGCTTTACAATGTTGTGTTAGTTTCTACTGTAGAACAAAGTGAATCAGCTATATGTATACATATTACATTTTACTGTAATCTACTCAACTGTTCCCCAAATGGTCAACATATCAGTTTTTCCAGCTGTTTTTCTTTTACAAACCATCTAGCAATAACATTATTTTGCACAGAGTTTTATATGTACCGGTTATTATTGCTGTAGGATAGAGTTCTGTAAGTGGTATATCTGGTCACAGTATGTGCCTGGGCCCCTGTGGTAAACATCCACTTACTGCCATAAACTTGTTTCCTCTACTCCAGTCATGTTGGCCTTCTTTCTATTCCTTGAGCATTCTGATCCAGTCCCAGCTCACAGCTTTTTCTCCTCTGCCTGTCTGGAATATCCTTCCAGCTCATTACATGGCTGCCCTATTCTCAACTCAATGTCCAACTTGAATATTTTTTTTTCAGAGATGGCTTCTTAGACATTGATAAAAGGTAACCCTCCCCCCCTTCTAGTTTGCTTCTGTCATATCACCCACAGTGTATTTTCTTTTTAGCAACTTTATCACTATGAGATTATCTTATTGGTTTTCATACTATCACCTGTCTCCTCACATTGCGATATAAGTTTCATGAAGGTAGAACCCTTGTCTGTCTTTTTCATTGCCGTGTTCCTGGTATCTAGTATCATACTTGGTAAAGACTGGCCATTCAGTAAATATTTAAATGAATGCATAAGATAGCCAAATTACTTTTCCAAAATGGTGTACCCCACTCTAGTGACCCCTTGCCTGTCTTGAATGTTGCCTTGGCCAAGTATTCAATCTCTCTGTTTCCTCATATCTAAAGTGGAGATAATAAAAATACAGATCTCATAGGGTCATTGTGAGAATTAATTAGATGTAATGTACTTAGAGGGTGCTGAACACATAGTAAACTCTCAATAAATATTAGCTACTAATAACAGTAGTAAGAGTATAATATTACTATGGCAGTTTTGTAGTATGTTTTACTATGTGTTAGGAAAATCTGTTCTTTTTAAACTTAAAAAAAATCCTTGTGTATTATTCTTTCAGATATTTCTTTCAGCAAGGATTTTATTAGCAGTGCCTTTATTATATTTCATTTTGCTCTTTAATAAGGCTTCCTATCTGTTCATATAGGTCTTGTTTTACATCCAAGAACATGTTATAGTTTTCTTCACTTAGGTTTTATATCTTTCTGGTTAAATTTAACCCTTGTATTTTTTAGTCTCAGATACTATTTTCTTTTATTTAATTTTAATTGGTTATTGTTAATATAAAGAAAAATGAGGTTTTTGTATATTTATCTTGTATCTGCTCACCTTACTGAGTGCTTATAATTGTTCTAATAACTTATGTCTTTTGGGTTTTCTAATGATACAATTATATAATCTGGAAATTAATATACTTTTTCTTTCTGTTCCAATATTTAAAGTGTTGCTACATTAAGTAGAACTTCATAAATAAGGTAGAATAATAGAGTCACAATAGGTATACCAGTTGTATTTCTAATATAGAGGGAATTTTTTTTCTTTTTTTAATATTTATGTAACAAATGTTTGCATGCCTGTTATGTGCCAGGCACTGCTCTAGGCACTGGGACTTCATTAGTGAACTAAATAGAAATTCCTCATGTAGCTTACTAATTTTATATATTGTTTGATGTTTCTTTCTGATAAGTAGTCTTTATCATTCTCATTTGATTAAGAATATTTTTATCAAAAATGTATATTGTATTTAAAAATTTTAAAGCCTCCATTACCACACTGATCTTTTTTCTTCTTCCTTTTTTTTTTTTTTTTTTTAAAATTTATTTATTTATTTATTTTTGGCTGTGTTGGGTCTTCGTTTCTGTGCGAGGGCTTTCTCTAGTTACGGCGAGCGGGGGCCACTCTTCATTGCGGTGCGCGGGCCTCTCACTGTTGCGGCCTCTCTTGTTGCGGAGCACCAGCTCCAGACGCGCAGGCTCAGTAGTTGTGGCTCACGGGCCCAGTTGCTCCGCGGCATGTGGGATCTTCCCAGACCAGGGCTCGAACCCGTGTCCCCTGCATTGGCAGGCAGATTCTCAACCACTGCGCCACCAGGGAAGCCCATCTTCTTTTATTTATTAATATAATGACATGTTGAACAATCCTTACATTCCTGCGGTAATTCCTACGTGTTTTAACTTAATACATAGCTGGGTTATTTTCCTAATGTTTTGGAGTCAAGCTTTATCACCTAGAATCCAATATTTCGGATTCTAACTTTATCACTTATGAATTATGTTACCTTGAGAAAGGTTCTTGACCCCTTGTGCTTCAGTAGAGTGGAGATAATGATAGTATGCCTTTCAAAGAGTTGTTATGAGGATTAACTGATTTAATATATACAAAGTGTCTACAACAGTACCTGGTTCATTGTAAATATTCTTTAAGAGTTAAGACTTATCAATACTTTTTACATCTGCTTTCTTCAATGAAATTGAGCTGTGTTTTTCCTTTTCATGCCATTTTATCAGGTTTGGAGCTAAGATTATGACACCTTAGCAAAATGATTTGTGACATTGACATCTTTTTCTTTGATCTGGAATAACTTTAACAAATGAGAATTATCTGTTAGATAGAATTTATCTATAAAACCATCTGGGTGTATAGCATTTTTTATTGGTAGGTCAGAGTAGATATCTTAGCTTGACATAGTTTTTAAACTAATCTATGGAAGTCTGAATATAGTATTCCTGGTGTGGGGCAAAATTTTTACCTAGAGTTTAACTGATGACCTGCTTTGTTGGAAAGAAGACTTTGATTCTAGTTCTGGCCCTACCAGTGACAAGCTTAACTCACACAGTCTCTCAAATTCCAAGATTCTTTCTTTGTAAAATGAGAGGACTATTGTCCCTGAATGCTAGTTTAAAGATAGTGTTAGCCCATGTTTTCACTGGTCTGTGGTGAAATGACTCGTCATTTATGTGGGTGTAAAATTGTCAGCTATCTTTTCTTGGGTAGACCTATCTATTCTGAAATTATGCCACACCGGCTTTTTACTGGTGTATTTACTGTTTTATATTGCTCTGTGTGTCTGATATCCTCTGAGCAAGATGATGCCTCATTTTAAAATATTCTGATTAAATTTAACTTTAAGAAGAAATGTAGCATAGTTCATTAATAAGTGAACCTTCGGGAAGAAAAATCGGGTAAAAACCAAGAAATTATATCAACTTGCTAGGCATCTTACATCTGTGATGGTTTGTAAAAATATATTCCATGTGATGCTTTTGAAATGTCATAAATTAACATGATTTAAGTGTCAGGGAATCATTACATAGTCCGCAGTTTTCTTCCATTTACCCCAAGAAACTGATAGAATATGACTACATATTTTTAAAAAAGTGTGATTTATAGGAATTGAGAAGATTTCATCTCTCAAGAGTGGAGACCTATACATATGTATCCAAGTCTAAATAGCATCAGCTCAGCTTCCCTCAGTTACTTAAACATAGATGTGAAATTACTGTATGACTGCATTAAGTAAAATTTGGTTTGTACCATATGTTACTACCTATTAAAGTTTGTTTTTATTAGTCTATCTGCTAAAATACCATAAAATCATTTATAAATTTACCCTACACAATTTTTCTGACATTTAGTACATAGAAACAATCATAAAATTGATTTTCATTGATCTACAGTTGACTTACAATAAAATAAAAAATAGTGTCATCTTAGTGATATAAATGGCAAAATTCAAAATTGAGAAAAACCTACCCAGGCAGTGTTTACTTTTACAGCTTCCCAGCTCTCTCTGCCTATACTTTTTTCACTTCTGTTATCTTGTCATTCTTGGGATCTGCATCAGACTCCCCCACGGGCACCAAGTAACTCAGAGGAATAAAGGGAAAAGACAACACAATCAGCTGGTCTCTTTTAAAACAAACAAGCCACAGCACTGGTATTCGCATCAATCTATAAGCACCTCCCTTGTCACTTAGGCAAAGCATTATGTCACCCCCTTTTCCCTTCCATATGTTCACTGCTTCAGTCCTGCACTCAATGATGTTGGTGGATGAGAGAAAACAGAGTGAGAAGACAAGATTTAGGGGATTGGCTTCTCTCTAAACCTTCCACATAATCACTGGCAGTACATTCAGATGTTATAAACTGTCTTGGAAAGAAGGAATAGCAGTTGACTTCAGATGCCTCTGATGGCTCTAAGGAAATATATGAGGAGAAAAAGAAGATATGAATTTGAACTTCCTGGTAGAGGTTTTTTTTTTTTTTAAAGGAATACAAATTATCCAGTGCCACTTTTACCCTTGTTTTTCTAAACACTACATAATTATAAAATAAGCAAAAATTAGTATTTAAAAATGTTGACTCTATTATAGCGTATAATCTTCAGAGAGGTCAGATTTATGATGTAGTAGAGTTATATTTATGTGCCTATATATAATTTACATTAATAAATGTAATATATTTATGCCATTTTATAAGATAGAAGCAAATCTGTGTGCATAGTGAATATAGCTTTAGAGGATATTGGAGACCTGGGTTTTAGTCCCAAAGTTTGGGAAAACTTACTGAATATGTTGTTTGCTGTCCTAGACATTTCGCATATTATTTAATCCTTTACACTAGTCTAATGAGAGTAGATGTTACTCTTAAATCTTACAGATGATGAAATGAAGGTCCCAAAAGATTAATGTTTCCCAGTGGCACAGAGCAATAAGTTAGAGTCAGGATTTGAACCCAGATTTGGTGGCCTCAGAGTTACAGTGAAAATTGTAAGATACATAAGAGCATAGAGTCGTAGTTATTCTAATAGCTTGGCTGCCTCTATCTAAAATAGAGCTTTTCTCTTTACCACTTAATCCTTTTCTAATCCGTAATTGGTAAGGAAATATAACATTGTAAATAAGATACACAACATTTTGATCCAGTGTAAAATGCAAACTATTAAGTTATATTCTGTAAACATTTTCTAGTCTAAAATACCTACTATAGACAAATGGACTTTTGCCTTTTATTTTTATTATGAACAAACTTAGTTTGAAGTCTTAGTTCTGAATTTATAATAACAGTTAGTTATTCAAATTACATTTAATATCATTTAAATAATAGTTTGTGGAATCCATACATAATGAACTACCTCAAGCAAATGGTTTATATATATAGGCCAACTCTCAATATTACACTATAGTGGGGAGCAGCATTGGTACATATAATTTCCCCAAGTATGTTAGCATGTAAAGTGGTGCATTGTTGATGTCTAGGTAGTGTGTTCTTAAGTGGTTAGGTATAGCCAGGCATATTGCAGGTCTGGTTACTCAATAAGAATGAGAATGCAGGAGAACAAAACTATAGTAGGGTCAGAATTGCCTTATATGCACGTAGGTAGATCCTGGTGTGCTGCTGTGGCACCTCCCTGAGCCAATGGTGAAACAGGCAGTGGGCCCAGGGCACTGGGCTTCTCTCTACCTGACATTTTACCAACAAGGCCTGCTGCGTTGACCACTGAGCCTCATGTGTAACCTTGTCAGACACTGGGGCTATATCCCAGTGCATTGTACTGCTTAATTGCTGCTTTGGTAGTCAACTATGTGAGAGCAACCTTAAAACAAGCCCCAAGTGTCATTGTCACCAGTTTTTGAGCCCAGCCTTTTATGACCTGGCCTAGCTCATTAAGATTTTTCTCCCCAGCTCCACTGCTTTGGCTAATACCATAGCTAGTACCCTACAGTGAGAGGAAGCAGCAGTAGGATCTTGTTCAGACTTTAGGTATGGTTAAAACTGCTTAGCAGTGAGGTCTGGGTGTTGATTCAGACATTATTTGATAATTTAAAAGCTGGGAAGATATTTGTTATTTGGTCTGTATCAGAGACCAATGTCAAAAACCTCAGTCCTAGAGAGTTCCAAGATGGTGGAGGAGTAGGAGGACGTGGAGTTCATCTCTCTCTACGGATGCATCAGGAATACATCTACAGATGCAACAGTTCTCACAGAACACCAGCTAAACACTAGCAGAAGACCTTGGACACTGGAAAAGACTATAAAGATCCCCGTATAACTGGGTGTGATGAAAGAAAGAAGGGAGAAGGAGGGGGAGAGGAAGCAGGACAGGACCTGCACCCCGGGGGGTGTGGGGGTGGGAAGCTGAAGCAGGGGAGAGATTCCCGCATCTGGGGAAGCCCCCTCACTGATGGGGAAATCGGTTGGGACAGAAGGGAAGCATTTGAGGCTGTCAGAGGAGGGTGAAGCGACCAATCTGTGGCAGATGGGACAGAATGAAAAAACTCAGTCCTTCTCTTGGCTTTCCCACTTGAAAGATTTTTGTGCTTGGGTAAGTCACTTAAACTAAGCTAAAAGTTTATTTATCTGTTAAAAAAAAACCTTACCCTATCACATAGGCTATTGAGAAGACCAAATTAGGTTGTACATGTAAACGACAACAACACACTTTATAAGTTAGATGGACTTGTGTAAATGTGAAAATGATAGTATAGGTTTACTCAGCATAGTACTACACAATTATTCCCAACTTTGTGAAGTATTCTTATAGGTCTTCCTAAATAGGAATATCTTTTCCATCATGTGCTAAGAGAGATTTAGGCCGATTACTGCTTTCACACTTATGATCTGTTTCTGGTAAAAGGAATGTTTATTCCTAACTTATAAACTCCCTAATGGGAGGGACCATGTTTGACTGTTTACTTTTTACAACCAGTACATAGAACAGTGTCTGGTATTCACTATAGTGAATATATCTAGTAGATATTCAGTAAACTTGTGATGAATGAATGAGTGATAACTCTCGCTTGTCAATTCATTTTTTCTTTATTTGCTAAGTTAGTAAGCATAAGTTTGTCTTCCTACAGAATAACCACATCAACTAAGCAGAGGGGTGGGTGGATCTACAACTTGGAAAACTTGTAAGAAAATATTTGAACTGTATTTGTCCAGAATTTTTAGCTCTAAAAAATAGTGAAATATAGTTCTATTTGTTTTGTTAGTTTATTTCATGAGATCTTTTTCTTTCTTTAGGTATGCTTAGGATTGTGATGAAAAATCACTTCATCAGAGAAATAGCAAATGTCTTCTTATAACATCAACCAAAAAAAGAAAATCATGAAATAACCTCTTTTCATAGTTAGAGGTATACATTTGTTGAATTTCAGCAGTTGCGGAGCAGTAAATGTATGCCTGGTGAAAAACAAGATAGTACTAGGTGATGGAGAGACAGAAATGACCCTCAAGCTGAGATTTAGACCCTGTTTACTGCATGATCCCAGCATAACTAGTGAAGTGAGTGGTTAAATGCAGTAATTTTCTTTTTACTAAATTTGGTAGATCTTTTAGAATTGTGTAGGCAAGACTTTTAGGCAAAAGATGGGAACTTAGAACAAACAAGAAGGAGAACTTTAGTTGTGCTTAGTTTCTTCTACCATTCGTGACAAAGAAGTAATTATAGTAAAGTGAGGTATATAATGATTGGAAAGACTTTAAGTACCTTTAGTCCTTTTCATCTCTATTCACAAGATTCTTATTATTTATGATAAACATTAATTGCAAGTACTTCTTTAGCCATACATGATGATATATTCTTATGAGAGGAAGGCTATAGAAATTTTACTCATTAAATAGACTTTTAAATACTTAAAAGGAAAAAGCTTTTATTTTAAAATAATTTTAGACTTACAAAAAGTTGCATGAAAGGTAGATTTCCCTACTATATGCATATTTTTTTCCTGAACCATTTGAAAATAAGTATAAGATATAATTCTCTTTTACCCCTGAAGGGACATATACCTGCAACCTATTCGTAAATACTTGTGCCATGGGCTGAATTGTGTCTCCTCAAAATTCATATGTTGAAGTCGTAACCCCCATTACCACATAATGTGACTGTACTTGGAGGTAGGGCCTTTAAAGAGGTAATTAAGTTAAATGAGGTCATTAGGATGGGGCCTAATCCAATAAGAGCAGTGTCCTTATAAGAAGAGGAGATTAGGACACAGACACACACAGAGGGAAGACCACATGAAAACACTGGAAGGAGATGGCCAGTTTCAAGCCAAGAGGAGAGGCCTTAGAAGAAACTAACCCTGCTGACACCTTGATCTCAGACTTCCAGCCTCCAGAATTGTAAAAATTAATTTCTGTTGTTTAAGCTACCCAGTCTATGGTACTTTGTCATGGCAGTTCTAGCAAACTGATAAAACTTACAAAGGATAGCATAAGGATAACTTTTTAACATATTGCATAAAAAGTGACTTCAAGAGAAGTCCTTTGCATTGTCTAAAACAATCTGGATTAGTGTTAGGAATTTGAGCCTATTTATCTTTTCTTTGTTTGGGA
This sequence comes from Balaenoptera borealis, assembly GCF_965194805.1. Taxonomy (NCBI): domain Eukaryota; kingdom Metazoa; phylum Chordata; class Mammalia; order Artiodactyla; family Balaenopteridae; genus Balaenoptera; species Balaenoptera borealis. The sequence goes on from NC_138873.1 coordinate 59,643,908, forward strand.
AAAAATATCTGAAGTTGGGGGTGAGATGGGGCATGATAGGTAGCTCAGTAAGAATGTCATTCTGTTGCTTAGCAGCAGACAAGAAAACCAAGAGTGTTTTTTTAAAAGTTGGAGTTATAAATGGAACACCTGCATCCAATTTTGATTGCCTCACTTCAGGAATGATAGAGCATAAATTGAAAGAATCTGAAGTAGTGCAAAAACTGATTATAGGTATTGTAGGGGACTAGTATATGACAGTAATCCATAAATGTGGTTCAGCAACTGTTTACTTGGCCTACTAGGCTGGGATGACAGTTTCAAGGACCCCACTGCCTTCATCTTCATGAATTAGAAGACAAACAAAAATAGCTGAATTTTACTTCTGTTGGATATCAACACTCTCCTCCTAGTTTCTTTTTGCTGTGCCAGTTTATTCAGCAGAGTGAATATATAAGTAAAAATGCATACCACCCTGTCTGTTAATGAAAGCACCTGAGCTTTCCTACAAAAGATACGTAAACTGTCTTTTGCAAACAATATGATTTGATTTCGTGCCATGAATTTGCTTTCTGACGCATAGATAATGGTGTTCTCCTGACTGCGTTCTTATTTGATTTAGAGAACGCATTCCTGTATATTGGTAAGTAGAAGCAGGGATGGTCTTTCTTTTAGTAGAGCAAGTGCATTTAACAGACTTAAGGAAAGGAGTGGCCTCTCACCAGAGCCAGTGCTGATTATTAACTAAGATCGAACAACTGAAGCAGGAAGAACCTACTTTGGTCACCTAAATTGACTAATGCAGGCTGTCATTAGCTGTCACCTAAAAGGCAGTCCATTTCAGACAGATTTGTTCAGCTAGACAACATATAAAACAAAAGATATTAATAATTACTTTGTTCTTAAGCAGAATCAAGAATTAAGATTTTAATAACTTTTAATATATTATATCCTAAAACTAACAAACTTTTAAAAGTCTTTAATATATGTCTCCAGGCAAGAATATGTCTATACTTCTTTTCTATCCTGGATTGATTTACAGAAGTGCCAGTGGGAAGTGCCAGGCTTTTGGTGGGGTTGAGTGTGTGTGACCTGCATGATGGGCTATGATTCAGTCACAGTTGAGAAGCTTCTTGGGGGTCAGATTCATTATCATCCACATTCAAGACAGTAACCAGTATACCGGGTATAAGGAATCTACCTGGTAAGGACACATTCATTAGAGATAGCTGATTAACACATTCTCTCACTGTTGGCATGTCACAGGGGAAACCAAATTACAGTTATAAGACCTACCTGTCTGGTGAGTTCAGAATGAGAACAGTGAGCATTAGTTATGTGACTTAAATGCTTGAAGGCATCAACAAAAAACAGATTGATACCTTCCTCTTAACAGGAAGGAAAGACATGCTTTTGGAAGAAAATAGATAAAGTCTTTGGACCAGTGTACCGTCTTCAGCTGAGCATCGTTTAGATGAACAGTGTCAATCAATGTGTGCTTCAGATTCCTATGCTCCCTTGATGGTCCAACCCTTACCCCTCTGATCAAAACATTCTTTCTTTTATATAGGCAATAAGGTTACAGTCAAGTCCAGCTGGTGTGCAAACTGGCATGACTTTTTTTTTTTAAATTTGAAGGGCTTTAATACTGTTTTTTTTTTTTAATTTATTTTTGGCTGCGTTGGTGTTTTGGTGCTGCACGGGGGCTTTCTCTAGTTGCGGTGGCTTCTCTCCTTGCGGAGCATGGGCTCTAGGTGCGCAGGCTTCAGTAGTTGTGGCTCACGGGCTCTAGAGCGCAGGCTCCAGCAGTTGCGACACATGGGCTTAGTTGCTCCGCGGCATGTGGGATCTTCCCGGACCAGGGCTCGAACCCGTGTCCCCTGCCTTGGCAGGCGGATTCTTAACCACTGCGCCACCAGGGAAGCCCCTGCCATGGCTTTCTGACTGCTCATCTCTGCCATCATCCATCATGGGTTGATATGGAAATTGATCAGTTTAGTCATCTGTGAGCAAAGATGTATTCAACTGTATTATTATAGGAGAGATCCACTACAGTGGTAAAAATAGGTTCTGAAAGGAGACTACAGGGCAAGGCAAATGTGTGTGATTTAGTCTTAGGTTTTGTTCTTTCACACATATGGGTTTTTGGAATTTAACACATTATTTGAACCTTATACTAAAATTTCTGAGACTGTGGTCTAGGGTAGGTCTACAGTTAGGTTTAGAGAACTTTCCTTTTTTTTTCCTCAAAGGCATGTATAAGAGCTTTATTAATTTATGTCATTTATGATCTTGAACATTCTCTTTTTAGAGAACAATCAGAAGTTTTACTTTTCCACCACAATGCTGATCTTCAGGTTTAACCTATAAAAGACAATATTATTTTCAAGTTGTGATTATGTATCAGTATGTAAACTATACCGTATTGTAGATTTAAACTGTATAAAAGAACAGTTTGGTTTATAGCAAATATCTATAAAGTAATTGAATTGAAATATTCTAAATATAGTTAGTTTCAAGTACTTTAAATAGGTCTTAAAATACTTCAACTTTTATTCTATATTTCCCTTCCCCAAATTTAGAGATTGGAACACTGGGGCAAAAAAAAATTAAATTAGAGAAAGAGAAATTCATACATATATGTAGATGGATCTTAAATTACAATAATTGAGTGATTGTGTTCTTAGGATTTCTTTGGTGGTATTTCTTTTGTAAATTTATAAATTTTCATTTAATGAACATACTTTTATAAAATAGTATCTCATTACTTGTAGTTATTGCTGTGATATGTTTGAAATATATCATCGGTGAAGGTATACTTGTGATCAGGTGATGTCACTAGTCTCTCTGTTTTAGCTGGTGCATGTCTGTGATATATAAACTTACCTGTTTCTTTCAGATGCTTTCTAGGAATCATGGTTTGTTTATTTGTTTGTTTGTTTTTGCCATGCCATGCAACATACGGGATCCTAGTTCCCCGACCAGGGATGGAACCTGTGCCCCCTGCATTGGGAGCACGGAGTCTTTTTTTTTTTTTCTTAATAAATTTATTTATGTATTTATTTTTGGTTGTGTTGGGTCTTCGTTGCTGCGTGCGGGCTTTCTCTAGTTGCGGCGAGCGGGGGCTACTCTTTGTTGCGGTGCGCAGGCTTATTGCGGTGGCTTCTTTTGTTGCAGAGCATGGGCTCTAGGGGTGAGGGCTTCAGTAGTTGTGGCACATGGGTTTAGTTGCTCCGCAGCATGTGGGATCTTCCCAGACCAGGACTCGAACCCGTGTCCCCTGCATTGGCAGGCGGATTCTTAACCACTGAGCCACCAGGGAAGTCCCGGGAGCACGGAGTCTTAACCACTGGACTGCCAGGGAAGTCCGTAGGAGTCAGGACTTAGAATAGAGAAATATAGACTTGGGATCCTATCTTCCTATATTGAGTGTTACAAGTAAGGGTTGTATTCTTTATTAAAGATAAGCAACAATTAACTTTTAACTGCAAAAATTTTTAATTGCAAAAATTATTAATTAGTTATAATAATTATAAACCTGTATTAATATAAAATAGTGAACACAGTATTGCATATGTGGTTTATGTAAGGTTTCATTATATTATAAAATGTACATGGTATGCATAATTATAACTCTACTAAGCTATAAATCTGGAATATCTGAACCATTTATGTGAGTATAATAAGTATCAGTTATCATTTTATTAAGTATTTTTGCTTAGCACTTTAGTAGTGTGGAGGATAGGAGATTTTGAACTTTATGGGTAGCATCTCTTAAAAAGCTGTCAATGAAAATTTGAATTCCTGCCTTCTTTTACCTCTTAATAAATTTCCTTGTAACAAGTAGAGGCAATAATAATTCTCTATAAGTTAATAGTTATCCATTGGATTTTGAGGCTGCTGAACAGGGTTAGTAGGTAGATTTTAGGTTGAATATAAAAGGATTCTTTATTTCTTTTTTAAAAAAATATTTATTTATTTATATTTTGGCTGCATCGGGTCTTAGTTACAGCACGCGGGCTCTTCATTTTGATACGCAGGCTTCTCTCTAGTTGTGGCGTGCGGGCTCAGTAGTTGTGACACGCGGGCTCTCTAGTTGTGGTGCACGGGCTCAGTTGCCTGGCAGCATGTGGGATCTTAGCTCCCCAACCAGGGATCAAACCGGCGTCCCCTGCATTGCAAGGTGGATTTTTAATCACTGGACCACCAGGGAAGCCCCAAAAGGACTCTTTCTTTATGAACATAAACCCTACTACCAGGTGCCAGCTTCACCTAGAGTATGTTCTGAAAATTCTGTAGAAGAAATTAACATGGAACCAGTCACCTCTTAGTGACTCTGGTTCCACAGTGATTTAAATAAGGTTGGCCTTTGTTTAAAAATTGCAAACTCATTTGAAAATGAATCTGCTGCATTGCATTATTAAAGCTGCTAACTATTTAAATTGTGTTTTAATTTTATAGAGCTACTCTTGTGCTTATATTGAATTTTACAGGTCTAACCAGCAGAATTTGTCAATTTGGGAACCTAAAAGATATCTTAAGTCTTAAGTAAGAGGTTCATAAAGTTGTTCAGTTTTTATTTCTGAATACCTTTTTTTGTAGTACACTTAATATAGGTTTAATCCATCTATTTGTGTGTTCTACAAGGGTAAAAGTGATGCAAGTACTCATTAAGGTAGAATTGTTTTAAGTTGGGGGTGGGCGAATTCTTTCTGCGAAGGGCTAGATAGTAAATATTTTGGGCCTTGCAGGCCATATGGTCTCTGTCATAACTACTCAGCCCTGCTGTTGTAGTGTGAAAACAGCTATAAACAATACGTAAATGAATGGGTGTGCCACGTTCCAATAAAACTTTATTTACAAAAACAACCAATGGGCTGAATTTGGCCCATGAGCAGTATTTTCTCAACTGCTCTAAATCACTGAGACTGTGGTCTCTCTAAAATCAGGTCATTTTATGTCTGGAAGTGAAGAGGAAGTTTCTCCTTTTTGCTTTAGCATCAGTAGTAGTACTTTAATTCTGAATACTAATAGCATAGAGAAAGAAGATACTAAAGATATTCTAGGAGGAAATTGGTTAACTGGATTTGGAGAGATTGCAAGCTGATCTATAGATGTGTGCTCTATACCTGGGTACTCCCACAGTCTCTGGCTTATCATGAGCTCTGCTGGAGAAAGTCAGGAAACTGTTAACTTGTGCTTGCTCACCTCAGTGCTACCAGTCAACCCTTTTATTTATCTCTATTTGACTCCTTGTTACGTTCCTCACAGCATCCCTTCCAAGGTCATCCTTATCCCCTTATAGCTTGGTCTCAGCGTTTGATCTCATGTCTCTTATTTAGCAAAGATGTGTGATATTCAATATGAATCTCTTTATGTTCTATGTTAGTTCCTTTTTTAAGGTAGGAATGAAAAATGATGATTCTCTCTACTACTAAATGAATTTTTAATTCGCAATTTAATATGCAGACTGTGTAAGTTATTGTAAAATATTTGCCTGAATAAGTATAACAGGCCATGGATTCCTCTTCTATGACTTGAAATTCCTCCAGAATGCATCTACCCTTACATAGGTGTTTTCTAGATACATAATTATGAGAATATTAATTCAAAAGTGATCCATAATGTATAGTAAAGTTATGTAATTTTCAAGCATGTTTTTAAACCCTGAGTCATGATAAAGGTCACTTCTGAGAAAGTATGTGAATGGATGGAGGGATACACAAATAGAGTAGATAAGCAAAGAGGGCAAAATGTTAAGATTTGATAAATCTGAGTTGTGACTACATGGGTGTTTATTGTCTTGGACTCTATACTTGTCTGCATACTTGAGGTTCTTAATTGTAAGTAATTTAAAAATAAATGACCAGACAATTTCCCTGAATCATGAATGAGGTGTGTGTATATGTATTTTTTTTAATTTAAAATTTCTTATCCACAAGAATGTATGGGATCCTCTCTAAAAATTCTCTACCGTGTTCTGGAGCTTGCTCTGGGAAAATCTTATAAAACAACCTTGTGATAAGATCTGGTACTTTAATAAAAACAAACCTAATGTCATTTTCCCATCAGTAAGTTAAAATAGCTAAGTATTATGGAGAATCTGAAACTTAACTTATCTTCATATACCTCTTCTGATGTCAACATTCTGAGAGCTACATGGCATTGTCTTACAAATGTTATAAGTTGTGTTGAAACTTAAGCATAAAATCAATATAAACTTTTTTTTTTTTGCTTAAATTTTAAAAAATGCACAACAGTGAAACAATTAGTCTTAAGTCTAGTACCAATCTAGGGCCTATTATAACTATTATTATTTTATTTTTGCCCTAAGTTTATTTTAAATGAAGTACTTCATTACTTTATTTTCTCTATAAGAATCTGAATAAATATTTTGTGTTGTCATTGGCACATTCCTCAATCCCTCCCCAACTGATAATTTTTTCGTTTCTGAACACTTGGAATAGATTAAACAGAGGCTGTATAATATCATCTTAATTTTGTTAAATATGATTTATTTAGCTCAGAGGTTTAGAAAGTTTGCCACATGTTTGAGTAGTATTTTTTTAAATTTATAAACGGAAAAACTAGAGATCTGAATGCTTTGCGTTGCTCGTTTTTAAATTTTTCATGGCAGGCATGTCATCAAGTGAAATTTTGACTGTTTAGAGATATTTCAGGAACCATGATTATGTAGCAGTCTCGGACACCTTTGGGTTTCTTTAGTGGTGAGACCGTTTCCATTGCACAGGACGGATGGGCTGAAATGGCAGAAACATGACTAGAAAGTGCACGTTTCAGTCAGCATGTCGCTAGTGACAGGTGCTCGATGGTTGTTGGGATCCTTGTCAACAAAGAGAATTCTTTGACATTAAAGTCACCGGCTCAATCCTGAGTTGGGGTGGCTATTGGCAGTTCCATCAGCCTGCAGCTGATCAGTGAATGTCAGAGCTGCCACTGTTCTACAGTTGTCACCAACCCTCGGTGCTCTTTTTTTTTTTTTGGAGGGAGGGAGGGATGGTTTAGCTTGTCTTGTTCAGTCTTCACCAGGCTTTCAAATTGCTTACGTTTGGAAAATGCACTGAGAGGTCATAGGGAATATAGGTGTCTTTAGGGCATGCAAAATCATGTACAGAGTGACGACTTACTACGTGGAGACGAGTAATGATTACCTTGACTCCAAGCCAATCAATGGTGTGAACACCTGGGGACTCATTAAATGGCATTTGTGGTGTTTGTAACAGAGGTTTTGAGCTCTATTTCAGGAAAAGCAGTGACAGCCTTTAATGTCTAATTGACCTCTTCTCTTTGTTTCACTTTCTTGTCCTTTCCTTATTTGCCTCTGATGTGGTTCCTGATGGCAGCAAACAGCCCTGCTCAGCGTTTTGAACTTCTGTTCAGAGCTTCAGCACCTCAGTTTAGGTAGTTGTGTCATGGTGAGTATTTGAAAATTCTTTATTCTCAGTTGCTGCTTCTCTTTTTCTTCCCATGGGTGACTTTTATCCGGACCCGACCCTCCCCACACCCACCCACAGCTTTTCAGATTTATGCATAACTATGTGCACCCCGCTTTAAAACATTTTTCTTAAATGGGAGAATTTGTCTTTGAAGCATTGACATTATCTGTGAGAACAAGGAAAGAAGTATAGTGTGGTGCAAAGAGTGTGGTTCTGCCTCAAGCCAGATGTTATCTCAGACAAGCTATTTAACTCTCTGGGCTTCTTTACAAAATAATATATCAATCATACCCAAATGCCAGTAGTCTGCTAAGTTTTTCACAAAGCTAATTTTAGTTTTTGAGTTCAGAGATTATTTTCTGGAAATGCTGATGATAGTAGATAGGTTTATTTTGTTTGTTTTACTGTCCTTACTGAGTAAGATAAAAAGATGGACACCAACCTATGTTGGAACTAATTTTTTTGAAACGTTACTGGTCTGTGAAATCCAAAATCCTAGGGACTGTTGGAATAAATAATCTTGAAAGTCCTTTCAGATATAAAATTATAAGTTATATGTCATTGGAAGAGTTCATGGGATGAATTAAATGTTTTTCAACTAAATTACATGGTTAATAAATAAGACTGACACTCAAGGGACAGTAGAACTCTGTGCGCATGTGTGCACACATGCACACTCACAGGAAATGCATCTCCCAATATAACTGACTGTGGAGGGATCCATTCTTCTTTATTTTCTTACCTGCCCCCCCATACCCAAAGTAGATTCAGGAGATGCTAAACCCTTCCAGTTTTGCATCCACTTATTAGGAAGACCTGAATAAGCAGGATGGTTGCAAGATCAGAGAAGTTTTTAGGCCTTATTAAACCCCATGTATGGGCTCAGGCCCATCCCGGTCTCTGGAAACAATCTGAGAGCCCACTAACTCAGCATTAGGTTTCCCTTCTGGTCAACTTTTGACGTTAGTAAGCCATTTCATGGGCTTCTGTTGGGTCCTTCTAGTGGCTCTTCTGGATGGGCTCAGTGACACTCCTTGGCACTTTCTGTGACAACACACCAGCCAGTTACTGTCACTTGGACTTTGCTTATTGTTAGCCTGCCTTCTTTAGATTGGTAAGGACCCTGCTTTGACTTTGGCCAGAGGTACCTTATTCTGCCTGTTAATTACCTCCCCATAACCTAGAGCAGCATTCTCTAGAAAAGCAGGCCGCTAATCACAGACACTTTAGAGTTGGAATTATGTATGAATATAGTTGGAATTAGGTGTAGTTGAAGTCAGCATTTTCCAAAGCTGACCTATGGAACATTAGTCCTAAAAGATATTCAAGTTAAAAAGTTGTGTATTGTAGGGGGAAAGAAGGGGGAATAGGAATTCTGGGTCTAAATTAGGAAATGATGCTCCTATATCCTCGCCCTGGAGTTTTCAATGGTATGTCCTACAATAAAGAAACAGTTTGCCTTTGCTTAAACCAGTGTTTGCCAACTTTACCTGGCTAATGAACCCATTTTTTCATGTTACATCTATTATTATGTAATATGGTATGGGAAATGCTATTTTAGATAAATAGGCTATTTTTAAATTAAAGTATGTAGTTACCAGTATTGTTATAATTGATATTTATTCGCCAGAAAATGAAGTTTTAAGGACTTGACATTCAAAGTTCAGAAATACTGCTAATACTGCTGATACTGCTACTAACGTGGTGATTGAAACATTTCATACTTGTCACAGAAGTACTGTTCTTCACAGCAGATCTGGGTTCACCAGGACAGTAACACATACAGCTCTTGGTTGATACTTTAATACCATGTTTATTTCAGTTTCTTTCCTGTCAGCTGACCAAAAGGCAGGATGATTCATTTGATATTTTATTTTTGACTATCAAAATAATAGCAATCAGAATCATGGGTTTTGGAAAGTTTTTAAATTGCTTCTTTCTAAAGAAGCTAATTGGCTGCACTAAAGATCAAAGCTAGTTTTGTGTTGTTCGGGTCCACTCACATAAGAAGATAGTTGTATTTACCCAAATCTATTTCTCGTGGTCTTCTGCATGATTGTTCCTGAAGAACCTTAGAAATCATCACCACTGTATCTAATCTATCAGCTCTTTGGTTCTGACTCAAAATATAGCCCCCCAACCTGTCCACTTCTCCAATGCCACTGCTTCACCTTAATCCAAGACCCGGCATCTCTCCTCTGCGCTAGTGCAGGCCTCTTCACTGGGCTTCCTCCTCCATTCATACCCACCTTAGACCATCCTCTAGAGTCCGGAGGGGTTTTTGTTTTAATGTGAATCATATTTTTTTCAAACCCTCCATTGATCTCCTTATAGTTAAAATAAAAATTCAAAGCCCTTCACGGCCTGATGGCCTGGCCCCTGCGTAGCTCTCTGGCTTCACAGCCTGCCCTCTCTCTCACTTCCCTTGGGCCATGTACCCATCATATTTCTGTTCTTGAATGAGCCACGCTCATTCCCAGAGATCCCGGCAGCCACCACTCCCTCCCTCAACCTCTGCCACTCTGATCGCTCTCATGTCACCCTGTTTTATTGTTTTACTTATCACTCTCTGAATTTATTTTGCTCATTTATTTGTCTGTATGTCTTTCCAAGAAATATGAACACAGTCTTTTTTTTTTGATTCACTGTTGCTCCTAGTATCTGGAGTGATGCTGGCACGTCGTAGATGAAAATATGAATAAACAAATGAACAAAAGGAAGTAATCATTGGAAATGTTTGCTGTTTTGTTTCCTTTTGACTTCTGGTGATAATGCTGATACCTGATTATAACAAAGTCAAATGAAACTCCTAAAAGAATCTGTTTAAAGAAACATTATTAAAACATTCAAAGCCCATGAACTGAAATGTATAATTCTTGACTAGTGGAAGCTTATGCCACGATCATGAGGTAAATCATTGGACACCTCCAATAACTGACAGCAGCTAACTTATCACAATCTAAATTATTTTTCAGGTTGCATTTTCAGTCCCCAAATGCCTCATTTAACCCAAAGCTAGTATCCTTATTAGTACCATCAGCATATTCACTTACTATTTTAGAGCCTAGCAAAGTGCATACCTTTATCAGGGAGATCTTACATATATCAAAGTAGCAACAGCACGGTCAAAATGGGAGGCATACAAGGACAATACATAATCCTCAGATTCTTTAAGAGGGACTGAGGATTTCAGACTGCTTTGGGATTTAATTCATGAACGTCCTCTGTCTGGAATTCTGTTAAATGGATTTTTAAGTAAGTGATTACTCTCGCTGTTTAACGAAACCGTGGCAGATCTGTGAGATGAGTGGGCAGATCTGTGTTAACGACGATGTGGGTATGTTTGCACAGAAGCAAACAACAGGAGATGATTAAGAATGCTCTAACATGCTCAAAACAGTTTTGTATTTCTGAGCATAATGTGGGAAAGATTGAAATTATTTGGTTTCCAGATTGAAGACTATGACGTGATAGCTAGCATGATAGGAGCCAAGTGTAAACAACTCCGGACTCTGGATCTGTGGCGATGTAAGAACATTACTGAGAACGGGATAGCAGAGCTGGCTTCTGGGTGTCCGCTTCTGGAGGAACTTGACCTCGGCTGGTGTCCTACTCTGCAGAGCAGCACCGGCTGCTTTGCCAAACTGGCACGCCAGCTTCCAAACTTGCAGAAACTCTTTCTAACAGCTAACAGGTCTGTGTGTGACACAGACATTGAAGAACTAGCATGTAATTGTACCAGATTACGCCAGCTGGACATATTAGGTAAGGATACAATCTGTAAATTTCTTTTAAAGCCTTGACATAAAAACTGACCTCAGACTTTTTATAGGGAGAAAAAAAATTCTTGGATACAATAAAAATGTTGTCCTGATAATTATAACTGTATTTAAGTAAAAGAGTGAGGGTAGTAACAGAATTTTATAGTTGAACCTATCAGAGAGCTCTAAATAACCATAATTCTTGGTCTAGGAAGAAGAGTGAGAATTTGTGTGAGCTGTGTTCTCCATTATTATTGACAGATAAGAAATTAATCCGTTTGTATAATGAATTCAAGGCACACACACACACATATGGCTTCTTGATGTTAAATTCTTGATTAAGGAATATTGTGAAATTTCCATCCCTGATGATTCTAGTTTTTAGGAATAGTTCTACCCTAAGGCAGAGCTATTGAAAATCCTTCCCAGTGCTGGGATTCCTTGTGTCTTTTTTGCAATTTACAGCCAGAAACCCTGTGATATTTTGTTACTTCTGACATTGGCCAGAAGTGCTAGCAATGCCACTGTTATAATTGCCCACACAGTGGTGAACCCAAATAGCACTTGCACTGTGTTTCTAGTAATCTATTAATACTAATAGATTAGTCCTTGAAGTGCTAATTATATCCTTTCCTGTTTATTCAACATTCAACCAAAGGGAAACCTGAAGATATTCAACACTTATGTTTGTAGTTTCAGTTAAAATCTCTCCACAGCCCAGGCTTATGGTACATTTGTAGATGTTGCTTATGTAGTTGCATGTTACTTATTCAAGTTCCTTGTAGGCAGAAATTCTTGCTTAAAAATTTAGGAAGGGAAAATTAAGCATATGGGATTAACAGATACAAACTACTGTATATAAAATTGATAAGCAACAAGGATATATACACTGGAATTATATCAAGTATCTTATAATAACCTATAATGGAATATAATCTGCAAAAATTACTGAATCACTGTGCCATACACCTGAAACTAACACAATATTGTAAATCAACTGTACTTCAATAAAAATAAATAAAATTTTAAAAAATCAATAAAAACAGTTGGCTAAAAAAAAAACCTTAGGGAGAAATTCTTGCCTATTATATGCACACTTTAGGCTAGATACTTCATCTGTGTTATATTCTCCTTAATCTTCATAGCTCAGGAAGCTGGGTATTATTGTCTTTTCATAGATGAGGATACTGGAGCCAGCAGTTAATATGTGGCAGAGCAAGGGTTCACGTACAAGGGTTTTGTCTCCACAGTCAGTACTGTCTTTTCAAAACACCACACCACTTACCTTGCTTGTTTCTTTGCCTGCCTATCTACCTTCCCCCTTGAATTAGCCTAGACTTTTTAAAATAAGGTAATTATTTTGAAACGTTCAAGAAAAAGTCATGACTTCACAGGGGCAATGAGGAAAGGCAGTCAAGGGCCTTTTAAAATGATCACTAATTGCGTCAGGCTTCACTTCAGAGGATGGTGTCATTGTTGTTTAAAATCTAGTTTACAATTCTCCCTCCAAAAAACCCTCAAATAAACCCAAAAAACATACACTAGAGATGGAGAGTAGCCAGTAGCTGAAAGAGATGCTACCAAAGAAGTCGGTAACACTGATCCCAAAACAAAAGCACCGTTGTGATGAACAGTGGGTTCAGTTGTCAGGTGGCCTAAGTTTGGTCTGTAAATGTATGAATTACTTGACAGAGACATAAAAGAAAAGGAGGTACGGAGTATAATGACTTCTTTTTGAAGACATTTGTGACTTTCATGAGCATAAGAACAAGGCAGTATCATTATTTATTATGTCAAATCTAATTACCGATGCAAGATGACCGTCATGCGAATATATTGGAACATCTTATTTCAAATATAAAGAGCACAGTAAAAAGTAATATCACTAGTAGTCAATAATTAATATTGTTAACAACAACATGACTATGTGCTTTATACTGTTCTGAGCATATATTAACTGATTTAATCATCACAACAACCTTATGAGGTAGATATTATTATTAGCCACAGAGGAGGAAACGGGTGGAAATAGGTTAAGTGATTTGCCCAGGGCTCATAACTAGTAAGGAATCTGGACTTGAACCAGAGTCTATGCTTCTAACCACTGTGGTATATTTTCTTTACTTTTATTGTTGTTTTTTGGTTTCCTTTCATCGTTTAGTGTTAGAATCCTTATTTTTTTTTTGAAAAAAAGGATTCTTAGTTAAACCATGCTGATATTCATTATTTTGTCATTTTGTGATTAGCACATATGAATGTTAAGTGGCATATCTTCGTCATACTTAACGTACTTATCGATCAGTACAAAGCTGAATAAGACACAGTCCCTGTCTTCAGGAGTTGAAAACCTAGCAAGAAAGAATAAAACAAGCATATATATAACTGTAGTGCAAGCCAGAAGCAAGTCCACTTTGATGGGGCTCAAAGAAAAGAGAGTATATATATGATCAGAGAAATAAGGAAAAGCCTAATTTAAAAGGCTAATAGATATTTGAAAGGTATCCTTAAAAAGTGAGCAGGAAATTGGGGGAGAAGGGCATTTTAGGCAGAATGAATAGCATGAAGCAAAAGCAAAGGAGTTAAAAGTACAGAATATCTTTAGAGAATAGGCAGTCTAATTTGATCGAGAATGTTGGTATAATGGAGGGTGTCATGGAGAGTTTTGAACACCAGGATGAGGCGTATGCACAAAATTAAACAAGAGCTTTTACTGGGTTTTAATTAAGGTTATGAGTGATGTATTTAGAGCTGTGTTTTAGGAATACTTATCTGGAAATGAGTAGTAGGTGAATTGGAGAAGGAAGAAATCAAAATCAAAGAGATTAGCTTCAATAATCCATCTCACGAGGGTCTACACCAGGGTGATGGCGTTGGGCAGTTAACCACCATTCCTTCATTTTTTCATTCATTACACACTTATTGAGCATATACTGTGTTTGGCATTATTTTAAACACTGGAGATATTCAGTACCCTGAAGGAGCAAGCTGACTGAAAACAGAATTGTGTCCTAAGTGGATAACAAAACAACAGCACACAGTACCCTGGAAACATAGGACAGGTGACCCTAGCCCAGTTAAATGTTCAATCTCTGACTTCCTTCCCTGGCATTCTCTTAGGCTTTAGGAACTCCTAATTTATCAGGAAACTCAGATTCTAATGACCAAGACTGGCAAATAGAAAAAAGTCACAGCCCTAGGTGAAAAGCTCCACAGAGCCAAATGGCTTAGGTGAGGTTCTCTGATCTTATATAACAGAAACCCCCTCAAGATAACTTAAGCATACGAAAAAGACGATTATTATGAAGATACAGGTGTCCATCTCAGATCCCATGGGTAGAAGCTGGGTATGGTCAGACCTCAGGAGAGACTGGAAAACCATCAAAAGGCGAGGAAGCTTTTTCTCATTTTCGTTCCTTCTCCTATCCTGCATACTCAGGCCCCTGTCCCTAACCCACTCCCTCTGCCGCTGTACACTTACAGAGACGTTTGTGTCTGCTTCTCCCCTTGGTTTTGCTTTGTTCTTTTCTTGTCATGCTGGCCATCTCTGTTCCTCTGGGTACACATGGCTAAATATAGCAGCCCTGACCCAGTTTTCCATGTCTTTAGTTCAAGAGATCAAATGGGCACTGGAGGCTTTACTGAATCCCAATTCTAAATTCCCAGGAGAATCTGCATTGGTTTATCATGGGGCCATTCGCAGCCAGGGTAGCAGTATAGTTACAGCTTCTGGTAGAAGTATAGTTACTTCTTCCTTCTCATGGCGGGAAGGCGCGGAGAAAGGATTTCTCAGAGAAAAAGGCATAGACTAGTGTTTCAGAACCTTTAATCCCCATCCCAGGTATGTATATGTAATATGATTGTGATGATTTTTTTTCTCCCTAGAAAAGCTATAGTTACAACAGATGACATCTTAGAGCCTAGTGATATTTGGTACTTATTGAGTGCCTGCCATGCATCAGGTGCTTTACATAATTTATATGATTTATAACTCATCTGAATATCCCATAATCACTTCAGATTTAACATGGGCTAAATAGTACTCATCATCCATCATTTGTCTTCCAGTAATGCCATTTTATACCTACCACTTACTGTAAAACTTATCGAATTGTGTTGTAGTTATTTGCTTTCAACTCTAGTCGATGAGTTCTTTAAGGCAGACACGTGTCTTACTCATCTTTGTATCTCCAGTGCCTGAAACAGAAGTTTCTACAGGGTAGTCGCTCAGTAATTGCACTGCATGGAATTAGAGGTTGAATCATTAAGTATTGCTGCCTGATTTGACCCATGGGTTCAGGAAAATGAGATGTGCAAACAGTTTTGAACTGGGGTGAACAGAAATAGGAAAGTCTGGAGGAGCTGATTGGAAAGGGTAGGAGGTAGGACTGAAGATAGAATGGGTAGAGATTGACAAAATTCAGGTCCTAGATACCAATTTGGCTGGGAAATTTTATTTTTTTTTAACAGGACTATTTCAATATGAAGTCTTGTTTTAAGAAATGTTTTTAATTTGTAAAAGTCCATTTTAAGTGTATTGTAAATAATAAAAAGGGACTTTTTATCAGGATATTATATAAATGTTATATAATATTTTGTTTGGTTTTTTTTAAACAGGAACAAGAATGGTAAGTCCAGCATCCTTAAGAAAACTCCTGGAATCTTGTAAAGATCTTTCCTTACTTGATGTGTCCTTCTGTTCACAGATTGATAATAGAGCTGTGCTAGAACTCAATGTGAGCTTTCCAAAAGTGTTTATAAAGAAGAGCTTTACTCAGTGACTTCATATATGTCTTATAATAAAATTAATGTGCTTTTTGTAGGGTTTTGTTTTGGGGTTGGTTTTGTTTAGTTTTTATAATGGTGGGAATATCTTAAGACATTTGTGGATTTTAAAGAAAAATATGGAACTGTCCATTAAATCATTAAATCAGTGATGTAAACAAGTGTTTTCATAGAATATTGTAAGCACTTTCTTTTAAGAATATATGAGTGGCTCATATTATTTTTGTCTTATGTTAATCAGTGATATTATGCTTTAGTCAATAACTACATGTTTAATAAAAGAGTAATATGGAAACATTTTAACTTATTTTGAAAGGAGCACTTTGAACAATAAAGTATCATGATATTTATGCAAAAATAAAGTGAATTTTTCACACCGCCATGTAAAGATGCCTTATTAATAATAAGCCTTATGACCTGGCCAGTATTTCGTTTGGTATGTACAAAATTGTCAGAGTTGGTTGGAGAAAGAATCTTACTTTTTATCTGTTAAGATTATTTTTTACGTTGATATACTAATTCTTCAACTTGAAAGTTTTCGGTTTTTCCAATTTTCTTCTGATATATTTATCTATTTTACTACTGGATAATATCAGTAGTAAAATATGGGCATAATCAAGAACAAGAGGTAAACTATTAAACGAAATAGTTTTCCAACTGTTCAGCAGATACCTTAAAAATTTGCCAGAGGGAAAGGTTTAAGACTTCTGAATTATATGTGGATTTTATTTTATTTTTTTTCCTGTGCCCCAGCACCTTAAATAATTAGAAATCAGGAACAGTGGAGAAAACAAACAAACATTGTTTTGTTAAATAGTAAATTGATTTAGTTCTGCTGCTAAGAAAGTAGACAGAAAATATTTTGTGGAATGAAAAAGCAGGGCTGTTTCGAATAGCAAACTAATACTAAATATATAGTGTAACAAAATTTATTTTCCTGCACAGGGCGAAATGTTTATTTCCAATATCCACACATCCTAGAGTGATCCCATAGAACTCTGCTGTCCAATACAGCAGCCACTAGCCACATGTGGTTATTTTATTTAATTTTAGTTAACTTAAATTTAATTAAAAATTCCATCCCTCAGTTGTACTAGCCACATTTCAAGTATTCGGTAGTTACCTGAAGCTAGTGGTTATCATATTGGACAGCACTATTCTAGAATTTCTTGCTATAAGATGTAGTCATTTAAGAAAAAGCATATTTAGTTTAAAAATTAGCACAGTTAATATATATCTCTAGGAAAGTTTTGAGGATACTCTCAATAGTACTTATATGAAAGCATTTTACCACCAAAGTAAAGCTAGTGGATTTATACATACAGAAAATAGTAGACATTCAGTAAATAGTTACTGAATGAATAAGAATATATTATTGAATTAAGCCATATGTCAAATTTTAAAATTATAAATGTTATAAATTACTAGTAGCACTGTGTTTATTCTTTTATAGAATATAAAGAATGTAATATGTGACATTTAAAATATTAAAATAGTAATCCAATCTCCTCCACGTAAGAAACCATTGTATGAGAGCTGCTGTCTTGTTGGTGTGCCCCACAATGTCTTCTATTTGATGGCAGAAGCAAAGGGCAGTTGGAAAATGGCTTGGTTATCCTCTGTTATTAGCTTCACGCATTTGGATTTCCTTTTCACCCAGGAATGTATGTAAACATCTTAAATGTTTTATTCAGTGGACCTTTTAGGAGGATGAGATTTATAATTGGACTACCAACTGGGTGAAGCAGTGCTTTTATCTTAAGCTAACAGCTGCCACTGAGTTAATGCTTACTTTGTGCCGGGCACCCTTTCCTGTGTTTTGCATTTACTAACTCACTTAGTCCTCTTAACAACCCTGTAAAATAGATACCATTGCTTACTCCCATTTACAGATGAGGCAGAGAAAGATTGAAGAACTTACTCATGATCCCATGGCTGCTAGTGGCAGAGCCAGCAGCATACAGACTCAAGCCATCCAGCTTTAGAGACAGTGCATTCAATCCACGCTTTTAAAAATGTCCAGGTAGTATCTGGTTCTAGAGCAGAGGTCAGCAAAAATTTTCTGTAGAGGGCCAGATAGTAAATATTTTAGGCTTTGTGGGCTAAGAGGCAAAATGGAGATTATTATGTAAGTACTTACGTAACTAAAGAGAAAATGAATTTCCACAAAATTTTTATTGACAGAATTCAAAACATAAGAATAATTGAGAACAGTTTTTTGTATTACAGTTCTACTAAGAAGAAGAAAGAAATACTTTGGGGGAGGATAACATTTCACTTAATTGGGATTTAATGTTAATATTTCCTGTCATCAAAATTGATTGTATGTATTCTTCTGTTAACGTTGATCTATAGTAAGATTTTACATATTTTGTTTTTGAAAATATCTTTCATACAGATAAGTATTGCCAAATACTTACATTAATCCACGAGAAAATGATTTTCATGGAGCATATTTATCACTTGGAAGGCATTGAAAGAATTCCATTAGGTTCTTTCTTCTCTTGATATTTTTCTTTTAGAATGTTATTACATTGCAGATTACTCACTTCCCGACTCACTTCCTGATTGAAGGTTAGGTGGAAGCTCCTCAATTGCATAATTGAATGGATTTTGACAAATGGGTGTTTCCTTTACACTTGCACTGAGGTCCAGAAAACGCTGCTGGACATATCCTTTGAGCTCAGAAAGTATATCTGCTGTCAATTCATGTGAGAATAGAGCTCCTGCTGCTTATCTTACCTTTGATAGCACAGGAAGTATATAAAGCAGCTTGACCTGACTTCATGATTCAAACAGTGTTAGTTGTCATCAAAATTACTTTACTGTAGTCTGTTTCACATCTAAGCACTGTTTTGCTGGCTTCACCTCCAGAGCTTCTGATTCAGTAGAATTTGCATTTCTCATGGTAGTCAGGTGATGCTCATGCTGCTGGTCTGAGGGCCACCCTTTGAGAAGCACCGCCCTACAGCTCTCCTTGAGTCGGAAGCTTTTCCCTGAATCCCAGTGACTCCCACCTACAGTGGGAGTAGCTATTCTCACCGTTGTGCACTGTTTCAGTTTTTGGTTGCATTCATTACAAAACATTATCAAGACTGCAACAGAAGCTAAATTACAAAGCCATTCAGTATTCTGTAATACTGGTTGAGTGCATTTCTTCTGTTTCAGAAAAATCTCAATATCAGCTCTGATCTCAGAAACTCACAATAAAACTACCACTGCTTAGCCAACAGACTGTTGTGTGGGAGGACAAATCAGGATATTCAGCTTCTATATCTGATGAAAAAATAACAGCTGATGACGGTAAGATGCAGTTCACCATTGACACTGCTAGCTCAGTAACATAAGATTGAATCATACATATTCCACAGAGTACCTGCAGATGAATAATACAGTAAATAACCATAGGTTTTAAACATTGCATTTTCACAAACTTCGTAAATTTGACCAACTAAGCCCTTGTTTACCCCACACATATTTTTACCACCACAAGTTGTAACACATCTTAGCAGATTCTACCTCAGGTTATACTGAACTCATGTTTTCTTAACTTCTTAGAAAATATTCTTGTCCATAATTGTCCTATGCAGACGACTCATAGAAACCAACTCTTCAGTCACTTCAACCTTGGCATTGACTCATCAAATAAATCACAATAACCAGGCAGTATCGGTAACATCTTTTGACACATCAAGAGCCAAGGAGAACAACTCAGAATCATTTGCCTTGGTTTTTTATTGACTAATGATGTTGTTCTCAATGTTCTCGATTCTTTGAGCAACTGTTCTTGCCAAAAGGCTAATTTAATAGTCTTAAGCAAGTTTACTTTGGACACATTTCTTTAGCTGACGAATCAAAAACAATTTAATTAACTCACCATTGGCAAATGGCTTTCCTTGCTTGGCTAACAAATGAGCCACTCAGAAACTTACTTTGGCTGCAGCTTTATTTTCATTTTTTAATTTTTGTAAAGAAATTCTGCTGTGATGAGATAACTTGTTTTAAATTTTCTAACTTTTCTGGCCACTGCATTCCTATGAATTGAAAATATTGTGGTGAGCGCTTAGTGTGGTAATTCCACCGTGTATAATATTCTTTCAGAGCAGCTACAGGGTCTTTGCATTTTAGACACAATGCTTTGCCATCTAATTCGATAACAATCCATACTCCTCCGTGCCTTAAACACATGACGCTTGAAGTCTCCTTTTTTGTTGTTCCGACGTTATCGGTATGCACGGGTAATAAAAAATTTTGAAATATTGTGGAATGACAGTATGTGTGGCATTCAAAATGTTGGTGGTAATAACTATCACTACAATTTGTAACGTGCTGAGCAGTAGTGCAAAACGATGAGAGCACTGCCTAGGTCTCTGCTGCTACAGCTCAACTCTGCCATTGTAATGTGGAAGGCACCATAGACAAATGAGTGAGTACGTGTAGGCACGTTCCCATAAAACTCTATTTCTGCACACTGAAAGTTGAATTTCATGTGATTTTCATGTGTCACAAAATAGTCTTTTGATTCATTTATTATTAGCCGTTAGAAAATGTAAAAACCATTTTTAAGTTGCAGTCTGGATTTGGCTTGTGGTCCGAATGTGCGACCTCTGAGGAGATTCTCAGATCAGTTAGTTAACCCAGGTTTGCCCATTCCTAATTTTATAAACCACATTCAAACCTGTCCTCAGCTTATAATCTTTCTCATTTTACCATTTAGATTTTAAAATTAGGGACAGTATTTTACTGACTCAGAGAAAACAAAACTTTTTTTACCATAACAAGAATTTTGGATTTTTTTCTTTTTTATTGAGGTATATTTGACAATTTAGAATTATATATATTTAAGGTATACAATTATTCAATTGATAATTCGATATACATATACATTGTGGAAAAAAATCACATCCAAACTAATTAACCTATCTGTCTATTCAGATAGTTAACACTTTTTTTGGGTGGTGACATTAAGATCTACCCTCTTAGCACATTTCAAGTAAAAAGTATTGTTAACTCTAGTCACATTGTTGTACAATAGATCACCAGAACTTATTCATCACGCATAACTGAAACTGGGTACCTTTTGACCAGCCTCTCCCCATTTCTCCCTCCCAAGTCCCTGGTAACCACCATTATACTCTCTGCTTCTATGAATTTGACTATTTTAGATTCCACATATAAGTGAAATCATGTAGTATTTTTCTTTTTTTTAATCTGAAAAAAAATTTATTGATGTCTCTCTGGAAGTGAATCAAGTGAATGTACGGCAGCAAGAAACACAGCATTGAAGATCAGCTATACCCCATTATAAAGTAAATTATAAAAAAGAAATACAAAGACAGTGAGAGAGCGAGAAATACTTACAAAATACGTTCAGGGGCTGTAATGCAACGTGGACTGACCGCACAAGACCCACAGCTGCATGAGACCTAAGGCTGGACGCTCGTGGGGCTGAGAGAATTGGTGAGGATGGGTCAGCAAATGCAGCCCCTTTAGAATAATACTTCCTGGCCCGCGATTGCATGGGTCCCAGAACTCCAGGTGCAGGGGACCCTTCCTACAGCTGAAACATGCATGGGACACAAAGAGGATGGTACATTGTCTGATCGGGAAGAGTTTGGAAAAGGCCCCTCATCTCCTCATCTCCTGGTGCTCAGGTTCTCCCCACCGGCCTCTTTCCTAACAATCTCCCCACTTGGGGAATCCGCACCTTCAACATCCTGTTTCGAACAGTTTGCAATTTGTCCGGAGGATGAAGGGGAAGGGGGGGGGGAACCAATGAGAGACAAGCCCTAGGTGTTTGGACAGGCATCATGTAGTATTTTTCTTTCTGTCTGGTTTATTTCACTTAGCACAATGTCCTCCAGGTTCATCCATGTTGTTTGCAAATTGCAGGATTTCCTTTTTTTTTAAGGATGAACAATATTCCATTTTATACATCCCCCCCCCCAACCAACGCACAAACACCATATTTCCTTCATCCATTCATCTATTGACAGACATCTAGGTTGTTTCCATCTTGGCTATTGTGAATCTGTGAATAATGCTGAAAGGAATGTAGGGGTGCACTCTGTGAGACCCTGGTATCATTTCCTTTGGATGTATACCCAGAAATGGGACTGCTGCATCGTATGGTAGTTCTATTTTTAATTTTTTGAGGAACTTCCATACTGTTTTTCATAAAGGCCATACCAATTTATACTTCTACCAACAGTGTACAAGGGTTCCCTTAATGAGAGAGAATATATAGACTATCCATTAAAATTTGAAGCCAGATGACCCATTGTTACTAGCATTGTCAACTGACTTTTAAATTTTTTTATAATTAGAATTTTGGTAAGACAAATTATCTTCCCAGTGGCTTGTAATAGATAAAAGGTATGTTCCTGACTCTGGGAGCATAATTAAAGGATCCTCTCAATTTAAATGGCTCTGAAATAAGACCCTAAAAATAGACAACATGTAGCAAAACGTTTAGACAGTTAGTGTTGTTCCTCTCCTTCGGAGTGATTAATTTTGAACCAACATGTAGCAAAGAAAAACAATTCTTTTCAGAAATATTTCTATTTTTTGGTGTTTCCTAGGAATTAGAGACTGAAAACTCATATTTGCAAGTGTAATAATACTAACCAAGGAGAGTCAATAAAAATTACATTTGGTTACCAGATATATTATTAATGAATGTTGGGCTTTTCATTTTTTACTTTAAGGTATAAAAGGATGCCTATTACTAACAGAGTAATTTTCATTTTCAAAGCCACTTATCACACATTTATTGGTGTTGCATGTTAGTTTCCCCCCATTTTGCACATTTAATATTGCTACTTCAGAACTTTTTTTAGCCACTCCAAAAATTTTGTCAATGACCCTTAACAAAATGTTAGCTATTGCCAAAACACTACTTCTTGCAGCTATGGTTTTATACTTGCAGCCGAGCTCTTTAGCAGTACATTAATGTCAATAAGCAAATGAGGTGATGATTGGCAGCTATAGCTACAAGTCAAAAGGGAAGAGATAAATTAATCAGAGATGATTTATTATATATATTTTATATATTGCTTTATAAATGTGGATAGAGGCCAAGATTTTTCCTTTGGCAGAGCGGAGTGTATTTAATGTTTTTGCCTATGAGTCTGAATTTTTGGCTTAAATTTTTGTGCATATGAATACCATTAATTGTTTATTCGATTTTGAAAGGAAAAAGGCTATTATGTCAAAATCGACATTTTTCAGAGGAAGGAAGATTTTTTATCAATGTATTTGGTAAAGTAAATTAGTGCAGTCTTAGCTATAAAATTTTTAAGGAAAAATTTTAAAGCAAAGCAGTCATATGATCAGATAAATTGAGTAAATTATGCCAAAGATAAAACAGCTCCGTTACAAATGAGAATCTGTGCAGACAACTGACTGAGATGTTTTAAATTTTATTTGTATAAAAATGCTGTTCAGTGTCTAATGATTTTCATTGTTCATATTATCCTGTACTTTAGAATAATAAGATAAGCTTGAGTATCTCATTAGTTCACTTTCAAAACGGATCATTTCAGGACACTGCTGAATATCATGGAAGGTTTGGGTAAATAGGTTTGTGTCACAGCCTCTACGAAATTATTAGACGAAAATAAGCCTGGAAGATAAGCTATCATCATCTATGTGCTGAACACTAAAAATCCATCCTCATGCTATGAAATGACATCAGCTCGGGTGCGTTGTAAACTCTAAAATTACATGCATCTGCAATTAAACTGTAAACTGCATTCACACTGTTATTTACTTTTCCTTTATACTGTCTCAGTAGTTACCCCAAATAAGATTTATTTACTTAAAGTTTGTTTAGTTTGTTATTTAAAACAAACCAGGGAATTCCCTGGAGGTCCAGTGGTTAGGACTCCACACTTTCACCGCTGAGGGCCCCGGTCAGGGAACTAAGTAAGGTCCCACCAGCCATGCAGTACGGCCAAAATAGTAATAATAACAAAATAAAATAAAACGAAGTTTGATACAGTGTTTTCCTACTTTTATTTATAAGGTGTCATGTACCTTATTTGCTTTTTGTAGAAGCCAATTCCTTCATTACCAATAAGCTCCTAAGTTGTTCCACAGTTCTTCGTCACACCCAAACTACTTTTAGTGAGCTAGAATGGAATAAATGACACAAGATGAAACACATTCATCTATTCATTTAGTCAGCAGTATATACTGACAACAAAAATGTACTGACATCTGTGTGCTAGGCAAAGATGCGGCGGGGGTTACAGAATGTATATAAACAACCACAGAGCAATTTTCAAAAATGGTTATATGCAAAGAAAATTTTATGGTGAATAAGCATAGGATACAATGGATTCAACAAAGTTAGGTTTCTTTACTACTGAACTTCAGAACCTTTAATATCTAATGGACACTGTGAGGGTGGGATAAAGTGAAGATTTGTAGTGTTTGCCAATTTTCTGCAGAATACCTGTAAAGATTTCTTGGAAACTTTAGTTTCTCAGAGCACAGTTTGGAAAATGCTGCTAAACAGCATTATATGCTGTATTATCAAAAGTATTCACTACAATAATTTTTAATATATTTGCTAAAGATTATACATTATGATTTGTTTCTAATAAAAATATTTTTAATTTTTATTTAAGAAGATTAGGAAGTTGACTAAATACTTTGATGGTATGAATTTTAAAAAAATATTTCTGAGCATGATTACTTTATATTTTGGCCCATAATTTCTAACTCAATTTTTATTCCTATATTAGATTTTTAGAATATGTGTTTACTATTGGTTTCCTAAAATCCTGTGAAATATGAATCATGGTCTAGTCATTGGAAATGCCTAAAGGAACTGCTGTACCATCTGATTATTTTTAATATTTTTAATATTTAATTCAGTATTAATAACACTGAATGGCAGTAGAATTTCACTGTCAAGTTGCTTTATTTAATATTTGTGCCAGCCCATAAACAATTCTAATCATCAATTGTGGAGTAATAGAAAAAAGTAGAAATTTTAGATTAACTTCTGATCAGTGACTATTTTAAAAATATTTAATATGTAATATATTTTTTTAAAGGTATAGTACCAACAATTCACTACTATCATCTGTTGTTAAAGTCTTTTATTAAAGGAATGTAATTTATTATGAGAATTGTTTCTTCCCTAATAGATACTTTTATATGAACTCTATTAGATGTTAGTTACATATATATACATGTATTTATTTGTCTCACAGAAAAATATGTGTTTATTTTGTTAAACTTTTTTCTAAGTGGGAAGTTATATTTCAGCAATATGTTCTATAGAATATTTATGAATTGTTGCTAAGATTACAACAACACAAGCTAGAGAACTGTTAATACTAACACACATTCTGGCATACCATTCTTCTTACTTGAGATGTTTTTGCTGACAGATACCCCAAGTAAAG
Organism: Balaenoptera borealis; assembly: GCF_965194805.1. Classification (NCBI taxonomy): domain Eukaryota; kingdom Metazoa; phylum Chordata; class Mammalia; order Artiodactyla; family Balaenopteridae; genus Balaenoptera; species Balaenoptera borealis. The sequence goes on from NC_138873.1 coordinate 59,669,306, forward strand.
AACTGATAGTGTTGAAGCCCTGCTAACTTGTTTAAAAGTCTTAAAAATAATTGCACCCAGTAAAACCTAAAATAAATATTTATACATTTTTATAATCAGAAGGATTTGTAAAGTTGAAAGACCTTTAAATGTGTGTTTTTAGCATACTTTATCCTTACTGTTTGTCAGCAGTGTCTGACCATGTGTATCTACCCAGAAAACAGAAACACTGTTAGACTATTAGATGACTGTTCAGCTTCTGTCTTTTAAAATATCTTCTGATTTCCCATCTATGGGCACTCCTTGCCAAAATCAAGGGTCTCATTTCTTAAGCTGGGTGCATCAGTTTTACCAGTCTCGAGTCTGAGTGGCACAGGCGCATAATCTAGTCTCATGCCTCAGTGCCTTCTGTCCTTCTGAACCTCTGTAACAAGCCACTAGCTTCCGTTGTAACTGTAGCCTTACATTCTCCCTCATAAATCAAATTAGGCCATCTATTTTTTAATATTTTGAACGTTAAAATACCAAATGTTAAAGAAGGTGAATTTTTAAGCCCAGTGGTACACTGATGTGTTTAAAAACCAGCTCTCTGGCAGAGGGGGAAAACCCCTGATTTGTAGTGCTTTCCAATTTTTGTCTTATAAATTCTCCCACTGTGACTGATTTCAAGCTATCAATGTGAAGTCCCTCAAGGCGAGTTGGGATGAGATGCACACTTTGCTCTTTTGAGTTGTTATGAACTGGCTCTAGTTCACCACTGCCAGGTGACGTTATTAAACGTTGATCTCATAATTTCTGAGAAATAGACATAATAAGCTATTGCTAGTTTTCCTCCAGAGGTGTAATCAAGTGGTCCTCCAAAATCTATGAAATTCTTCCTTGCCATCGAATACGTTGAAAGAATAAAATTCAAAAGCATTTTTTCTAAACTAATATTCAGTAATCAGTAGGAGAATTAAAAATATTAAGAAGAAAAACTTTGAAAAAACTCACAAGGAGAAGCCAGTTGTTTTTGCTAATGTAAAACTGACACTGGTCATGTACGTTGATAGAGAGCATTGTGTGTTTGTGGGATTATAATTTTAAAAACCATTTCCCTATATTTCCATGGACTGAAAATTATATCCCCAGATAAATTGTGACATTTCCTTTCCGCATGTTGGTGCAATTTTACATTATGAAATTGTCATGTAGATTCATTACACCTATTTTCCAGACACAAATGACCATAACTCAAATATGCACCTATCATATATCAACCTCTAAACTACATAAAAAACATCACTAACGTATATGCAGGCACATTGATAAGATATTTACATGGTTTTGTTATAACAAAGACTCTTGGCTTGGGACCCTCAAAATTTTTACTTTTGATATTTTTCTGCCTCAGGTACCAGATTTTTGTCCTGGATATGGAAGCATTTGTGTGCTAGCTTTATCAGGTTGCAGTGAATAACAACCTCAAAAATGTCAGTGGCTTTCAATAACGTTTATTTCTTAGTCACGTGGCAAGTTGGCCTCTGTGGGCTGTTGGCTGTGGCTGTCCTTCAAAATGTGGTTCAGGTTCAGGTGTGCCCCACCAGGACCCAGGCTGACAGAGAAGGCCTTACCTGGAGTACGCCCTGTGGTGGCAGAGGGCGCGGATACGGGAGAACTGACAGCAACGGGAAATGCATCTAAAAGTGTCTTAAGTGCTCTATAGTAGGTCCTTGTTGGTTACGGGGAACTCTGCTCAGTGTGATGTGGCAGCCTGGATGGGACGGGAGTCTGGGAGAGAATGGATACACGTATATGTATGCCTGAGTGCCTTTGCTGTGCACCTGAAACTATCACATTGTTAATTGGCTATACTTCAACATAAAATAAAAAGTTAAAAATAAAAATAAAAAATAAAAGCGTCTCAGTGGATATACTGCTCATCAAGTCTGTTCACATTCTGTTGGACAGAGCAAGTCATGTGACCAAGCCCAGTCGCTAGACAACAAGGCTACTCATCCTGTTGGAGCTATGGTTAAGTCATAGCCCACAGTGTTGGGAGCAGATAATTCTGAACAGTGATACCACAATGTACCACACATATTTGCACTCACTATGAGTAGCCAGAGGATGTCAAAATAATATGAAAGGAAATAACATCTTAATGTTTAAAAAAAATCTATTACTGATTATATTGGCTTAGGTTCAGGATTTTTAGAAGGATCCTTACTCTTTGTATTTCATTTTTTGGAAAATAAAATAAAATTTTCCCAAATATCACTATCACCTAATTCTGTAGGAAATTAAAAATATGATAAACTCACAGAAATATTCCTAGATAAGTGATGGTGTAGTAATGGAAATAACAGAGGGGAAACGGGAGTCATGAGACCACAGTCTGGACTGTGCTTCTTTTTGGCTGTTAATTCAACTTTTCTGAGTCTCAATTTTCTCATCTGTGAAACAAGAAAGTTGTTCCACAAGTTTCCTAAGGTCATTCTTACTATAAAGCTCTCATTCTAATGCTTTCTTATCATCATCTAATTAACAAAGCATATCCTTCTGCAATTTTTATTATAGTTTAACTCACTGTTTTTTTTTAAATTGTGGCAGAGCGATAGAATTTTACTTTTCTTTTATTCATATTGTGCCCGATTAAAAAATAGATTTGAGACAAAGTAATAGAATGCAATCCTACTTGTTTTTATCTTAATATTTAAACTACTATTCTTCCATTACTCTGAGATTTACTGGTTTAAACATCATTATATATAAGAATCATCTGGAAGCTTGTTTAAAATGTAAATTTCCTGTCCCCAAACCCATGGAGATTCTGAGACTAGATAGAACCCAGAAAACTACATTTTAAACAAGCACCCCAGGTGTCCAAACTAGTCTAAGCAGTACAAATCCTATAAATTATTTTGATAATAATAATTTTTTTAAAACCCACATACTGGGATACTATACACTTAGCATAATAATTTAAAATTAGTTATTAATACCATGCTTCTCAGTTATACATTCATTATTTGGTGTTTGTATTTTGTCTTTGTGAATTTAGTTTTTTTATCACCACATTTAGTGCATGGGACCTCTGTAAGTGATGGAATTATTTCATATATAAATTTTAGAAATGTGGAAACTAAAATATCTTAATATTCCTTTGAAGTAAAAGTGCTTTGATTAGTGTTAGCCTTCTCCAAATGCATACAGGGCAGATCCATCTCATAATGAAATGAAACTGAAATACTACAAACTTAGAACTACTGTTGGATTATTACATCCAGTCCCCTGCTTCTTCCCTTGTTTCCTTTCAATCTAATTTCCATATCTATATACTTCTTTTAACATGTACTCACATCATGTCATTTCTCTGCTTAAAATCCTCCAGAATAAAACCCAGAGCCCTTATCCTATCAGATCTTAGTTCCTCAACAGTCCCCCTCACCCTCAGCATCTCGCTCCTTAATGAAATGCTCTTCCCCATATATCTTCACCATGCCAGCTCTCACTTTCCTTAGATCTCTGCTCAGATATTGTCTACACAGAGAGGTCCTTATTGACCATCCAAAATAAAGTAGCATAGTCTCTTCCACCCATCAATCACTGGCCTCCATACGTTGCTATATTTTTGTTCATAAAAGGACTATTATGACTATGGCACTTATGACTATTCGACAAACTATGGATTGATTTATATCCACCCCACTTTCATTTTTAGCTCTATAAGCACAAAGACTGCTTTGTTCATTGTTAAGTCTCCAGGGCTTAGAATAGTACCTGATACATAGTAGGTACTCAATAAATATTTGTTGAAAAAAATTTTGGAGATTATCCACAGCTTGGCCTGTCTCTAGTATAAGGGAAGACTATTAAGATCCAAGTTTTATATAGGCAATATTTTAAAAGGCAGTTTTATTTTTTCTTAATTTCCCATCTATTTTGAAAGTCATTTTAATGTATTACTTTCAGATTTATCATCTCTTTTGCAAACTCTCTTCTTTCCATCTTTTTCTTGTCTATTTTTTAATTATGTGTGATACTTTATTTTAAATGGTGGCAATTTAAAGTGGATATTTCATTTCAACAAGTTTTAATTACTTAATTGAATATGAAACTCCAACTATGAATTCAATGTTGGTGAAAGGCACGAGATTTACATTCCCATAAAACTGAGCACTTATCTTCACGTGAAGCATACACAGGATAGTATATGAATGGGTAATAGCATTCAGGATTTCCTCTGAAAACTAGAAACCTTCTTGATTAAAAAACAAACTAAGAGGATAATTTATTCCTCAGCATCCTCTGATACATGCCCGCTAAAACCAACACATACACTGGTAGAGGTTTTTCTGCCATAAAAATAAGCCGACTGGAACAGAACTGAGGTTATTCAGACAATAGGTCCAAAGCACTATGAAAACTGAAGGAAACAAATAGCTGTTGAAAAGTTTACAACATTTTTAGTAAAATAAGATTAAAACACATTAAAACAGTCCACTTATTTGGACATTTTCCCCACCCGAGACTAGACTTCCCTGCTTGTCACTTACTGCCTGGCCTGGTGCCTCAGTATTCCCTATATGACAGTACACTGTCAGGTATGAAGGTTTGGGTCACTTCACCAGGTAAAGAACCAGGACCAGCAGAGGTGCTCGCTAAAGGCAAAGGGAATACGGAATAGGTAGTGGAAGGAAGTAGTCATGAACACCAGCCAGGACCATGTGACCAGTTACAGAAATAAGGACTGAAATTGTCATATTTCTTCCTTATTTTGCTATGAATATGTTTGTGTGTGTGTTTGTATAGCAAATATCTTTTTTTCTTCCTTCTCTTATCTCCTTATCAGGTAATATAAGATGTACTGTCTTTATATCATAATATTTAAGTATTGTTAACTTTCCACTGTAGTATTTAAGTTAAGGATATCAAGAAGAGTAAACATCGTCTAAGGACTTTGCATCCTCTCCTCAGGAAAGGGTTAGTGCATTTTTGGTTGTATGCAGAATAATTGTATCATGTTAGGTGGAATTGTGACCTTCTTATTGTCTTTATTTGGAGATAAGTATGGTCTCAGGAGATATGTATGGATGCTAAGTTGACAAGGAGTACATTTGGAATGGTTAATTGTACATGTCAACTTGGCACTATGGAGTGCCCAGATTTTGGGTCAAACATTATTCCGGGTGTATCCTTTGTGTTTGGGTGAGATTAACATTTAAATTGATGGACTTCGAGTAAAGCATAATGCCCTCCCTAAGGTAGGTGGGCCTTACCCAATCAGTTGAATGTCTGAATCGAACAAAAAGCTTGGCCTCTCCCAAACGAGAGAGAATTTCTCCAGCATACTGCCTTCAGACTTCATTTGCAACACTGGCTCTTCCTCTTCCTACTGCAGACTACCTTTGGGCTTCAACTGGAAAACTGGTCCTCCTGGGTCTCCAGCCTGTCAGTCCACCCCTACAGATTTTGGACTTCCCAGCCTCCATAATCCCATGAGCCAATTCCTTTATGTATGTATATACATACATACATATATATCCTTTCTCTGGAGAACACTGCCTAATCCAAGAAAGCTTATGACCTACATATTATATACAAGAAAATAAAAACATTTTGTTAACTAGATTCAAAGTATTGTGTATGTAATAATGACATCATACAATCACTCAAGGCTAGCAGAAGTTTGCATTACATATACTTTTCTATCGCCATGCTCTTGCCTACCTTACAAACATCTACTTTATTTTTTAATAAACGTCATTTTTGTAGGACATTTGCTTTTTTATGAACTTGAGACCCAGAATATTCAAGTTACTTTATCACTACAGACATTTTTTTGTAAATTCTATAAGTTAACATAACACTGATGCACAATGAAACCCATTTTCAACTTTGCGTATTACCAATAATGGTAACAATTTAGTTCTTACAAAATAGTAGAAAATGTTTCTGTTGTATATAGTGCTAATATCTGTAGGCTGAATACAAGCTAGGAAGGAAAATAAAAATCATATTTAAATATGTTGGTGACTACAGACATAAAATCAATTACATATGAAATTGAGCCGCAGAAAAAAGTACAAAATTATGGGATATATTTTCAGAATCATTTCAGAAACTTCTGTGAGTTATCAGGGCTCTGTAGAACAGTTTACAAAACAACATACAAGAAATTAGAGTATAACATTTGTAGGCTTCCTACAAGGAAAAAAGCAATTTTTGAAGTTCCTTCAAGGACAAAAGATAATGGATGTTTTTATAGTTTGCATCTGGACTAACTCTATTAGCATCATTAGTGGTAATGTATTCCAGAAGCCATTTAATGTAATTATGCAGATAATATTTTTTCGTTAAGAATGTTGTAGAATTTCAAATAAGTACATTTTTTAGATGAAATCTTTTAATCTTCTAAGGGTAGTTTCCTAGAAAGGTCTATTACCTCTACAGTAAGAAATAAGGAAACAGTAGGGTAAGAGACAAATAACCTTCTCTTTTGTAACTCAAATATTGATATAACCTATTTCTTTAAGTTGCTAAGTCAAGATAGAAGAGAAAAAGAGCTCTCCAAGTATCCTTACTTTAAGTCATAGCCAACAGATGATTAAAATACAAGTATTACTGTATTAAAAGTACATTGACTATAGTAGACACTTTATTTTATTCCATTTATTTTGTCTATTCAAGCCACATATTACCCCTTCCTGAACCACCACCCTGATTTTCTTTAGGAACACTCAACTCTCAGACTCTCAGGACATATGGTTTGGATGCAGCTGATTCCTTGGTTTTAGAAGTTGGCATGTGAACTCAGGACTGACCAGAGCATTGCAACCCTCCTTACACACACCTGTACACACACACACACACACACACACACACACTTACTGTTTAAAAAGATGGGCAATAAGACTAGTTCTGGGCCTCAGGTGGAACTCTTTGAGCTAGGGCTCCTCATGGTACAGAGTACAAACTTACAACTTCAAGCCAGCAGCTCCAGGCACCAGAATGCATTCAGCTGCCAGGAGAGGAAGTGAGCCAGACTCAGTCCTGCTGACGCTTTTTGTCCCCCCGGGATTGAGTCATTTCAGAAGGGTTATGTTGTCTGATCCAATAAACTCCCATTTTTGTTTACTTTGGGGTTTTGTTTTGATTTTGAGGGCTTAAAAGCCTGTTTGATTGAATTTCAGTTAGCTGCAAATGGGAGTATCCTAATAGTCAGATCCTACTATTTTGAAGAAATAAGCAACTCCTCCTCCCAACCATTTCCTATAAACAGCAAGTTCTCTGTCTTTTCCATTCATTCCCTCTGTAGAGTACCATCCCACTTCTTCCTGCCAGATCCCGTCTTCTCATTTTATTAAACACTGCTAAATCATTTTCTTACCCTACTCTTCCTAGCTTTGAATTCTCCTCCAACTAAGGATTCTGAGTCAGCTGACACATAATACCTATCTGTTTCTGTTGTTCTGGAAATTGGTATGTGTTTGTGTACTTGGATTATAAACTCCTCATGGCAAATATAAATAATACTGATATCAGAGGAGTTCAGGGCTCCCCACACGCTTAGGGAGTCACTTGGACTGGTTGTGTGAAAAATTTCATCTAGTGCAAAGTCTCTGTTCATATTAGACATACCTTGGAAGACTGTGAGTTGGGCAGGAATGGCACCCCAAGAACTTAAAAAGTATTTGTTTTTACTATGATGCAGAACTGGTAAGACTTCCCTCTGTGGACATTTTCCTACGACTTCACCTTACCGCGCAAATGTGCCTGAGCTATAGCACAAGCCCATTCTCATATTACCTTGTTTCAGTTATTTATTCCTGCGTTGTAACCACCTCACAATGTCTGGCTTAAGACAATGATGATTTATTATTCCTCTTGATTCTGTGGATGGTCTGGGCAGTTCTGATCTTGTGTGAGCGTCCTTGTGGCTGCATTCGGCTAGCTGACTGGCTGGGCTTGGGCTCAGTCAGGTTGTTGGCTGAGGCATCTCATCTCTCCTCTCCCCTCAGAGGTTCCAAGCGTGCAAAAATAGAAGTGACAAGGTCTTTTGAAACTTACCTTGTAAGCCATGTAGAGTCATGTCTATGGCCGCGTTTTCTTGGTAACAGCAAGGACCAACCCAGCTTAGGTAGGAATAGTGGTGGGGGAATAACTCTACCGCCTGATGGGAGGAGTGGCAAAATCTCATTGCAGAAAGGGTGTCGGATGGGGGTTACAGTGTGACGAGCTTTGGAAACAATCTACCTCCCTCTTGCTTTTATTTATAATGGAGAAAGAAACTAGTACACTTTTAATTTCCAAATTGTCGTGATGCATATAGTAGAATCCTTCCTGAACCATGTAATACTTATAAAAGTACTCCAAATGAAAAATAATGCTTTCTATTTGAAAGTACATATTTCTGAAGGGCCAAGTATTAGGACATACAGTTATTTATAAGTACACATACATTCCAGTCTATTTTCTTTGGCTTATATATACAACCAAGCTGATAATTTGTAAAATATAGAGATTTTGCTCTTATTGAAAAAGGCAAAAACACATTGTAATTACTAATTCTGCCTTTTACTCTGCTCTGCAGAGCTTCAATTTTTGAAAACATAACTGGTTTGGAAGAGCCATACAGGCCTTTGAACCAATATGTTGCATTATGTAAGTCTGAAAAGTATAGCAGTGTACCCAAGATGCCTTTTGCATTTGAGATATGTAATATTGTTTCTATGAAGTGTGGTTTATTCCAAAGTTTTATATCATTTATATAAAGTTTTAACACATAAAAAAATAGAAATGCATGTGTAAAAAATATGTAGAAAAATATTTTTAAATTCATGGATGGCAAAACTGTATTCAGGATAGCAGTCACCTCTGGTGGGGAAGAGAGTAGAAGTCCATCAAGGAGCCATAACTGAGGGGTGAATAACACATTGGCAATGTTTTATTTCTTAAATGGTGTGGTAGGTGTGCAGGTATTTGTTATATTTTTCTTTTGATCTTTCTGTATGAAATACTGCAAAATTATAAAGAGAACGGTATCCATTAGAGTTATCAGCTGATTAAGATAGCATTCAAATCTATGCTACCTGAAACTCTCTCAGAAATATTTTTTAAATTGGTTTCTAAAATGTTGCCTCACTATACAGATTGTTCTGATAATGCAGCTCCCATGCACTATCATTTCACAATACCCTTTTCTCTTCTTTCCAAATTAATTATGGTAATGACAAGCAGAGAGGAGGCTCCACTGTACACATACGTCTTCCAACTCGGAGCCAAAAGCCTGTCCCGTCCACCTATTTGCACCTGAGAGGTTTTTTTTATACGGCATATTTGTAAAATATTGCAGGGGGTGGGGTGGGCTTGGAGTAGTAGGTCTACATCTAAAAAAAGTGCTTGTGAAAGTACTCCAGAAAACTTTCTCTTAACATATTAGGACTATATCTTATTCTGACAAATATTGCAGAAAATAGTTGCTCATTTTTCTCCCAAGAGCCCCCAAATATTAATTTCTAACAAACTTTTTCAGGTGAAAAAGCAAATAGAACCACCAGGGAATTCCCTGGTGGTCCAGTGGTCTTGACCCCAGGTTCAATATCTGGTCGGGGCCCAAAAAAAAAAAAAAAAAAAGAACCACTGTAGGTTGACTATCAGTGTCACACAAAAGAGGAAAAGATATGATGTGGAAGGAGGTTTGTGCTCTGTCGTTTAAGTCAGGCAGTCTCAGTTCCTTTATAGTATATTCAAGAGAATATTGACATACTTGTATTCCACTGGCCTCTTCAAATTGCCTGCCTTTCCTCCTAACAAAAAGTAATCCAGTATACCATTCCTATCTTTTGAAGGCTAGGAAATCTTAGAAAGGGGTTTCTGCACTTTAATTGGGAAGTAGTATTAAATGTAAACAAATATCCCCAAATCTAACCCCTCCTAGTTTTAGATGACTTAACATGTTAAGGAAGGAAATTTAGCGGATGTCTAAATTTCTTTAAAATAGACTCCTTTCTTTAACTCCCTTGGAAGCAAATAAAGATTTGGATGAAAATATATGGTAGAAGATACATGAAAAAAAGAAGTGATATGGCTCAAGCAGGCCTCCTTCTGGGAAGTTACAGGAAGCCTGGCTGTGGGCCTTCTGTAAAGGTTTCGCAGCCCGTGGATCCCGCCTACTACGTATGAAAAATGTGTGGCCTCTGATTTATGTTCATTTTCTGTTCCTTCCTATTCTCTCCAGCTCAGTTAACAGAAACACCATTTAGGAAAGAGTCTCGCATATGGTAGGTAGGTGCTTAATAAAAATTTCTTGAATTGAAATTAAGTTGATTTTAGTAGGGTCTGCCTTAGAGGTAGGTTCAATAGACAGACAAATGTTGCTGAGAAAGCTGCTATCCTGATGGCTTCATGCGACTCGTGTGTGTGTGTGTGTGTGTGTGTGTGTGTGTGTGTGTGTGTGTGTATGAGAGAGAGAGAGAGAGAGAGAAGGAGGGAGAAACTAGTGCAAGTAGCACATCTGAAACTGAACACAGTTTCTGCAGTTCTCCTTGCTTCCCTTTTCTCTGTCCTGGGCCAACTGATGCCACCCAGGTGTAATCATGGCCTCACCATTCTCTCCCTCCTTGCCATCGGCTGCTGTCTCTTTCAGACTTCTCCGACCACTGCGTAGTCAGGGCCCTCCCGCAGGTCCCCAGCTAACCTTCTTGCTTTCTGTCCTCCCAGACCTACCCAATGCACTGCGCCGACTCTCTTCCTTCCTGAAGCCTGATATTCATCGGATCACTCCCCTACAATGGCTCTTAATTGCCTTTCGAATCTAATTAAAACTTCTTCAAGACCCTCTACTAATTAACTCCATAGGAAGCTCCTTAGCAGCCTTCTCAAGCCGGGTGCCGGCTCCAGTGCTCTGGCCCAGGGACCAAACCAGCTCACCCTCTGCCTTTTCTGCTTCCCCGTCTCACCTTGGGCCAGTCGCCTCCTACCTAGAGGGCCCACTCCACTTTCTTTTTTCTGCCAAAGCACTCTCTCTCTTTTTAACAAAAAGAGTGCTAAATTACCTTTCCCTTCCAAATTTGATTATTCCAACTAAGGATCCTAATCGATGGAACTAGGGTGTGTCCTTTGGGAAACGCGTGTGGGTTCACGTCCAGGCATTAGCAACGCCTTGTTGCGGGAAGCAGTGCCCACATATCTTGGTTCAGGACTCCACGCACTTGGTAGAAGTCCTGCGGTCCGGGGGCTAGTGTTTTGGCTTTTCCTGCAAACAGGTGACAGTGCATCTAGTGTGCAGTCCTTGGCTCCCGCCCAGAGGCCGTCCGGCTGCCCTCTCGCTTCCCTTCCCCGCCCACGAGGCGCGCTGCCCTCGGGGCTTTCGGCAGCCTCCGAAGCCCCTCTGCCCCCATCGTGGCGCGGCGGGACCAGGGAAGGCTCAGGGGCCTCCAGGCGTTCAGAAGGAAACCATCTAGGCGAGAGCTGTTGGATCACGGCTGGGGCCGGCGGGGAGCGGATCGCGGGACCTCAGGTCATTTCCCGGCCGGGCCACCTCCTCATCTGCGCGGGGCGGCTTCTCCGGGTCCCGGGAATGCGGGATGCTGGGGCCCCCGATGCTCCGCTCGGCGTGGCGGCTCCGGCCCCTGACCGATCGCCTCTCGCCTCCCCACTTGAACTCCTGGGGAGACAAAGTGTTTGTAAAACTTGGCCCTGGCCCAGCCCCGGCCGCCCCACGTTACCAACAGGAAGAGGGAGTGCAGCTCTGACCGGCCCGGGGCGAGCCTCGCTCCGCCTGCACATCGGGCGCCCCGGGCCTGCCCGCGCCTTCGGGGCTCCCGCGGGACTCGAGCGCAGACTCCGCCTCGCCCGCGCCCGACCCGCACGTGGGACCCCAGCTCCGGCGCGGCCCCTCCCGGCTGCGCGCCCCAAGGGGGGCCTCCCGGGGCCAGCGAAAGGAGGCACTGGCCGGGCCACTCCTTAGGGTGGTGGAAGGACTCTCTGAGTGGGACGGGGCCCCTGAGCGGCGGAGGGTACCCCGGAGTGGGGGACCGACTTCCGCCACAGCGCCTCTCCGGGCGACTCCAGAGTGTCGCAGAGCGCCTGTTGGATCCAAACCGTCTTTATTTGCAAGCCCAGTGACTGGATGTGGCCCTGGAGCGCTGGAGCTTTCCACAGGTGGGAGGCCTGTATCTATTCACGATGAACTGCTGGTGGTTAGTGCTCTTGGGGCTGCTGCTACTTTACGTGTGTGTGTGATTGGTTTTTAAGTGTATGATCCCAGTATTCCCTTCCTGACTAAGGCGGGCTGCTATAAATGACTCCCGGAGAAGGATGCAATAAACGTCAAGAGGTTGTAAGATGTCAAAGACGTGGAGTGGTTTGCAGGAGTCCTGGGATGTGGAGCTGGAGGCCCTCACGACGGTTTTAACTACAAGCCAGGGCCTGAACATCCTAAATACAAAAAAATCTCATGCAGCGGCAGCCCGGTTTTAAAGCTACTCAGAATTGGTGATGCCTTTCCTGGATAATGCAATTGAGATGGCCGTCCCTGCATTTCTCTTTCCCCACTCTGGTAGACATAAGACTGCATTATTATTTTTAAGTTAAAAACCTTTCTTGCTGGACAATCACAGCAGAGGCCTCCACTGGCGTTGGCAACAAGAGCCCTTTCCATTAGACTCACACTTTATGTGCATTCCTGGACATTATTTCACTTGACCCTTACTTAAATCCTGTTGGAAAGAAAGAAGTGGTATTAACCACATTCTGCACAGCAAGAAACTGAGATTCGGAGATCAACTGACTCCCTCAGTTTGCTCACAGAGAAGTGCAGAGCTGGTGCACAAATGCAGGTGTTCTGACTGCAGGCCCATTTCCAAGTCCATCTACCTCCAGACCGTTGTTCTCCTCTTCTCCCTCCTTGTCATGTTACTTGGGAGAAGGCAGAGGGGAAAATCGCCATCCATGGTGAAAATGGCCTATAGAGTGAAAGAGGGACTAATTCACTGGGCTCTGAAGAAAGCAAAGCTCAGCTCTGCATGCTGAATTGACACCCCTGGTAGGTGTTGAGGGAGCGAGGGAGATGTTTTCCCTGTTTTGGAAAGTTCTTTCATGGATGGGTCTCTATTCAAGTTACAGATGGAAACTCTCTTTTGAACCCTAAAACTGAACAAACCTACTTAGATAGGAAAAAATCACAGGTGAAACCTAGGTTGAGTTAAAATAGCGTTTACTGGACACCCTTTTTCCTGATATTAACCATTGCTTCTAGCCTGGTATTCTGGTCTTGATGGCCCTGAAAAGCTGGGGCTTCTCTGAGAGACTGAAGACTTGCCCACCACAGTCCAAACATGCAGGAACCAAGGACTGGGGGAGCGTGCTTTCCTCTTAACTTTGTTTGGGAACTTTTCTGGTGTTGCATGTATGGTCTTTGCAGACGCAGTTTTTCAAACTCCTACTTAGGAACCGAATGGTTTAGAAACTACTTAGTTTCTAGAACTGGATGTTTAGAAACCTTTGTATGAGTCAGATGCATAGAGTCACCTTCACAAGCGTTTGGTTAGGAGTTGAGGGAAAGAACGCAGAGTGAGGAGGCAGAGGAGGAGGATAGGGAAGGAGAATTGGATCTTCAACAAAACATTTGAACAGATTAGGAGGCTGTAAAACCCGGAGTAATTCTGAGCCGATGCCACTGTGGGGCGCCAAAGTTCTACTCGGCTAAGGCCTGCGGCCGTCTTGGGTGCGAGGACAGAAGTCCTGGAGAACAGATGCACCGGGGGAAGAGAGGGGGGAGGAAGGAGGGAAGGAAAAGGAAAGAGGGGGTGGGGCTGGGGTGTCCTTTATTCTCCAGTTAAACCCGCCTGGGAGACTGTTACATAACAAGTCTGTGAGTGAGGGAAGAGGACTTTGTTAGAAGGAAAGAAGGAGGGTGTGAGTGGGGGGAAGCTCTTAGAAAGGAAGAAACTCTCGGACCACTGAGCTGACCAAGGAGCACAGACGCTCCTCTTCGCTTCAGAAATTCTTGGGTTTCTTCTCAAACTGGGGCCACGACCTCTTTTAAAGAGGGCGAGCGAGGAGGGGAGAGAGATCTGGAGAGGCTCCGATCCCCACCATCACACCAGCTACCCCGTCCAACCTCCCCGCCTCCCACCCGCCATTTGGGGGCTGCCGCATCCGGGAAGCCGAGCGCTTTCTCCTCCGGGACGCCGCGGGGTTGCCCCAGTCCATCTGCAGCCCGGGAGGACTCCTCGGCCGGGATAAAGGGCGGCCTCCCCCAACCTGCGAGCGCCCACGATGCTCAGCCGTCAGCTGCCGGGAGGCTCTGATTTCATTCCCGCGCGGCTTTCGCTGAGGGCGGCGGGGGGCGGGGGGCGGGGGCCGGGGGGGCGGTGGGGGGCCGGCGGGGCGGGAGGCGGGAGGCGGCGGCAGAGACCGGGCTAGACTGAACGCCCCGGCCCCGCCAGGGTTTATTACATCCCCGCCACCGGCAAAGGTTAGGAACGCGCATTTAGAGATGGGATAATCCGAGTTTAAATATTAACAGTAAAAGCAGAACCGGTGGAATATTTACCTAGAAACTGAGCAGATCTCCTTCTGCCAGGGGAGAGGATCACCGAGGAGGCCCCGCTCCCAGGCCTGCGGCTCTGACCCGGCGCTTCCCCGTGGCATCGCCGAAGCCGCCCAAAGACCCACCTCGGGAGCTTCCTCGGATTGTGATTAAGCGGGGAGGGCCGCAGACCCCCTGGCTTTGCCAAGTGGATCGCAGTCTGTGGGGCTCGCTCCAAATCTTCTGCTTTGTCATATTCTCCTTTTTAAAGGGCCTCCCCGACCAACAAAAGGTGGCGAAAGTACGTTGGATCAATAGCAAAGATTGTTATTTAGATAACGAATTAATCTCCCTGTTATAATACTTTTTATAGTGAACTTTGCACCCCTTCCATAAGGAAAAAGGAATTTAAAGGGAAAAAAGTCTCAAACAGGATTAAGGTTTTAATTACAATTCCCTACCGAAATAGTATGTTTGATGAGCTGATCTTATCAATTAATAGTAACATTAAAGCTCAAGAAACAGATTCACGGGAAATATGCTTAAGGGCGTCTCTTAAAAGTAATCGCAACCGGGGAACTAGCGGGGCAGCGGGCCAGGGAGGCGGCGTCCGAGCAGGTTTCGGACCCGCGTCTGCTCGGACTCGGCCGGTGCGGGGCGCGCATCTGGGACGCAGGATGGGGCGGGGGCGGCGGGCCCAGCTCTGGGAGACGCGGCCGCGCGGGTGGGAGGGCAATAATAAATAACAGACGCCTTTTCCAAGCCGAGGCCCACATCAAAGTTGGGGCCCCGCAAGGGCCGTGCAGTTCACTGCGTTTGGGTCAGCGTTATATTCCAGGGGCAAATAAAGTAATTTGAACATGCACCAACAGTTTTCCATAAAATACGAGTTAAAAGAAGTAATAGAACTAATCACTGTCTCCTCAAATCAAGTAGAAAACATTTCAATGCACTAATTAGAGTAATTAGAATAATAAGCCTCTGCCTATATGTGGTAAGACAATGTGTACAAACAACTTTATTTAATGTATACTGGTAATCAGCGATGCGTGCCTGCTTGAATGCTTAGCGCAATAAAACTACCCTCCGTCCGCCCAAACAATCAAATACAAATTAGTTTAATGATTGTGCCTGCTGAATGTCTTAGAAATCCACAGGCAGAGGCGAGTAAATAGAAGCATCCTTGTTTGCGTGCGTCCCCGCCCGGGCTGGCTCCCGGGCCCGGTGAGTGGCCACGGGCGGGCGCGGCGAGAGAGAGCAGGAGGCCCGGCGCGCGGGGCGGAGGCCGGGCCGGGCGCCAGCCCAGGCCTGCGCCCCGCCGGAATCCCTGCTTCTGCCCTGGCCGCCTTCCCACCCCTCCTCGGCCAGCTTCCCACCTCAGTGGCCCCGCCGCGCACCCCAGGCCCTAACAGCCCCAGTGCCCCGCTGGGCCTCCCCTCCTCCAGAGGCGGAAGGCCTTGCTAGAACTCCCAGCGCCCGTCGACAAGGGTTTTAAGAAAGGAGTGATTTCCTCCCACCAAGCGATCCTTCCCAGGGGCCTTGGGGGACCAAGGGGGCCATCCGCCTGGGCTTCGCGTACCCACACCCCAGAGGAGAACCCCAGGCCTCGGGTGGTGCGGCGCGGCCCCTCCCCGCTCGCTGCCCTCAGCTCTGACTTGGGACGACGGGGTGCCCAGTGGGGCTCCCAGGTTCCCTTCGCTGGGGAACTGACTTTCCTCCTGTGTAGACGTAAGAGCGACTTTAGGTCCAGCAGGGAGAGATCGGTGTCCGAGGGTTTAGAGGTTCGTTTTCCTCCCAGTTTCAGCGCTGGGAGACTCGGTTCCGCTCCACTGGAGGCAGGCGGCTGAGGTCGGGAGCAGCCACAAGTTTGATGGGTGTGGGCTGAAGGGAACACGCTTCAGAACTTCGCTTACCAGCTCTCGGCTCCCTTGCTCCATTCCTTGACCCTCCCCATCTCCCCACCCCCCCTCTCCCCCCAAAATAGACAAACAGGACAAGGCCAAATTATCTACTTTACAGGCAGCTTTTTTCCTCCCCAGTTTTCCTGCAGTCGCCTCCTCTGCCCTCTTCTCTTGGGGGTCCTTCTCCCACGATTGCCTCTCTCAAGCACAAAGCCATGTCCTGGGCCCAACTTTGCAGAGTCAAGCGGAAAAGCCGCGCAGGCAGAAAGCTAGGAGAGTCACTCGCCCCTGGACCCTCGACACTTAGTTGCCTCTGTGCCCCATCGCATCTCTGCCCGGCCACGCGCGCCCCCACAGAGGCCCCGCCAACTCACCGCGACTAGGAACAACTTCCCCGGGGGCGGTGGCCGCACCCAGGGCATCTGCCCTCCTTCTTCTGACCACCAGCTCTACCCTCAGCCTGGGGTGGGCGAACCCACCAATCGCCGACCCCCGTCCGCCTCCCAGGGTCTGACTGGAAAGGGAGAGTGCTGGAACGGCCCAGAAGGTCCGGGCTGTCCACCCTCCCCCTAGGGGTCGGGGCGTCCGTGCAGCGGGAGCCGCAGAGAATCTCCATCTCTGGCCAACACTCAGGGGCAGTTCAGCGTCCCGGAGCGAAGGCCGGGGCTGGAGTCAGGGAAAAGCCGGGCTCGTCTTCCTTCGGTCGCCCCCAACCGTGCCCGCTGGCCGAGCAGCCTGGGCCTTCCTCTCGGCGGCCGGGCTCCCCGAGGTGGGGGGCGCGCAGCGGGGCTGGGGCGTCTCCCGTGCGCCGGGTGCCGGGCCGACGCCCGCGCGCAGCACACTAGCCTGCCTGGCCCAGGCGCTGTCACAACTTGGAAGGAATATTGTTAGGGCAGCAAACAAACGACCCAAAGTTGTTAATGTCAAATCATTCTCTCCAGAATCCTGTGCTGTGGAACATAAAAATCCTCGGACGGGATGAGATTTCTTAACAGGAGGAGGGAAAGAACTCCTAACACTTTCCACAAGGATTTTTTGCCCGAACCGTAAAGCCCAGTGATTTACAATGGCTAATTTGTGTTACAAACCCGCAAGAAACTTTTTCTTTTTCCCACTCTGCTGCCAAACTTTGGCCATATTTAGCTGTGTGTGGCTTTCTTCTTTCCTTCTTTTTAAACAACAAACCCAGAGGAAACAGTGGTGGGAGGAAAAATATATGCTCCAAATCAAAATGGATGCAGATTCAAATTTACTCCACAGCGAGGTTTCCTATCGCCGTCGTTCTGCACACCGAGAGTTAATCGTATACAATTTATAACAATCAAAATCCCCTCCATATTGCTCAGATGGGGTCCAAGTGCTCCCCTGTCTTTCTAAAATCAGTGACAAGTGAGTCTTTGTGGGGCATTTATTTTCTTCTTTTTTCTAGATGACAGCTCCCCATTCTGAGAGCAGAGAGCTGTTTGCCGCCAGCCACAGACCACTCCAGAGCCCAGGCTCTTCATCTGCGATCCGCGTAAGGAAGTCCCCCCGACCCCTCGCCTCCAAATCCCAGACAAAGAGCTATAAAAACTCAGAAAGACGTGGAAGAAATGAACTTTAAGATATAGATGCACTTTTACTGGTGTATTAAATAACATTTCAGACATTAAAAAAAAAAAGAAATACATCTTAATGTTATCAACAACCAGAATTCTAGGAACAATAAGAGAGGCCAGGGTTGTTTTGATGGGATATGATATTGTGTCTAAAACCTCTAATAGCTAAGCCAAGCAGAGTTGTTGGTATGGTAAAGGGAAAGTACTACATGATAAAGTTAATTAACTTTTTTTCTTAAAAGAAAAAAAGGAGGAAACAAATTTCCTAGCTTCCCACCAAACACAAGAACAATGTGAAAATATTCTGATTTTTCTTTAACTCCACAACCAAGCAAAGCCTTAAAGAAAACTAAAAAGCCATTTTCTGGCCCTTCTGTACCCACATCTACATAAGGGTCATTGAAATAACTCTGGCCCAAGTTCTACAAAGGTGAGCAAGTTTATTCCATGATTTGCTAGCCGAGTGGCAAGCCCCTGCCACTTTTGCATTATTTCCCATCCTGAATCAAGTAGGGGCAATATGTACCAGGAGCCCTGGTTCTCTCCTAACACCATCTGCCCCCTGTTAAGAGACTATGCATCACTGAAAAAGTAAACTTTCCTGAACAGGGAAAACATTTGTATAAATTTAGCTGTACATCCCATTTAGTCATATTGTCAAGATTCATTCATAGTACTTCAAAGATGCATCTTTTTCTTTCATTTTAAATAAACACTGTCCCTTTTGCCTCACTGAAATATACAAGCAGACCCAAAGAAACACTTTTACCTTTGACCCTCACTTCACCATCCTTCTTCCTTTTTCTGTACAAGCTCCGTTCTTTACCTCATTCTTTAACTTGTCTAGGAATTCAATAGAATCTAGAACAGAGTTCTGTAAACTGATTGAAAAATCAACAAAGACAAATCACAGAGACCAGTGATAAAAAGATCATTTCTCTCACCCTGCAACCCAGTACTACCCAAGCCGCTTCCACAGTAAAGGCAAATGAAAGGCAAATGAATGCAGCATATAGACACACAAGGGCAGGTACCAATGTGCTCACATGCCATTTTTTCCCCATTGTTGCTGTTGCATCTCTTTATTAGTTGCTTTTGAAGACATAAGAAGATAGAAAGATGAACGCCTTTATTAAAGCCATTTCACCAGAAAATTTTGCCAACCAGTGTGTGGTTCCCACTGGCAGGAGCGGGAGGGGAAGGAGAAGAGTGCTTTTGTTGTTGAATCTGAAATATAAGGGAGGTAACTTCATGGGAACTGAGAATGTTTAGAAGTGCCAGGCATAATATTATTTATGGTCACTCCCTCCATCTGACCTTCGCATAACTCTCCCACACGATCATTTCTTCCCCATCTTACCCCATAAAATTTAGAAGTGACCTATCTTGAGGAAACACAGGAGCTCTTTCAGGATGGCCGTGCTCTGCATTATTGTCTTTAGGGAAACGAAAGGGTTTGTCGTTGTGGCTAGTCAACATTTTAGGGATGACTGCCCCACAAATTTCTCCCAGTGGCAGCCATGGAGTTTTTCACTTTAGCATGCCATACACTCCCCAAACGGGCATCAAAACTGCCCAAGTAGCTCTAGAGTCTGAACCGCAAGCATGGGTCAAAACCGTGGCGTGTCCGTTTAACACGTGATGGTTTCCAGACAGTAGCCCCTGTGGCTAAGAACAAAAAAAGCCTTCTCAAGGTCCACTCAAATGCCCTGCAGAGGGCAGATGCTGCTTGTTTTCTGCTTACAACGGAGGGGGATATTGACGCAGAACTCAAATCTATAACCAGCCTAAACATTTTACCCAACAGCATGACTGCAGTCACAAAACACTTCTTCTTTCTGTCACTTCTTGTTCAGACTATTGATAAGATCATTTGGCTGAATCTGTTTGGGACCTGGGTAATATTGACTAGGAGTTAGAAAAGATGATCAGATGTAATAAGCCCAGAAACTACCTTTCAGAATGGGCATATATACTTAAACCACTGTTCCAAGGAGGACTTTCAATAGATCAGCAAACTTGTAAACTAATGCAACACTGCTTGGATTTCTCACTAACCTTAAACCTTGTGATGTTCCGTCTATGACTATCTGAAACAATTTGTTATTAGCATCCCGGTCTTGAGTCTTTCCCCTATGTTATTTTCCTTTTTTTCATTTCTTGTTTCAGATCCTGTTTGCTTGTCTGATGGGAAATAGACACTATTGTATAAACCATTGCAAATTCCATCTTTTTCTGTAAGCCTAACAGGAACAATTTAGAGGACCTACCTCTAATCACTTTGTAAACACACATAGTGCATATTGTCAGAATCATTCTTTGTTGAAAGATATTTGTTAATTATGAAAAAGAATAATCCTCTTTACTAAGCCTTGCTCTTCTGTAGGTCCCAAATTATGTGAGGACATGTGGGTAAAGATCAAAGTCCACCTAGTTCCATGGATGCTCTCCAAAAAAGCACAATCAGATAAGGTAAAGCTAACCTGGAAAGATGATGCAGGGGCACTGCAGATATTTCAGGGGACAAACACCTCTTTGTCAGACCATGAAATGGCAAACAAACTGAAGTTCAAACCCAATGACGATTTCAATGGAATACTACAGGCTTAGTGACTGCAAGGTTTGGGACTGATAGTTTTTGCAAAGAAAAGTGAATCAGAAGAGTATTCTCTCTTTAAAAAAAAAAGCTCCTAAAAGTTATAAACATGAAACCTGGCAGTATATGTATAAAATTTATTCCAAAACTTTATGAAGTATAAAGGAAGGGAAGTGTTTTACACACAACTCAACTCAGTCAGTATAAGGTCTAGGGTTTTCCCCCCTTAAAACTTGGCACTATTTTTAAAATAAAATAAAGATATTTCAATAATTAGAACAAACTATGAAGGTATTGTGCATTTCTGTTTTATGTAGATAATAAAATATTACTTTAACATAAATATATAAGGATCTCTGCGTTTTTATTTTCCCCACAAGCACAACCAAATGTACCAAAACAAAGTATTTTTAAAGAGACTGAACAAAAAAAATTACATCCCATATAGATTTTGCTCACCTACTCATTTAAAGCTACAGAAAAACAGTTTCCAGAACCTTTTTGCTTTAAAAGAAATAAATATACATTGAGGCAGGCCACTTAAAAATGATATGAAAATATTTCCCTGGGTAGCATTAAAAAAAAAGAAAATAGACAAAGAAACATTTAAACTATTTCTGCATTTCAAAAGACAGATATTAAACATATATACATAGTGGTAAGGTTCAGTGGTAACTTTCATCTTAGTAAACCTATGAGAGTTAGAGGAGCTATAGACACGTCCCCTGAACTCCAGCTTCTGACCTTATCCACTTGGTAATAAGAATGTGAAAATTCATTTCCTCGCTTTACCATTGGCTCTATGCCCTGCTCTGGATTGCTTCACTAAAGGCCAGTTCCCACACCTTAGGAACAGGCGGCATGATGCACCCCGAAGCAGCTCCATGCCCATCTCCTTGTGACAGTCATTGGGGGAAATGAAATACAGGCAAATAAATATGCCCATTATAAGCCATCATTTATCTTGCAAAAACATTGAAAATGAAACAATCACAGGTGTTTGAAAAGACAATATAAAGCATAGTTCCTAAAACATTAACTACTGATTGCAATGCTAATCTGATGCCGAACAATAATTTTCTGGTAGCGAGAATTTAATTTCTTAAAATAAAAATTTGTCTAATAACTAACCAGAAAAAAAAAGCCCCAAACTTTTAAGATGAATAAAAAGTGTTTTCCCTTTTAGCGCCCTTTTGTGCTGATTATTATTTAATATTTTAACTGATCACAGTTTAATGGTATTTATTTTCAATAAAGTTACAAGTTTTTTTTTCCACCTTCACTTCCCGGTAGAGTCTTTTGTTATGAGAGTTAACCGTTTTCCATCAAGATAAGGTCAAAAAACGCACTTAAAACTGTTAACAAAGGGAGAAAAGGAAGGATTGAAAATAACATTTTTTTCTACTTCATTTGGCTTCTTTAGTAAAAGAGGGGGGAAAACTGTCCAAGTCAAACTGGTATTTTCTGTAATAAATTACAGAAGAAGAGGGTGTGGGACCTTATATATGATTTGATAAACAAATGAGCTAGTGAAGACAAAGTCAGCCTAGAGTGGAGATATTCTCTGTATGCATATGGGTATTTGTGTGCTAAGAATCACAGTCTATGCATACACCATTAAGTTCCCAGATTATTTTCTTTATGTTAAAAAACAAAAGCTATTAGAGGAACAAAGTTTAACTGCTGCTGTCAGCACAAATAATTCCTCATAATTAAGTTATTAAAACCGAAGGCAGAGAACTGTACAGGGGTGTCTGAAGATGCATATTTCCCTAGTTCTCTTCGAAGTGCCACTTTCCTTCTGTTGGACAACTCTGGAAATATATTTAACCTCCACATTTCCTCTGAGCTCTTTCACAATGGGCCCGCCTGATAAAATGAAGCAATCAGTCACTCACTATCGATTTTTCTTTTTCTTCCCTCCTCAACCTCCCCCAGAAACACTGCCTGAAAATGAAGTTTACTTTGTGGCTGGTAACAAAAACCAATGCTTCACTTTCATTTTTGTATTCCAAACAGAATTCTTGCCTTGGATAAAGCGGGTAGACCATGCACATTTCCTGAAAGCAGAGAATTATTTATTTTGTATGAAGTCAATCGGTTTGCTTTGGTAAAAGGAGCAAATAAACGTTATACCAATGTAAGGAGGGGGGAATCTGAAGGTAATCAAAGTTCACAAACAGTAAGAATAACTAGAGGGGCAACACAAGAACATTAGAGATGGAGAGTGGCCAAAAGCTGGCTTCAACTCTCTCCAAGGAATAAAAACCAAACCAAACCAAACCAAACCAAACCAAACCCGGCAACTTCAAAATTAACGCTGGGAGAAAGAAAAACATATTTGTGAATTTGTTCATGTAAACTTCAATTTTCTTGCAGTGCAAATTTATGTGGTTAAGTTTTGCCTACATCAAAGAACGTGTGTATTTTTCCCTCTTTCCTGATGGGGATCCACATTAAATAAACACAGCAGCATGTGCCAACTCCAAGCATCAGGAGCTGTGTTTTGTGTTTCTCACGGTTTGGTAGATTTTTTTGTCTTTTTGGTAATTTATTTAGTTTTGCCAGGTATTTAACTCAGTGCTTGCCATCTCTCTCTCTCTCTCTCTCTCTCACGCACACACACACACACACACACACACACACATTCTCTTCTCACTCTCTCTATGAGACACTCCACTCCATTGCCTGGGTGCTAGCCTGTAAAGGTCAAAACATCATTACACCTGCTACCGTTTAAAGGATAGTCCAGTGCCTTAGTTGTTTTCCTTATTTTTTTTTTCTTTTTAAGGGACGGGGAAATAATAATTAAAAAGAAAAGAACAATCAGAAGTTAGAGAGGGAACAAGGGGACCGGGAAAGGGTCGCGGACCGAAGGGGAGGGTGAGCCCCGCGCTCTGCCCCTCCCCCCCCGCTCGAGTTCACTGGACGGGTGTCTGTACCCCGTGGTGTGGTGGCGTGTCCCTACTCCCCCCGTACACATCCTCGGCGCCCGGCAGAGTCCCTCCGGGAGGGGTCATCCTTTTCTCTTTCTGTCTCCTGTTACAAAACCAAACTCTCACCACCTCCTTCTCCAGCTGTAAGCTGTCCGCGAGGGAGGTGATCTCCTGGGCCGAGGGCTTGGGGCATTTGAGGAAATGGCTCTCCAGAGCCCCCTTGACGCTCACCTCGATGGAGGTCCGCTTTTTCCTCTTGCGCCCCTGCGCTGCGATCTTGTCTATGCTCGTGGGGCTGCCCGAGGACGAGTCCGCCTCCTCCAACCACTTGTTCAACAAAGGCTTCAGCTTGCACATGTTCTTGAAGCTCAGCTGCAGGGCCTCAAACCTGCAGATGGTGGTCTGCGAGAACACGTTGCCGTACAGGGTGCCCAGCGCCAGCCCCACGTCCGCTTGGGTAAATCCCAGTTTGATCCGCCGCTGCTTGAACTGCTTGGCAAACTGCTCCAGGTCGTCCGAGGTCGGCGTGTCCTCATCCGAGTGCGGGTCGTGGTGCGCGCCGGGGTGGCCGGGCGGGCCCTGCGGGGGCGGCGGGGGCGGCGGCTGCTGGTGCGGGTGCGAGTGCGGGTGCGGGTGGTGATCAGCGTGGTGCGGCTCGTCGTGCGCGTCCCGCAGGCCGTGGTGGTGCAGCCCGGCCGGCTGCCCGCCGGCGCCCAGCATACCGTTCACCGTGAAGCTGGGCTGCGAGTAGAGCAAGCCGCCGTTGGACGCTCCCATGGAGGGCGGGAGGTGCGCCGCAGCCGCCGCGCTCCGCCATGCCCCGGGCCCCGGGTGGTGGTTGGCAGCGTGGTGCACCAGATGCGGCGGCCGCTGCTGCTGCTGCTGCTGTTGCTGCTGCTGCTGCTGCTGCTGCTGCTGCTGTTGCTGCTGCTGCAGGGCGCCCGGCCCGTGCAGCTCGTCGCCGCGGCCGCCCTGCTGTACCACCACCGAGGGCTTGATGTCCGGCTGGCCCAAGGGGCTGGTGGACCACGGGGAGCCGTCGCCGCCGCCCCCGCCGCCACCCCCGCCCCCGCCGCCGCCGCCACCGCCCCCGCCGCCGCCGCCGTGGGACAGCGCGGTGATCCACTGGTGAGCGTGGCTGAGCGGGTGCCCGTTGCTCTGCAGCGCGCCGTAGTCGCCCTGCACCAGGCTCTGCGCCTCGCGGTAGCCCCCCGCGCCCTGCTGCATGCCGCCCGGCGGCTCGGCGTGCACGATGGAGGCGCTGGAGGTGAGCAGGCTGTAGTGGTTAGACGCTGCGGTCGCCATGACTCTCGGAGCCGGACTGAGCGCTCTGGTTAAAGGAGCCGCGCATTTGACAGTTACTTTTTCGCCTCGGGCTCCTCTCCTCGCTCGCTCTCTGTCTCTCTCCTCTCTCCCCAGCGGGCAGCTCCGACGCCCGCTCCGACGCCTTCTGTTGCTGCTCCTGCTATTACTGCTGCCGCCGCCGCCGCCGCCGCCTCCCGCCCGCCCTCGCTCTCTTTCTCCTCCTCTCCCTCCTTGCTCTCTCTCACTCTCTGACTAGCTCCGCGCTCCCCCCCTCTCCCTGCTCTCTCCAGCTCTCTCCCGCTCTCTTGGCAGCGCCAGCTCGCAGCGGCACGCGCCTGGGCCCCGCCCCCTCCGCCCCCTCCCATTGGCTCCGCGCCCTTTGATTTACGTGGATACCGCTAGCAACCTCCCAGGCCGGCGCCACTGATTGGCGCAGAGCTGTCCCCTCCTCCTCCCCCCCCCGGGCGCGGAGTCCTCTTAGCCCTCCTCCGGTCCCCCCTCTCCACCCAATTCAGAATCTCAGAGTTCTCACCTCCCCTTCTCCCCCACCCCCGGCCTCCTCCGCCCCTAGGATGGGCCCGCCCCCCATCTGTCTCCCAAGCAGACGCGCCGGGCGGTCCCGGTGGAGGAGGGGGGCGCCCCAGCCATCTATCGACCACAGACACTTGCAAGACTTGGGTGGCGGAGGGGAGGGGGATGTCAGTCCACCTACTCCTCCCAATAGGGCGGGAGAGGGGGGTGAAGAAGGAAGAAGAGAAGGGCTGAGTCCCAACAAGCCATGGGGAGTCCGATTTTTATTCACCTTGGGACACACACACACACACACACACACACACAAACACACACACGCCAACGTCTCATATCTAGAGCCAGAAGTCAGACTAGACCCCCTGTTGAAGTCTCCTTTCCCCCACAGTTAGAATTTCAGTGCCCATGAGCTTCTTGCTCCAGGGTGTGCGGACACTTTTGCCCCAATAAAGGTCCTCTTCTTCCCCTCCACCCCGCCGCTAGCGTAGGATGTCTTCCTTTTAGGTTCCAGGCCTAACTGTCTTCCAGCCCCTCGGGATGAGGACCCCACGAGAGGCAGGCTCAGCCCGTGCCTCGGCTTGTAAGAGACTCCTGTCCAGGAGCGGAGTTGCCTGCTCTGACAGCGCAGCGGTCTGGACTGAAAACAAAACTCTGAAAGTCTCTGACACATTCAAACACTGGGGCGCGCGCACAGTTTTTGGTTTAGGAAACCAGGACCCTGAGCCGGTAGACCTTTGCCCTGTACCAGGCTACAGGAGCGCCTGGCAAGGGGTGTTCGGCCTCCGGGTGCGGGGGAGGCACCAAGGGCGGCTCCAGGAAGCGGAACCGCGGGGACTGCGTGAGCGCTTCCTCGTGCTCCTGGAGCTTTTGGATGCAACTTTTCCGTTAGCTGCTTCGAAAGGGAGGAAGAGCGTGTGAAGAAAAATGGGCAGTACTAGGGGAACCTTCCTGATCCTAAACTTCGGCGGACGCCAGCTGGTGGGTTGGTCTAACTCAGCTCCCAGGCGCTCACTGGCGAAGCTCCGTGCTTAGCCTTCAGCCGTGAACTCCAGAGCGAGACTGCGGGACCCTGCCCTGGCTGCACAGCTCTTCCCAGCGCGAGCGCGTCGCGCCGTCAGTGCCGTAGCCGCCGGGAGCAGGTGCCTGCCGCGGGTTTCGGAGCCTGCTAGCCGGGTAGCAGAGACCCGGGCGCGGACCCGTGCTGGAGCAGCGGAACCACCGCGCAGGCCCGAGTGTACCGGACGGATACTGCAAAACGAATCAGAAGTTGCTGCCGGGAAGGGAAACAAACAAACAAACAAAAAACCACAGGGAAAGTGAATTGCGTCCCCACCTCTCACCCTCGGCCTCGCGCGTTGTAGCCCTAGCGCTGGCGCTGCCGGTGGTCGTGGGTTTGTTAGGGAAGCCAAATCAACGCTCAAGGGGAGCACTTTGGGGCCTCCGAGCATCTTAATCTAGACAGCAAAGTGGAACGGGCCAGAGAATTCATCATGACTAACGAGGAGCGGAGGCCTTTGGGGAGTGGCTGAGCTGTTTATAAATCACCACGTTGAGCACCCGCCCGGGCAAGGCGCTTTGGCTGAGAATTTCCACGTGCCCTCTGTTTACGAGCGTGTGTGTGGAAGAGAGAGAAATCGTTAGGGGAGGGGCGAGCCCACAGGCCGCCAACGGAACGGACCTGCATCCCCCCACGCGCGCACCCGCGCGGCGAGGCGAGGACACACACCTTGTGGCGCTGGGTTCCCGCGCAAGCGCGGAGCCACTCCGGCCGCTCGCCTGGGGGCTGCTAGGAATCCCGTAACTTTGCCGGGCTACGAAAAAATGAAAAAGTCCAAGCCCCGGAGCGCGCAGACTATGCGGCTGGCGCCCGCGGCTTTTCCACTGAGAGTAAAGGGGATGGGCGGAGGGCAGGACCGCCTCCCTCCGCAGCAGTTCCGAGTCCCCAGCGCTGGGCGCTTGGCTCTCCCGGGGCTTTGGGAGCGCACAGGCCGCTCGCCAGCCGCGTCCCGCCCGGCCCGCCGCGCCTCTTCTCACCCCCTGCCCCCCGGCTGCCCTCCTTCCCCGCCTCTCGGCTGGGAGAACTCAGAGCTCCCACAGATGGAAGGATCCAGCCTCCGGGAAGGGCCGCGTCCGGGCGCTGAACAAGCTCACCCCCCTCCCCCTTCCGGGGCAGGTGTCTGCTTTTCTCTGGATTTGATTTCTCATTTCTCAAGGGACAAGGCCCTTTGCAGCCGGTGGGGTGAAACACTCGAGGGAAGAAAAAGGTTTCCAATCTCCGAGGGAACCGAGGCGGCCTGACTCAGAGACACTTTAAAAGTCCCCCTCCCTCCTCTCCTTCTGCCTCCCTTTCCCCAGTCTCGGGCTTTGGGCGCTGGGGTGTTGGGTAGGGGAGCAAGAATAGGCTGCACGTGTACATCCCAACTTCCTGTCTGCAATGGGACTTCACTGGCGATTACTGCTCGGAGATCCATGCCACGCTGACGTCCCGGGTCTCCACTCCACCCCCACCCCCGCCTCATTTCGCTGGCAGGCGACGGAGCCGAAACGTTCCCAACAGGGTAAGCCGGGTGGTTCTACCGGATTAATACACCCAGTAAATCCCGGGGAGTACACAAAGCAATGCTCTACTCCTGGGCCTCAGCCTCTGCATCCCACCCCCACCCCCGGAGCCGGGCCAATCGCCGGGCCGGCTGGGCTGGGCTGGGCGCGCACAGTGGCTCTGGGTACCACCCCCCCACCCCCCGCGCCACTCCCGCCTCCCCGGCTGTCGCCGGAGGCCCGGTTGGCGCGAACGCCGGGTCCTGAGTAGCCTCGGCTTCCAGTCTGCCTTCCGGCGCTGCCCCTCCCCGGGGCTCCGGGAACCTGGGCTCTCTGAGGTTTCAGCCCCAGATGGGGGCTTCTCGGTCCTCCCTTACCTTTCTCCCCCCATCGTGGGCGCCTTTCTTTGCGGCTGACCCCGCTGGAGCAGAGTCCGCATGTCTGCCTGCCTTTCTCCACCCTCATAAAAGCATGTTGAAGGTGTCTCGGAGGAACACCTCCAGGTTTCGATTCAGCTCATTCCCTTTCACTGTTCAAAGCAACTGTTCAAATACAGAGGCTGCTTACGTTGACGAGGAGAGGATTTCAAACAACCCTAAAATGCTTTGAACTGACAAGGTGTCTTGATATCTCCCTCACTCCAGTACAGCTCCCCGAGATCATTGGCTAGGACAAAGGCTGAGCAGGCGGTTCACGCGGGCCTCGCAGCCTCCGGGGCTGACTGAGGGGTCCCCTGGGCCCCCTCCTCGAGAACAAGCTCCAGGCGCCCTGAGAGGAGATCCTGGCAACCGCGTCAGCCCATCCCCTTCCCCTAGGTCCCAGCAAGGGCTCTACTGAGTCGGTATCCTGACCTGGACGAGTCTAAGGAATTGGTGAGGACTCCCTCCTGCACTGCCTGGAGAGAAACGACTCAGCGAATCCGAACTAAACCCCAAAGACCGATATTTATCCCCACATTGTCACACTTCTCGAAAGAGCGAGCCGGGCCTGGGTCTTGGTAGTGCCCAGCACCTTGACCTGAGGCCCCCAAAGTCTTCACCTGAGTAACAGTAATGGTATCAACCTATGCATTGTAACCTGAACTAATTTATTAACTTGGTTCATCTAGTAAACACACTCACACAGTATGTAAAATATCATTTATTGTATTTCTCTATACCAGGACTTGGCAGAAAAACCACCATAATCACTCCCATACATGGAGCTGAAAGGACACAGTTATTAAAATAGAGGTGAGACGGTATTCGTTTGATCTTCATTTATTTCTTATCGATGTAGTTTTATGATAACAGAAATCAGAAAACGAAGGAAATTTTCTTAGGAGGTGGCAGCTGGTTTAAACTTGGGTAAAATTGCCTACTGGGACTTCCTTTTTAATGTATCCACTTTGGAGGAGGATTCTGTGAATCCCTTCTCTTTCTCTTCCTTTTCCTCTCCTCCTCCTCTTCCTCCCTTGTCTCAGTCATTCATTCCTGTGCTTTCTGCTCTCCTGCTAGTTCCCAGAAGCTGTTTGAGCTTCGCACGTTTAATGGAACTTCTTTGCTAAGGGCCTACAGAATGTCAAAACTGAGGTTCCCACTTCAGAGCTGCAGCTTTAAACAGCCAATCCACACAAAGAGGCAGCTAGCTCCTTTAATGAAAACCTCCTTAAAGCTCGAAGAATTGCAGGCTTGGGGATGCATTTATAAGGAGCAAGGAACATGCATTTCCAAGTTGCCAGTTCTTGTGAGAGAAACAATAAACATTTACCTTAAAAAAAGGACAGAAATTAATATCTTTAATTATGTAGGAGCACAATGTCTCCTCAATTAAAAAAATCTCACATAGATTTATATGTTACTATCTATACATACATTTTACAAGTTTCTAAATGTGCATCTGTCTCCATGTCATAAACGGTCTTGAAGAAGGAAAAGTTTTCTGAAAGTTGAAACTCCCATTCTTCATATTCTTGGCAACTCTGTGTTTGTCCATGCCTCACATACGGATGATTCTATTTTATCTTCACTACTGTGTAAACCAGTGAGATGTAATGTTCTAAGTTCAGTGTTTTGAAATGAAATTACTTGAATTCATGGATATTAACCTCTTTCTCCTTTTCTTCCAGTTCTGAATCTCATCATTAAAAATGACACCCCCTCTGTAGTCCACAAGTGAATATTTTATAGACAGGCATGGCTTAAAGACTTCTAAAACCACATCGCCCAGGCAGTCTCGCTGTTTCAGGGGTTACTTTGGGTAATTTACCAAAGGAAGCCTGCTAAATTTTGAGTGGTGAATTTGAGGCCTTATGGGGGAGAAAGCATAAAGGACACATTCCATCAGTGTGCGAGACAAATTCTATTTGGAGATAATACAGCTTGTTTATATTGAAATATCAGGAACAGAACACGAGGGGATTGGTGGCTCCTAGTTCCCTTTCTGAAATTTCGTTTTCAAAGGACTATCAGTTAAATGACTTCCTAACAGTGGAGCCTGAAGGTGTTTCCCACCCCCATCCCTTGCCCTAAAGCAGGTGGATGGCCACCAGGAGGAAATGACAACTCTTTGATACATAAAAGTGATTTCAACAGAAACCACCTCAGCTCTGAAGCTTTTGGAGATGTACTGAGATGAAGTCCTTGCCACCATCCCTTCCCTTTCTTATGCTCTGGGACAATCTGAGGAGCGGAAGACAAGGGGCAAGAGCACTCCCACACACTTGCGCACAGGCGCGGGGAGAGGGCGTATTTCACGAGGACTCTGTCCAAGGTCTAGGGCTGGGTTTCCATCGCTGGGGGAAACAAAGATGCATTTAGTTGAGGTCGGACTTCATTTTTCTTATTCTGGTTCAACAGAGCACGAATGCAAATCCCTGCTAAAGTGTTAAGAGTGCCCTTAATAGTCTCTTGCTAGTGTCCGGGTGCACGGAGCGAAGTTTTTCTTGTGTACAGTTGACCACAGCGGTAATAGCTGTGGGCCGGGACCTTCTTCTAGGTCTCTGAGATTCAAAGCTGTCATTCTGGGCACTTTTGGACTTAATGAAGTTAGAGAGGACTATTTTTTAAAAGGCAGGTTTCCAGAATGTGGGTCCTGGGAATGTAGAGGCTGGCATTGTCTGGAAGAAGACTCAGAAAAAGGGAGCCTTAGTCAGGTTGGAGCAATGAGACCAGCTCACCCCTCTAGTCTTTCCTGCGAGGTTTCGGTGGTAATCTAGGGCAGCCGGGTCCCAGCATTAAATGCAAAAATAGGAAAACAGGACACGGTAGAGTCACAGGCCTTGATCATATTACGCCCTAGGTTAGAGGGAGAGAATAATGAATAGGCGCGGAAGGGAACGTAATGAGCCTTGTGAGAGTGAAAGAAAGTCAGAGATCAAGCCTAGGACCGTGGTTTAGGATGCTTACTTATATTTATGTGAATGTGCAGGGGATGGGGGGAGTAGTCTCCTTCGTGCATTATACTAACCTTTTTTTTTTTTTTTTTTAACCCTGAAAAAAGCTGGAGTTTCTGCTACTCAGGGCCCGCCAACCACCCACACAATCCCTCGGAGAAGTCCGCGGTGGGAGCCCGCGTGCTCCGCCGGGAGGCTGCGTTTCCCGGTCCGGGCCTGCGTGGGGCATCAGCCCGGGTGGGGAGAACGGGCGGCGGCGTCCGGGCGCCCCGGCCTGACCTCCGAGGGGACTGCTGGGGAACGCCGCGGGCTGGGAGGGGGCGTTCCCTGCCACCGAGCCACTGAGCTCCTAGGCAGGTTCTGGCTGCGATCCGGGGGAGGAAGGAGAGGGCGAGAAGCGGGAGGCCGGGCCATTGTCCAGGGAGGGCGCATTTTTGTCCGGATGCTGCCGGTTGCTATAGCGAGAAGGGAAATCCAAACAGAAGGGCTCAGTTCGCCTCCCTCGGGCCTGGGAGCAGCGTTCCCTCCTCTTAGCCAAAATAAAAGTGCCGCCCGGGGCCTGGCACCCCTTCCCCGGAGAGCTAACTGCGGGCTCCCGAAGAGGGGCCCAGAGGATCCAGGCACAGAAAGACGGGAGGGGGTATCCAGCCCAGCAGGGAACAGCCGCGCAGGTTACTACTGGAGCGGGCGGAATGCACCAGTCTCTCCCTCTCTCCCATCTCTTCTCTCTCTCTCTCTCTCTCTCTCCCTCTCTCTTCCCCCCTCGCTCCCTCTCTCTCGCCCTCTCTCCTCTTTCCCTGCCACATTTTACCTAGGAAAAATCTCACAACCTTCTCAAACTCGGGAGATATTCCGATGGGTAGAACCCCCTCTTTGCCGGGACTGATGGCAGCATCTCCAGGCTGGAAGCGCCGTCGGAGGAGAAAGACCTGCGCGCGGCGCCGACGCTGTACCTTGTACCGGGAGGGAGTGATGACACCAGAGGCAGAATGACCTGTTGTTATGTTTAAAAATCATTCAAAGGGAAATTTGACTAGAAAGGAGTATAGATGCAAATTTCTCACATTTAAAAGACTCTTATTTTGCAGTAGTGTTTTCTTTCTTTCTTTCTAAATCTTACTATTCAACTTTGAAAACAGTGTGTGAAGGGGTTACAATAAAGGCTCTTTACGGCATATAATTTCTCCAACCACATAGCTCAGAAGAGCTAGAGGAAAACAGCACTATTTAGTTAATTGTGAGCTGTTAGCTTTAGAAAATTTGGAGTTGGTATTTTTTAAAAGGGGGAATATTCGTTTACTCTAGGACAGGTAAAAAGTAAGATTTTATTTGTGGGGACAAGTTATCTACACCAGAAGGGAATCAGATAGTAAAAACTTAAAAAAATTAATTCTCTTACTCTCTTGTGACTTTTAAATCTCCCCCCCACTTTCTCCCCCTTTCTCTCTCTTTCTGTGTCTCTCTTCTCTCTGTGTCTGTCTCTTGCCTAGAAGCTGCCTGAAAAACTAGAGAGAAAACTTTTAGTTGGCTGGAGGAAGCCATTTGAAAAGCATGGCAAGAGAGTTTCTCTCCCTCCTCCATTTAAACTATATCCTTTCCTTCCAAGTGACAAGTCTTTAAAAAAAAAAAGTTGACACAACTTTGTAAGAAGTTCCTTAATTCATAATAATATTCACATTTTTAAAAATGCTTGAAAGAAATCACGTTAATGAAGAGAACAT
The DNA here is from genome assembly GCF_965194805.1 of Balaenoptera borealis. Lineage (NCBI taxonomy): Eukaryota > Metazoa > Chordata > Mammalia > Artiodactyla > Balaenopteridae > Balaenoptera > Balaenoptera borealis. The sequence goes on from NC_138873.1 coordinate 59,702,299, forward strand.
TTGTAGTAATTTGGTGATAATTATCAGAATCGCCACATATTCGCAGAGGCTTGAACAATTCGTGTTCAGAGAAAAGCAAAACACATTATTTTAATAGTCTGATATGCAAACTATGGACCGTTCAATTACGTGGCTTAATAATGCATACATGATGTGATCTTGTTATTAGGATGGGAAGGTCTGTGGTGAGTCACTCCTAAGACCAAGTGTGCTCTCACATCTAGTAAAATCCATTGCCATGGATCAGGGGCACCTGCCAAACTGCATTTAAGAGAATAAAAATTAATGACTGAGAATTTGAGTGTTAAATTAACATTAATTATATGACCTCCACGCTGGAAAGATTAAATTTCTTATGCCCTAATTAGATAAAGTCTCCTCATACATCAAACAATTTCCATTTTCATTTCCAGGTTCCAGGGATACAATGCAAGGTGGGGAGAGGCAGTAGTGGAAGGTTTTCCTTCTCTGAGGTCAACCTTTGAGGTGTCCAGCCACCATCTACACTGCTTTCCTTTCCTTCTTCCGTTGGCTTCATCAGGAAGAGCCATCGGGTTGGAGGTCATACCGTAGAGAATGAAGTCGTTCTCCACCTGGTACAGACAGTGGTAGATGGAGAGCAGGGAGCTTGATGGGCGGTCCCCAAGTAGACCTGGAACACCAGAGGTACCCGTTGCAACTGTCCGGGAGAAGGCTGGGCCACCAGTCAGTGTCTCAGGCAGGGAAAACTAGGCGGGAAGATCCCTGCAGGCACGCGGAAGGAAGGAAAGTCCTGTCAAAACGTACCACGAACGCCTTTGAGAAAAAACATCTAAGCTAGAATTTTGCAGGGATGCAAGTGATCCTCGATGTTGTGTTTGCAAAAGAAAAAAGGTTTTCTTAGGTGGGGAACAACCAAAGGCCAAGACAAGGGCACTCATTTCCTTCATGAAGAGGTCTGATAAGAGGTTTGTCTGCCCTCTCCCCAGCAGTGCCCCGACGTTTTGAAATCTCAGACCTTGTTGGCCACAGGCGTCCACGCCTTCAAGGCCAGTCTAGCCTCAGTCTGACCCTGTCTGGGGCAACACAGGGCGGGGCGACGGCCACAGGGCGGGGAGGAGGACCAGGTGTGTGTGTGTGTGTGGGGGGGGGGGTCTCCGTACTTGGAAACCTGCTGCTGATGAAGGGTGGCAGGGTTAGGGCGAGCAGTACCCGCACCGCCCCTCAACCCCAGGACAGATGGTCAGGGGTGGAGCGCGCGTCCGTTCTCCCGGTTCCTAAGACGTGATTTGGGGATCCCAGGGCTCCGAAGAAAGCTGCCATGTGCATTTGGCTTAGAAACAATGCACGGGACTTAAATTCCTGGGATTAGGATTTGGAGTGTCCTCTTGGATATTCCGAGTGGCCCCAGACCTCTCACGTTGCCTCCTCCCCCCATCCTTCTCCCCTCACCTTCCCCGGGGGCAGTAAAGAACGCCGGGACCTTGCGGACAGCTGCCCCGAGCGCCAGGCGGGACGAGCCGAGCAAGATTAAAACCTCAAGGCGGCGGATGCTAAGTCACTCAGAATAGAGTTTTCACGTGTCAGTGTTTCCATTCAGCCACTTTCAGGCTTCTGGGGAAAGGGCAGGCGTGCGGGAGTGCGAGTCTACACGGTCGTCAATGGTGTGTTACGTGGCAGGGGAAGGAGGTGTCGGCGCAGTTAGCAGATGCGGGCGGCGGGGGGCTCTGCCTGCGGGGTCCCCTTCCCGCGGGGCCGTCGGGACCGGGGGTGGGGGAGGGTGGCCACGGAGGGGGTGGGGAGGGGGCCCGCGGAGAGGGGCTTGTTCCCGGGCGGGGCGGGACGCTTCCCGAGGCTGCAGGCGGGGCCGCTCCCTCCCTCCCGCCGCCCGGCCGGCCGGCCCCCAGCGCGCCGCCCCAAGCTCGCTCAGACTCAGCAGTTACTTCACGAACCCCGAGCCCCCGGTGCAATCCAATCTCAGGGTTGTAATGGACCTGAAAGTTAAGCCACCGTTCCTCTGGGCCCCGGGGACTGCAGGGCGGGGAAGCCGGGAGGGGCGCCTGCACGGAGTCCCGCGAAGGCCGGGGGCTTCTGGAAAGTTTGGTCGAGTTTGAAATCCAGTGCGCGCGCGCTCCCCGTCCCCGGTCTCTCCCTCTCTGCTGTGCAAGGATGGGGTTCGGAGAGGAGGGCGTAAGGATCGGGGTGATCAACGTGAGGCGGCAGTGAAAACGGATGGAGGACGGTTCGTCCCGCCTCCCTGAGAAATACAGAAATCTCTCTCTTTTGGCAAAGGAACAGCTCTCCCGGCAGGTCCACAGAATTAGAGCGTCGCAGCTGTTGTGGTCAGAACTTCGCAGCCTCGATACTTGGGCAGAGAGGAGCCGCGGCTCGCTCACCGCAGCTCCCTCTTCCCCACTCCTCAGCGCTTTCAGTTTGAAGTGTGTTTCCCCTTCACACAGAGCACCCCTCCCCGCCACCTCCCGCCCCCAGCGTGCTTTTGCTGCAAATGGTTACTCCTTTTAGAAATTGGAAAATCGATACCAGTTTAGCCTCTTCCGTGAGATGATGCACTGTCTAACCTTACAGGGAGGGAAACGGCCGAAGGCATGACTCCAGCCCCTGGAGAATTTTACGCAGAAATTTACAATGAACTGTACTCAAGAGCGCTGCTGAAACACACTTTGGTTTACTAGCACTGCTATAAACCCAAGACACATCGCTCACATACTCTCTGTTTGGTTGTGGTTGCGGTTTGGTTAAACGATTGATTAGAAGCTTGCACGGTGGGTGTTTATTCTTCCAGTTTTCTTGAACTAAATCTTGGATGGCTTCCTGATAGTTTTCAGATGCCATTTGCGGCACAGACAGATTTCATATGCCTACTGCAGATTGTCTTCAAAGTTCTAGTTTAAAGAGCATTATGTAAGCCTCTTTCTATTTACATAAGAGCTTTAACTCAAACCTCTCAGAAAACCAGTTATTACCAACTGAAACCCATCCAGGGGAGCAGTATAACCGACCTGTATCTTTATGACACTCTCAAGAACAGCAGTAGTTCATTCTTCTCGAAAAAAGGAAAAAAGTAGATGTAACAAAGAATTGGAGTATTTTGCATTTTTATTCAGCTTGGCTTGATATAATTTGAGCATCATTCTTAAGCTTAATTCAGACAGTGGGGACCATTTATAGGATACACTTTTTCTCCATGTGGTCAGCATTTATCTAGGCCACAGAGCTGGCCGGGCCTCCGTCAAGTTTAATCCCAAACGTGAGAACAAGTTCTAATTGGTAGAATCAATTAAGTGCAAATTTAACTAAATTCTAAATTATTAAAAGGATTCATGAATACACCATCATGCTAAACAAAAGTCAAGCAATAATAAAATATATAGAATAAAATGTACATTTTCTTTTCCACTACCTTCACCTTCATCATGTTTCCCTTCCCTTAGGTAACCACTGCTGATAGTTTGAGTTCTTTCCTTTCTCTCTCTCTCTCTTTTTCCACCTACTTACTAAACTTTTGGGAAGATTTTTATTGTTATACATTGTTATAATTCCCTTTAGGAAGATGGGGCCTGGTGAGATAAGAAACTTAGTAATGAAGAGTTCAAGTTTGGGGCCCTCTAAAGAAGGAAAATATCTTGTCCCAAATGACGTGGGAAGCTAGCTTTGTGGTATTGCTCTCTCACTGTTGCTGCATTAGCTGGAAAAAACCAAAACAAAACAAAACGTCATTTAGGAACTAGCACTTTCATGTCAATAGAAAAGATCAACAAACGTTCTGGGAACATCTTTGTTTAACTATTAGAAGCTAGGAATATTTCAAGAAGGTTCTTAGAGTCTGAGGTTCTTTCTGGTGAGCATTTTCTATTTAAACAATCTCCCCTCGCCCTGCAGACCCAGGACAGATGCTGTTCTACAGCCATGTCTCCAACATGGAACTTGTCTTGTTAGGGGAAGGGACTAGATTCCCAAACATCCTCTCAGCAGATACCCTTTCAACACACAATTAAGTGTGTTGTGGGTAACGTTATTACCAAGAGAAACTGTGAATCAGATAGGCTGTGTCTCGAATGTCCTGTCATCTGCCACCCTTTTCACTTTGCCCCATCACCCTGATCACACAGTTCCAGGTCTGCCCTTTGTGATATTTTAGCCTGTTTAGACTCTTTCCTCGGAGGGACTCCTCACTTGTTGCCTTCCCTGTCATCATCCATCTGACAAGGTAATCAATGTCAAGGTGTGAAAAGCTGATACATGCTAAGAGGTATTTACATGTTTTTCCAAAGCAGCTTGGAGGGTCCATGTTATAGGCCCCAAACAATGAATCTCAGTAGTGGAATTGGAATTTAAGGCTGTGGTTGGCAGATGGGGAAGATATTTTAGGCAAGAGGAATTTGCAGCATTCCTAAAATATAGCCACATGGCCATGAGTCACCTTCTTTGTCCTCTCTTTAAAGACCAGCTCTACCTCTGTGATCTACCCAGATATGAAATTTCTACTGGAAAACAGTGCCATTGTAGAATTATTTATTAGTAATTGGGCAGTGTTGGAACTATTTTAATGGGATTGCTGTTGTAGTGAAGAATTTGCTTTTAGTAACAGGTTCCATGGGACCAACCCCATGATCTGGGGAGAATGACCTATGTTTGGCCAATGAAAGTATTTGCACCCTATGGTGATTGGTTCAGGAAAGGCACATGACCGGAGCAGGCCAATTAGGGTCAATGAACATCAGCCTCATAATTTTGGCTAAAATGGTGAGGAAGAAGAAGAAAAAAGTTAAATCTCTGGTTACCCTATATGCTAAGGTATAAGTTTTCATCCTCTAGGAGCTCTGTTGTGAAAAGGAGATACTTGAATGAAACCAATACAGAGAAAAGCAAACGACAGAGTAACATAAGATGATATAATCAAGCCCTTGGATTCAGCTATGCCTAAAGTCTACCCTTGGATTCTTTTGTTACATAAGCCAAGAAATCACTCTTTTTTTCCGCTGAAGTTAGTTTGAGTTTCTGTCGCTTGAAATTGAAACAGCCATGACTCTTTCATGATTCTCATGCTCTTAAGGGCAGAGGGTTAAGTTAATCATACATCTCAGTTCATGGCACAGCATTATCGTTGGGTCATGCAAAGTCCTTCTCATATCTATCTTCCTCCCACCCTCCCTCCCTCCTTTCTTTCCTTCCTTCCTTCTTTCCTTCCTTCCTTCCTTCCCTCCTTCTTCCCTTCTCCTTTATCCCCATACCTCACTCAGATTCCTGTCTTTCTCATAGGTCACCATTCTTATATGTTTGTATGTATTTTTCTTTTTTCTTTTTCTTTTTAAATCTCAAACTCCTAATTTATCCCTTCCCCACACTTTCTCTCTCAATTTGTCACCATAAGTTTATTTTCTATGTCTGTGAGTCTTTTTCTGATTTGTAAATAAGTTCATTTGTATCATATTTTGGAGTCCATATATAAGTGATATCATTTGATACTTGTCTTTCTCTTTCTGACTTAATTCACTTAGTATGATAATCTCTAGGTCCATCCATGTTGCTGCAAATGGCATTATTTCTAACTTTCTTTTTTATGGCTGGCTAATATTCCATTGTATATATGTCCATTGGACATTTAGGTTGCTTCCATATCTTGGCTATTATAAAAGTACTGCAATGAACAGTGGGGTGCGTGTATCTTTTCAAATTATAGTTTTCTCTGGATATATGCTCAGGAATGGGATTGCTGGATCTTATGGTAGTTCTATTTTTAGCTTTTTAAAGAAACTTCATACTGTTTTCCATAGTGGCTTCACCAGTTTACATTCCCACCAAGAATTCCACGTATTCTTGAAAATACGTGTTGTTTTTCTGAAGGAATTATTTTCAATTCATGTAAATGACATTGTGTTGAACATCTTGTTCTGTTTCTTGCATTTTCACTCAGTACTGTATATTTAATATTTATTTATGTTGCTATGTGTACGTCTAATCTATTGCTTATAATTGCTTCATAGTTCTCTCTCGTGTGTGTATCTGTCAAACTCCAGTAGGTAAAGAAGAAACCACACTAGGTATTTCAACAAATAATTTAACTTATGGGTTTGATTACACAGGTGTTGGAGAGCTGAAAATGCAAAAAGCGAAAACTAATGAATAATAGAGGTAATAATTGCAGCAAAAAGTAGGGCTGGGGGAGTAAATATGAAATATTGAGGCTACTAAAACTTTAGAGTTTGGACGAGGGGCCCCAGGGAGAGGGGATTCAGACCTCTGTAGAGAAAGTGCTGCTCAGCTAGTCTTAATACCTTGAGGTAAGAGGAATAGTCTTGAAGAGTTGAGACTCAAAGCCCAGGAGGCATTGGCAGCTGTTGCTGGTGCTTCCAAGGGAACCAGGGCTGATGAGGCTGCTCCAGAAGTGCCAAAAGAAGTTGGAGTTTGAGACAAACTGCTGTGGCCAGGGTAAAGTACCTTTGCTTGGATGATACCGACAGGAAGAATAAGCAAATAAAAAGGACCAAACCTCTCTGGGCTCTCCCTGTCTTCTGGTCTCTCTCTAGGCTCTCTTGACAGAATTTAATAAGGATCCAACTGACAAAGTAATCTAAAGAATCTCAGCCCTAGTTTTACAAAGTAAGATCTACAAGGGGGAAAATTGGAGTTAAAGGACAATGGTGTAATACTGTGTTCCTACACATATCAGAACTTTTATACAAGAACTTTATGCTTCTGCCTAGTAAGTTGCAACTATTCTTCACAAGATGCTCTAACCCTCTCATCACCTCCCCTCAACCTGCCCCCCGACAAAGGAGACCTAATTTTCCAACAGGTGTTGTTTCCATGTATGGGCCACTAATTACTCTTGTATTTCAGTTACAAAAACACTAAATTGCAAATTTAACTAACACCAACATTCCTTATAGAAAGTAGTAGGAAAATAGAAATAGAAATATATATATAAGCAAGGAAGATAAAAATATATAGCTGCTACTACTGTCCATGTTTCTACAACTGGTCACAAGGCTATGGTTGATATTTCTAACTTTCTTTTTCTGGTACCCATTCCATGTTTCTTTGGCTTTCAGCTGGTACTTCAGCTAGTTCTGCACCTGGCCAAAGGACCCATACTTTCATTTATGAAAGATTTTAATCCTCAGTGGTTCTGTCATTTTTTTTTTTTTATTACTTTGGTTTTCCATTAATTTTCATTCTTGGAAATGTAAGTTCTAAGAGGCATCCCAATGAATCTCCTGTTTTCACTACCTGCATTTTGTGGCAGCAGGATCAGTCAGGATCAGTCAACCTAGTCGTTAGAGCAATCCCCTTCTTTGCCTATTGGCTCAATGGCATAAGGAACCAAGAAACGGACAAGTTGACAGTGTCAACTTTCAGTTCAATGGAATAATTGTTATGTCTATTGGTATAAACATTCTTCCTGTGGGAACTAAGACCTCTAAACCAGCAGAGCACAAAGTTGTGAGTGTGGAAAGCAAACCTTCTGCAGTCCTACCTGCAATGGAGGCCATTTGGTGAGCAGGTGTCTTCACACTCTGTGCTCATTCTATAGGTCTAGCCACAAACCTCTTCCCTAGTCGTTCTTGGCATCGATAGTCCTACCTTGTCCTTAACTGTCAAACCAAACTATTAGTCACTGCGTGTAAGTCAGATGCATATCTCTGGCCATATCCAGTCCTGACAAAGGCGGCAAATATACTGCTCTAATTTCTGCCCATTAGGTGGATTTCCCTTCACCACGATCTTTCAGGGACAGTCCTGATTGGGGCTATAATGTGAAAGGTGTCTGCTTCTGACCACTGGGTGGTGCCCACTCATTTAATCAGAAAGATTGATTTAATCTTTCTGATTAAATCAAAATAACTGATTAGGAGCCCTAATTACATCAGCAAAACCCCTTTCCCTTTGCCACACAAAATAATGTAATCGTGGAACTGCCATCCCACCATATTCGCTGATCCCACCCATAGACAAGGGGAGAGAATTGTACAATAGTATGGATCAGTGGGAGTCATCCTACATACTATCATGCTATTAAAAAAAAGTTTTCACTCAGCATTGTCTTAAGTATCCATCTGTGCTCTTATGTTTACACCTTTTGTGCTGCTTCTAATTGCTGTATGGCTCCTCATGTGTCCTCAGGTTTTACTTTTCTACTCTCCCAGTTATGGATAGCTTCTAACTCTTTGCCACTACAAATAACGCTACACTGACCAGCTTATTATTGATACATGTTTCCAATGGACTTTTGTGAGAGTTTCCTATATCTATCTATCTATCTATCTATCTGTCTATCTATCTATCTATCTATCTATCTATCATCTATCTATCTATCTATCTATCTATATCTCTCTCTCTATATCTGTATCTATCTATCTATCTATCTATCTATATCTATCTATCTATCTATCCGCACACACACACACACATACATATTTTTCTCATAATCCAGACATCCAGGGGGAAATTTCTGCATCACAAGTTATTTAAATACTTAATGTGACTGAATACTGTGTCAGATTGTTTTCCCAGATGGCTACACCAGTCTACATTACACCAGCAGTCTATGATGATTCCTCTATCCCAGGGAGATCATGTGATATATTGTCCAAATGGAGACACTTTTGACAATGAAAGCAGATATTAATAATTATGATGGACAATAAATGTAAACTAGGACTGTTTCAGACAAATTGCTCTATTCCAACATCCAGGCCAACTCGATGTTATCCAGCTTTCCTATTTCTGCCAATCTATATATATGAAGGTGTATCTCCCTTTTATTTTATTTTGTTTTTCTCTGATTATGTTTAAGAATATTTTTCATGCTTGGGTTTTCTTTTCTGTAAATTACCCATTTATATCCATTGTCTATCTTTCTTTGGTTGGGATTGCTACAGGAATTCCTTGTACATTCTAGATATTAGTAATTATTAGTTATAGACATTGTTGACATCTTCACCCTTTCTGCTTCCTGCCTATTAACTTGATCCAAAGTGTTCTTCACCAAACAAAAATCTTTAATTTTAATGTAATCATATGCATCAGCAAGGTGGCTACAGAGATATACCATTCAACTCCCTCTTCAAGGAGAGAAATTTTACCCCAGCTGCTGGGGGTGCTATTAGTAGAAATACTTTAGTTCTCAGCCACTAATGGCCTCAAATGGATTCTCAATTCTATTCCATTGGCATTTATGTCTATCCCTATGTCAGTACCACACTGTTTTGATTACTGTAGTTTTGTAGTAAGTTTTGAAATTGAGATGTGTGATTGCTGCAATTTTGTTCTTCTTTTGTGAGATTGTTTTGGGTATTCTGTGTTCCTTGCAATTCCAAGTGCATTTTAGAATCAACTTCACCATTTCTGAAAAAAAGGCAGTTGAAATTTTAACAGGGATTGCATTGATTTGCAGATCAGTTTGGAGAATGTTGCCATTTTAACAATATTAAGTCTTCTAAATCATAAATATGGTGTATCTTTTCATTTATTTAGATCTTCTGTAAGTTCTTTTAACAATGTTTTGTAGTTTTAGTGAACACATCTTGTACTTTGGTTAAATGTATTTCTAAGTATTTTATTCTTTTTAGTGCTATTGTAAGTGAAATATTTTTCTTAATTTCATTTTTACATTATCATTGCTGGTGTAAAGGAATGCAATTGATTTTTATATATTGATCTTGTACAATCTTGTATACTGCAACTTTTTGAATTCATTTATTAGTTCCAATAATTCTGTTCTACATATAAGATCATATCACCTATGAACAGAGATAATTTTACTTCCTCCTTTTCAATATGGATGACTTTTATTTATTTTTCTTGCCTAATTCCCTTGGATAAGACTTCTAATACAATGTAAGTAGAAGTGGTGAGAGCATACATCCTTGTCATGTTTCTAATCTTGAGGGAAAGCTTTCGGTCTTTCAGCATTAAGTATGATGTTAGGTGTGGGTTTTTTACAGATGCCCTTTGTCAAATTGAGAAAGGTCCTTGTTTGTTCAGTGGTTTTATCATGAAAGGGTGATGGATTTTGTCAAATAACTTTTCTATGTCTATTGAGACAATCATGGGTTTTTTCCTACCTTTAATCTATTAATATGGTGCATTGATTGATTTTCATATGTTGAACCAACCTTGCACTCCTGGAATAAATCCCACTTAGTCATGGTGTACACTCATTTAATATGCTCCTGGATTGAGTTAACTAGTATTTGTTGAGGATTTTTACATCTATATTCATAAAGGATATGGGTCTGTAGTTTGCTTGTGATGCTTTTGTCTATCTTCAGTATCAGGGTAATACTGGCTTCATAGAATGAGTTAGGAAGTATTGCCTCCTATTCTATTTTTTGGAAGAGTTTGAGAAGGCTTGATGGTAATTCTTCAAATGTTTCGTAGAATTCATCAGTGAACTTTTTCATTGATTATTAAGATCACTTTGCATGGTATCAGCTTGAATGGTTATTTTTACATTCCTGCACTACTATGCAAAGTGAGGACTGCCCCTGTGTGTGTGTGTGTGTGTGTATTTTGTGGTACACAAGAGCAGACTCTACACAGGGCATATATCAGTTCTCAGTTTATAATTATGAGAAGAACTTCAGATCTTTTCTAATAACTGACCCAGTAAGATCTGCTCTTCAATAACCTTGCTAAGTTAAGTTCAGCTGGGCCGTCAGTCTTACTATGCTAGGCATTTGTACAATAACATAATTGCATAATAGGATGTCAAAATTCCAGTAGGTGGAACTAGTGGCTCTCTAAGGAAAATAAATCAATTTATTGTATAGATGTAGTTACCATGAAATCATCATTATTCAAACACTTGGTAGATTTTATGTTTTGGTTTTTATTTTATATATGTATTTAATTTAAACTTTGCTTTCATAACAATTTATACTTACATACACAACTTCCTGTGAGAATTTCCTTTTAAATGTCATGATAATTCTATCAAAATATTTAAAGGAGATGAATTTACCAAGATGTATAAATAAAATAATGAGAAAATAAATAAATATACACATGTGCTTTTAAGTTATTTTATGTGCTGAAGAAAGAATTTTGCAGGATAGATTCAGTAAATATTTCACCCTCAAAAATGAGAGTCTCTCTGGCTTTGTCTCACAGAATTCAGGAACATTCTAGCCGTATTTAGCCCAGGAGAGCAAGTAAATCTCATCTAATTCACACTGTGGATGGGGGGAACATAAGAGCAAGTATTCACTGAAATTGGAAGCAGGCATCACTGGCTACTCAGGACAGTGTATAATAAACGGCCATCCAGTAAAGGATGCATTGTTTACATTAGTGTTCATGAGCTGTGAGCCTGGCCTCCTTGGATGATGTGCTCGGCTCTTCCAGGAGAGCCCAAGGAAGTCTAGTTAAAAGCCAGAAAGGATGTATTTTCCCACTTCCTTCATGATTTTCTCAGAGTAATCAGTCAAAGCCAAATTGTCTGTTGTACACTGACTATTAAGTACGTAGCTCTATGTTTATGGAGTTAGCACACAATACGTATGGAAGTGGAACTCTTTGTTCTCTTCTTTCACTGGAAACACATGAGCAAAATCTAATCTTCTCTTAACTATCTTCTTCTACTTAAAAATTAAAAAAAAATTTAATTGACCAAGAAAACTCTTTTCTTCTATTTCATGTTAAATTATTTCAAACAAACACTGAGCTCTTATATATGCCAAGGGATGTAAAGGTGAATGAGACACTGTGTTAGGAGATGGGGATAGAAAACACAGCTCTGTGGTTCTCTCGATGAGCTCACAGACTGCTGAGGGAGGTAGGGAAATATTACAGTGTGGTCTGTGACATCTTCACTCATTTACTGACTAAATTTACCTACTCATTCTATGTAACATGCCCACACACCAGTGCTAAGCCTCTAAAGCAGTAATTCTCAACCTTGGTTCTCATTAGGAGAATCCCTTGGGAAACTTAAGAAAAATGTCTTGGTTCATCCTCAGAAATAATGGTTTAAGTTGTTTAATTAATTAATTTATTTATTTTTTTATATTTTATTTTTGGCTTTGTTGGGTCTTCGTTTCTGTGCGAGGGCTTTCTCCAGTTGCGGTGAGCGGGGTCCACTCTTCATCACGGTGCGCAGGTCCACTCTTCATCACGGTGCGCAGGCCTCTCACTATCGCGGCCTCTCTTGTTGCGGAGCACAGGCTCCAGACGCGCAGGCTCAGTAGTTGTGGCTCACGGGCCTAGTTGCTCCGCGGCATGTGGGATCTTCCCAGACCAGGGCTCGAACCCGTGTCCCCTGCATTGGCAGGCAGATTCTCAACCACTGCACCACCAGGGAAGACCGGTTTAAGTTGTTTAAACGCAGCTTAGGCGCTGGGACTGGGAACAATGCCCCAGGAGATTCTAATTGCCCTCAAGGCTGAGAACCACTGCTCTAAAAGAGAAAGATATTCTTCCTTTCTTCAGGGAACTCGCAATCTCAAGAGAGAAACAGACAAGTAACCAATTACAATACAGTGTGAAAAGCCTTATGATAGACGTGAGTGTGGGGAGCTATGGTCCTTCTTCCTATTTTACAAATGAAGAATCTGAGGGTTTCACATGTTAGTGGTTTTGACCAACATCATGGATTGAGCAGGTAGGTGATAGAGTCAGGACAGAAACCTGGATCAGTCAGATCAGATCACTACACTAACTCCCAATAAAAGGAAACTCTACTTCCCGATAGAAGGAAAAGATTAAAAACCAGGATTTATTTTCATTATTTTACAAGGGAGTTTACAGTGTTCCAACATGGATAAAGTGCTCACATGAATTTCTAAAGGTTTGCAGGTGAAAACTATAACAATGATAAAAATGCTTTCATGATTCCAAGTTCTCAAAATATTTACCAAATTGGATACCTGTAATGTGAGGAAACCATGCAAAGGCAACATTTTTGCATCATGATTCCTACGTCTCTCAGAATATCCACCTCACACAGTTGGGCAATGTTTATTTACTTAACATTCTCATGAAAATATGGTAATAGTGAATACAATTCTGGACTTTAGGGTGGAGGCCTCTCTGATAATCTGACCCATAATGATTAAATCTTGAACTATACAACACCATGTACTTTGGACATCCCCCAGGCCTTCTTAAAAGCGCCGTTCTAAGTAGGCTTTCTTGTTTTCCCAGAGACTTCACAGCATCCTCTAATTTTTATGCAGGAAACTGTAAAAGTCTGAATGCAAAGTTTCTGTTTATTCTATTTTAGGCTTTTTTTTTAAATAGTTTTTCTTTAGGAAAACTTTTGCCTGTGGAAAAACATCTCAGCTCATCATAAAAAGGGTATATGCAGGCAAAAAGCAAAAGAACTTTTCTACATTTTGTACTGATGTTTTATACATCAGTGAGGTTGTGCATGGTATGTCTAAACTGAAAAGAAAAAAACTGAAGCAGCATCTCTGTGATGATCATCTGGAGGTTTCCTGAGTAAGGATTATTAGCTAAACTCTAGAAGGAACCCCTAGCCCTTGTCAAAACGAGGCTGGAGGTGGAGCTGACAAAAACATAAATAAAGAAAGAAAGAGGGCTTCCCTGGTGGCGCAGTGGTTGAGAATCTGCCTGCCAATGCAGGGGACACGGGTTCGAGCCCTGGTCTGGGAAGATCCCACATGCCACGGAGCAACTGGGCCCGTGAGCCACAATTACTGAGCCTGCGCGTCTGGAGCCTGTGCTCCGCAACAAGAGAGGCCGCGATGGTGAGAGGCCCGCGCACCGCGATGAAGAGTGGTCCCCACTTGCCGCAACTAGAGAAAGCCCTCACACAGAAACGAAGACTCAACACAGTCATAAATAAATAAATAAAAGAACGTGAATTTCTTTAAAAATAAAAAAAATTTAAAAAATAAAAAAAAAAAAAAAAAAAAAAGAAAGAAAGCAGAATTTTCTATCCAGATTGCAGCAGCAACCCAATCTAGGTAGAGATTCAATTTCTAAAAGTGAGTTTAAAAAGAAAAAAACCCAGTGATGCAGATATTTTATGAGAATAAACATTTGAGCGTCTTTGAGATATTTAATAGTTATATTAGAATGCTTTTGATTTGGAGATTTCAGAATGTCTGAAACTTAGAAATATCACAATGATTCAAATTATGCATGTCTGTAGGGTTTCTTTTAAATGTCATATAGCTATTCCGTTTTTATCTGCGAGACTCTGTTGAAGTTCTATGGAGTTGATTGTATGAAAAGGTCCTACAAAGTTCAAGATAAATTTTCTTCCCTAGATCTCATAATAATGATAAGCAACGGTTACTGCTTTTGGTAATTATATGTAATAAAACTTTAGTTATTTCCATCTATTGGTTTATATATATAAACCAGCTTCTTTTGGAGCCATACCCAGGAAGCAGATGTCCGGTTTTGTTGTTGTTGTTATCTCAAAGAGACTGGGGCCCGAATGAAATTTAACGTGGGTAACTCAGCATGAGATGCTCCACGATGGGCATTCGATTCTGAGGAAGCATTTTACAGAGTACGGAAAGAGCTCTTCTAGGATATAAGGTTATACGTGGTATACAGAGCTTGTCTTATCTGCAAATTGTGTAACTGGGCTGTTGTGTAGCAGTGTTCCTACAGAGCGCAGCCCTCTGTATCAGCAAGGATGTACGTAGTGACTCTCAACCCCAACTGTCTTAACAATAAGGAACTTCTGTTATCCTACGTACCAAGAAATCCTGAGCCCGGTTAGCTCAAGTGCTGTTAATTCATTGGTTCATTGATTCATTAAGAACCCACGTTCTTGCCATCTTTTTTTCTCAGCTACCTCTAGTTTTGTCCCCAGCTAGCTTCCCTCAGGGTTACAAAATGGTTGACGCGGTTCCGGGCATAACATAAGATATCACAATGTCCAATAGTAGAGGAAGGATGTTTCATCCCATATGTCTCTTTATTGAGAGGAAATGAAATTTTCCTGAAGTCCCCAGCAGACTACATCCATAGACTGGCACTCAGTGATGTGCACATTCCTGAACCAGGTACTAGCAAAGGAAACAGGATTATCCTAATTGGATTCCTAATCAAGATTTATCCTGAGTCATATGGGGAGGATGGCCACTTGAACTGATTTGGGGCCACCCCTGGTAAGGGAGAAAGTGAATGACTGTTAGCTGGGCAAAAATGGGTGACTCTCTAGGGATTATAAAGAAAGTGGTGGAGGAGAGTGAGAGGAAAAAAAAAAAAAACAGTTCAAGGAAATAAGACTCAGAGATGATTCTTTATAGGAACAGATGGACTTACAGCTATAGGAAGCAGGTGGCAACGGAGTAGGACTCTATTTTTAGCCACCCTAAGTGGGCCTCTATGCATACCAGGTCAGGAATGTGGGTAAAACAGAAAGGGAATTTGGAAACTGCCTGTACTGGTCACTGAATTGATGTCCATTTTGGTTTTTGGATAATTAAGCCAATTAAGATGATTTTACAATAAATCAAGATGAGGGTGCAGTGTTTAAAGTGACTTGTTCAGGTTTACATGATACATTCGATCATTCCCTCCAATCTGGTAACAGACACGGGAATGGTCTCTCGTGAATGCTTAATTCTCCGCCATCATTTGTTCATTCATTTTTTCACAAGTACTTCTTGAGCACATATGTGCCAGGTGCCATTTTAGGCTCTGGAGTTAATATTAAACTCTGGATAGAAAGTCTGTGTCCACATGAATCTTACATTCTAGAGGGAGAAATAAACAAGTAATCAAATAAATATATAAAGAATAGATCGTGATAAGTTCTATGGAGAAAAATAAAGCAATGTAAGGTAGGCTGAGGCAAGTTTGGTATTTTTATATGGTATGTTCAGTAAAGACCTTATTAAAAGAGTATTTGATCAGAGACTTCAAGGAGGGAGTGGCCATGAGGATATCTAGGGGAGGAATGTTCCAGACAGAGGAAATGGAAGATACAAAGATCCTGAAGTAGGAGTTGACTTGAAGGCCAAGAAGGCCAGTGTGGATGAAGCACAGAAAAGAAGGTGGGGAGTAACGAGGGATGAGCTGAAAGCAGTCACAGATCATACAGGGCATTGTCGGCCAGTGGTTCTCAAAGTGTGGTCCCTAGACCAGCAGTATCAGCACCTCCCAGGACTTGTTAGAGACGCCAATTACAGACCTGCCCCTCAGCTTTCTGAATCAAGAAGCTCTGGGGTGGGACCCAGCGATCTGTGTTTTAACAAGACTCCAGGTGTTCCTGATTCTGTTGCAGCTCAAGTTCGAGACCCAGGGTTGGAAGCTATGGTAAGGCCTTTGGATTTTATTCTGAGAGAAATGGGGAGCCATTGAAGGGCTTTAAGCACAGGACATAACCAGATTTCCATTTACAAATGATCACTCTGGCTGCTTTGTAAAAAGCAAACTATAGTGAGGCAAAGGAAAGAAGCAAAGAAATCAGTCGGAGACGCTGTCATTGTCTGAGCAAGAAGTGATGGCTTGGACTGGAATTGTGGTAGAGGTGGTGAGAAGTGGTTGGATTCTGCATATATTTTGAAGACAGAGCCAACAAAAATTGCTGATGGAATATATGTGATGTGAGAGAGTTAGAGAATAGATAAGAATGACTCTAAAGTTTTTGGACTGAGCAATTGGAAGGATGGAATAACTCTTCATGGAGATGCAAAAAAAAGAAAACAAAACAAAACTGTACGGGTGGGTGGTTTAAGGGTTAAAATGAGGAGTGTGGTTTGGGGGTAAAACTTGGGAGTTGTCAGGGCATATGTGCTATTTCAAGCAACGGGCCCAGATGAAATCATTTAGGGGATGAGTACAGACGGAGAAGAAGTCTTAGAGCTGAGCCCTGAATATTTAGAGGCTGGAGATGAGGAGAAGCCAGAAAAGGAGACTGAGAAAGTGTAACCAGTGAGACTGGAGGAGAAAGAAAAGATGGTGCCCTTGAAGCCAAATTAAGAAAGTGATTGAAGAAAAAGGAAGCGGGAGCAGGGCTGAGATAGGGTGGGGAGAGCCAGGCACTTGCCTCGGGTGCAAAATTTAAAGGAGGTACCAAGAAACTCAGAAATCAAAATAATTAATATCTCAATGAAATATTTAAAAAAATAAAATTCTATTAAAAAATTCCATGATAAACAAACTATCACAATTTAAGTAAAGACAAGATCTGACCCTACACTCACACCACTTAACTTATGCCTCTCACCTTGGTCCTGGCCTGGCCAGATCCTATCTTTATCTAAAATTTTGATATTTGGTTCATCAGGATTTTTTTTGCATTTACATTGAAATATTATTTTCATTGTTTTGGGCACCTCCTTAAAATTTGCACCTGTAATGAATGCCTCACTTCTCTCAGGGTAAGATAGAGACAGAGGATGTACTGGGTTCAGGAATCCAGAGTCAGTGGTGATTCTGATGAAAGCTGCCTCAGTGGTGCTGTGAGGAAATGTATAACTGGGGAGGATTCAAGGGGGAATGGGAGGAGAAGAATTGAAGATAGTGAACCCAGGCTATTCTTTTAAGGAGTTTTGCTATGAAAGAGGAACAGAGAAATGGACATTAGTCACAGGGCATGTGGGTTCTAGCACAGGTTCTATTTCACATAGATTCTATTACAGCATGTTTGTATGCAGAGAGAATGACAGAAAAGTTGGAGGGTTGATAATCTAGAAGGAGGGATGCGTCCCATAAACAGGAGTAGATGCTGGACCCCTGTGTATGCGAATGTGCTGATGAGGGAGGGGGCCCATGGCTTGGAGTGAAAACAGGGATGTCTTTTCAGTTTTACTAGAAGCAAATCAAGTCAGCTTACAAAAGGACAAATATAAGAAAATATGAATTCTTAAAAGAGGAAAGGAGGTTTACGAAGGGAAAAATAACACTAAAGTACAGTGGCTGTGATTGTGAGCATAGCCGTACTGTAAGTTTTCTGGCAGCAAAGGCAATAGGGAGATGATATAAATTACTTAGCTCATTATGGAGAGGAGGAGATACAACTGTCCCTCGGTGCAGGTGATGTTCCTATATAACTGACCCCTGGAACTATTGTATATGCAACATGAGTAACAGAAGGGGCAAACATCCTTAGCAACTATTGCTTCACCCATACAGAAGTGTGATCAATGTGGATCATTCTTGTGCTGTCCTTTGAGAAAGGGCCACGTCCTACGTTACGAAGGGAAGTTGCCTAAGTATTTAACTTTTGATATTTAATAAGATGTAACTCTAGAACTTAGACTCCAGAGGTGCAGGCGGAGGAGCATTCTTAAATTCACTTTCTGTCTATTGGGTTTTTGATTGGATCTCACTGTCAGACACAGCAAGGTGATTCTATCAAGCTTGGCAAACATCAGCTCTGCCCCACTGTGGATTAAGGATAGAACTCACCTCTATGGGAACCAAGTGGTGATATCCACACATTTATGAAAGTTAAGGAGGCTGCTTTGTGTCCTTGCCCTCATGTGAGGTCTCTGCACTTTCACTTGGAGGGTCATCGCCAGACCTGTGGGCAAAGCCAGGGTTTTCCTTGGAAAGGCATTTGAAACAGTGTTTCATTAAGCCCACCCAAGGAGTATGGCAGAGATGACTTTAGCTTTAGTGTTTTTCAGAGAGGGTGTTACCAGATATCCACAGCCATATCAAAATGTTAGGTTTTACAGTGTGCACTCAGCATCTCGGAATCCTGACCGGCCTCCCAGGGTTACAGAACACACCCCTTACACGATAGAATGAATTGGACTCATGTATGGAATTATTTGTTATTGATTTCTTAAAGGCTGGAGGATATCAGCCCAGAATTGTAATTTTCATTTAACAAATTTTTTTAGTTTAATTATTCCTGAAAGTAAGTGGCTACTAGGATCATTTAGAACTGAAGAAAATAACCATTTGGTGTTTCGTTCAGTCAAGTAAGCAAACACCACAATTAAGATATAGTCAGTCAAATTAAGTGTTTTGTTTTGTATAAACCAAATAAATACACACTGACTAAATGGTTGAAATTTCAGCTTGTGGAGTTAGTGACAAGTAAATCCAACCAGAGCATGTGTCTCCAATGCCCTTTTCCCTTCCTTTTCCTGCCATCAGTGCAGAAACTCTGCTAGGAGAAGGGACGGAGGAAATACAGCCAGAGTAACTGAGAGTCAGCCTGCCCAGGGGAGCCCGGACCGATCAAAGAAGGTAGAGGGAAGGAGTGAAGTCTCAGGGCTGTGCTGGGTGACAAGAAGGGAGACAGAGTGCCCGGGAGCCCAGAGAAGTGTCACAGGGTTAAACTAGTACAGACACTAACGTTCTACTTGGGAGGAATCACACACGGCTATCCTGGGCTTAAAGTGCCAGGATCTTTATGAAATCATGAAGAAGTCCTGTCTTAAAAGGGGAAACTATTCAAATCTCTGGTCTCTTAGAGATGATGATTCATCTCTAAGTCATCTTATACTTTTGAAATTTGTCAGTGATATAATGAGAGCAAAGTTTTTCCCGTAAAGAAGACATAGGCTGTTTGTTCCTTGCAAAGGAAGTGAAAAATGAGGAAACCATCTGGCATTTGCTCAAAATATCTAGATAATTGAGGCCAAAGTATCTTTTAGCTTAATTTTATATCAATGAACATCCTTCATGCCCCCTTCCACATTTGCTGGGTAGAAAGTATCTTAAGGAAAGAGCCTGAAATTGTCTAAGAAGAATTTTGAAATACAATGGCTATTAATACTATTGGATTGTGTTCTCTATCCCTAGCAATTCTGCTATTGTTGAATTTAATATATATGTGTATATATATTAATTAAAGAGATATTCTTTAAGAATCATTATAGATCGAAAACTCCTACCTTTATTGAAAATTTCACTGCATTGATCAGATAGTTTTCACAGGCGATGTGATCTCTATGTTATCTCTTGAAATTTGCATTTCAAAGCTGATAGACTAAATGAGATGAAGTTGATGTCCTTTCTGTACAATAGAGATGTAGAATGAATCTCTGCTGGAGAAAGATTATTATTTACTGCTAAGTTTATTTAATAAATTTAATTTTGCCTTTCTAATTCAGAATCCTATGTTTTGTACCACATATTAAAAGCTTCACATTTCTTAGGAAAACAGAATTATATTTAAAACACATTTAATAGCTGTTTTATCCCCTCTACATAAGTGTATAAAGTATTGTTTTATTATTCATTAAAAATATTTTGTGATATCTTCTCGTGTTAAAAGATGAGTACCACCTTTAATTCCTAGTGTTAATCTGGAGTTTTCATCTTCTACAAAGTGTACGCTACTTTTTGTTTTACTGGGAATAAATTGAAAAGATTTTGGGAAATCTTTTTCACTGGGAAAAAGATGTGGGAAACATCGTAACTCCCTAGTTAAAGAAAAATGTTTATTTCATGGGAAAAAATAATATTAACACCAATCAAACTTGAAACCATTATGTCACACAGGTGCCAGTATAGTTAACTAGGTTCCTTAAATCTAACTGGTCAGTATCTGAAAACCGCTGTCAATTTTGCATTTCCCCTAAATTCTATCACCCTAAATGATATGAAAAGATTATGTATCATGTTCTTCAAAGTTTAGAAATTGGATGATCCAATTAGGTCTTAGATTTGAAGGAAGCAAAATTTCCCAGAGTACTGAAAATATAGAATGTTATGGTTTTGCTGGGAAATACATAACAAGAAGTATATGACATGAATTTAGTGTTGGCCTTAGTATTCTATATATTCTTAAAATATTTCCCCACCCTTCAAGTTTCTTCTTCTTCCTCTCTTCCCACCCCTCCTACCCCTGCTCCTCCTCCTCCTCTTTGGCTTTTGGTTCAACTTGATTTTCGATAGAAATGACAAGCACCCACTGAAGACCTCAATAGCTAATTATCCAAACAGGAGATGAGCAGTGGCTTTCCTTAGTTGGCGAATCAGCATTATTCCTAATTTATATTTCTCTCCTTTTCCCTAGGCTGTTTCTTAACTAGTCATCAATTGAAAATAACTCTGGTTATTTTGGATGGAGTTTGCCTATTTTTTTCTGTATCTTAAAAAACGTGGTTTAGAAGGACCAGGTTTACACTCTCACCTTAAGCAACTACAAAACCAAAAAAAATATATATGAAATAACAGTTTGCAAGACATTGGGATCACGCAGTGAAAGACAGTGATTCCTGAGAGATGGGAAACTAAAGAGGCGAGCCCCCTGATTGTCCCAGCCTACTTCCGGGAGAGAGTTTTGAGGCCACAGCACAGCGGGGGGAGAACCCAAGTGGATGTTGGCAGTTTATCTGAATTCTGTAACCAGTGAAAATATTTTTTAAAAGCAATGGTGAAATAAGGGCTTTTTCAGACACAAGCTAGAAGAATTCATCACTAGCAGAATTGTAGTGTAAGAAATGTTCATGGAAGTCCTTCAGGCAGAATGAAAATGGTACCTGATGGAAATCTGGATCTACAGAAAGAAATGAAAACACTGGATTAGTAACTATGTGGATAAATATAAGGTATTTAAATCTCTTTAAAAGATAATTGACTGTTTAAAGCAAAAATAATAATGTATTTTGGGGTTTATGATATAAGTAGATATAAAATGTATGAGAAATATGGAACAAAGTTCAGGAAAGAGAAATGAAAGCATTATTGTAAAATTCTTAAATTGTACACGAAGAGGTATAATGTCATTTGAAGGTAGACTATGATGTTATACAATGAATCCTAAAGCAACCACTAAAATAACACAGCAAAGAGCCTTATCTAATAAACCAACAAAAGAGAAGACAAAATCATGAAAAATACTCAATTAATTCAAAGGAAATTTAAAAAAAGAGGAAAAGAGGAACAAAAAGAAAAAAACAGTTGGGACAAATATCAAGCAAATAGAATGTGAGAGACTAAACCAAATTATGTTACTAATCCCATTAACTATAAATGGTCTCAATACCCCACTTAAAAGGTAGAGATACTCAGATTGGATAAAAACCCAAGCCTCAAATATATACTGTCTACAAGAAATATGCTTTAAATATAATGACACAAATAGGTTACAAGTAAAAGGATGGGAAAAGATGCACCACACTAATTAGACAAATGCTGAAGAGGCTGTATTAATATCAGACAAAGTACCATCAAGAATGACAAATTACCTTCAAGAGGGGTTTTACAAAGTATTCATTCCTTTATGCAGTCTGAAATAAAAATATCACAAAGACTAAACCTTGCCCTGATCTCATTCAGCAATGTGATTCTTAAGACAGTTTTAAAAATTGCAGATACAGAAAGCTCCTCCATGCATATCTTTCTTTTAAAACACTCTCTTTTCAAGGTGGGGAAAGAGAGAGGCAGAGAGAGAGTCAGAGAGAGAGGGTTTATGTCAAAACAAATACACAAATACAGAATAAATTCTTAGCTCTCCACCTGATTTTGAGTCAAAAGAAGGGGAAGGGGAAGTTTTCTTTCTTTCCTCATGAGGATTCCTCCTTTTTTCATTTTTTTTTTTCTCTTTGGAGTTGTTTTCCGTATGCCCTGGGCTCCCCGTCAAACACGTGCAGGCATCGTTATTCCACTTGATAGCAAGTCCACCTTTTCAGTTGCTTAGGCTAAGAGCCTTGGGGGTCATCCA
The DNA here is from genome assembly GCF_965194805.1 of Balaenoptera borealis. Taxonomy (NCBI): domain Eukaryota; kingdom Metazoa; phylum Chordata; class Mammalia; order Artiodactyla; family Balaenopteridae; genus Balaenoptera; species Balaenoptera borealis. The sequence continues at coordinate 59,724,860 of NC_138873.1, forward strand.
TGAATCTTCCCTCTTTCACTCTCCACATCTTATCAGGTATCCTGTTTACCTTCAAAATACACCCAGAATCTGAGCTCTTATCACCTTCATTGCTCTTACCTCCTTCAAACCCCTATCCTCTCTCCCCAGTCACTGTGATGGTCTATTACATGGAGTCAAATCATGTCCTCTTCTTTTCAACACCCCCTCACCCCCACCAGCATTCCCCCTTCTCTCAGTATAAAATCTAAAATCTCTACAGCCGTCCACAGGCCCAGAATGATCTGGTGCCCACGACTTCTCTGCCTTCTCTATGACTCTCTCCCTCGTCCCCTCACTCTGCTCCAACAACCAGCCTCCTCGTGGTTCCTACAACACACGGTGTGTGCTCCCTCTTAGGCCTTTGCAATGTTTGCTCTCTCTGGTACACTTTCCCTCCAGATATACTCATGAATAACTCCTTCATCTCATTCAGATTTTTGTTCAAATGTTAATGTCTCCATTAGATCTACCCCGACTGCCCTATTTGAAGTTAAACCATCCTGACTTCAAGCCGCCTCTCCGCTCCCTACCTATCCTGCTCTGTTATGTCCTATAGTTTTTATTACATTCTGACCTACTATATAATTTACTAATTTACTATTTTTTATTGTTGTTGTATTATTATTTTTTTGTCGGTCTCTCTACAATAGCACTGAAGCCCTATGAGCACAGGGATGTTTGTCTACTTTGTTCAGTGGTGTATCCCAAGGGCCTAGAACAGTGCCTAGTACAAAGTAAAAGCTCAATATTTATTAATGATCAAATGGCCATTTGCAGGAAAAAGACCTTGCCAGAGGAAAAAAAAATGTATTTCATCTTTTCTGCCAAAATGTTTACCACAGTGCCACACATGCATCTCAATTTAAATTATTGGTTGGCAAACAACTGAAGATGACACGAATTGTTTTTAAATTGAAGTGTAGTTGATTTACATAAAAATGACACTTTTGACAGATGAGAAGATGGCTAAAGATTTTGGCCACATGGGCAATTGTTTTATTTTTGTTAGATTTCTGTGGTAGAAATACCCTATTGTTCCTATTTGAGTGTAATTCTTATACAACTCAGTCAAATGATTAATACATTATTAGGTTGTTAGGCCTGAGGAGGTGGAGTTTCACTTGCTTGGTTATTGTCATTTGTCCATCATGGAGGAAGGAGGTGTATCTCTTAAAATGGAAAATTCCTCTGGGCTTGTGGGTTCTTGAGAATCACTCAAGCTTTAGCAGGTCTCAAGGTATGTAAGTGGTAGTTTCTATGTGGCGAGTCTAAAGATGGCACCCTTCACCTGGAGAGAGATTTGGAACAAGAAAAGACGGAGCCAAAGCTTTGATGTACCTGACCGTGGGGCTACAGGACACACATGAGACATACACTCACACATACTTGTGAATCCCCAACACAATGGCTGTATTCCCCACTCAGGACAGTAGACCAATGAAGTTGGAGGAAAGTCAACCAGGGTAGGAGGTGACCACCTCTTTTCAAGGTGAATCCTTCTGGGGGTTGAATTCTGTTTAAATGAGAGAGGTGTTTTTTTCAATCCTTTCCTTACCTCTGGTTGACATTTGCAGTTTGAATTTGCCGTGCATTTGGCTTGTGCTATGTATAACGTGCACTGTATTATTGCACAAGTATGTACAATGTTTGAAGTGGCCAAGAGTTATATTTGCCTGGCCTTGTTATTTGCTGGAATTGCATCTCCCTGTTTGACACGGTTATGATATCATCCTTTGAGCTCACTGAGTGCAGGGGCCTCAAGTTTTCTTTCCTTCATAGTCTTCCATTGCAATAATGTTACTTGCAGATGACCTAGGTTGTGACAGCAGAAGTCAAGCAGAAGGAACAATCACATCAATTTCCATTTATTGATCATCTGCTATGTGACAGGAAGTATATTAAATATTTTACAAACTTGTAAATATGTATAGTTATTATGCTGTCTTTTGTTCTCTGTGGTTTTCTTAGACCTTGTGATGCTTTCTGGAGGAGATGGATCTACTTTTTACGTGCCAGATCAGTTCCATACAGAGAATGGGCAGGAACAGGAAAAGGGTGGATGGGGACGGGGTGTGGAATATGCAGGGTCACTACCAGCTCATGCCTAAGTAAACAGATTCAACCTGGGGCCCAAGAAACAGTGAGAGCACTAAACCATGTGTCCTGCTGATGAAAGCTCGTGGGAAAGTCCTTCGGTTAGAGGAATTAAAAGATGAGGGATGGATACCAAGCCTTTCCAAATAACTTCTGATAATTGGCCCTGGATCAGTACATTAATGAATTGTGAAAATGATTTTTGGAATGCTTTAATAGTTTGTATTTTTCTCATGTCCCTCCCTCTACCAGGGTAAGAGTCAAAGCTAAATTTACTAGTTTTCTATTGGTTACTTCCCTAGAAGTTGTTTCCTTTTCTTCCCACTATTATAGTTCAAATTTTACCCTAAAAAAATTTATCCTAACGAATTTCAGGACACTTGTCCAATTTTTACTGAAATTTGGCGGCATTACATGATTTAGTTGGTCATTGTTGATGTTTGGGGAACGAGCAATTTGTTACACAGAGATTTTCACTGTGGTGCTATTTGGAAATAGTATAAGAAAAGCAGAGTTCCTTTGGACTAAAACCAGAGTTTCCTCAATCTTCCCCTCTGTTCTTCGAGTCTGAAGTGAAAATTGACTTTATAGTTACAGGGACTTCCCTGGTGGCACAGTGGTTAAGAATCCACCTGCCAATGCAGGGGACACAGGTTCGAGCCCTGGTCTGGGAAGATCCCACATGACGCGGAGCAACTAAGCCCGTGCGCCACAACTACTGAGACTGTGTCTAGAGTCCACGAGCCACAACTACGGAAGCCCGCGCGCCTAGAGCCCGTGTCTGCAACGAGATAAGCCACCACAATGAGAAGCCCGCGCACCGCAATGAAGAGTAGCCCCCGCTTGCTGCAACTAGAGAAAGCCCGCGTGCAGAAACAAAGACCCAGTGCGACCAAAAAAAGAGAAAATCTTTATAGTCACAATTTCCCTCCTATTTCCATTGTCATTGCTTCAATTGAGTTCCTCACGCTCTACTACTTGGATCAATCATTAACCCACTTATCCCACACTTACAGAGGGTTTACTTTGGGTTAGGGTCTGTCCCCAGGACCTGAAGACACAAACCTCAATCAGAAATGTACTTTGTCTTCAAGAAACACTCTAACCATTATTAGGAAGAAATAGATATATGTATCAGTCAAGTTCCACTCAGGATATCAGATACTACAGTGGGTATTTCGATGGGGAATTTAATATTGGGAACTGGTTGCAGAGGTATTGGGAGGGCTGAAAAAGCACAGAGGGAGAAACTGATGTATCCTGGAGAGAAAGGAACTGCAGGAAACAGGTCTCATCTCTAAGGGGGAACACAAGAGAGAAGTGGTTAGGGTTACCAAGCCCCAGAAGCACAAAAAGGGCCCTACAGAACTGCTGTTCATACCTGTGAGGGCTATGAAGAGCCCTCACACTGGTTCTGTGATCACCCAGAGAAGCTTGGACCAGCTGCTGCTCTGGGAAAGAACAGCTACAAAATAGAGAGGAGCAAGTGGTGTCTCCTTCCTCCTGCTTTCCTGTCTCTGTCTAGTCCTCTGATTGGCAGATTCTAAAGGGGAGACGGTGACAAGGGAATCTGGGAAATGTAGTTGGCTGAGTCCCAGCCCCATCATCACAGAGAAGAGTTTAGAAGGGTAGAGAGAAAAATCTGAATAACTGACATAACATTTTGAAATAGAAATAAACGGTTAATAGTTAGGTCAGCTGGTTGAAATGCATGGTGGCCATAGTGACAACACAGAATCAGGCAGTCAGGTCGGCCTCAGGCAGAGTCAGTGAGTCGTGAAAGACAACACGACAGTAATAATAAACACACATGCAGGTGTCCATTAAGCAGAAAGCAGAGCTAGTACCAGGGCTTGACACAAAAGACAGATGTTTTGGGGGCTTTCCAAATAATTCGTAATGGCTCAAGGGTCATAACCATTCATTCATTCTGGCGATATTTTTAAAAAACTTCCCATGTTCCGTGAAGGGTACGATGTGCTAAAGCTACATCACTGAAGAAGGTACACAAGGTCTCTGCCTTTATGGCACTTACTTTCAAGTAGCTAAGATGGACAATAATCCCATAGAGAGAGAAAGTAAAATGATTACAGACTGCAATAAAGGCAGTAAATGGGGTGCTCTGATAGAGAATAAACAAGAGCAACCCAGTTTAGTCCAGTTAGTCTGGGAAGGTCTACTAAAGTTGACACCTAAAGGATGGAAAGGAACAAGCCACTTGAAGTGCCTGGAGATAATTCATGAGCACTAAGCTAGTCCTTGAAGCCAACAGAAAGCCAAGGTGACTGGAATACATTCACACACACACACACACACACACACACACACACACTTTCTTTGTTCACTGCAAAAAAAGGAAGAAATACATATCTGATTAGATAAAGCCAGGGAAGTGTCAGTGCTTCAGAGACCTCTGTCTGGGTCAAGCTGAACTTCAGAGAAGGGTCTGGATAGGTAGGAAGGACCCTGTTGCAGATGACTTTGTGTGAAATGCTCGGGATGGGAATCTGCTCCATTGCAGTGGAAAGCCTTGGTACAAGTTAAAGCTGAGGCCTGTTGACATCTGTTTTATGTGTTACAAGAGTTACTTTGGTGGCAGTGTGGAGAATTTTTGCTACAGGTAGGTATTAAAGACAATTTTAAATAATTGAAAGATGCTGATATGTATACCACATATATTGCATGAATAACATCACATTTTCTTGAATGGTCAAACCAAGTAAAAAATCATAACATTATAATTTGAACAGAACTTATGGTTTTAATTTTATCTTTTGCCAAAAACAAGGTTTGATAAACTAGAGTAGGGGACCAAAACCATGATGAGACATAATTAATATACTCTGTATTTAAACCATAATTTTATTAATTCAAATAGCTGTATACAAATAGCCAACAGGTATATGAAAAAATGCTCAACATCACTAATTAGGGAAATGCAAATCAAAACCAAAATATGATGAGGTATTACCTCACCCCAGTTTATATATAAACCCAAATGAACTTTTTGGCCAACCCAATATATATAAAACGAATGTTGGCAGTGATGTGGAGAAATTAGAACACTTTTACACTATTGGTGGGAATGTAAATGGTACAGCCATTATGGAAAACAGTACGGAGTTCCCTCAAAAAATTAAAAATAGAATTAGCATATAATCCAGCAATCCCACTTCTGGGTATATAACCAAAAGAGTTGAAATCAGGATCTCAAAGATATCTGCATGGGATATCTGCACTCCCATGTTTATTGTAGCATTATTCACAATAGCCAAGTCATGGAAACAACCCAAATGTCCATCAACAGATGAATGGATGAAGAAAATGTGGTACATACATACAGTGGAACATTATTATTATTCTTAGAAAAGAAGGAAATCCTGCCACTTGCTACAACCTGGATGAGCCTGAAGAGCATTATGCCAGGTGAAATAAGCTAGTCACAGGAGGACAAAACTGCATGATTCCACTTATGTGAGGTAGCTAAAATACTCAAACTCATAGAAACAGAACAGAATGGGCTAGAGAGAGGGGGAAAAGGGGAGTTCTTTTTCAAATGATGTAAAGTTTCAATTATGCGAGATGAATTAATTCTGGAAGTCTGTTGTACAACATAGTGTCTATAATCAACAATACTGTATTAGGCGCTTAAAAATTTGTTAGGAGAGTAGAACTCACGTCAAGTGTTCTTTTTTAAAATTAATTAATTAATTATTATTATTTGGCTGTGTCAGGTCTTAGTTGTGGCACATGGGATCTTCGCTGAGGCATGCAGGATCTTTTGTTGTGGCACAGGCTTCTCTCTAGTTGTGGCATGCAGGTTTTCTCTTCTCTAGTTGTGCTGCGTGGGCTCCAGACTGTGTGGGCTCTGTAGTTAGAGGCACGTGGGTTCTCTAGTTGAGGCGCCTGGGCTCAGTGGTTGTGGTGCGTGGCTTAGTTGCCCCGCGGCATGTGGGATCTTAATTCCCTGACCAGGGATCGAACCCGCATCCCCTTCACTGGAAGGTGGATTCTTTACCACGGAACCACCAGGGAAGTCCTATGTCAAGTGTTCTTGCCACACACACACACACACACAAAACCCCAAAGAGACATGGACATTTTTGGAGGTGATGGATATGACTCTTTCCTTGATTATGATGATGGTTTCATGGGTGTTTCCATCTATCCAAACTCATCAAATTTTATACATTAAATATGTTCAGGTTTTCGTATATCAATTATACCTGAATAAAGCTGTTTAAATAAAAAAGAAATACATCTAAGGAAAAAAGATATTGATATATAAAATATTTGATAACTACGAACAATATATGTAATAGAACTAAGATACTGAGCTCAATAATGAAACACATAGTTGTGAATCCACTATCTTACTTCATTGCAAAACATTACCAATATCGTTGTGTCTACCTGTATATTTCCTGCCATCATCTACTTTTGAGTGGTAACTGCTAATCTGAATTTTGTGTTAATGTTTCCCTTGATTAAAAAATTGGTTTCACCTCCTAGTATGTATCCCTAAATGATATATTGTTTTGTATTTCTTGTCCTTGAACTTCATTAAAATGGGATTATATTGTACAGTCTTCTGTGACTTTCCTTTTAGTCTCTTCAATATTGTGGTTTCTATGATTGATCCACATTGTGTATTTTTAATGCTGCCTTATATACCATTGATAAACCACATAAATAAACCACAGTTATTTCTAGTGTGGTAGTGGAGGTTTAGGCTATTATTATTATTTGCTATTACAAACAACACTACTCTGAACATTTTTGTGCATTTCTCCTGGTGGATGTGTGCAAAGCATACATATATATGCTTAAGAGCAGAATTGTCAGGTTTACAGTATGTGAATGTTTAACTTGACAAGGTCATGCCACATTATTTTCTAATAAATTGTGCTCATTAAATTTTTTTTAAATTACAGAATTACCCACGATTTATCCCCAACTCCTGCCTGATCACTGTAATCCCGGTTCTTGGCTGCTGAATAAGAATCATTTTGATACATTAATTTTAACACCAACTAACCTCTCTTTATTGCTGTCTCTAATTATGAGAAAGATCACCTTTAATTTATTCAAGTGAAAGCATCTCAGGTCCTGTGTTGTGAGATTCAGAAGATGAGGCGACATCCTCATTCCTAGCTCCTCCCAGGAGTGGATGTACTGTGAGGCTGGGCTCCTACCAGCATCATTTGAAAATATTCACTTTTGTGTATATTTTTTATTCATAATTTAAAATTCTTTTTCTTAAAAAAAGACCCAAACTTGAATAAGCTTAAGGTCCCAGGAAACCTGAATTTGTCCCTAGTTTCTTTTATATTATAATCTCTTTACTTTGGGGTTTAATTTACATTTTATAACCTTGGTCTTCCCAATCCTCTGCAATAGTTTCTAAGAGACTTTCTAAATGATTCAAAACATTTTTCCCCTGAATATTTAAAAATCATCTCCAACAACAGACTAGTCGTTTAACTCAACAATGGGCTCTTCCTAAGGGACATCATCCCAGTTTTAGTGAAGTTACTTGGAAATGAGTCAGAATCCTAACAGTTTTCAACACAATGGATTAATTTAATCGATTTAAGTCATTCTTCTTGGAACTACTCAGTTTACTTTGCTTATGACTTGGCTCTCCGGGCCAAATCAGATTTAAGGGTCTAATGTATGGTATTAGTGTTTCATAGACTTGTCCCAGGTTTTGCTATAATCTCTGCCTGATTTCTCTGAATTAAAATAATGGACAATGTCAGGTGTGATAAATCAACCAGGTAGTTATGAGAAAGTATTGTGTCCATAAATAGCTAACAATCAAAGAAACAACCAAAAAACACCTCTTAGATTCATCAGAATATATCCACAGACCTCAATTCAAGAAACACTGGTGTATAAGGATAAAACTCGGCATTTTAGTCAACTTAGATGTTCTCAAACTCACAAGATGAGGCCTTTCCCATTCAAGCCTCGGCCTCGAGCATCTCCCATGGAGGCTCCCTCCACCCAGACCTGTCTTGCTCCCCCTCCCTCCAACTGTAACCTGCCTTCAGGTATTTCGGCTGGTTACCCCACTCCTTCCCCAGAGAACGAGGCACCTTTGTGTTTCTTAAAGACTCCAGTCAGAATGGCCATCATCAAAAAATCTAGAAACAATAAATGCTGGAGGGGGTGTGGAGAAAAGGAAACACTCTTGCACTGTTGGTGGGAATGTAAATTGATACAGCCACTATGGAGAACAGTATGGAGGTTCCTTAAAAAACTAAAAATAGAACTACCATATGACCCAGCAATCCCACTACTGGGCATATACCGTGAGAAAACCATAATTCAAAAAGAGTCATGTCCTAAAATGTTCATTGCAGCTCTATTTACAATAGCCAGGACATGGAAGCAACCTAAGTGTCCATCATCGGATGAATGGATAAAGAAGATGTGGCACATATACACAATGGAATATTACTCAGCCATAAAAAGAAAAGAAATTGAGTTATTTGTAGTGAGGTGGGTGGAGTTAGAGTCTGTCATACAGAGTGAAGTAAGTCAGAAAGAGAAAAACAAATACTGTATGCTAACACATATATATGGAATCTAAGAAAAAAAAAAGTCATGAAGAACCTAGTGGCAAGACGGGAATAAAGATGCAGACCTAACTAGAGAATGGACTTGAGGATATGGGGTGGGGGAGGGGTGAGATGTGACAGGGTGAGAGAGTGTCATGGACATAGATACACTACCAAATGTAAAATAGATAGCTAGTGGGAAGCAGCCGCATAGCACAGGGAGATCAGCTCGGTGCTTTGTGACCACCTAGGGGGGTGGGATAGGGAGGGTGGGAGGGAGGCAGACGCAAGAGGGAAGAGATATGGGAACATATGTATATGTATAACTGATTCACTTTGTGATAAAGCAGAAACTAACACACCATTGTAAAGCAATTATACTCCAATAAAGATGTTAAAAAAAAAAAAAAAGCCCTGAGGTTAAAAAAAAAAAACAAAAGAAAACTCCAGCAGCACCTCAGTCTCTGAGAGGGTGCGCTTTGAAGATCTCTCTCCCCCCACCTCTGAAAGTAGCACTAATCCATTCCCTGCCCATCTCAGGTTAGATAATGCGATACTCAGCCAGAGGGAGGGACGTTCTTAGCCACAGACTAGCAGCCCCAGTAAATTTGCAAGGAATATCTTATTCCTACGTCTCTCTTTTGTAACACTTTTCTTCTGGTGAATATAAGACTCCTCAAGCAATAACAACTTGCATTTATACAGCCTTATGAACATGAACTCGCATAAATCACATTCATTAGTACCTCTTCCCTTCGGAGGTCCCTTTCCCAGGTGACTAGCGTGGCTCCAGCCTGCCTGCCAACCTCGGCCTCGCCTCTGGTATCGGTATAATTGTACTGACTCTCCCAGGAGAAGCCCACCTGCCCAGTCCTTCTCCTCACTCCTCGTGACTGTCACACCAGTTTAGCTGAGGCCCGGGACTGGCCCTTGGCTCCTGCCTTCCACTCACCTATGTGTCTCTCCTGTAGGAATCACTCTTCCGTGGGGCTTTGTCCAGAGGACTGAGGTCCCCTCTTCTGTGTGAGCACCCATCTCTCATCTCTTCTCCAGCTCAAAAATCTCCGTTATTTTATTTTATTTTTTTTCACTCTCCCATCTTTTCCCTAATACTGGCTAGCTGATTCAGTGAAGAAATACAGCATAACGTGGTAGTTCATGACTGCCAGCTGGAGGGCCAGAGTTCTTAAAACGTTCAAAACATCCACCTGTCCCTGAATATTTTAACCAAGGGCTAAGTTTTACAAAATTCTCCAGGCTTCGGTTTTCTTATTTGTAAAATGGAGTGGACAGTAGTGCTGACTTCACAGAGAGGTTGTGAGGATTAAAGGAGAAAATAAACATCAAGTGTTTTACCACAGTGCTTAGCACAAGACATGTTAGTTTTCATCACAGATTTGTCCAGGACTGCTGATTGCTCTGTGTCCAGCCGAGTGAAATAGTCACATTTTACGCAACGTATCTAAAATATGAAAATTCAAAATGTCACATTTTAGGCAACGTGTTTGATTTAGTTTTGATTAGCCCTTTTAGTACGATTGTTTTTTTCTTAAGTGTTTGAAAAGATAACATTGTCTCCCTGACACTGCCTAAGCGGTATTTTTCTACATAGGCTGAAATTCCTCACAGATAAATATTCATCCATTTTACTCCTCTCAGTTTACTGGAGGACAGGAACTATATTTTACTATTACCATTCCCATTTCAAAGATGGGGAAATAAAGGCATTGAGAGAAAAGGTAACATGCCCGAGGTCACAGAACGACTACGTGGGAAAGATAAGGCATCAGCCTTGACCTAGTTTGCTCTTTGTGCAATTTTGTATCAGTGTTTTAAAAAATGCACCAAAAAACCTAATCAGAATCTTCTGAGTAGTAATCATGCGCTGAAAGATGGTGTATTCTTTTTGCATAAAAGATTTTCTGCATTACAGCAGGGGGCCTTACCCTGATGTGTCAGGAGGAAGAAGAAAATTCATTTCTTATACCAGCCTGTCAGCTGCCCTTTATGATTGAACTATATACCATTAGACAATCACAAACAGTGACAAGAGCTTTTGCTCTGTAGCGATTCTCATGTTTGAATTGGTTTGCTGAAATGCTGCACTCCTCTGCATTACTGGAAAACACTACAAAGAACAGATGTGCAGGACCACGCCATAGTTATCATTTAGCTGTTTAATCTGGGTGTTTTAAATACTACTCCGATTTTGTTACAGTGTATTTGATATTTGAAGTGTGTTTTTTAAGATCTATGTTAAAAGCACAAGAAATGATATTTTTTTATGGATTAAGCAAATCCTTTGTTTTTGACATAATCACATCCTGAAAGTGACGGAAAATAAAAATCTTCCCATTTTTCATATATACATAATTTTGATGGTGTATTTGTAGTGATTTTACCAGAGTAAATTCACATCCTCTGCAGCTGGTATAATTCTCATACCTACCTTAAGGAAGACGTCTATGGAGACACAGAAGATATGTGCTCTTATATTAACTCCCAGTAGATTACAAAAAGTAATCAGAACTAAATGGAAGATATACTCTCCAACACATATTTTCAGACCTGAAGTAGAAATTTTTCCCTGCATACTAAAGCAAGTAGGGACCTTTTACATTATCTCTGGTCACTTTATAACTCCTTGAGTAAGTGTGTTGCAAATAAGCACATTTATCATTGAAGACTGTTAGTAAAGAATACGGTATTTATTCAGATGATTCAGAGACACAACGTTTGAAGAGTTTTTAAATTGCTTATTTGGTTTAGAGCCATATTCACTTCTTGATGAAGATATTGTTAAAAGTGATGAAAGTAAGAAAGCTTATCATTTCACTGATCTCTGTCACAGCCAATGAAAACATTAATTTTAAAGAATTAAAATGTAGGCGTAGGCTATATGAATTTTAATGAGTTTCATGTTTAAATTATTAGAAAATTTAATAGAACATATATTCCTAAGGTTAATTTTAAAGACACTGCATTTCTTGAGTCAACATGAACACTCTGAAGAGATTTCAGGATGAAAAATTAGTACAGAACAAAGCCCACTGTGGAGAATCACTAGGTACCAGCTATGATAATGACCTATTACAAGGCACCTGGTTATACCATGGATTTGATTATGGAGGTCAACTCCTGTTCTCTGTGTAAATAGTGATGTGCGGTGCATCTTTATTCTTGAAACTTGGAAAGCGTACAATAAGGGGGTTGTGTGTGTCCTCTGGCTCCTGCATTACAACAGGATTCTATGTAGTAAGGCCATTAAGACCTTAAGTGTATGAATGCATCATTGGTGACTTAGCTGGGAGATTGCAAAATGCTTGTGGATGGAAAATTCGTCCTTACATATTTATTTGTTTAGGATTTTCCCCTTACTGCTTAAAGGATATGGAGTGGGTTCCATACTTAGAGCAATGAAGTAAATATATTAAAACAAATATTAGCCTTTTAAACAAACATTTTCTCATTAGTCTTCTCTCTGTGACGAGAACGAGGTTAAAAATGGCTTGAAGTTTCTTAAGTCATTATGTTCTGTGGCTTTTCTAAAATTAGAGTGTCACGTTTTCAGTAACTGTGTTTGTATTTACATAATTTTATTAATTTTTATTACAGTTCAAAGCATACAACCATTTTACCAATTGCCTTTTTGTAATTAGAATGTTATATCTTCACTTTGCTTTGGCTCTCAGTGAACTCAGTAGTATCACATTTCATTAGCAAATACAGAACAGTATTTCCTGATGTAATTAGACAAGTGTATTTGGTGTTTAACATGATTTTCATCTTCATTAGAGAGAGATGTGAAACTTATGAGTCTCCTTTATCACTTTGAAAATTCTTCTCCCTTGAAAGAATATCTCTGTATAATTTTATTATTCCCGTTTGATTTTGTGAAGCAGCACGTCACCTGTTTCTGCGGAGGTAGCAAATTATCTTCCTTGGTCTGGTGGAAGCATAAAAGGGTGTGTGTATGTGAGAGAGAGACCTTGTTTGGAAAGATAACTTAACATGATTTTTTTTTTTTTTTGCTCCATCTAACCCCGAAAGTTTTCGGGGTTAGACCTGCACATCTGACTGGGACCTTTCCCTTTTTCTCAAAACTGGACCACTTTTGAACGCTAGGCTACCTAGTTACCTAACACCCGCTTTGTGGATATTGATGGTTGTTTACGGTTAAACAAAAGAACATTATGTACTAGTGGACAACCTATTATTTAAGAACACCGGAAGCGGATTCAGTAGCAGCCATTTGTCACTCTATGTCCTTCTTCTACTAAAAATAGGAGTTACTTACTCACGCTATCTTACTGAGCTACAGAATAAACAATGGAAACAGGGTTTTGAAGCACTTTAAACTCCCTTCCTTCCTTCCTCCCTCCCTTTCTTTCTTCCTTCCTCTTTCCTTCCTCACTCCCTCCCTCCCTCTCACTTTCTTTCTTTCTCTCTCTCTTTCACAAAAAATCACCTAATCATGTTCGCTATCCTCCTTCCCCTTTTATTGGCAAAATATTGACACTCTATATATTTCTATTTATGTTACCACTATGTGGTCAGTTTTAATTTGGCTTCTTACTTCTATACAATATTGTCCATGGCAAAAATGTCATTAGAAGTGGTGTTGACTAACACTTTGTATAGGATTAGGTACTGTACTCATTATGATAATACAAACTGGTGTTTGAAAGCCTATAGAGGTTAAATACTTGCGATTTTTTCATAGATAAAATTGCTTATGATGTTTACTTAAATTTGGGATAGTTCTTTTTTGGTGAGGTCTTCCTCTGCAGTGGTTTTGATTTGAATTCTCAGTTCAATGGAACAGACAGATAGAAAGGGACCATTGTGAGTGTCTCAGAACTTTACTATGGCTGTATTTTGTCCTATATGTCTTTTAAAATACTATTTATCATATTCTGTTTATTTCTTCAGGGATTTGAATTAATTTACACAAAGAATGGCAAAATACAAAACATTTAAAAAGTAAGATTAAGGAAAATAGAAATTAGAACAAGAGACAAGATCAGAAACAAAATAAGACACATTTGAAATAGCCGTGCTCTATATTTAGGTGTAAGCGGCCTAAGTGAAAAGGGAAAATTGGATAATTGCTCAAGATAGGGAAACGAACATTTTCTCTGGGGCACATAAAAATTTTCTTAGCACATACCCCTAAAGGAAATTTCTCTCATAGAACTGCATATGAGAAGGCTCTGAGTGGTGTTCTCAACAATGTTTCTCTAGCCAGTGCAGTAAAGGGTTCCCCCAAACAAGACTTTTTCCCTTCTCGTTAATATATAATTAATATATAATAAATGAAAACAAAGAGAAGACTGTGAAAAGAATAGCTCAGTATGAGCAATTCCATAGGGGTCTAGAAAATATGATACTAATGAGAGCTTTTTGGTAGAGGGATGGTTAGCTAACAAGTCCCTTAAATTCTTCTCTCACGGGTGGTAGGCGGTTTGAAGCTGACTCTGGTGAGGTATCCTTTGTTGTGCATTGAGGTGATGAGTGCCCATGGTGCTAGGCGTGTTCACCACATACCCACAGTTCCCTTCTGAGCAAGAAGTTCCTTGTATAATCATTTCCTGTTTTGTCACGTGACCTTGTTACTCCAGCCATAGCCAGAGTTGGGTTTGTGGTAAGTGCCAGCGCCATCTTTCGGGTCAGCATTTGAACGGCCAGGTAAGAGAGCTCTTTCCATTGTGGCTCCTTTCATCTGGATGAGGACTGATTAGCCAAAAGACATCCTTGTTCTTGAAGAGCTTGACTTTATAATAAACAGAAAGAGATGGGGGCCAAAAGGATGGCTCTGAAGTGAAGAGAGGCCCTGGGAGGAACCGAGCAGAGGCCTGAGTTAGAGAGAGATGGAGCCGGAAACCAAGGCGCACAACGGTAGCTGCAGCGCTGGCGTTGCAGTGGGATGCTGAGTGATGGTTAGCGTCTTCACATGTCTCGCTTGGAAAATTTTTTCTCGATTCTTACTCTCTTGGGCATCCTTACAATAGGACCCATTATACTAGGTAATCAGCATGTTTCTGTTCTTTGTAACCAAAAAGAACCAAACACAAGGGTCGACCCATGTAATCTGGAGATTAAACGACAGGATACTTTATTATCCTTTTATAGAATTTATGAATTCTAACAAAATTCTTAACAGAATGGATCACTATGTATGTTTATGTCTTTTTGTCATGAGTGACAGAAACAGAGCAACTAACATTTCTTCCTGGTGTAATTACAAGTAACACCTATTGAAGATTACTGGGGCTTATATTTTTGTTAAATCCATAAAAACATTTAGGAATTCTATGTAGAAACCTTGTAATGTATTTGTTCTATGGGATTAAACATCATGATGTTTTAGAACAGCATAAGATTTCTTAACACAGTGGTTCAAATGTTAAAGAACACTACACTTTGGAAGGTAAGGTCTTCTATGATTTACCATTAAGTAAATGGTAAAGTATTACCAGGTCATGGGACTGATATCTTTGATTGTAATCAGAACAAACAGGTGGGCTTCTTTTACAGTGTTATGTTTGTATTTTGGAGCAACAGTGTCTTGGTGTAACTAGCCATCCATTTCCAACAAGAGGAGTATGGAATCCGGGACTTCCAAGCTGTCCTACCATCTCTTCCTACTGTAAAATCAGAATATGAAGTTACAGTGAGATAATTCTAATGAAGCAAGGTACATTCATGCTTTAGAGCACTCTGCTAATGTGATCTCTTTTCTTTAACGATTCAACCCAAATCGGTGATGACCTTTCTAATGAAACATAAAACCTACAATATGCAACCTTACTAATATATTCTGGTGCAATTAGGTCACACAGAAGGCTTGTTAAGTTTGTAATGTCTGCTTTCACCTTTACTAGAATTTCTGGTTACACCAAAAGTGTATCATTCCTCACTGTAGCACTGTAATTCTACTCCAAATAAACAGTTTATTAAATAAAACTTCTAAACATTATCACTCTGTAAAATATATTAGAGTGTTTGATGATTTAAAAAATCATGAAAGATAGTTAAGAGTAATAAAAAATTGTTTTACATCTTACTAATAGCCACATTATATGCTATCATTTTTTAATTTAAAAACTATTATATGTATTCTTAGAGAGAGAACTAATTTTTTAATGTATTAAATAGTTTCAAATTTAATAGTGTTTTGTAGGTGTCCCCGTTAAATGGTTTCCTCATTAGGAATAATGATCTATTTAGAGCTGCTGACGCTTGTAGGGATTTTGCCTTCCTAAATAAACATCCACGTTGATGCCAAAGTCCTGTCGTGGCCAAACCTGTTTGTTGAGCTGCTTGTTGAAAACTGACATTTCAGAGTTACATCCTAGTTGTTTTGAAAATGTATTCACCATCTGCCCTATATAGGAGTTTGTTTTATTAAAAAAAAAAAAAATCACCCAACGACTTCTTATTGTAGAGTTACTATTTTGCATGAATAAGTATAGGGAGAAGGAAATCAAAGCTCTTGGAATTGCAAGCATACCATTTTATTCTCTTATCCGAAGTTTCTGGAACTGCTGCCACTGCAGCAAGCTGCCTGGCCTAAGGTTCTCTAGAGATAGGAGGTTGCTTACTTTCTGGGTGGAATTTATGGAACACAGATAACTATCCGCCAGGAACTAAACTGAGCCCACAAAAGTTATTGAAGGTGTGAGATTAGATCCAGGCCTGGTGGAAGGGGATAGCAGATGAGATCCCAGAGGGGATTCCGAGGGAACCAAGCTGTGCTGAGACGCGCGCAGGGCCCGCTCCCGGCGGGGAAGTCTGGGCTGGCTTCTCCACAGTCAGCCACCAGAGTGAACGTGGCTGCAGGCACAGCAGAATCTCTTAACGTACTGAAGAAGAAAGGGGGCGAGGACAGCAGGGGAGAAACGTATAAAAAATTCACCACGTAAATTAGCTGGGCCTCTTGACTCAAAAACTAGCAAGTTCATCTGAATGTGAATTCCGCAGCTCCTTCTCCAAGTGCCTGGAGAAACTGCATCATGTAATCTACAAGGTAATTATTAAAAATGCATAGATGGTCACGTAGGTACCAAAAAAAAAAAAAGAAAAAAAAAAAGGAAAGTTGTCTCCAGAAAAACATTAGAAGGTCCCCTTATGTCTATGAATTAGAGTCTGTTTGCTTCTAACAGCTGCTATTTTGGGAATTCCTCGGAGGATGTTTAAAGAGCAAGTTTTGTATATTGAGGTGGCGGCTCCATTGTCGTGGACAGTTGAGACCAGAGTAAGCTATTGAGGGGAGCTAACGGTTTTGGCACCGGTTTTGGGTGTTAAGTATCAACTAACATGTTTATGCCCGCCCTTCAGATGTCCACATACAAAGACCCCTTTCTCTCCCTCCTGGCAAGAATCCAGGCCAATCTTGGAATGCTTAGTCCCCCGCCCATCATTAAGGGCACTGTGTTAAGCGTGGGGCTTCATCTCAGAAGCACCCTGGAAAGGAATGCTCACTGACCCACAAAATCCACAGTTCCTCTTCTGTGGAAATCGCATGCACATGAACATGGGGTTCTGAGGCAGAACTAAGAAACAGTCAAGTTCAAGTTCACTTAAAACTACCTAGAGGTTTAATATTTTAGGCATGCTAATGGATAGGTCATTGAGTTGCTACAATCATTTAAAAATCTGTGTTATACTAGAGATGGTATGACATTTCTGTATATGTGATATTATATTTATGTATATATGAGATTCTTTCTCGCCATTACTTCTATGGAGAACACAGATACCACGTATTTTAGTCAGTAGCATGTAGGCCAAGTCTTAGTCTGCTAAAACGATGTTAGCTTGGTCTGAAATAATATGTTCAAATTAAATTTTGATAAATAAGACGATAACCAGGTAGGCAGAGAAAACATTACATCTTTCTTTGTAGCTTTAAGCTGAGTGCCATAACAGTGCTGGTATAACTAAAACAAAAATTTATTTCCTTTTGTGATCTATTTGGCATTAAAATTATCATTATGTTCTGTAGGTTTTGTGGAAACTGAAGATTTTAAGGAGCTGTATGTTTATAAATTTATTAAAATAATATCTACTGTCAATAGAGAAGAGAAATTTGAATCATTCTACTAGTGAACAATTTAAGGGTATTTTTTGGAAAATAAATAAAAAGGAGTAAATTGTTTCTTTTATGAATATTGCAGGTTGGGAATCTTCAACTTGTTATTTGGGAAGGTGTTAAACATGGTCTTGTGCCTAAATTATTAGGGTTTTTAGTACATATACATGATTATTTACTTAAAATTTGACTTATTTGGATTACATATTTAGCATTATGGTTCTTCTCATAGGCTTAATACTTTTATTCTTATGATTCAAGAATGAGTCTTGACAACCACCATTCTGTCCTGCATCAATGAGTTTTGTTTTGTTTGTTCATTTGTTTTGTTTTTTATTTCACATATAGGTTAAATCATACAGTATTTATCTTTTTTATCTGACTTATTTCACTTAGCATAATACTTTCTAGGTCCATCCATGTTGGATGGCAAGATTTCATTCTTTTTTATGGCTGAGTAGTGTTCCATTGTATGTATATAAACCACATCTTTATCCATCTATCCATCACAGATGGTAACTAGACATATTGTGGTGATCGTTTCACAGTGGATATAAATATTGAGTCATTATGTGGTACACCTGAAACTAATATAATGTTATATGTCAGTTATATCTCAATTAAAAAAATGATTCTTGAATCTTTGGAAAAGCAGAAAAATTCTCCCCTACATGCCAACTATTTTGCATATTTATGCTGTTCAATTTACATTTTTTTCCTTCAAGGAATTCAAGCAAGAATATAATAGTGAGAACTATGATAATTTGCTTACTGGAAAAATCCTCACACATTAGCTTTATTTATTACTTCTCCAGTTACATTGCCAGTGTGGTGTCTTTTTCAGGCCAGCACAGGCATGATTCTTCATCCTCCAGCTGGAATGGTGGTTTTAAAAATCCTTGGAGACAGGCCTGGGTTGCTTGCCGGTGGGACATCTGTCCTGCTCGGTACTGTATGCCTGGCACATAGCTGGCACTCAATAAATAATTTTTGAATGCATGGCTGGATAAAGACCTCCGTGATTTATGCGAGTGTGAGAGGAAGTCTTATGCCCCTCCTCTTCTCTATATGTGCGTTAGGCAGAAACCACAGTGTCTGAGAGGCCAACGGCCTTGGTAAGTGTCACTCAGGTTTCATGAAAATAGGCTTTTGGTTTCCTGGTTCTCTAGAAACTAGGCTGCTATAGCCCTTTGTGTCCTTACCGGGAGTAATCAAACTCAGCAAGTCTCACAGCCCTGCCATCACTGTGGAGAGCAAATGATTTCTATTGGAGGGGATGGGAGAGACTTGGGGGGCGGGGGGCGGGCAGACGTATCGATCGTTTGTGTTCAGTACCCTCTTCCCCATTCAGCCCTGTCTCCTCTCTGTGACCCGACTCCCCGTTGACTTTAAGATAACTCCCCATCTCCCTTTGATATTTCCCTCCATTTTACTTTAGGTACGCTTTAGTCCTCTGGTGTATCCATAAGTCTCATTATGTCGTTGGCATTACTTTAAATCTGTGTTCTATGGAACTGCTTCTGCTCTGAAATTTCAACATCCCAGTTGCTGACCACGATCCATCATTTCTTCTCACTGCATCTCTTCCACAGCCTGATAAGAACCTCTAGTTCCTTGAACCCCTTACCTTCTAACTTCTCTCTCTTTTCTTCTCTGCTTAACTTAGACTTTATACACCATCCTTTAAATGATTCTCTTGCCAACCACCTCCACCCACTGGCCCCGTTGCCCCACAGGCCTGCAGAACCCCAACTCTGGGTCAGTCTAGCTCTTTGCTTCCTCCTAACCTACACCAGGTTGCCACGCCCTACTAGAGAAGACCACTTGGCAAACCAGAAATTTGGTAGTCAACCTTGACAGATTTTCCCCATCTCTCCTCCTCCCAGGTTCTGTGTTTCTTACCTAAATTCCTCTTAAATATGTCCTCATTTTGCCCGCAGCCACGCCCTGATCAAGCCAGTCTGACCTTTTACCTGTATCGCCTCACTGAGCTGCTAACAGGTCTCAGTGCCTTCGTGCTTGTCTTCCTACCATGGTCTCCACACAGCAGTCATAATGTTCTTTATATATTTCAAATATGATCAAGCAACTCCACTTCTTTTTTTTTTTTTTTTAAACATCTTTATTGGAGTATAATTGCTTTACAATGGTGTGTTAGTTTCTGCTGTATAACAAAGTGAATCAGTTATACATATACATATGTCCCCATATCTCTTCCCTCTTGCACCTCCCTCCCTCCCACCCCTCTAGGTGGTCACAAAGCACCGAGTTGATCTCCCTGTGCTATGCAGCTGCTTCCCACTAGCTATCTATTTTACGTTTGGTAGCGTATATATGTCCATGCCACTCTCTCACTTCGTCCCAGCTTACCCTTCCCCCTCCCCGTATCCTCAAGTCCATTCTTTAGTAGGTCTGCATCTTTATTCCTGTCTTGCCCCTAGGTTCTTCATGACCATTTTTTTTTTTTTTTTAGATTCCATATATATGTGTTAGCATACGGTATTTGTTTTTCTCTTGCAACTCCACTTCTAACACCGTTTAAGAAGCTCCTTTATGGAGCTCCTTTATGGTTGAGAACAGAATCCAAAGTTTTAATCATGGTGTGTCCCCAGGGATCTGACTCCTGCCCATGTCTCCGATTTCACCTCCCATCTCTTGCCTCTCTTTCCCCAACTCCAGAAGTACTTTTTCAGTTCTGCAAATGCTTCATGTACTCTCTTCCCTTTGGGCTCTCTCTCTTTTGTCCTCCCTCTTCACCCTCTCACCCCCGACTTCATTTTTCCTGGTGACCCCTTACTCATTTTTCCAGGTTTCGTTTACTGTTTCAAGGACTTCTTCCCTGAGATTGCCCCTCCCTCCAAACATATCTGAGCTGTGCTCCGACCGTGTGCTCCCGGGGCACACTGTATCTCCACCATGCTAATACCTAGAATCCTGTATTTTAGTTGCTTATTTGTCTATATCTTCCACTATTTTATAAAATCCGTAAGGGCAAGGACCCTATTTGCCTTGTTCACTATTGTGCCCCAGTGCATAGTACAATGCTTGTAATATAGTGAGGGGTAAATAAATATTTGTAGCAGAGAATATAGAGTGATGGTAAGGTAAATGAACAGAAACCAAACTACCTGGGTTCAAATTCTGAGGCTGCCAATTACTTGCTGTATAATGTTGGATGAGTTATTTAACTGTTCCATGTCTAGTTTCTTATCTATAAGGTGGGGATTATAATAGTCCACACCTGATATGGTTGTGGTGAGCATTGAATTAATACATGTAAAGTGTTTGGAGCAATGCCTGACACAGGAGGAACCCAACTGACTACTGATATTCATTAAAATATTTAATACGGCCATTTAAAAAAATACGAGTCTATCTATCTTCCTATCTATCATCTATATCTATAGATATATCTTCAGCTGAAAATGGCCATATCTTTACACACCTTTATGAACTAGTTGTACCTGTTAAATTGAATCTGTAACTCAATTAGTTGAACGTGTTCCCCATTTAAATAATATAAATCTCTATCTAGACTCTCCCTTTAGTGATGTAGAGAGCATGGCTGTGTACCCTTCGGCATAGTGTCTGTGAACCTGTGTCGCTTCATCTTTTTTTCTGTCTGTTCTTAAGTGACCTCACCCAGCAGCACCAGCAGTGGATTTGGCTATCAAGTTGACCGTGTCTGCCTTTATATCTGTCTCTAAAACCTGGCATTATCAGGCTTACTGAATTTTCAAATTAGAGCGTTCCTTACTGTTTAGAGACTTGGAATCATCCTTCATCTACTTAGGGTGACCTGAGGCGGAGACAGTCACACCTTTTTTTCCATAGGAAGGAGATTTCCAACTACCTTTTATAAGTAACAAAACAGAAGCTTGCAAAGGCTTAGTTATTTGTCCAGAGATAAGCATCAGTTAATACTGAAACCAGGAATAAAGAACCAGCATTCCATGGCTCTCTTGAATTCACAATAAAACAGGACTGCAAAATAGTGTTAGGAGAGAAAAACTCAAGTATGAGAACATAAAATATGGTATTCTTTTTGAAACTATAACCATGAATTTATGCTACACTGGTCCAACTTCCTCATAAGGTAAGGAGAATTGATAAAAACAGGTCCTTAAGTGTGGGTATGTATACATGTATACATGTATGTCTATATATACACACATATACATATATAGCCTGTGTAAATAAAATGAAGCATTGGAAAAGACATCAGACAACTGTCCCTAGTTCTTCTAGTTGTTTTGGGGCCAGAATTTTGTTCACTTTTTAATTTCTGTCTTGGAGATAGTTAGGTGAAAATCTTTCATCTATGTCCTTGATGGCCTTGGGTCTTAAATATTAGGTACTGCCAGGTGAGCCGCACTTATTTCCTTCCATCCTTCTTTACCCTGTCAGACTTCTGCTGTGAGGCATTCTTCAACCCAGGGACGTTACTTCCTAACTGCTTTCTCATAATTAATCCTTGGTTATCTAGTTTCTGGTCTTTTCACTCTACATAAAAATGACAAAAGTCACCTGTGATCTTCTGACATTTTCCTAGCTTTGCCTCACCTTTAACTTTCCTTCTAGGTAATGATGTCCCTCAACTCTCCATTGTTGAAACACACCCGTACTCTGGTGGCAGTGACCCTGAGCTTATCCAGGTTGTTATCCTGGTTCTCTCCTGCCCTGTGTCTGTTGGCTCCTTTTCATTCTTGCATGTTCGACAAAGGATTCACTAAGTTGAAGCCTCTTCTTTTTCTTCTTTAATTTCTGCCCTTTGAGCATTCCATTCGCTTCCACAATTTGCCCTGAGTTTCATGAAAGAAGGAACTCTGTCTTTGTCATTCTTAAACTTGTTCCTAGTGCTTAGTGCAATACCTGGGTCATGGTAGATGCTCCAAGAAGTCTATTGCCTTGAACTTAAGCTGTGCACCTGATTCCAAAGTCTAAATCAATGACTCTGACTTTTCCCCACCTCTAGTCCCAATAACATCACCCTCTTTCTGTGTGTTTCCAATAATAATAAGAGTAGCTTCTGCTATGAAGCACCTGCCGTGGGCTAGCCAGTCAGCTAGGTAATTTAAATACATTATTTGTACTCTACACCACAACTCTTCAAGGTACACCTTATCATCGGTACTTTAATGTTGGAGAAAATTGACATCCACTTGGATACCAAGTAAGCATCTCAAAGAACTCTTGCCCCAAACCTGCTCCTGTAAAGTCTTCCCTGTCTCAGGAGGCAGCACCTCATCCATCCAGATAATCTCCACTCACTTCTTTGCTTTCCCACATCTAAGCCATTAACATGTCCAGTTGACCACAAGAAATACTTCTAATCTATCTGAATTTCTTCATTTCTACTGCCCAGACCCAGTCCAGACCATCATCATCTTTTCCAGACCAGTACAAGGGCCTCTTAACTGGACTTTCCTTCCATCTGCCTGCACTCCGTTCCCTACAGAGCAGCCTGTGGTCCTTTAATCTCATCACATCACAAGAGTGGTTACATTCTGCAGTGGCTGCAAAAAAACTGCCTACAGGTTTGATTTGATGGTATCAGCAGCGTGGCTCTACTTGTGCTCTACTTTAAGGCAAATGTTCGAAAATTTAAGTTCTTTAAAAATATCAACCGAGGATTGATTCACTTATGAAGGGATTAGCAGAGGCATCCATAAGCAAACCTAAGAGATGGCTATTTTATTGGAAAATTCTACACTTTATAGAAACATAACATTCCTTTAAGTGGCAGGCACTTAACATATTAGCTCACTTACTATAATTTATTTACACAATACTTTGAAGGAATATATTGATTACATAATGTGAGGAATGTTCATACCCACATATGGATAATGTATGCTTCTTAAGTTTTATTATCCTATTCAAACAAGTGCAAAATACTATCTCTTGTGGTATTTGTATTACCTATAATTTTGATTTTCATTGAAATCTAACTACTAGAAGAACAAATAACCAAAGAGAGAAGGAAGGTAGCCAAGGGAGCTGTCATTCATGGTTCCACGGTCTGGCTTTTAAACCACTATTATGCATTTGAGATCAAATTAGCCAGTGCTGGCTATGAGACTCATAGATGTCACCTGCTCTGGTTGTTTCTAGACTACGTACACTGGCCCAGAAAGCACACACTTGGATACTAAATATAAGGCCTGTTTCTCTTGATGCAGTGTTAACAGTATGTAAAAATTTCTCACATACATAGATTCATGTTCATGTCTTTGAAAAAGTATTTCAAAAAACCCCATTCATTTTTGCATTAGAAAAATATGACTTTTGAAGATTATCAGTAATTTATCAGAAATGCAAATATTTATCTCTTTTTTAATTAGTGGAGACAACTTACAAGCTGAGAATTCTGTCAATGTTTGCTTAATTGGTGCAATTCTCACTTCACTGAAAAACATTTACCAGTGCTATTTGTTCAATGATCTGAACTTGCTCTCATGGAAAAACAAAGGTAGAAAATGCCTATACTCTTTCTATATGAAAGTAGTTTTTTAGAGTTTTTTTCTTTTTTTTTTGGTAGTGCTCTTGGGTTTTTCCCGAAGCCTGTGACAAACCTCTCTATGTTTAAGAAATTATTGACTTTGGTGGAGAATTTGCTGGTTAGAAGATCTCTTTGTTAGTTATTTACAAATAATGTAGTGCCTATTCAGCTATTAAAATAGTCATATTTTAAATACCATTAATGGGAGGGAAAATGAAATATGAGGAAATTACAAGCCAAATATCTTTCAAGGGTAAGATTATATTTTAGAAGTTTAAGATGGTCAGATTCTTTAGTTTGCTTCAACTTTTCTCCTTTATTCCCCCTTTCTTTCCTTCTTTCCTTCCTCCCCCTCCATCCCTCCTCCATCCTTCCTTTCTTTGTTTGTAGACTTCTCTTCCTCATCTCAGCTCTTTTACCCAAGGGTCACATCCTAGGTGACCTCTTCTTCCACCTCTGCATGAAATTTATCATCACTGCTAAGTTCACTCACGTCCATGGCTTCAGCCATGCCCATGACAATGACAAGCAAATTTCTATCTTCCAGCTTTACCTCCCCTTAACGCTTGAAATATATTTCTAGGAGTACCTCAAATTAAGCATGCCCTAAAAGGAACTTGTTAACATCCATAATCAAACTTCCTTTTCTTGCATTTCCATCTTGGTTGATACTTGACCAAGGGATTCAGTATCTCCCCAGTGGCTCAGGCTAGAAATTATGTCATCCTGGACTCCGGTGTTCACCTCATTCTCCACCTCCTGTTCCCAGGGTCACCAAACCCTGTTAATGTAACCACTAAGTATATTTTCGTTCTATTTCTTCTTATGCAGACCCACCATCATGATGAAAATCCTCACCATCTCTTGCCTATGCTTTTGCAACAAAATCTTAACAGGTCTTCTTGCCTCTAATTTCCTTGGTCTCCAGTCCATTCTTTATGCTGCCACTAGAGTAACATTTCCATATCCAAAATCTGATTGTGTTATTTCTCTGTCTTAAAACCTTTGATGGTCATATTCTATGAAGTTCAAATTCCATTGCAAGACATATAAAGTCCTGCACAACTTATCTTTCCATCCTTATGGGCAGTGCTGTGTAATGGTTAGAACCTGTGCTACAGGATAGTGATTATAGACAACAATTCTGTATTATAAACTTCAGAGTTGCTAAGAGATTAATCTTACTTGTTCCCATCACAAAAAATACATAAATGTATCAAATCAACATGTTGTACACTTTAAACTTATGCAATGTTATATGTCAATTATATAGTAATTATAAAAAAGATACCTCTGCTAGAGTCCAGCTATCTGGATTTGTATATTCGTTTTATCCAGATGAGACCTTGGATACATTATTTAACTTATCTAAACCTCAGTTTTCTCATCTGTAAAATTTGGGTTATTTTGAACGGTATTTTCAAGATTAAAAAATACATGAGTTCATGCATCTAAAGTCCTATGAAGAGTAAACGTCAGCTACATAATGTTAAATAAATAAAAAACTCTTCTTCAGGTGCATGTGGAATTTCACGCAGTGCCTCATGTTGTCTTGCTTCTGGAAATTTGTACATGGGGTTGTTCCCTTCAGGAAGCAACTTTAATGTCCATTCTCTGGAATTTTCTTCCAGACAGCCAGGCTAAGCACCTGACTCCCTTCTCTCTGGTCCAGCCGGACCTCATAGAAACCTTTGTGACGGCCCCTGTTGAGTTGTTTTGCAGTTGTTTATACGTGTGTGTCCTCAAATAGACAATTGGAGTGGATGGTCCTATTCATGTTTTTAGTTCCCTCAGTGCCTATCACATAAGAAATGTTTAATAAACATTTGTTAAAGGAATGTATTAATTGGGGCACTCTCTTTTCTTGGGCTCAGGTTGTTTCAGTCCCCTAAAAGATTTTTTTTTCTAGAGGATGATAGTATTCCAAAGAGAGATTTAATGATTTTGTGACTTGAAAAAAGAAAATCCACACTTTGTTTAGGATGAACAGTTTTTCTTCTCTGGGAACTTCTATCCTGCTGATGTGAGCAAAGTGAGTAAGTGTTACCCTGAAGAAAATTAACTTATATTAGGTTTTATTTGATTTGTATTTGGAAAATATGAACTATCTAGACAAAAAATTTTAAAAGGAATTTTCTCTTTCTTGGATAATTCATCTGATGCCCTTTTACACTCAAAACTTGTTGATTACCAGGGAAGTTGTTCAGTACCACAGTTATTGTGAGAATTTTTGAGTCTGGTCTTGCAAATATCATCAGAATTGCTGAACCAAAGCAGAATGTCAAAGCAGGTGAAGTGTGGATCTGGGGCGTCTACCCCCATCCCCTCCTCTCCCTCTGGGATCCTCTGTTCTCATGATGACCTCTGCTTTCTCCGGACTAAAGTGTCAGCTGTCCTCCCCAGGACTCTGGATACATGGCTTTCCTAGCCCCTCCTGTCTATGGAAACAGTGACTATTGAACTCAATCTAAGACAGAACCGGGTTCTTCTGGCCTCATGTCAGGTAAACGATCTGCATTGCAGCATTTTGGAAACAGTCTTTGACCCAAAGGAGAGACTTCAGTGCTTTCCGTAGCATAGCCCTCACCAGGACTGTGCAGGAGACATTTTATTAATGAAGAGCCCTCTCCAAATCAGTCTGCTATGGGTGAAGATGCATCAGTGCTCTCAACCATCACTGGAAACCAGAATAAAAAAGCAATTATCCCTTCATTCATTGCAGTGTCATAAAAGGGGCATAGACCACGAGGTCTAGAAAACCTGGATTTGGAGTTTTTCCCCACATGGTCCTGTTGTTGTTGCTATTGTATAACTTCTTTCTGAGTTTCAGTTTCCGGCTGTAAAATGGGAACGATGCCACCTATATAGGAAGTTTTTTGTGATGCTTAAATGAGATAACAGTCAACTACTTAGAAATCGGCCTCATACATAGAAGTATATCATTAATAAAAGACATAACTGTTAATATTGTACCCACTCAAGTTTTAATTGATGGCTAACTTCATCCTAGGTATTGTGCCAATTGCTGAGGCTATAGGTAATCTCACATCTTTCTTTTAGCCTCAATTTTGTACTTCTCAGTAGTCAAACCTTTTAGACACTTTCCCCAAATAGTTTTCCACTTTATGGTTAGGATTAACTCCCTTAGGGATGAGAGTAAAGGATGTGAATGGAAAAGGACAAGAGTGTCATTGCAACACAAAATTGATAACCTGTCCCAGAATGCAATGTGCCTCCATGAAAATGATTTAGAGCCTGTAGAATCTGCCAAAGTTAATCAAGGAGTAGTAACAGCCTGTTGAAATCCCTTATATTTAAGTGGGGGAGGGGAAGAAGGGATGGGAAAAAGGAGGTCTTTTAGTAGCTGAATGTTCAAAAGCAGAAAGGTGAAAAGCCCATAATGCTTAGGTTGGATTATCAGCTCTGAAATATTGTGAGTTGTCCCTAGGTGTGATGCTGATCTCTTTTCCTCTTTGAGTAGCTGACTTGAATTACTTTTTTAAAAATTTGTAAAGGTTTAAAGTGAAGACCAAGAATTCTCAATGTAGAATACAAACAGCTACTGTGCAACCACACTGGAGTGCCTACTCATTTGAAAATATAAAATCAGAATCATTAACATTACCACCTTTAAGAGTTTTTTCCATAAATTAAGAATACTTGATAATGGAAATTCACAGGAAGAATATTTGCTCCTCTGTTTATATAATTTCAGTGGCTTATTCTGCTGTACATGTTAATAGCACATGTTTCTTGCATCTCTCCAAGTGGAATCTTTTTGAGACCCTTTCATAGACCTTTGCTCAGCTCTCAGTTGCTTGAAGACTGTAATTCGGGGATCATCCAGGGACATAATCACCCTCCAAAAACTGAGCAGGCTTCCCCAAGGGAAAGCTGCCAAGTTTCTATTTCGGATGAATTTCTTAAGCAAAGATTTCATTATTCATATTTATGGAAAATTGCATTACCTTTCTCCATTTATTTCATTATTTATCCAATAAACATCTCCTCCTGGAATGGACTCTGTAGTATAACTTCTGCTACATCCTTTTGCCCTTATAAGTGTGATGATCAAGCCGTACGCACTGAAGTTGATATTAATGTTGATGGGATCAGACTAACTGTAAGTACAATTTTTAATTTATCACAGTTACTTCGTTCGAGCTTAACAGTAATTGGAAAGTGGTGACACACCGCTTAATAGTATTACATAAAGCAAAAAGTTTTACATGCTCACACAAACAGTATTTAGTATGACAATGTAACACAATAATGAATTGGTAATGAATATGTCCAAAATTTGAGGTTGTATTTTAACTTCGGTTTAAGCAGACAATTTTTTACTACTTAAAGTAAGTTGTATAGAGCTTGAATCAATGTTTTGATTATTCATCTGTTTTGAAATGAATTATCTAGAGCAGCGTTTCTCAAACTTAAGTGTGCGGTAGAATCACTGTTGGAGGACTTGTTGAAACACTGCTGGCCCTCATTTCCTCCCCTTCCCTTCAACCTCCATCCCTTGTCCCCCAGTTTTTGATTCAGTAGGTCTGGGGTGGGGCCTGAGAATTTGCATTTATAACATAGTCCCATCCGAGGCTCCTGCCTCTAGTTGAGAACCACCTTTTGAGAACCACCGATCCAGAGATTGTGGTGGAAAAGAAAGAAGAGAGTCTTAGGAAATGGATTCTGGTACCATCGGCTTCTCCACATACAAGCTGTGTAACTTTAAACGGATCTTCTTTTGGGAGACATATTTTCATTTATGAGACAGGGATGAGCACGCATGTCCTGCCCACTTCCCATGGATGGGAGGATCAGAGACCACACGCTGTAAATACAGGACAGTATTAACCTTGACACAGAGTAGGAATTGCTTGATGGAACCGTTGGCGTTTCTCAGGCTATTATTTACAAAAGGATACTTGGAATGACTTGAGAAGACCTGAATTACAGAATGGGAATTCAAACCTCTCAGTGTTCTACAAGTTGTCTTCATTTACATGCTGCATAAATAGTAATATTTGCAGAGAACCTCAGGACTCCAATATATAATCAGGTCAGAGGAGCTGATTACCGAGACAGTAAATTAATCTTCTTTTGGTGCTAATTAGCATAGAAACTTGGTTCTGAGTCTGCATTTACTTAAGAAGACCTACATCTTCCACTTTTCCTTCTTTCACTCGTTCAGAGAGCTTTTAGTGAGGGCCTGCCGCACGTTGTGCATGGTGCTGGGAAGTGTGGTTAGAGATGCGTTCGTCGTGCTCACAGTCTGGAAAAACACTTAAGAGTTCAAAGTGATGACTGTTATGTAAAGCAGTGTGCTGAGCCGCGCGGAACACCGAGGAGGGCAGACCTGCTTCTGCCTGAAGGGGTCAGGGAAGGCTTCCAGATACTGCTGTTGCTGTCCTTAAAAAGTGAAAGTACAGCTATCTTTGAGGCAGGTCTAAAGTTTCAGTCAAACATATCACCCTCGTAATCCAAAGGAAAGAGGAGAAATGACTAGAGAGGAAAAGTAGTATTTATTTATGGAAAACAAACACCTAAAAAAAAGCAACATATGATTCCTTCCATTTTAAAAACTCTTGTTCCGGAGGGTTAAGCGGGATCATTCACTCACTCATTCACTCACTCACCCTATCTCTGTATCTAAACAGTTCAGGGGCTTTTCAAAGCACCTAAAATAGAGTCCCAGTTGATTGCCATGGATGGTAAGGTCATGCACAATATGGCCATAATGGGGTGTAATATGGTCACTTCTCCCCTTGCCTCCTGCTACTTTCCTCCATGCTCTCTTGAGCCACACTGAGCTCTCTTGAGCCTCCCTGGTCTGTGGTCAAACCACCCTCTTTGCCACCTCAGTGCCTTTGCACATGTTGTTTCTTCCGCCTGGCTCTTCGTGGGGCTAGCACTTCTCGTCCTTCTGGTCTCAATGTGTATGTGTCCTTCTCAAGATGTCCTTCTTGTTCATCGAATCTAAGGTCTGCACCCTCATTCCCATAATCCTCCATCAGACCACTCTGTTCTGTTCCACTGTATGCTTTCAAGGTGTAAATGATATATTTGTTTGCTACTTGTTTGCTATCTGCCTTCCCTATCCTGTTTTGTCTCCGCTGTCAATCACAATACCTTGTATAAAAGAGATTTTTTAATACCCGTTTGTGGAATGAAGAAATACTTTTAGAATATTTGCCAGAGTTAGAAAACTGATTGTCAGTATGAGGTCTGAGATAAAACTGAAGATTTCTGGGGGGGCGTTGGACTGCACAATTAAGAGTAAGCTAAATGGGGTCCTCAAACGAGGACTCAGTCTTCTGAATCACGAGACTGGGGTATTGGAGTGTCTTCCCTGGGACTTTGTTCCCAGCAAGAGCAAAGTGAAATCTGCCTACTGGCAGACAGCACCTACTGTCACTCCTTTGCCTCACAAGCAACCGGTGCCCCTTCTATAAGGGTTATTGCTTTAGATTTGGGCACATAATCTGGAGGGGTCATAAGATTCCACCTAGACTGAGACTTTTGTCTCAGACTAGTGAATCAGCGAGAATTTATTGAGCACCTACAAGGTACAGCATTACGATAAATAAGTAGGTGTATATGTCGATTCCAATCTCCCAGTTTATCCACACCCCCATTACCGCCTGGTAACCATAAGTTTGTTTTCTACATCTGTAACTCTAGTTCTGTTTTGTAGATACTATATATAAAATAGATAACTAATAAGGACCTACTTTATAGCACAGGGAATTCTACTCAATACTCTGTAATGGCCTATATGGGAAAAGAATATAAAAAAGAGTGGATTTATGTATATGTATAACTGATTCACTTTACTGTACACCTGAAACTAACACAACATTGTAAATTAACTATACTCCAATAAAAATGTTTAAAAGTAAGTAGGTAGGTTATGTTACATTTTAATTTAATTCAAGAGATTAAAAAAAAATGTCTTGTACTTAGTATTAACCTGGGAGGCAATGAAGAGAAGTAAAAGTTTTTGATATGTAATCTCTGTGCTTAAGATGTTTCCAAGCTTAGTTGGGAGACAGAAAGTATGGTTAGGTAACTGTTAAATCAAAATGTGAAGCAATTTGTAACTGCAAAATGGAATGAACAAGTCGGACTTGGAATGCTTTAGGTCTAAATGTCATATTCTTATAAAATTGCTTTATCTCTATTGAAGAATGTCCATGGTCTCTAATGTAAAAGAACTCACAGTCTAAGCTAAGGCAGTGTTGTCCAGTAGAATTTTCTGCAAGAGTGGAAATACTTTACAATCTGTTCTGTCCAAAAAGGTAGCCACTAACCACATGTGGCTTTTGAGCACTTGAAATGTGGCTGATGCAGCTAAAGAACTGAAATTTTGATTTAATTTAAATTAAATTTAAATAGGCACGCATGGTTACCATACTGAACAGTGCAGGTCTATGGGGGAAGAACAGAATTTGTGTCCTTTGGCAGGTTCGGCAGAACCAATTCTAAACATGTTTACATATAAAGCAATTTCTTATTATTAGAAAGTAACTTATCAGGGATAGCATTGTGGCACAATATGTGTTTGTTATTATCATAAAATAATAATTCTGAATAATATATTTGGACCATCTGTAGTATCTGTAAAATGAGGTGGCTTAAAGGAATGTTTGTTTCTATTTTTAAAGCGTGTATTCTTGAAAATACTCTAGTCCTTGAGTTTGCAAACTTTGGTGCTGAGACTTCTATAATTTTCAAATGATTGTGATGACAGTAGGAAAAAAGTAATTGGAATTGTAGTTGATGTGGGTACTCTGCAGAATTTTCTTTCACTAATTTAAATAAATCAACATCTCTCCTTGTATGTAAAATTTCTGAAATAAATGCAAAATTGTCTTAAGAAAGGGCTCATAAATATCCATGTACTTTCTGGATATCATTTAGCTAAAGGGCATGAGAGAGAGAGAGAGAGAGAAAAGAAAAGAGGAAGGAAGCTGTAGAAAGCAATGCTTTGTGGCTAAAATTTGGGAATAGTCTCTAAATTTAGAGGACTGTCAAAGACATAATTTGCGTAATCCATTTATCACAACTCATCCAACAAATATAGCCCAGATCAATAACCCACTAGAATCTAATCAATCACCCAAAGGACACAATCATGCACCAATCCTGCCCACCTCGGTCACCAATATCTTCTTACCAATCTTGTCCCAACTCGCCTAGAGTATCAGTACCAGAATATCAGAAGCCTGACTCATTCCTGAAAAGTATTCCTACCAAGGAGCACCAGCTCACAAAATTGAGTGTCTTGGAGTATTAAAAACTTTCTACAAACAAAAAAACCTAGCCAACCCACCCAACAAAACCTGTCTGGCAACCCAACTCAAAATTACCTTTTGAGAAAATGGAGGTAGGTTCATCTGGGAAGATTGGAATAACTTTCCCCCAGTTTTGCAGAAAAGGAGCCATGGGATTTTGAAGAATGGTCTTAATTATGATTATAACAAGCTGTCTGCCATTTCTGACTTCTCCTGATCACTGGCTATTTAATGTTTTTTTGAGATTTGTCTGCAGCAAGTGTCCTTCATCAGGTCTTATTGGATCACCTTTGATCACAGGAAGGAACAAGGAAAACACAGTATGACTTCACGTTCCTTATAGGATTATTTTGTTTTGGTGTGAAATGACCTTTTAGTATTTCCTGAAAGTTTGCCAGGGATCATTTATTTGATTTTTAAAAATTGTGTAGAGTAGGTAGAAGAAATTCATGATTCTGGAAAAGGTTTATCCAAAGGTAAAAGCTGGCACTGCCATAGCCAGAAAGGGCATAGCCACAAAGAGTTCAAACATGAAACCTGCTATAAGTTCTAAGACAGAATCACTGCTGAGCAACCATCTCTGAGGGCCATGAGTGTGTCTGAGGCCCTGAGAGACATGCTTAGTGGCTGGTGCCCCCTGACTGGTGAGTGCAGGTTGGAAAATCTGGGAGGGACCACCTTTGCCTCAGGACCACCCATATGCCCAGTGGATGGATGGATGGATGGATACACTGGCGTCCAAGGAGAAACATCTCTTCAGAGAACATGCTTATCTGAAAGATGTAGGGTTTTTTTCTTTAACAAAGAAGTGGGTCCCCCCAAATAACTGGGATCCGCTTGTCCTTTCTTCTCCACTTACTAGAGTAGAAGGTTCTTAACTTGGTGGCCTGTGTGAGTTGGTTTTTACAGCTGGTAAGGGGGAGGAACAGAATGTGTTCAGTAGCTGTTTGGTGAAGGCTGTTTTCAGGTGGTGATTTTTAAGTGTTTTAGTGGGTATAGCATGGACCAGTTTAGGTGTTTAATTGGGGCCCCTGGACAGCTGTCGCAATCCTGCCTGCAACAAGGGAGGAGGAAAACATAAATGATGAAATTCACATAGAAAATTAAACTAGCCTGTGTGCTGGGGATCATTACATATATGAATCACAAAATGAATATTTTATGTTTGACAGCTAAATTGGTTAATTAAAAAAATAAAAGATTTGAAGCAGTTATAGAAGTGTAAATTTCATCAGTATCTTGTCTAGGAGCTTGTTAACACTTTTTTTTTATTTTAATTTTTTAATCTTGATTTGTTTTATTTTTTTTATACAGCAGGTTCTTATTAGTTATCTATTTTATACATACATATATATATGTCAACCCTAATCTCTCAGTTCATCCCAACCCCCTCCCCCCACCGCTTCCCCCCTTGGTATCCATACGTTTGTTCTCTACATCTGTGTCTCTATAAGGAGCTTGTTAACACTTTTCACGCCAAATGCACACAACTCTCATATGTCACAGAAGCACTAGGCTATTGATGAATCATAAATGGTCAGCTATCTCAGACCTGGATTTTAACTCATCTCTTAGGTAATAAATTCACTTTTGTTCCCCCCAGCCTGGATTGGTGTGCCTAAATAAAGATGTTCTTCTAAAAAGTCCTCAGATACTCTTGAAGTTCTTTGATTGTTAGATTAGATTCAGCAGATGGAGGGGAGGTAGTAGTCTTCGGAGTCTGTCTCTCGGGAGACAGGGTGAAAAGGTGAGGTGGCCCTTGGAGCAGAATGGCTGAGTGGGCCACTTG
Source organism: Balaenoptera borealis (assembly GCF_965194805.1). Classification (NCBI taxonomy): domain Eukaryota; kingdom Metazoa; phylum Chordata; class Mammalia; order Artiodactyla; family Balaenopteridae; genus Balaenoptera; species Balaenoptera borealis. The sequence continues at coordinate 59,759,217 of NC_138873.1, forward strand.
GCATCTTGTCAGCACAAATTCACTGGGTCTTTCTCAAAGAAACAGAATTGTGTTTCCACATACGGATGCTAGTGTCAGGTTGTAATAGGGGGTGTAAGTTTCTTTCAGTAGCCATTGATGTACTTTCAAAGTTTACTTGGATTGAGGGTTGACCAGATAAAGCAGATGTCTGGGATCCCAACTCAGTGCTGAGACCCAGCAGGGTGGGTCAGAAACTTTAAACCAACAAGGGAGAGCCCTTTAAAAAGCCGAAGAAGAAACATGTGAAGAATCATAACAGCCCTCAGTTTTGTCAACAATGGTTCCATTACATGAATGGCTGTCAAGTGCTTCAACAGGACATTGAAACTGAAAATGTGAAGTTGCCCAGTCTACCTGAGTCCTTCAGAATATCTCACCAGTTTAAATAATCCCACCCGTGGGAAAATCTGTAGAAGACTTAGATGGCACAATCACAAGTGCTTTAGGGGTTTAAGGTCTTGTGTGTTGATGGCCATTCGTGTTTATCTTAGGTTAAAGGAATATTTGGAAGCAGGAAGGTGAGACATTCTGCGGAAGATATTAGAGCCACATATGGGCTGACGAGGGAGCAGTGTCTAGTTTACAAAAGGAAAGGTTAGGGTGGTAGAGAGATCAGTGCAGTTGTTTATCCAGGAGATTTATATTAAATACTCCAGACCAGGATCCTTCAGACTAAGGGCAGGACTAGACCCCAGAGCACACAGGCCCTGGAGCTGACACCTAAGTTTGAGTCTCTGCATAGCCATTGGGACTGATTCAGCATCTCTGTTATGGGAATCATACCTGCACCTACGTCACTAGGTTACTATGAAGATTAAATGATCTGTTATTAGTAAAAGTGTTCAATAGTGCCTGCACGTAGTAACTGCCATATATGTTCATTAAATAAATATGTACATACATACTGGGGGTGACATGGCATTCTTTACAGTTGGACAAAGGACTGATGTTCAGGACAGAAGTGAAGAAGATGGATGAAAATTGTTTTTGTATTGTGCTGTCCAGCATGGCATGAACACATGCCTTCCTCCAAAGTACATAATTAGGTATAATCAGCTCCTTGTCTCTGGAGCTCCCCCAGGTGGGGTTGTGGAGATATAGGTCCTCAAAACCTGGTACAGGCTTCCAGAAGAAGCCACCTTTTGAAATCAAAGAGAGAGAAAGGCCCTCACGTTTACATTTGATGAGTGTGACTATCAGATAATCAAGGAACTAGCACAGCCTCAGAATAAGAACATTAGTTCAGGTCAGACACGTAAAGCAAAGTTAAGCCATTTTCTCTGCCTCTGAAATGAAAGCCAATGCTGTTTAGAGCTGCTACCAATTTATTATTAAGGATATAACCCAGCCCTGTTTCTGGAAGCACTGTGAGATGTATTGATGAGACAAGGTCCATTTCTTTCTGATAAACTATCCAAGTTTAATTCTCTATTCATAGGCTTAGTGAGGATGAATCACCAGCAGAACTACTATATTCTGACGCTGAGTTCTGTCTTTGCCTGAGGGAGAAGGCTTGTATTGGGAGAGCATCATTTTCACAAACTATGTAAAATATCTCTGATTCAGCAACATTTTAGTGCCATGACAACCGAAAAAGAGATGCATGAGGGAAGATTTTTATCTTTCACTTTTAGACAGTCATCCCGAAGTTGCAACTTCATTCCCAGACAAGTGGAAAGCTTTAAAGAAAGAGTATCTGGTGCCCTGAAGCTGTACTGGGTACACTGTGGGACTTAGGCAGAGCAAGGGTTAACAGGATTGTGTGGTGTCCCAACACTACATGGGGCTGGTGTTTGTGCGATGCACTGTATTTCTTATGAAAGGTGATATCTCTTCTGAGAAAGGGGCTTAAGACAGCAAAGCATCACGCAGAAGCACCGTTTTAGAATATCAGTGGTCTGGGTGGGGCTCATGAATGTTGGTGCCTAGTGAATAACTGGATTGGAGAGGAGTTGGTCTACTGAATAACTGGATTGGGGAGGAGTTGGTCTACTGGATAACTGGACTGGGGAGGAGTTGGTCTACTGGATAACTGGACTGGGGAGGAGTTGGTCTACTGGATAACTGGACTGGGGAGGAGTTGGTCTACTGGATAACTGGACTGGGGAGGAGTTGGTCTACTGGATAACTGGACTGGGGAGGAGTTGGTCTACTGGATAACTGGACTGGGGAGGAGTTGGTCTACTGGATAACTGGATTGGGGAGGAGTTGGTCTACTGGATAACTGGATTGGAGAGGAGTTGGTCTACTGGATAACTGGATTGGAGAGGAGTTGGTCTACTGGATAACTGGATTGGAGAGGAGTTGGTCTACTGTTTAGAAATGAAGCCATAGAAATGGAAAAACAGGCTTCTCCTGGCTCATTTGGAATAGGCAGACTCAAAGAGCAGTAAATCAGAAACGCTGCCCCTAGAAATGGTGTACGTTTTGAAAGACAAGTACTTGCAGCTTAAGATGACTCATAGACTCTTTCCTGGCACCACTCCCAAGGGCACTAATAGAGCAGTTTTGCCCACGTGCTGCTGCAGTGGCAGCTTTAACAGAGTCCCTTTTTTCTCCATTTTTACTTTACGAGGGTTGGAGATAATCAGAACCAAACTAGCACCCTGCTCTGGGTAGGCTGCCAAACTGGGAGAAAAAAATGGTTCTGGACCTTGACAGCAAACCCTAGGAGGTTCATCGATTATCCCATAGTTTCTCTTTTCTCCCAACTTGTTTTGATCCTCTCATTTGTGAGAGCAGAAACCACCGGGTCTTCTACATGGTGACATTTTAAGTTGTTTTCCAGAAGTCCTGCTCCTCACTGGTGTGAATGTCTAATGTAACCTGAAAATGATCAAAGATGCCTCCTATTTTCTGGTTAGTGGATCGCCACGCCAGTTTGAACTTCCCGTCCTTAGCACCGGTCTGAGGCCCACGCGCGTGTGAAAGTGTTCTGTGTTTCTGGTGTTTGAGCTCCCATCCCCCACCACGTTCATAAGTAGCTGAGAGAAAGGCAAAGGAATCAGGCGGATGAAGATGAAAACTCCAGCTTTATTCCTGATGGAGACGTTGGAAAGCACAGGTGAGGCGTGCAGGCAATGAAGCACTTCTCAAAACCAAGCCCACACTGGGACAATCAGCCTCTCCATCCCGGGCTGCACAGGAGAACCGAAGGCAGGACGGGGAGGTGGAGCTGAGCGAGTTCTCACGATGAAGGCAGATCCCAAAGGGAGCGAGCGGATCAAGTGGCGAAGCCACGCATGCCCAGTTCTTTCTCCTTAAATGGGTGGTTCTCAAAGTATGGTCCCAGCTTCCCTAAGGTCAAGACTATTTTCGTAATAATACTCAGACATTATCTGCATTTTCACCCTCTTTCTCTCGAGAGTGTAAAATGGAATTTTCCAGAGGCTACATACACATGGTATTGCCAAAGAGTGATATGAGAATTCATTTACCTTTCGTAAGTCAGACATTAAAGAGATTTGCGAAAGTGTAAAGCAGTGGTGCTCTTCTCGCTATAATTTTGTTTGGCAAATATATTCTTTCATAGAATGTTATGTATGTTAACATATAATGAATTTATTACTGTTATTTTAAAATAAATAATCTTTAAATTTATCAGTTTTAATTTGTAATGCAGTAAACGTCAATAAATGCAACCCTCATAACTAAAAGCTCTTAGTGGTTGTTTATGAATTTTAAGAGTGCACAGATGCCCTGAGACCACAAAGTTTGAGGATTGCTGTTTTAAATGAACAATCAGATGTGTCCTGAATGAGGAGAGAAGAAAAACCAGAATGGGTTAGTTTAGTGCATTTCCCACCATAGAAGTGCCCACCACCGTACCATATCACTAAGTAACCTACTGCCTACCAGGGTGGCAGCTGCTTAAGATAATTACTCTGGTGTTTGTGAATAATGATGCCTGTAGAAAGTAGGGCAAAACGCTTTCAACTACAAATGTAGTGATATTAAGTACCTTGACCTTTCTGTGAATGCGTAGGGGGTGGAATAGGTACCAGCTAAGAAGCTTAAACTGGATTTCAAGATAGGGAATTGTCTTAGAGTATAGAAAACTTGTGCAGGCTAAGGGGAAGCTTAAGAAGGACCATCTATGCAAAATGGTGGACCAAGAAAACAGCTGACACTCTGCAACTTATCTCCTGAGTCCAAATGGCTTAGTCACCCTCAAATGCATTGAGACGTTTTGCATATTTTCCTCTGTGGAGGAAATGCCACCTCTATGGATCCTATGGGATAGTGGTCAATATCTACTCTTACATCAACTTGGAGAACACTTTTTTCACACTGCCTTTCTCTTCTCATTTGGCATTTCTTCTTTTTAATCTAAAGAGGCTTGAGATAGGGAGAGAAAATGCTTTCAACATAGTGAACTAATGCATAGGCTTTGATTAAATAGAGATTGGGAGTTGAGACTCACTTGCTGGAGATATGAAGAAAGGCCAAGTTTTATTATGTCCAAATAGTCTGATCCTGGAGGTAGCAGCACCTAGATATTGTAAGACTCAGTATTTGTTGAATAACTCATACATTCCAAGCTTTGGTCTCAAAATTTAAGTATCTAAGGTAATTTCAAAGTCCCATTCTCCTCCAACATGGATTTGTAAGCTGTGAATAATTGAATAAGAAGGATTAATTAAATAAATAATAACGATTGAAGAAAATGTTTCAAATTAAGTTATTACTGTCTCTGAAATGGCAAGCACACATGCACGTGAGCTAACACGCCAGCCACCTACGATGAGGTGAGATTGACTGTAAGGGCTGTACTTTGACGTTTAATTCTCACAGCTACCCTTTACACTAGGTAATATTATGCCTGCTTTATATGCGAAGGACCTGAAAAACTCTTTAGTGGTGGGAACAGGATAGAACCCCGGCAGCAGTCCGACTCCTGTGCCCAGCGCTAGCCCGTTCAGACCCCACCGTCAGCGGCTGAGTATGTTGGAGATGATTCCCCCTCCTATACTTGAGAAAGATGAATTCAGTCCCTTTGCATTAATATGTTCGCTTAGGGGGATGTGTCAGTAGAGGTAGGTTTTGCCGGAAGTTAAGTTCAGGACAGTTCCTACAGCTCTTCGGCTGCCCAGCGTCAGTCAGAGCCCCACAAAGCTTTTGGGGTCACATCTTCGTTCCTCTCTAGGCTGGATCCAGCTTCCCGGGAGGGGATCAGAGCCAAAAACGAATCCCCATGATTACAGAAAACTCCTCCATATGTTTCTTCTTTTTCATCCACAATGGAAACGGCTTTATTTTGCCCTCTCAATAATTTACCTGATGCATACTTACTGAACAAAACAAAACCAAGCAATATAAAACAACTATAAGCGGGCTTCCCTGGTGGCGCAGTGGTTGAGAATCTGCCTGCCAATGCAGGGGACACGGGTTCGAGCCCTGGTCTGGGAAGATCCCACATGCCGCGGAGCAACTGGGCCCATGAGCCACAGTTACTGAGCCTGCGCGTCTGGAGCCTGTGCTCCGCAACAGGAGAGGCCGCGATGGTGAGAGGCCTGCGCACCGCAATGAAGAGTGGCCCCCGCTTGCCATAACTAGAGAAAGCCCTCACACAGAAACGAAGACCCAACACAGCCATAAATAAATAAATAAATAAATTTGAAAACAAACAAACAAAAAAAGAAAACTATTCCCTAAAAAAAAAAGAAAAAGAAAAAAGAAAAAAAAACAACTATAAGCAAGAAAATAAAAATCAATTTAAATCCTACCTCCCTGGATGGGGTGGGGAGTAGCATTAATGTTTTAGTGGCCATCCTTTCATGCATCTCTTTATTATACATACAGACACAGCATCATTTTATACAAATGGGATCATATCACATGCAATCTATTAATACAGGGCTTTAAATTATTATTTAAAATTTTTTTCTTAACTTTCCTTCCTCCTCTCATATTTCTCTTCCACTACAAACCATCTTCTTTTACCTAATGGACCCCATGTTAATAATCTGTTGTATTTTTCTGTGCTTCCTCAAACTTTTAAAATAATCGAAAATGTATGTACATGTAATACATATATCATCATTACTTGTTTTATAAAATATTTAGATGCACATATAAAGATTTTTGCCACAGTTTTACAAATAGCAGAGTCACATATTTGACTATATCTTGTTTTTCTTGCTTAACAAAACTTCATGAATATTTCTCAGATCAATTGGTATATATCTAACTCATTCTTTTAATGACAACATTATATCCATGAACTGGAGGTAGCTAAGACCTTTTCAACCATACTTACTGATGTACATTCATTTTGTTTCTTCTCTTCTAAATTAAAAGTTAAAGGTTCTTTTCATCAACTTAGGGATCTAGAAAATCTTACCTCTGGTGAAAAATTAGAGGAAGCTATTTTATATCTTACATTTTTTGATATTGATTGCAAACATCTTTAATATTATCTATTTATAGAATATGAAATAATGCAAAATGATTCATATATAATATTGCATCTGACAGAGGAAATAGTTCTCTTCAACCCCAAAACTGTACAATTTTACTGGAAAGTTTTAGTAATATTGTTTAGTGGAACCCTTAATAAATCACACAATTAGAAAAAGCACTCAAATAAAGAAATTACTGCACTATTGAAAAAAAGTATGCAAATGTCCAAGGGGCCAGCAGTGGCCAGCAGAATTAAATTTCTTGTGAATAGACTGCATTTCAGGAAGCAGACCAGATAAGGCAGGCCACATGCTTGTAGCTCTGATACAGGATTGCTTCCCACTCATGGCGTGCGATGGGCAGTAAGGAGGAGTAACAATACCAGCCCAGGTATTGTGTGTGATGCGTGGGTCTCATTGCAGGCAGAATGGTTCAGAGGAATCTTGGAAATAGTGATCCCAATCTCATTGTGTTTGGGATCAGGGTGAAAATGAAAGTGAAACAAGATAGAGCAGGAACAAGTGAACTTCGGAATGGCGGGCTTTAATAGAATTCAGAAATTGTTTAGAATAGGCGAGGACCTGACGGAAGAAAAATAGGACATGGCAATACATTTTTCTCTAAAAGTCATGACAATGCCTAAGTGAATTAGCCAACAACCAATTTACGAATTATAGTTGAAACAAGATAAAGGATATAAAGAATAATGTATTAGAGGAAGTAAGATTAAAAGAGACCTAATAAATTATTAGCAGTAGAAGGCTGCTAAAGGGAGAAAATAAAAACAGAATAAAACAAAACTTAGCTAAAAAGGGGTTTTAGCTGAATATTTCCCAGACATAAAAAGGCAGTTGGTGATAGATAATGTGTGTCATTGAGAGTCTCAGTTAGCTTTTTGCCATGAAGATTGCAGGGATAGGTGAAGATTGCATTTTGGAAACTGGGATCTGTCTTCCCAAAGGAGAGACGGAGAGAGGAAAGTACCAAAGATGCTGAGATCATACTCAAGGAAATTTTTTGACAGAGAGAGAGAGATGGAGAGAGACTGACTTTTTGGACAGTAAAGACAGAGAGTGTCTACTCAGTGTTTTATCAAAGGTAACCTAAGGTCTAACAAAGAAAAGAAATCTGTATCAAAAGAAGGTCTATGCTGATAGACATTTAGGTTGTTTCTATATCTTGGCTATTGTGAATAGTGCTGCAATGAACATAAGGGTGCTACTATTATCCCTTTAAGATCTAGATATCAATTCTTGTGGATAAATACCCAAAAGTGGGATTGCTGTATCATACGGTAGTTTTATTTTTAGTTTTTCAAGGAACCAACATACTGTTTTCCATAGTGGCTGCACCATTTTGCATTCCCACCAATGGTGCACAAGGGTTTCCTTTTCCCCCACATCCTTGCCAACGCTTCTTGTCTTTCGTTTTCACAAAAATAGCCATCTTGACTGGTGTAAGGTGATATTTCATTACAATGGAATACTTCCTATTCAGCCTTAAAAAAGAAGGAAATTCTGCACTATGGGACAATATGCAAATCTTGAGGACATTTTATTAAGTGAAATAAGTCACAGAAAACCAAAAAATACATGACTCCACTTATATATGAGGTATCTAAAAGAGTCAGACTCATTGACCCAAAGAATGGAATAGTGGTTGCCAGGGGCTGGAGGGACAGGAAAAGGAGGAGTTACTAATCAATGAACATAAAGTTTCAGTCAAGCAAAATGAATAAGCTCTATAAATCTGTACAACATTGTACATATAATCAACAATAATATTGTACACTGAACAATTTTTTAAGAGGACAGATATCATGTTAAGTGTTCCTTCTACAAAAAATAAGAAGAAGAAGAAAGTCTCAGTGTTCAGGGGAAAGTCTTCTAAAGATTTAGTTTAGCTTCCTTCATAAATCTAGAGTTTTGGACACAAAATTGTAGGTGCTTAAAAGTAATGAATTTCTAAAATAGGCATGTCAAGTATATCGATCTTGTTTGTCAGTTTTGATGCCCCCAAATTAGCAAAGGCATCACTCAATAAGTGTCAGTTGGTGAAATATTTACTTTCAAAATCATGGTGTCTACCTAATGCAGATAAAGTCGTAAATACTGTAAAAGCTTAATTATAGCAACCGTAATTTACATCATTAAATCTACTTTAATAAGTTAAACTATGGTGGTTTTTACTTTGTGGGTTATGGTGTTAGTTTCTTAAAAAAATGAAAAGATACAAACATAAACATTTCTTTAAATTGTTGCGATATGGATATCTTAGTCTCTTTGGCTTACATTAAACCCAAAATCAAAGAAACTGAGAGCTCTAACCACATATACAAAATGCAACATTCATAGTCAGTTTTGTTTAACCTTGTATGAAATCTGCCTCTATTGCTGTTGAAAGTTGAGAATGGTCTTCAACAGTTTTTAAACCATTTTAGCAACAAGCAAACATGGGTATACATTTTAAATATAAAACCTAAAGTAGCATTAAAGATGACAGTTGTAGAAAGAAAATGACATAGCTTTTGTGTAGGTATTTTAGCATGTAATTTTCAGCACACAATTCATATAATCAAAAGGCTTGAGATGACCTTGAGAGGTCATCAGGCCCATCCTTCTGCTGTTACAGGGAGCAGTTAACATAAGGCACCAAGCAATGATCGGCACAAGCAGGTGAGGTAAGGGCCATGACTGTCTTATGTAAAAGTAACATTATTTTCATTTGACTTTCAATAAAATGGATGGCTTTCTAGCAAATACATGGCTCTTTTGAAACTTATCTAAATCCCATATGGTAAATAATTTTGATCAAATTGCATTTAGCTTTATATATAGCAGTTGCATCATTGTGTAGTACAAAGAAATGGTTTAATGTAGCCATCAAGGATATATATTGAAAGAAAAACATTTTTTAACGAGAAAAATTTCAGAATTTGTGCAATGGCTTAGAAAAACTTTGTATATGGCTGCTGGCTCTGAATTTGATTATCTTCTGACCTAGCTTTTATTTTAGATTAGACTGTGAGTCTACTTTGCAATTTGGGACAACTTTTCTTTAAACATATTTTCATAGAAGAGTTTCCTTCTGAATAGAACCAGGATTCTAGGAATAAAGATGGCAGAGTAGAGAAGGATCACAGAATATCCCTCCTTCCAAAGCTTAAAAACATTGTAAAACATCTGGCCCCAAATTCCCAACAGCAGTCAAGTAAGGAAAAGGGTATGCTTTTTATTAATAAACTTTAAAAAGTGGTGGTGAAAGAAAAAAACAATAGAAGATACTGGTGCAGAGAGGTGTTTCTCCTTACTTTACTCTCAGTTTTTAGGAAGCAGGGCAAAGACGGAAGGTGACAGGAAAAAAAAAAAAGAGAAAGAAAGAAAGGAAGGAAGGAAGGAAGGAAGAAAAAGAAAAAGAAAGAAAGAAAGAAAGTCAGAAAGAAAGAAAGAAAGAAAGGAAAGAAAAGAAAGAAAGCCAAAAACAATTCTCCTTAATATCCTATTTTGGAGAAAAGTGAACTGAGAGAAGTCTTCCTGGATGAAGTCAAGGAAAACTCCTCTAAAGCAGAGAACTTATATATCCAGTAGAGATAGAAGGGTAAGAAGCCAGCTCTTGCCACATTCCAGGACATTGAGAGGACTGAACACATCCGTGACTAAAAAAGTGACTGTGATATTGGACATCTAATGAGATGTCATTCATCAAAAGAGCCCCAAACCAAATTCCTCAGCAAAAGTTAGACTCAATCCCAGCAACTGTTGACCATTGCCTTATGTGATGATTCATTTTATGTCAACTTGGCTAAGCCCTGATATCCACATATTTGGTCAAAAGTTATTCTATATGTTTCTGTGAAGGTACTTTCTTAGATGAGATTAACATTTAAATCAGCAGACTTTGAGGAAAGCAGAATACTCTCCAGAATGTGGGTGGGCCTCACCCAATCAGGTGAAGGCCTGAATAGAAAAAAGTTTGTCCTCCCTGGAGGAGAAGGAGGGAATTCTGCCAGCAAAGGGCCTTCAGACTCAAAACTTCACCAACTCTTCCCTACATTTCCAGCCTGCTGGCTTATCCTGCAGATTTTGACTTGCCAGCTTCCACAATTGTGTGAGCCAATTTCTTCAAGTAAATCTCTATCTCTCTCTCTCTCTATCTCTATTTCTATCCTATCTATCTCTATCTCTATGTCTATCTCAATCTCTCTCTCTCTCTCTCTCTATCTATCTCTATTTCTATCTCTATCTCTATTTCTGTATAGATACACACAAGTATCCTACTGTTTCTGTTTCTCTGGAGAACTTTGACCAATGCAGTTTAGTAAGGTAAAATCTTATTTCTTGCTCTTGCAAATACAAATAAAGATGTTTCTGGTTAGCACCGGGCCTTCTACTTAGTTAATTAAGGATCCAAGAACCTTCCATCTTGTGGCTTTAACTAATTCTAGGGCCTTGAAGTTCTCTTCTTGAAGTTCAGGTTAAGATCCCTTGCACCTGATCAGCAGACATGGAAAGAGAGAATGATCATTCGTGGGAGGTTTTTCTGGATTGGCCCTAGACCAGCACACATTACTCTGCTCACAGCCCATTAGGCTGAGCTTGGTCATGGGCTCACTCCACTGCCAGGCAGGCTGTCAGGGAGGCTGGGAAATGGTGTGTATCCTTGTGCCAAGGAGGAAAAGGAAATGGGCTTTTGTGATCTCATAGGGGTCTCATCCACATGCTCTTAACCTAATTCATAGACTTGTTTAGATTACCAAGTGGGAAAGTGCTTGAAAAGCAATAAACTCGTACACAAATGTGTGCTATTATTATTATCTCAAATATTCAGATTCTGCAAAAAAGACTGATTTTTCAGTTCCTTGGTGAGCTCAGTGTACTGCCTGATATAAATAATCAAGAAATATATTTCATGTGGGGCATTCGAATGGACTACTTAAAATAATATTTATTATTCTTACTGATGATAAAATATTGTAGAGAATATGCAAAATAGAGAAAAGCATAGAAAGAAAATCCCAGGCATTCCCAATCTTTGTGTACAAAATCTGATCAATTAAAGCTCTAAGTTGTAACAACACTCACCCAAACTGGTTTAAGCAGAAGAGAGAATTTGTTGGTTTGTGGAACTGAGCAGGCCAGGGGGTTGTCTCTGGCTGTAGGTGGTTTCATCCAGCAGGACTCCGACCCTACTTCCCAGTCAGTGGTCCTCTCAGCTTTGCCTCCTCTTTGCCCTGGCCTTGGCCTCAGCCTGGTTCTCCTGTGAGAGCAGAAATGGCTGTAGTGGTTCCGATGTCCTGCTCTTACACTGTACTAACCAGAGAAAGGCAGGATGGCTCTTGTAGTTGCTTTCTCTGAAGAGCCAGGACACTGTTTTCTTTTCCTCCCAGAAAAATCTGGTGTCTCATGGGCCTGAATTCTGTGCCCATCCCTGTGGAAGTGGGGATTTGCTCAGGTCAGACAAGACTCACCCCAGGAGCTGAGTGACCCCAGGAGCAACTCTCTCTGAGCACATAGGCTGTGTAGGAAAAGCATGGACACCAGATGAAAGTTGGAGAATTGTTGTCAAGAAGAATGGGGGATGGATACTGTAGTCTAAAGCAACAAATGCCTCTACACACCCATAAACACACACATACTAACACGACTTTAACGGAATCAGTAGTATGTTGTACATACTTTCTTTTATAGCCTGTTTTATTTTTTCCACTTAAGAACACATCATAACCATTTCCCCAGGCTGTTAGATATTTTTTATAATGTGGTTGTCAGTGGCTTCAATTCTTCCATCGTGTGGATCAACCATAATTTATTTAATTTGGGTAATTTCCAAGGTTTTTTTTGATATTGCACTGCAACACGCGTCCTTATACATATTTTGTGTACATCTCCAATGATCATAGCAACATTTTAAATTATAATTCTAGCTTTATATTATTAAATTGATTCCATCTGCAAATCATTTTTACAGCACATTACTAATTTCATAGCCGGCCATGAGATCTTGAACAAATTTCTTTATCTCTCTGTGCCTCACTTGTAAAAAGTGTTTAATAGTAGCATCAACTTTCTAGGTGAGGATTAAATGAGATGATTTGTGTAATATCTGAGTATAGACTATGCTAAGTACCCAACATTATGTACACATTGTCCCCACTCCCTATAGCAACGGGCAAAGTAGGTTTTCAATGACTATTAATTAGGTGAATAAATGAGGTGATATTTGAAATACTTAGCAAGTCTTCATGTCACATGAATTAAATTTTTCTTGTTTTATCACTTAATTTAATCTGTATATTTAACACCTATTACTATTGTTGTTTGACAGTAACACAATTTCATTACACTAATTTTATAGATGAGAATGATGCTGGGCAAAGAGGTGGAACAAGATTACACATTGAGTTCATGGTCCAGATCTTAAACCTTGAATCCTATACGTATGTAAATAGGCCTTTTTTCCAAGTAGTGGATAAGTCAGTTAGGAGACAGGAAAATTATCTTTTACCTCTGATGTCATTCACTTTCAACCAATTCTTCACACAAATTCATTTTCACACAATATATTTCACCACTCCACAAAAAGCGACAACTAGCGTAGATTAAAACATAGGCAAACAAAATAGAGAATTAGAGTCTAAAAGGACATGAAACTTGTTTAATAAAAGTTCACTTAATTTTTAAAAATAAAAATTAGGTTGCTTTATAAGTAGATAAATTGTGGCATACACATAGAATCTAATACTATATAAAGATGAAAAAGAATGAACTACTTTTACACATGTAACATTAATGAACCTCGCATAATAACACTGAGCGAAAGAAGCCAGACACAAAAGAGGATCTATTTATGACTATTTATATGAAGTTCAAAAACAGGCAAAAACAGTTACACATGTATGTGTGTGTGTGTATATATATATATATATATATATATAACTGAATCATTTTTCTGTATATCTGAAAATAACACATTATAAATCAACTATACTTCAATAAAAAATATATCAACAAGGCAAAGAAATTAGCTTGATAATTCTCCACTGGTGGATGTGTGCTACACAATTTCCTTGCTTGACCTTGGGCAGCGTCAGGCTGAACAGTGTGTGTCTGCTTAGAGGATGTGTTCTGCGTGAGCTGTGGACGTTGAGCCTGTTGCCGGAATGTTGCTGCTGCCACTGCCTTTTGAACGTCCACCCCACAGAGCTGGACTTGTGCAGTATCAGGCTTAGGACAACAGTCATCAGCTGCCTCACAAAGGAAAAAATGGGAACCTAATTTTACTTTGGTAATAAAGAATGACTATCCAGGAATCACTGCATTAGCAGAGCCTGTATCATGACTTCTTCTCTTCCTTAAGATAAAGGAGCAGGTGGTCCATACTTGTCTGGGAGGCACTTTCAGTAATGTTGCTATTCCATGTGTCCAAAGATGGGTAGTAATATCTGTTACCTATTTAAATACATTCTGAATTTCAGATAGTGCATACCTATAATATGATATTTAAACTTTTTAATGAATTAATTTTAAGTGTAATTGCCATTCTACTTTTGTATGAGAAGTCAAGTTCATAGTACAGCTGTTGTTATATGAAAAAATCAGGGAAGATTGCTGAGAAATAGTCTTACTTGCCTTCTCCTTCTCTAATCCAGCCATTGAATCAGAGCTAGAAATTTGCGTCTTGTCTTGGAGATGCCAGTTTCCATGTAGGGCTGACCCTGATGGGTGTATTGATAAGTAGCATAAAACAATTTGAAACAAATCTGACTTTTCTTCTGCATGACATGCTTTCTTTCACTAAGAAATGAAACCTTATTTATATTAATAGCAGCTCATTAAAATTCTTTAGACTGGTGTAAATTTTAAAGTGTTCTTTCCCATCAGGATGCATGGCATTAATGTGTAAATGTTTGTGTTTTACCCCAATTAATCTATTTTTAGAAATATTTCTTCAAAATTCATATTTTAGGCTTAGTTCTCATATCATCTGAATATTCAGGAAGAAAATACCATGAGTGATATTTCTTTAATGGATAATCACAAATTGGAATTGTTAGTGAAACTGCTTTATTAAATTTAGTCTCAAATTATTCTTAAAATATGCAGGACCAGAGGACTAAAAATATAAATAGCTTTGATTATAGGCCAAATTCTGCATAATTTTGTTATTTTGTAACTTGATATCTTGAAGGGGAAAAATCTTCAGTTCAATGGACTAGACCAAAAGTAATGAGACTGGTATTTTTTTCTACGAGCATATAAGATCTTAAATGTTTACCCAAGCACTATTTTCTTTCTAAGAAGCCATCTTTAGAAGTTTCTGTAATAATGTGTGTTTGAAATACGTTTGCTGGTCTTTCAGCTTTCTTCTTTACAAGATTCAGCACTGAATAAATTTTATTTCCGAAAATCAAGTCCTCTCTTTAAGAATAAAGATTTTCTACACTTAAAAGTACTCAAATAAATGTGCCACTAGCTTTTGAAGCCCAAATATTTGGGACAGTGGCAGCGGTTGTTCAGGGTAGTATCGCCTTGGAAGGGGGCAGTGCATACTTGGGTAGAAAACTTTTGATAAGCTTGTTAAAATCTGGCATGTAACTCTGAAGTCACATGTTCTTAGAATTTATGTGAATTAATTTTTATGCCAAGTTTATTGATTTTAGTAGACTCTTGTCATATGTCTCTAAAATTCTAGGTTTTAGACTTGAAAGGGTCAGCCCTGCACTCACCTTTGTTTCCTTACACAAGTCCTTGTCTGCATTTTTGAAATAATTCCATGTACTTAGAGACAGAGGTGATATTTATTTAATATCTTAGAAAGGAGATTGTGGAGTCAAAAGGCACAGCCAATATGAATAATTAAGCCTGTCACCATGCCCATATAGGCATCAAGTGCCGATAAGATGAATGATATTGGGAATTTGGATGTTGTGCTGCAGTCACATCAACGTCAGGTTTACACAAGTTTGTTGAATTCATGGAAGAAGAAGAGAGGACATATACACCATTTCATTTAGGACTCTTGATTGCAAGTGACAGAGAATTGAGTCTAACCTGGATTAAACTGAGAAGCTGTCTTATTGGCTCATGTAACGAAATGGTCCAGGAATACTGCTTTTTAATCATGGCTGAGTGAAGGTGATCAGGACCTGGTTTCCCTATATCTGTTGGCTTTGCTTTCCTTCTTAGAATTCATGTGGAGTAAAGATGACAGTAGCAGTTCTATCCTACATGCTTCAAAGTTCAAGTCCATCTGGGAAGGATCCTTGTATATGTCCCCCAAATCCCTGAAAAGGTCACATTGGTTCAGATTAGGTCACATGCCTGTCTCCAGTCACTTTGAGAGGAATGAGATGTGCTAATTGGTTTAGGCCAAACAGGAGCTATCCTTGGAACTGGCAGTGGGGTTAATCCTGCCCAAATACGTGGGTTGAGAGTAGAGTTAGGATGTGCCCAAGGTCAAGTTGGAGTATGGAAGCTGGCTGGTGGAAACAACAGATATCCCCCAAGGGCACAAGCAACTATTACATTTCTGCTTTTTCCCAGGTATATGTTAGTGCTGTACATACATTACTTTATGTGGCACATAAAGTGCTTTCCTCTTGGTGACTGTGTCTCATTTGCAGGCAGTTCTGGAGCATGTGTGTGTGTGTGTGTGTGTGTGTGGTATGAGGGAGGAAAGGCTACTCCTTGAGGTGTCCTGGATATGAAGTTCCCAATATTAAGTTGATTCTTGATAGTATTTTCCAATGTAAAAAAATTTGCTTTATAGTGTGATTGTGTGAATTAAAGAAACAAATAAAGCTAAGTAACAACATTTGATGAAGGGGGAACTAGACACTGTCAACTTCTATATCCTGTCCCTTCCCATCAACTTCTTGGTACTGGCAGAGAACTGATGACACTATTTTGAAGCCATGTATATGTAACATACTGTTCAAATATAAGTGGGAATAGCCGTTTTTTTTTTTTTTTTTTAATTTTATTTATTTATTTATTTATTTATGGCTGTGTTGGGTCTTCGTTTCTGTGCGAGGGCTTTCTCTAGTTGTGGCAAGTGGGGGCCACTCTTCATCGCGGTGCGTGGGCCTCTCACTATCGCGGCCTCTCTTGTTGTGGAGCACAGGCTTCAGATGCGCAGGCTCAGTAGTTGTGGTTCACGGGCCCAGTTGCTCCGCGGCATGTGGGATCTTCCCACACCAGGGCTCGAACCCGTGTCCCCTGCATTGGCAGGCAGATTCTCAACCACTGCGCCAGCAGGGAAGCCCAGAATAGCCGTTTTGTAGTCCTTCTATGGTCTAGCACAGAGCTGGGCACCAAAGAGAATGGTAATTGTTGTTGGCTAATGTTTCAAAATGTAGATGTAAATTTTTCTGATTCATAAACTAAGTATAAGTCCTCTGACTTCAGGCTGCTGTTTAACAGCCTGAATGGAGCTTGAGGAGGATAAAGAAAAGATGATCTTCTGTGAAGATATGGTCCTTGGTGCTGTCAGGCATGGGAGAGGAGACAGACAATCAGTTACTCAGAAAAGTCCCTCTTCCTCGAGGTAATGACCTTGAACAACCTGCACTACTTCCCACTCCTTTATGATGGGCTCCATAGGACAGTCAGAAGGAGGTGGAAGGGAGGCGCTATTATCCCAGTATCTGTAAAGAATTGACCACCAGGATAATTAAATCGTGGCTAAGGGAGCGTTATAATTGTTGGATTAAAAAAAACTGTTCTATTAAAAACCCATTAGAAAACTTTATGATCATCTTAAAAGTGATATCTGTCCTCAGATAACCTACCTGTTACAGAAATTAGCATAATTTTCACATTTCTACAGTTTTTTAAAAAGTACCATGGTCTTGAAATTATTCGAATGATGCTCGTGCTGTGGTTGTGATGTGGCTTCTGTGAAATCAAGACTTCTCTGCCCCTGGACACACATTCAGTCCAAGAGGTAATCTCTGAGAGGGGTGAAGTTTTCTTTCAGCGTTATAGACCAGTCAAAATTCACAAAAAGGAAGCTTTCAATTTCCACATTGGGAAGGCAGTTGTTAAAGCTGGCTTTTAGGGTGATGAAACTGCAGCTCGGTATTCTGAATACATTCTCTGTTATCCCCTCCCCTCCCTCCACTCCCTCTGTCTGAGCACTTGCATTTAGAAGCTGGTAGAACTGTTGTCTACATTAACATTGCCTCCTTTCTCCATTGATTTGTGTTGTGAATAGGCTTCCTTGAATTCACGGTCATCTGCATCTTTAGGGTTCCCCTAAGGGATATTGGATTTCCTGCTTGGAGGACGAATCTGAACCATTAATCAGCCATGAAAATAAGCCCTGGTTTATAAACCAAGGGCTTGAAGGAAATCAGGGCTGGATTATTGAAAATTAAGCAAAGGTATAGAAGAAATATATTTATTTGTGAATAACGAGTCTTTCCACAAGGAATTTGAAGTGGCAAAAGCAAAAAGATTTTTAGTGTTTGCGTGGATTAGGGGCTCAGAAATTTATTCAGGGATAAGTGGAGGCTGTGAGGAGATGCTCACTTTCCCTCCTCTATGATCAGGGCCACATGGCACAGGGGACAGAACTTCAGGTGGAAGGAGTGAGCACGCCCTTGACCTGCTGATCTCCATTTCCACATCTGTAATTAAATAATGTGCTATGTTATTCTAATCTCTACAATAATTTTTTTCAGAGAGTTGTTGTGGGGATTAAATAATGTAGAATATATCACAAAATAGGAACTCAAAACTGCTAGTTCTTGACTTAGTTTGGGTTTTCACTGAATCACACAGGGAAACTCTGGGAAGAGGGACAAAGCACTCATCTCAGAGTTATCGCATCCAAGGGCTGAGGAAGCTGGGGTATTGATACAACAGTCCTGAGAGTGACTGCTTAGGTATGCAAACAGCAGGTGTTGATACCTCAGCATTTCATACATTTGCAGATTACTGGTCGAGGGCAGCATAACTTTCTCTATTTTTTCAGTATTCCAGGAGAAAGAGTTCTCAGGGCCAGAGTGCAGATCCCCACAGTTGGAAGGTAGCTGTAGCAGTAGAATTGTGGAGTGATGTGGTGGGTTACTGGGTTACCGACACCATCTGCAGCAGAGGTAAATAGGTTTATCCTGAAGAGTAGAGTGAATGGGGTACCTCCCAAACCCACTTTACCAGGGAGATACTTGAAGATGAACACCAGCAAAATGAGGGTGTAACCAAGAACAAGAAATCATGGGATGCAGGAACAGCAGAACCAACCCAGGAAAGCAGTGAAGGGGGATTCTGGGATGAGGGCAAAGTGGCATGCCAGGGGAGCAATCAGTCTAGGTGAGAAATGAAGAAGCAAGTGTACTGGGAGGGTGGTTTCGGGTAAAGTGAAAATGGATAGAACACCCAAAGAAATGGAGAATTAGAAAAATGAAGAAAATGATAGAGACTATTAGTGGCTAGAAAGAAAAATGATGAGGAATTCCAGGACAGAAATAAGCTGTATGTGAAAGCAAATGTAATTGTAGTTTACTACCTGAGCTTTCCGATGACTTGAGTATGGTTCATAGTCAAAGTTCCAACTTTAAAAATCAACCTACAGGTAATGCAAAAGACCTAATTATGACATCAGAATGCAATGTAAGTATTACCAGCAAAGGTAAGAGTTGGAGAACAAAGGAAAGCTGAAGGGAAGGGTAAAAGTATTAATAATGTCTTCTGCCAAAGTAAGGAGTCAAAAGATATCCATAGATGTTGGAACAAAAAAATGAAATCTGCAAACATATACATATATATATACATATATATATATGTATGTATATATATGTATATATATATATATATATATAAAATACACATAAAATGGAGACCAAACAATAAATTAGGTCTCAGTTGAGTTTTTGTGAAGTAAATTACTTCTGAAAATATTTTTATGACCAGATTAGTAATTATTTTATTTGATGTGAGAGTATGAAATAGATTCACAAAATTTTAGTCCTATAGAATCTTAGAGATGTAGTCCAGCCTTCTTACTTTGTAGCTATAGCAACCAATATCCAGAGAGTTGAACTAACCCATGCAAATTTGCATAACCAACTAGTTGTGGGAAAGACAAGCCTGGGGCTCAGGTCCTGTCTGAAATTCCTCTGTTCTTTCCCTACCCTGCTGTAGAGCTAGGATCTTGGATGAAGAGCTATTAGGATGTTTAGCAATAAGAAATGACAAAAGCCACTGTGGGAGACGTTACAGCACCCACCAATATCTTGTTCTCGTCCATAAGCAAGACACTTCTCAGCGCTCTTGCAGTTAAGCAGGGTCATTGTGACTAGTGTTTCCACTGGGAGGAAGGATCTAATTGCTGGTGAGTTGTTTCTCTCTCTTCCACTTTCCTTGCCAGTGACCAAGGAGGAGTTATTTTCATGTGGTATCGCTACGCCCTTGTCAGTCTGGCTAAGTGACTACATAGAGGAGACCCTGCTGTTGAAATACGCTGGATGTGTAATATGAACAAGAAATAAACCTTGTGATGTTAAGTCACTGAGATTTCGGGGTTGTTTGTTATCATAGCATAGACTTTCCTTTCCTAATACAGACATCAATACTCTTTTCACCAAAATTGATTTATAATATTCCACAAAACTGAAATCTGCCATGAAACAATTCTACAGTATAATGGTGTAGGACATATATGAACAAGGCAAAAATTACACCTATTTTACTTTAAAGTATTCGACATAGAACATTCCTTTCTAGATGCAAAAGATACATATTTTTCCAATGGTTGCCATTAAATTACTATATAATCTCTAAAATGGATTTCTTGCCCTAGATCTTCATTTTAAACTAATTTTAAATTTTTGTATGTTTTAATTTAAAATAACTTTCCTTAATATGTGTATTGCTGATGTCATTTTATTATCCAGTAATGCATTTATAATTTTCCATTTTTACCACAACATTGATAACTAAAAAATGGTAAAGAAAAATAAAAATGAGTTTAAATCTACTGCTTTTATAAGATGAGAAGGAGTATATTTGTTACTTAGTACTTTAAAATGTCCAGAAAAACACTAACAGTGTAACATTTATAGCTCTACATTCTTAATTTATGTGTACCATATCTTTTGTACATTACCAGAATTTATAAATTTTAGAATTTTTCATTTTTTCCCATCCTGAGGGGCCTTACCCCAGTCATGGATTGACGCACTTTTCTCACTTTTTTCTCCCACCCACTCCCCATATATCTCCTGCCATTGTCCTTAGTTTCATCTTCAGCTTTGTCCTTAGCTATGTCCCTACTCTTATTTATCACTCTTTGGTGAATTCTTCTGCCTCATAGTTTCTCTCTCTCCATGTTGCTGCACTGTCCTTTGCCTCAGCTACTTCGAGGTATATCCAACCTGGATCTCCAGATTCCAAGGCAAGTTTCCACCTCTGCTCAGATAACTTCAGTCTGGCAGGCTGAATCTAAGCCTAGAAATTCAGGCATACAAGAAATATAACTCTTTAGCTGTCTTCATTCCTGAACTTAATTTCTACTTTTAAGTTCTCATTTCCTAGGTGGCAGAGCCATGTGATGTCATTCATTTTCTTGATTATCCATCTCCTTTTCTGAAGTATCCTGTCCCCTTTGTTTCCAGTTGCTAACTGTAGATATCTCTTAGGGTTCTTTCTGGCTCTTTGATCTTATTCCTGTCCTTGCTCCTGTAGAAGACAACCCCTGGTCTTACATCTTCAAGGTTAAATCTTTCTCTTGAGCCCCTGATCTGTGTTTCCAACTCTCTACTGAGCATCTTGGACGGCCTGCCAACAACTCACCTTCAAGATATCTCAAATTGCAGTCATGACATTTTCCAGTTCAACTTCCAGCCCAGTTGACTCTCCATTGAACTGGATCACCGTGGTAGCCATGTCATAGAGTTGTTTGGTTAGAAGGAAATAAGCTGATGACTTTAAGCAACTCAGCATGGTGCCCAACCATTGTTTGTGCTCCATAAATGTTTGCTAATACTGTTATTATGTAAATGAGTTGAGGGGATCCTAAACACCTAGATTTGTCAGGTTAAAATTTGTTCCTTACAGTAGATTTTAAAATAAGATTTCATGCTGTTATTTCAAGCTGTATCCCTAGTGATATGATACAAAAGCCAGTGTTCTGCTTCCTTTCTTGGGGCATATTTACAAACTTACTTACAGACTCATAGTTTTTGGACAATTGTAAACTGAAGCTTTATTCAAACAAAGCTTTGTTATTAAGATGATTTTCCTTTATGGTGCTTGTATTTGGCAGGAACATTTAGAGGGATAGGGTGCTTGTATTTTTATTTGCCCTTCTAACCAGCAGTTTAAATATTGAATCCACACATTTGAGTGATAAATCCTAGATTGCATTTTATAGCTTCTGTTGCCTGTAATATTGGAAGTACTTGTTTTAATAAGAAAGGAGTGATAATTAGTTTCTAACATGGAGGGGTTTGCTGTTTTTAATACTGCTCTATTTGTCTTTCGGCCTGTAACATCCTTCCTGCAGAACTTGGAGCAGAGGTAGTATGTGTTTCAGTGGGCCAATGTGTTCTTCTTGGAGTATGTTTTGGAATATTGCCAAACTTTTAAGAATTTATTAACAACTTTGACCAGAACACCTAAATTAAAAATTTCTTATCATTCTTTAGATTTGTTAACTGAATTCTCAGGTGTTTGCTTTAATTTCCCAGGCCCCTTATATGGAACTAGGTCATGGAATGAAATAGGATATTCCTGACCCACCATCTCACTCACTAAAATTGTTTTTCCATTAACGGTAAAGGATTTGTGCTGACTTATGCAACCATCCTTCCCTGATGCCTTTGCCTTTTTTCTCTCTTCTGCCTTCATCAGTCCACCCTTCCCATTCAGTGAGTAGTGTCTCACACTGGACAAAATTAAATGGTTGACCAGATCTAGGGGCATAGGAAAAAGCTGAATATTAAACTTGCAGAGAAAAGGATTAAACTTGTGACCTTATGTTATCTTCAGTGTGATTTTAATTGCTACATTATAATGTCTTAATTTATTCAATTCAAAATTTTAATTGGTTAACAATAAAGTATGGGCCTATTTAAATAAAGTTTGGAGGAAATACAAAAAAAAAATTTGTTCCTTATCTTTATCTTTCATGATGATTCTTCAAAAAACAATGGCTAATAATAGCACTTATTATCATTCAAAATGGAATGTTGCTATTTTAGAGAAGAAAAAAGAAAGAAAATAATATTTAGGCTGAAACACAAACTACAACAAGTACACACAAGTTTTCTAAAGTTCACTGCAAAAAATTCAGATCTCTGCCTTAAGCTAGGTGGATTCTGTTGATTGGTACACTAGATGAAAGGTAAAAAAATGAATCAGTCAGTCATCAAGGCATTCATGAGTATCTGAAAGTGTAGAAGAAAAAAGGGATTTTCTTAGGTAGCATCAGCGATTCATTGACAATTAAAACTAGTTAATATCTTGAGACTAAATGAAAGTAGAATATAAATAAGGAAATACTAAAAAATTTTGTTAAGATGATTTTGGAAATATCATAAAGATCTCAAAGTTTTTAGATAACTATTGGTTCCCAAATGATGGCATCTATTTGGTTGCCTGTTCTAAATACCAAATCTATCTATCTATCTATTTTAAATTGGAAGTTTAAAGGCTAAGTGGTATTGAATTTAGTCAGCATAATGATTACAATTAGTTACTTATTCTAGCCTTGGCAGTTCAATACATTTTGGTAAAAAAATCCAAAGCCACCCCTTCAGTCACTGTATAGAAGATTAAATCCAGCATAGGGTAAAATTACTAACATTAATTTTTAAAATAAAAAATTTTAAATAAAAATTAGAAAGAGGGAAAGCTGAGATTTGAATCTTTTTTTTTAACATCTTTATTGGAGTATAATTGCTTTACAATGGTGTGTTAGTTTCTGCTGTATGACAAAGTGAATCAGCTATACATATTACATATATCCCCATATGAGATTTGAATCTTGATCTTAAGTTTGCAGAGTGCAGAGAGTGTTCTCCAATGCTACCATCAAGGTCTCTCTTCTCAGTCAATTTTATTTATGTAGAATCTTTCATCAAAATATCACAAAGAGCTGTCTCACCTGCTATAAAGAAACATAAAGCAAAAAGAAAATGAAATGCTCGAACAATAAAATTATATATTAGAGGCCCATTTAAAGCAGAGCATTTTAAGATGAGAGAAAAAAGTTGTGGCTGGAGTATACAGAACATGAGTTATAATGGGAAGCTATTTTATAATTTGGTGAAAAATGAAAAAGGCCCACTTCTAATAGTGGAGAGTCTATTATTAGGAATGATCACTTGCATACCAGTGCTGTAATGCAGGGGGTGAAGAGCATAATAACGTGAAGTGGAATTGACGAAGTCTGGAGGCACTCTTCTCGCTGCTCCAGCAAGGAAAAGACATTTTTTTTATTCCATAAATGGGCATTGTGCCCAAGTCTCACGCTCTTTAGCATGTCTATTGTGGATTTGCAGCGTGCCTTTCTCGGAAGGCTCTATGCTAAAGTCCCACAGTACATATATACTACACCTATCATGCTTATGATATATATCCACCACACAGGGGTCTCCAGGAAGCCGAGGTGATCTTTCAATCTCTGTTGTCCTCTTTACTTGCTTCTTCAGCACAGATTAATTCAGTGTTCCCCAAGTCTCAGGATTTCCAATTTATGGTTGGAAAATATTCATTTTAATGTCCCCTAGCATGGAGAAAATATAAGAATCTTGTAATACTCTTGCCTTAACAAAACCCAACAGAAATACTTTTAAGCTTGCTTATCTAGAGAAGCTCAAGAAATCTGAGCCATCAGTCTTTTGTTTTATTGGCATTAAAATAAATATCAAGAAAATATTCTTTGGCATAAAGTTTATAACATTCAGATTAAAGCCTACATTCTGATTTTTAGAATTTCAAATATCTCTAAGTTTCCTGTCTCCTTTTGTTCAAACCTGACTCTTTAGATAATTTATCTTATGGCTTGAGGATTATGCCTGACTACTTGTGGTAAGAAAATTTACACAAAGTGTTATATTCATACCTTTGTTAACACTAAACTTCATGTTCAAAGTGCTGTACACTCTGCATGAAATATATGTTCAGTGAAAATGATAATGGTAGTAGATATAGAATTTTAGCCTTTTCTTCATTTATTACCTAAGGAATACGTGGTTTACTGTTTGTGTGCTTCCCAGAAATTAACAATTGCCAAGTTATGGACTAATATGTATGCAAAGGAAGAAGAAAGAGGTGGAGAAAAGAAGGAAGCAACATGGGCATTGGATCATTTCTACCACATGGGACGGTCCCTCTGAATTAGTGACATTTGAACTAAGGCCCGAAAGAAGAAAGGAGCTATCCATGTAAGGAAGGGAAAAATGAACTCTTTGAGCGAGAACTGGATGTGCAAAGGAAGGAAAACAGATTCAAATGGTTGAGGAACTGAAAAAAAGTCCAGTGAACCTGAATGCAATCAACCCTGGGGAGAGTTTGATAAAAATGAGGATTCATAGGCCACGTATCAGCCAGTGGTTACAAAAGGAAGGCATGATGGCTACCCTAAGCAGAAAGGAATTTATTCTAATGAATGCAGTAGAGAGTAATCTGCATCCACAATTGATGGGAAACGTGGAGAAATAGGCTTGGAAAATGAGCAGGAACCAAGGAAGGGTAAAAGGAGAAGCTATCTCTTTAGGTGATGCTGGTGTTTGTGCCTCCATTGGAGAGTTAATGCTGCTAATTGATGTCAGTAAGGAAGAATTTCTCACCTCTCTCTATAGCTTTGTGGCCTTCTTTCAGGGTTGAGAATCCCACCTGGAAGGGCCCATCTGGCCAAACATAGGTCATGGCTGTGTGCCCTCACTGGCTGGGGATGGAGAAGGAATGCTTGGACCCTTGACTTCAGGAAGACTCAAAAAATGGGGATCTCCCTCCACGTAGGAAGAGGATTTAGTTGCTGTGTAGTCATATGGCCACCAACCCATAGTAAGGGATTTAGGTTTTATTTAGGTGCAGTGGGAGGCCAAGAACACTTTTTGGCAAGGAGGTGGCATAGTTCTGTGTTTTATATTAAGATCTCTTTGGTTGCCGTTCTTGACCGTGTACTGTAATCTTTGACATAAATAAGAAAAATATCAACCCAGATAATTTAAATATAATGTCTATAAGAGGATAATCCCTTCTTTCATATGGCAACTAGAATTTAAAACTTGATCAGCTATGGTATAAATGCTTTCAATATTTTTGCTGTTAAGTTTTAACTGCCTCTAGCTTCTCATCCTTCAAAGTCAGGAATGAGGAGGGTTTAGTTCCTACCTCCACTTTGACTCTGGAGGACTAAAGCAGGAGATCAAAGAACAAAGCAGGGACTATATAAAGCACTGAAGCCCCCACAGAAAACTTGGTAAGGTTTCAGTAAAACTCAGAAATGAAACTGGACAGAATTTTTTTTCTTTTTTAAACAAAGAATTCAAGGCACAAACAAAGCATTTGGCCCCGTGACGCTGGAATGTTAAAAATTGCTATTCTTTTCATTGTGACTTCTGTGAAAGCAATTTTGGAAAAATAGGAATAATTTAAAATACCATTTTCTTTCTAGAGTCATAGATTTTCAAATCACCAGCAGACGTGATACAAATTCTTAGCGGACGTCTAAAAGAAAGGAAAATTTTAGTCCAGAAAGGGCGAAAACTTGCTGCCTGTTGGTTTCTCAAAGTGAACAATAAAGAAATCATTTGGAAGGGAAAATGTTTCCAGTTTTCTCTGACAGTCAGTGTCATAGTAATAAAATTCACGTAGCTAATATATTTTAAAAGCACTGAGTTAGTAACCCTGACATAATCTAATGAATTTGCTAAATGATTAATAATTCATAAAACAGTCTTTCGTAACAAAAAATGAAAATTTCCCTGAATTTACACTTCAGATAAAAATACATGGGAGGCACTTAGTAAGATCAACTCTTGCCAGAAAGGCAAATCGAGTTATAGTGTGACATATAGCTCATCTTACCACCCGCTCCTCCACACACCCCTGATTCAGACAACAAATTAGAGCTGTTTATTTGATCAATTTGTCAATTGCCCTTCAGACTACAGTTTTTAGAGCCAATTTAGGAAGAAGAAGAAAGAAAGAGGAAAGACAAAATATTTGTTGAATGCCTTCCTGGTGCCAGGCAGTGTACTTGGTATTTTATACATGTTTTTAAAATTTAATTCTCATAATAACCTTCCAGGTAGTAATTACTGTTTGATAGGTGAGGAAATTAAGAGCTCAGAGAAGTTAAGAAGTTTTACAATATCACAGAGCTAGTATGTATGCAGAGCTGAGATTCAAAACTATGTTTGACTAACTTCCCTATTCATGTCCTTTCTGCTGTGCCAGGCAACCTCCCAGAATTTAAAAAATTTAACTGCTGTAATTTAAGGCTAGGATACGTGCTTGTGTTAGGTCAAACCATATGAAATTCTTTTTAAAAATTTTTTTTGGCTGCACTGTGCAGCATGCGAGATCTTAGTTCCCTGTTCCCCGACCAGGGATCGAACCCACACCCCCTGCAGTGGAAGTGCAGAGTCTTAACCACTGGACTGCCAGGGAAGTCCCAAACCTTACGAAATTCTAACATTAGATTGTTTTGACCTATAAAAATGGTAATTTATATGTTTTCATTGAAATTATAAAAATCTGCAAATGATGGTAAATACTCCACTGTAAATATTGGTGAAATTAATTTTGCCTTCAATGGTTATCTGATGATAACTTGATATTCATGCAAATAATAATAGCATGTAAATTCTAAAAATATTAGAATGGTTTTTTGCAAATGAGAGTGGAAAAAGACATAAAAAGTCAAAGAAAAACAAGAATTTAAAAAAACTGAAAAGATAAAGCAGATAAATTAAATCTCTCTGATTTGCCCATGGTAACACTGCATTATTAAGCATTAAGTGTACTTGTGTGAAATTGGTAACTAAATTGCACTCAGATATAAAATATCAAACCCATTAAGTTATTAAAATGATTATTTTAAACACATTTTTCTGGAATTACAAAGGTTGAAAACAAAAAGTATTAGATACATTTTTTAAGGTGGAAATGATTGAAATTTCTAATATAAAAGTACTAAATAGGGGCTTCCCTGGTGGCGCAGTGGTTGAGAATCTGCCTGCCAATGCAGGGGACATGGGTTCGAGCCCTGGTCTGGGAAGATCCCACATGCTGCGGAGCAACTAGGCCTGTGAGCCATAATTACTGAGCCTGCGCATCTGGAGCCTGTGCTCCGCAACAAGAGAGGCCGCGATAGTGAGAGGCCCGTGCACCGCGATGAAGAGTGGCCCCCGCTTGCCGCAAGTAGAGAAAGCCCTCGCACAGAAACGAAGACCCAACACAGCCATAAATAAATAAATTAAAAAAAAAAAAAAGTACTAAATGATAAACTGGTAAAGGACGTTAACTTTTCTGATCATGCGCATTAACTATGACAGCTTTGAGTAAATCATTCATCATAATAGGAATGCACTGTATAAAAATTGATGGGCAACCCAAAATTTAAACTGAATATTTTCATACATATTAAAAACTTTGAACTAATGAACTATATGAGTTTTGGGTATTAGATTAAAAATTAGCATAATGGAGAAGAAATGGTTTGATTTGTGTATAAACTAACTCCCTAGTTGATTCAAAGTTGCATTCTTTGATTGTAAATCTCAATGACTCTAAGTGGGAAATATTGATACATCTTTCATTGGGCATTCAATTTTGGAAGAGCTCATTGCAGATAATTATATTAATTATTTAAAGAATTAATGTATCAAAGATTTATTCAAAACCCACTACGTGTCATCAGGCATCCAGAGATAATTAAGGCATCTCAAGGAAGTATCAAAGTGCTCAGTCAAGAAAATGGGAATCCGCTTGTTCTTTGAAGGACACTGGGTTGACAGTTTAGTGAGGAAAACAGAGAAACTATTAGAGGCATTTTCCTGGCACATAATAAGAGCTCCGGAAACGATGGCTCTTTTTATTATTATATTAATCATTTGTAATATAAGGAAAAATCCCTTTTGGTGTTTGGACTCCAGCAAGAGTCTCAACATCACCTTCTCCCAAGGGAAGTCCCATTACGACCAGGAGAAACTAACACTTAAATTGTAAAGTGTAAAAAACAAAGCATTGTGATTGTTGTTTTTAGCAAAAGAAGTTTTTGTGTAGTGGACTTGAGGCAGTAAGTAGTACATTAATCACTTATTTTGTTGTGGGAGGACCTGATGAGGGGCTAATTTAAGGGGACCTGAAACAACTCAGAGCTTGACTTTGAACGAGTGCTGGAGTGAATCTTGAATATCTGGTACAATTCTTTATTTTCTTATATAAGACCAATCTTAACACGGCTGTCTTCAAGCCCACAACTATGGACACAATTTGTGTATATACTTTTCTTTTTTGTAGTGTTTGACATCTGGGTAGCTAGGGAGCCACTGTCTGAATTTGTCCCCTCCATGAATGACTTTGGGAACCAGTCAGGACCGGGGGATGTGGAGGACACAGCTTTGAATGGGAGCAGGGAGGTGACGGTTAGCGCACAGTTTCGAAGTCTGGGAGAGTCGGACTGGTCCAATCGCAGTAGGGTGAGAATAGAGTGTTCCCATGAGAATCGCAGCCAGGCTTGGGGTGGGGATGCATATTTCCCTGGGGATGGAAACACGTGCCCCCAGTGAGTCTCCCTTTTTGTCGGACACTGTCCGTGAGTCCCAGTTCTGGAACCCCTGGTAGGAAGTTTCAGGTCAGTGCTTAAGAAATTCTGGCATCCTCTATCTTCTCTCTTCTGGTGTGATCCTCTGCCCTGTGAAAGATTTCTCAGCAACCTGGGTCAGAAGTTAATGGCCTTAATGTGGTGGAAAATTGCGTGAGTATATCCTCATTTGCTCTGTTTCAACTTCAGTAGAGTAAGAGCTCCTTTTTTTGGATCATATTTCCTCTAGGAACCTTTGAGGGAGTGCTTTCCTGCTTTGTCACATCACAGCACATAGAATAATGACAATATTTGTACAAAAATTTTTGGTGAAGTATTGAGGCTGCTCTAGCAGGGGATGCCTGAAGGTCTAGCCCAGCCTCTCTGAGGACCGAGGGGGTGTGTATCCTCTGTATATCCATTTATAGCTCAGAGGCTTGTTTTAGGGCAATGACATCTATTACACAGTAGACAATACTGTACCCTAGCTTGGAATTATGATGGCAAATATTTACTGTGTGCGAAACCCTGTTCTATGCACTCCAATTGTATTAATTCATTTAATGCTTACACAACACGTGAGTTAGATATAATTGTTATTCCCATGATATCTGAGAGGAAACTGAGGCAAGTGAAGACTAAGCAATTGGCCAAAGGTCACATAGACCTGTCATATTAAGTGACAGATCCTGCGCAGCTGGCTCTGGAATTGTACTCTTAACCACTACATTATGTTGCCGGAGGGAAGCAGTTGCAAGAGTGGTGAACTGTGCCAATGATCTAGATAATATGGGCACCAAGCCTTTTGGGTCCCTAAGGCTTTAAGAAGATTCTTGGCAGCAGAAAAATCTATCAAAATCAGGCATCGGACCAAGGCCAGGGTTGGGATCTGCAGAAATTATGACGGACTTTAGGCAGTAGAACTATGAAAATTGAATCCCTTGATTTTTGAGCATAAAACCAGTAACCTTCAGGAAGAGGCAGGGTTTGGTGCAGAACTCTTTTATACAATGGTGTCTATCTCTAGATAGGAAGGGGTCCACAGGTAATTGGGAGATCCAGACCCAGAAAGAGACAGGGTCAGGGAGGTCCTTGACCATAGAGATGGTTCTACTGCTGGCCTGGCAGAATGGAGGCAACTTAAATCCCACTTGACAGCCCAACAGATCGCTGAAGAGAAGATGCGGGCAGGAGTACTCAGTGAGGGGTGGGGCTGGGATTTGGGAGGTGGAGGAATTATGTCGAGTCCTGGGGGCATTTCCCAGGACTGTGCGCAAATGCAGCTCAGCCTCAGAGGGCCAGGCCAGACTTGGTTTAGTGACTCCCTTTTTGTTCAATTCCCTATGGCAGAAACAGTCAGCCTGGAAATCTAAGGCTTCCCTACCTCCTTTCCAACCCAGAAATCATCCAGCTAGAAGACCCCATTGCTCCATGCTGATGAGGATAAGGAAAGGAGAGGGAAGGCAGCTTAGGGCTGATAAGAGATAACATCAACGGTTGATAACCCAAAGTGAGTTAATTAGTGTCTAAATTGCTTCAGCCTTAAATTAGCCCTGAGGGTTGCTCAGAAGCATTTTCCCTTGAGGGCCATGAGGCGATTGTGGGAGAGACTAAACTAATATATGATGACTGAAGACTTCTATCTCCTGGGCACACAACTAGATTTAAGCTCCCCTTCATTAGGTGTGGTCACGTGACTTGAGTGCTGGTCAAAGGGATGGGCAAGGGAGTGGGGTGCCCCCCTTCCAAGCCAGGCCCTTAAACACTGCCCTCACATCCTCCTTGCTCCCTGCTCTCTCTCTTCCTTAATCTGGAGCTGAGATCCAACTGAGGACCAGGGGATGACAGAGTCACAAGATGAAAGGTACCTGTGTGTTGAATTACCACAAAGAAGAAATCCTTCCCACTGATCAGAATGCCCAGTTGAACTTTGTGAGGGCAAGAAATGAATTTTTAATTTATTAAACCACTAAGATGTCAGTGTTTGCCTGTTACAGCTGCTAGCACCGTCTAATTCAGTGTAGCTAATAACGGAAGCAACCGACCTATAAATAGCAATTCTATGGCCAAAAACATTTTACGTATGTTAACTCAGTTAACCCAAAGAGAAACATATGAAGTAGGTACTCTTATTATCCCTACTTAAGAGATGAGGCACAGTGAATTAACTTGCTCAAGGTCACACACCGGAGGTAATTTGGACTTTTGAACCTCGGCAGTATAGGTCCGGAGACTATACTCTACTGTGTTTTAGCATCTGAAGCGTTCCCTCTGCTGTAAGGTTCTTTTAGAAGACAAAGTATATTCCCTTTAATCAAACGAATGTGGTAAGATTTTTGGCACACGTGTGAGTTTCCTGATTGCCATGGGTCTCTGAGGCCTGAACACAGATAAAAGAAAAGAGGAACTGGCCCGGGGAAGGGGAGAGGAGGGTCATGGGATGGTTAAGAGGTGAAAGGAACTGTGGTCTGAGCTTCTGGAGCTCAGAGCTAGGGTTATAGGACAGATGGGCTGAATAAGCTGTGTCCAGTATGCCAAAGAAACTAACTGGAAACTGAAGGAAAGAGCCTCTTGGACTTACAGGGTCACTGTAGTCCCAAGAAAGCCGATCCTTCAGAGGCTGTCCCCTACAGAGAAGAGCAAGGTGCAGAGGGGAGGGAGGATGGAGGTGGGGAATTCATTTTATCCAGCTGCTCTGTGTCCCTGCTGATTCCTGACTTTAAAAGTGCTGCATGTGTGTCAGTCCTGGTGTGAGGTGACATAGGACCCTAGCTCACAAGTACCATTTCTGCAAAACCCAAGGGGAGAAGAGAGTTTGTCCTTCTGCTTTCCTCTCTGGCAGCCTTCAGGCAGATTGTGACATCACCAGTCCTGCCAGTATCGGTGCCTGGTTCCAAGAGGACAATGTGTAGCTGTTGCTACTGAGGAATGAGTGCTTTGGAGGAGCTTCCCAGGGCAACCACCAATGATTGAAAGTGGAAGTTCTGCTTTTGGCTCTGTTCCATCAGAACCAGCTTGCTGGACCCAGTGGAATTCACAGAGGTTTTGACGAGGGGTATCCGGATGTTACTGACTAAGTGGGTTGTTGGAAAGGCTCACTTTTCCCATTAACATTAAAAAAATAAGACAATTCATTCTTGTAGTGGTCCAGATACAGGCTCTGCAAAAGTAAAGATAGAAAATTTCACTTTGTTCCTTTTGATGTCTATGCCTGGAATAAGTTTACTGTATTTATTAGTTAGCTTATATTGAGAACCTCTTATTGAGGTGCTACTAGCTCAGTAGAACTGACAGCTAGATGCTGTCAGTTGAGGGGAGTGGTGGCTAGAAAAAAACCAACACTGCATCTCTTACTATGAATTTGGTGAGGAAGACATGTACACAACTCATAAAATGAAGTGCATAACAAGAAAATGAAGGCAGGGAAAATGCTGAGTGGAGCTAAGTATTAAAATACTCACTCTTTGGTTGTTCAAAACTGATATTTAGGGTGTTTATGCATGGGGAGGGGTTGGGGAAAATAGGGATGGGGTTGGTATGATGAGTCATATTTAAACCCTACCCAGCAGCAATCAATGGGTCTAGTAACCTGGTACCGAGTAAATTGAGTTAACTTTGCCAAATCCATTTCCTGTGCAGGTTATTGTATCAATCCTTCAAATAAGGAATTTTCACTTCCCTCAGATTGTGTGGGTGGAGTTCTGTGATTGACAGCAAGCTTCATGTGCGGACACTCTGTTTTAGGAAGGAACACTGGGGAAGATGTATACTTTTTGACAGTTCAAGGAGGCCTCTGTGTGACTTATTGCTGAGCGCTCAATGGCTGCTACATTTGTTTACATCCCTCCCTGCACTGCCAGTGTCAAATTCATTGTTCATAAAGCTCTTTGGGATAATTTGTATATGAAGGATTCCATAAAAACCAGTGTTTATTCCTTTTTGTACTATGCCTTTGGAGCCTGACACATAAGGGTGCTTTTATATGCATCATGCAGGAAATTAAGCACTCAACGCCTATTAACGCCTCTAGGAACAGGGCTCCTGGTGGTCTATCCAGGGACAGTGGAAAGGGGCTCACAGGTAAGCAAGTAAATTGAAACAAAGGGCAGAACTCAGATATTTATTCAGCTGTTGAAAGTTTTATGTGCAACCAGGCTACAAATAATGTGAATTATTTTACTGAGAGTTTGCTGAAGAAATGGAGCTTAAACTACCCCCTTCATTTTATTTGCTGTGCTGTGTATATATTGTGTGTGTGTGTTCGTGTGTATATGTATTGATAATAAAATGTCTATTATCAGCATCTTGCTATCTGGAAATTTCCATTAATTGACACAATTGTGGTTCATTGAGGAAATGATGCTCTTCATCTGTTTAATAAGCCTGAGACAATGCAAAATCCTTAAACAACATCTTGTTGAGGCTTGATATTTATTGCTTTTGAATTCCTTGAGCAGAGGTAATTTCTGTGACATGTATTGTGACTTCCTAAACAAAATATAAGATTGTTCAAAAATATTTCACATTTAGACCATGTTGAATGAAAGAGTTTATACTAAAAGGCACACAAACACATATCTCATGATAAAAGCACATAAATAGCTCATGTTCTTTAAAGATATGCAGACTAATAAATTGTTCTCTCCTTTATATATGTAATGTTACATATTGTATAATATTTTATATAATATGACCTATATTATATATACATATATATACACACACACATATATATGACAGTTTTGTGGCTCATTTGTGACACGGCAGATCAAAAGGGTGTTGCTTGAAGCTTGCAAAATGATGGTAGGTCTTTCTTACTCGTAATCTAGTTGTTAGAAAATTCTTTGGTTTTAATAAAAAATGATAGTACAGCACCCAGGTGGTGTCAATACACTGTGGATAGAAATCAAGAGTGATTTAAAGTTCTCAAGTACATGTTGTGATCCCACAAAAGTTCTTCCAGGCACGTGGTACCCACAGTGGTGGATGCTGAAGTGTCTGTACAGTAAGAGGTTCCCTTCACTCCATGATTTTAAGGTAACAGATGCTGATCTTCTCACGATGACCTTGGGAAATGCTATTATACTTATATAACCCAAAAGTTCACAGACTTCATCAGCATGTGGGTTTGAATAAAGTCACTTATTATTGATGCTATAATCACAGTACTTGTGTGACTTTGGGTAGTCACTTAACCTTTTAAAAATCTGTTTGCTCATCTGTAAAAGGAGGATAATAATAGGAGCACCATCATTTTGTCTGTGGATTAAAGAAGATGATCCATGTGAAGACTTTAACAGAGTACCCAGCACATAGGAACTTAAAAATAATATTACTAATAAAGATATTATTCTATTTATTGATAGGTTTACACTCTATTTTTTAAAGGGCATTTAAGTGATAAAGTAAAAATCTAAGGTAAAGCAGGGATTATATATTAATTTTATTTCCAGTGAAATTTCTTCAGAGCAAAATATTTGAAAAGAAAACCACAATCATTGAAAGAGCAAGAGTTGTCGGTATTTCAGAAATTCAATTCAAATACATCTTAAAAAGTTGAATGCATGTTTAAAAAGTCAGTCAATTTCTACATTTTGAAGATAGATTCCACTTCATAGTTCTTCCTTGGCTGCAACACAACTAAAAATATAGAATTTTCATTTCTTCTGTCAGACTGAATTGCTATCAGATTTTCATAAGCATTCACTCTGGAAGAATGCTTCGTTCTGGAAAAGACAAGTGCTGGGAAAAACTCAGCAAGACCTCACAGATTCTTCTTTGAAATTTAGCACTTGATAAGGGTGTTAACTCGACATGTCATTTCACTTAGTAAAGGGATCATTGAACAGAATGGATGCCATGATTAAACTGCAATTACACACTATAATTATTTTGCAAAGGAAAAGTACATATAACAAATAAAGGAAATATTTAAACATAGGCATAGAGAAAAAGAAAAATCCATTATTTAGGATGAGAAAGGGTAAATATGTGTGCAAATCAATGGAAATAAAAGCAGTTTGGAAAAGTTTACATTGAAATAATTGGAAGAACAGAAAGCATTAGTTATGACTCACCAATCACAGCAAAGCTCTCTTGGACAAGATATTTTATAATGTAAGAAAAATTGAGGAAATGGAAGGGATAAATATTTTTTGATTTAATGAATCAATGAGAGCCGAGTGAATTGAAGAGTTTAGAGACCTTTAGAAAGAGGGAAGAGGGGAGGGGTCAGACAGGGGTTGGGGATTACGAGGTGTAAACTACCATGTGTAAAATAAATAAACTACGAGGATATGGATTAAATGCTCCAACCAAAAGACATAGACTGGCTGAATGGATACAAAAATAAGACCCATATATATGCTCTCTATAAGAGACCCACTTCAGAACTAGGGACACAAGCAGACTGAAAGTGAGGGGATGGAAAAAGTTAGTCCATGCAAATGGAAATCAAAAGAAAGCTGGAGTAGCAATTCTCATATCAGACAAAATAGACTTTAAAATAAAGACTATTACAAGAGACAAAGAAGGACCCTACATAATGATCAAGGGATCAATCCAAGAAGAAGATATAACAATTGGAAATATTTATGCACCCAACATAGGAGCACCTCAATACATAAGGCAAATGCTAACAGCCATAAAAGGGGAAATCGACAGTAACACAATCATAGTAACGGACTTTAACATCCCACTTTCACCAATGGACAGATCATCCAAGATGAAAATAAATAAGGAAACACAAGCTTTAAATAACACATTAAACAAGAGGGAGTTAATTGGTATTTATAACGTATTCCATCCAAAACAGCAGAATACACTTTCTTCTCAAGTGCTCATGGAACATTCTCTACGATAGATCATATCTTGGGTCACAAATCAAGCCTTGGTAAATTTAAGAAAATTGAAATCATATCAAGTATCTTTTCCGACCACAGCACTATGATACTAGATATCAATTACACGAAAAAAACTGTAAAAAATACAAACACATGGAGACTAAACAATGCACTACTAAATAACCAAGAATCACTGAAGAAATCAAAGAGGAAATCATAAAATACCTAGAAACAAATGACAATGAAAACACGATGATGCAAAACCTATAGGATGCAGCAAAAGCAGTTCTAAGAGGGAAGTTTATAGCAATACAATCTTACCTCAAGAAACAAGAAACATCTCAAATAAACAACTTAACCTTACACCTAAAGCAATTAGAGAAAGAACAAAAACACCCCAGAATTAGCAGAAGGAAAGAAATCATAAAGATCAGATCAGAAATAAATGAAAAAGAAATGAAGGAAACAATAGCAAAGATCAATAAAACTAAAAGCTGGTTCTTTGAGAAATAAACAAAATTGATAAACCATCAGCCAGACTTATCAAGAAAAAAAGGGAGAAGACTCAAATCAATAGAATTAGAAATGAAAAAGGAGAAGTAACAACTGCCACTGCAGAAATACAAAGGATCATGAGAGATTACTACAAGCAACTATATGCCAAAAAAATGGACAACCTGGAAGAAATGGACAAATTCTTAGAAAAGCACAACCTTCTGAGACTGAACCAGGGAGAAATAGAAAATATAAGCAGACCAATCACAGCACTGAAATTGAAACTGTGATTAAAAATCTTCCGACAAACAAAAGCGCAGGATCAGATGACTTCACAGGCGAATTCTATCAAACATCTAGAGGAGAGCTAACAGCTATCCTTCTCAAACTCTTCCAAAATATAGCAGAGGGAGGAACACTCCCAAACTCATTCTATGAGGCCACCATCACCCTGATACCAAAACCAGACGAAGAGGTCACAAAGAAAGAAAACTACAGGCCAATATCACTGATGAACATAGATGCAAAAGTCCTCAACAAAATACTAGCCAACAGAATCCAACAGCTCATTAAAACGATCATACACCATGATCAAGTGGGGTTTATCCCAGGAATGCAAGGATTCTTCAATATATGCAAATCAATCAATGTGATAAACGATATTATCAAATTGAAGGAGAAAAACCATATGGTCATCTCAATAGATGCAGAAAAAGCTTTTCACAAAATTCAACACCCAGTTATGATATAAACCCTCCAGAAAGTAGGCACAGAGGCAACTTACCTCAACATAATAAAGGCCATATATGACAAACCCCCAGCCAACATCATTCTCAATGGTGAAAACTTAAACCATTTTCCTCTAAGATCAGGAACAAGGGCGCCTCAACTGCCCTGTGCCCAGTGGCCATTATCCTTTAACTTTCTCCGAGCAAGACCACACAGCTAACCTCCTGTATGTCATGATATAGATGGTCTGCTTGCCCCTGGAAAGAGGCAAAGCATTTCCACCGCTTGCATCTCCTACTTTTGCTGAGGCTGGAGAGCCGGCAAAATTAGAGCTTCACTGAGCTCCTTCTGGTTGTTTTACAATTTGCCAATTTCTTGCGGTGCTCTGGATTGCTACAATCTTATCATTTTCCAAAACGCATCATTACTTGCTCTCTCCGTGTAGATCATTTGTAGTTATGAGGAAAATCTCCCTCTGCTTTTAATCTCACACTGGGGTAGGGTTTCACGTTTTACTTTTCAAGTGCACTTTCACAAAAGAGAAATAAATAGGCATTCTGATTCTCTCAAGACCAGAATACTCTCATGACTTTTTATCTTTTACTGCTCTACACTCAAAGGTGGGTGGAGAGGCGTTTTCTTTCTCTCGCCCTGAATTACTATTAAACATAAGTGTTAAATTTGGATTGACCAGGGAAAGAGGCAAAGAAGTTAAAAAGAGCTCCTGGGTACTCTCTGTCATCGACAACTGCTTACACTAAACAGAGAAATCATTCTGAACATGTAAAAAGTTACATTTTCAAAAATCATATATGTCATGTATGTATCATGTAATCATATATAGGTATATATGTATATTTATGTAAATATAATATGCGTGTATGTGTATATATTATTTTGCTAAGGAAAAAGTGTGTATTATCCTGATTAAACTGAAGGCTGCCTGAACAGATGGAGGTTTTGGACTAAGGTATTACAATGCAGGTTACAGTGGCAGAGTAAATGGTAATGGTACAGCAGACATGAGGGCCTTCAAATATTTGGCCCTCTGCTGGAAGTATCACTCGAGCAAAGCATAGCATTCTTTAGTGGGCTTGCAAAAACTGGATTCTATTTGTGAGGTTACAGCAACTGAGACTCTGGGATGGCCCTTTCTTTTCATGACTATGACTGCCCATATTTGGCCTCGTTCAAGACACTTTGTTTTGGGGTATTTTAGGGATATCGTAGAACACAGAGAAATGTTTGTGTGTGTGTGTGTGTGTGTGTGTGTGTGTGTGTGTATGGGGGAGGTTTGGGGAGGGTAAAGCAAGTGGGCTTAGAAGTAGCTGTTTTGACCTGTTATTTGGATTAATAAGGAAGAATAGTCCAAAATGTGAAAATTAATGGAATTGTGGAAAAAATTACTGCTCATCTTAGCATTTTAACATGACAAAAGGCTAGGAAACTGGCCATGGTGAGATAAAATTTAGACTCTATGAAAGTAAATTTCTTAAAGCTCAGAGAAAATGTAGGTATGGTTCTCTGACCCAAGACTGTAAAAGGGCAGCAACTTAAGTAAGATGAGAGATTCTGTTAAGGAAAACCTGACAAGGAAAATCGAACTAAAAAATTACTTCGATTGAATAAAGGATGAAGGCATTACAGCTAACGAGATGGCAGTAGCTGCTCAGGACCTCTCAAACAGGCTCCGGATGTGCACAGAGGATGGAGAGAGAGACATGTTACCAATGTCACAGTGACACGGTCTTATAATTAGAGCAGTGACTTGTGGAAAACACAAAAACAGCAACGCGGCATCCTTGAAAAATAATTGTTTTCCTTTTTACAAATATTTGAAGGAAGAATAAACAAAGGCAAAATCCTTTTTCGCAACATCTGCTTTGCCTCTCCACTTAGGAGGATAATTTCTAAAGTAGAAAGGGTATAATAAACATTATCATGATGGGATGGAAAGTATCATAAAGCCAATCCCTCAAGCTGAGATGAGTGGCCTACAAAATTACTGAAATAGCTTGTAGATCTAGTTTGACTTAATGCCTATACAGTTTGGCCACACCGTGTACAAGACCTCTCAAAACACAGTGAGCTATTCAAAGATATTCAAAAGGAACAAAGTCATCCACAAGCTCCTGTAACATGCCTAGCACCCACATATTCGGGGTGCTGGTGGGAGAGAGAACTGGGGTTGGGTAATAGGCATTAGCCCTTGTGGGTGATGGGTAACTTGGTGTTTGTAAGTCAGGGGCTGACTGTTTTTGACTATACAACTCCTCTGTTTTTCTGATAATAAATTGTGTATGTCTTTGTGTTTACATTATTTAGTACACTTCTTTCAAAGGGAGGGTTTTCTAGTTTTTGTTATCAGTAGCCATTATGTTCAAGCACATTCTGCGATGGACATGGCTTTGAAGACCCTGATTTTTCTTCTGTTTCCACTTTGGTTTGGACATAAAAGTCTAAAGTTTAACCTTCCAGAACCTGAGATAAATGGCCCAGAGTCATAGTTCGGTTATTCCGATTGCGGACTGGCCATTGAATTGATTTCTTCATCGTATATAAAGATTAGCCAAGAAGCAAACGAAACTTGGGAAATAATGACATTCTTCAGTTCTTCAATCTGAAAGTCAACCAGCTGGGAAGAGCTCCACGTCCAGTTAGACTAAGAAGGGTTACATAAATGTACAAAACAGTGAACCCAAATGTCCAGAAAATCAGGGGCCATTGAACTTTATGTCCCTGCCCAATTGCAGCATTACTCAGGATTTATGGTTATACCAGCCTTTGCACCCTCCAAATATTTTCCCAAGTATTTCAGGATTCTCACATAAATATTGCTGCAGTAAGTACCATCAACATTTAGTAGCTGTTTTTCAAGAATAGCCAAGTGACATTATTATGGTCTGCCATCAAACCAGGGGAGGTGTGGAGGAGGCCAAAGCTGATCATTGCAGATAAAGATGATGTTTATACAGATACACACAGCAGAGTTTGTGCCAAAGAATCTGTAACACATTTCAACATACTAGCAGCATATTTGAACCTTTTGTCTGCTTTTGGTACAGCTCTTCTTGTACATTTCCATCCAAAGATCCCTAAAGAGAGAGGAGAGTGAGTGTATATCTACCTTGCAGATAAAATTTTGAAGCCTTGCATTTCTTTTTTAAAAACTTGTATGGATTTTGTATTCAATCAAAAATGATTATAATATTTTGCTCTTGTCCATTTCCCAGTTGTCTTGAGGTAATTATCAGCAATTCTCATACTTTCGTGTACACAAGGATCACTTGGAATGCTTGTTAAAAATGTGAATTTCTGGTCTCTATATTCACTCCTCACCCCCCAGATCCTGATTAGGTGAGTGTAAGGTAGGACCTGAAAATATGCACCCCAGGAGACTGAGTCTGTTTAGATAACCCAAGTACCATGCTATGAGAAACTTGGCTCCACGAAGCAACCCTGGTATGTCTTGTTACCTCACTTTGAGAAGCACCTCTCTAAAGACTCCAAGAGGATTCGCCATAGAAATGGATAACCTACTGAGCTTTATTTTCCACTCCTGCCCTTCACTCATCAAATGGTCCATCAGTCTGAACTCCTTCTGGGTTTCTTACAAGACCCATGTTTCTCTATCTTCAGTGTTTTCACTAGAGCTGTTCTCTCAGCCAGTACTTATACTTGATCGTCACATCTTCCAATGCTATTGGTCCTTCCAGGTTCTCAAATACTGCCTTCCCCACAAAAAGCCCATCCTTCTCCACCCACTCAACTTACCATGACTTTCCCCTTGAGCTCTCTTCAATCCTTGTCTTGTTGTTTATATACACGCCTTATTTCTCCTAATTGACCATTGGTTACACAAAGGGTGTCCATGTCAGATAAATCTCTGGGTACCACCATGGTCTTTTGAAGGCAATAGCTGCTCAATAAATATTAGTGAATGGAAAACTCTATGAGAAAAAGCTGGTATGTAGAGTCGCGAAGAGCACAAAACCAGAATAAACAATAAGCTGCTACTTAGTTCTGGTAATGTAGTGATCAAATGGGGCAAGGTCCTTTTCTTTAGAGATCTCTTAACTGGGTACAAGAGAAATCCAAAAATGATTATAGCAGTAGTGCAATGAAAAATGGGTATTTGGACCCATAGACTGTACAACACAAAGAGAAACTCTAATGTAAATTATGAAATTTAGTTAATAATTATGTATCACTATTAGAACCATTGTACCACACTAAGGCAAGATGTTAATAATAAGGGAAGCTAAGTGGGAGGAGTTTAAGGGGATATATAAGAAGTCGGTACTTTCTGCTCAATTTTTCTGTAACTTGAAACTGCCCCCCAAATAAAGTCTGTTAATTAAAGATATCAAAAAATGGACATTTTGTAATAAGAGA
The DNA here is from genome assembly GCF_965194805.1 of Balaenoptera borealis. Lineage (NCBI taxonomy): Eukaryota > Metazoa > Chordata > Mammalia > Artiodactyla > Balaenopteridae > Balaenoptera > Balaenoptera borealis. The sequence goes on from NC_138873.1 coordinate 59,800,862, forward strand.
GAGAAAAAGGAAATGAGCAAGGTGAAGTGATAAAAAAATCTGATCAGTACATTTCACCCAATGCTTGTCATGAGTGGTATTTCAAGAGTAGCAAAGCAAGGCCTGGCTTGCTATGGTAGGGAACAGGCTTTCAGGATTGTTTATATGTAAGACTCCTAAAGAACTCTTTGAATTCAGTTTTTTCATTAGTGAAATGAGGTTTTCCTGTTTAGAAAGGTATGATAAAACACAAGTATCAATAAGTAAGCGTGAACCTTACAATAAATATTACCCAAGAATTCACCTTGTTACCAATTAGAGTAGAATTGGTAAAGTGAGTGTATTTATAAGGGCAGGGGTGAAACAGAGCTGTAGGGGGGTACATTCTACCAAGGAGTTTAAAGAGTACTTTCAGTGGAATGAGGAGGCGTGGGATAGCATCAACCATTCATGGTTGACAACAAGAGTGATGAGAGAGAAAGAGAGGACAGAGCAATCAAGCTTTTTAGAGCTGGGCTCACACATATTCAGCAGTTCATTTCAGAGGAAAAAAGAACAACTTTCAATGTATGTACAGTGTAAGTGTCTAAACGATTCAATGTAGAATAACATATTGCAAATTTCTCCAGAATTATGCAGTCAGCACAACCTACACATTTGAATTGTCTTGGTTTAACCTTTATCAGCGTTCTCCATCCTCCATTTAGTCTTATTAGCAATCCAGAATCTGTCTCTATTTTGTTGCTAAGCCATTTTCATGCACATTAATATATACAGAATTATATATACTTCATATGCATTTTATAAATAGAAAAGAGATGTTTGCACCTAGTGTTTCTATTTAGCTTTCTCTTCCTCTGTTGATATGGAGAATACCGTCTGTAATTTAGAAGGGTGCTTTGTATCTACACCAGACAAGGTGGCAGTGTGTCCTCTCAGGGCAGAAGTTCTAGAAGCAGTTGGCTCAGGTTAAATCTTTTCAGAAACTCGCACAGCACCATACTGCCGTGCAGGGCTTCTCAAACTTTAATGTGTAAACTGACCATCTGCAGATCTTGCTAAAATGCAGATTCTGAACTGGTAGTTCTGGGGAGTGGCCTGAGCTCCTGCATTGCTAACAAATTTCCTGGTGGTGGTGATGCCACCTAGTGGGGTGCGGAGGAGCCCCCCACTTACTGTGTGACTCTGATCTGATCTGATCTGATTTTTTTTACACTTTATAGTAAGCCATGGACACTCTGGAGATAAGGAGGAAGTCGGATTTCTTTTTCATTGATCCTTTCAGATGCTCTAAGGATTCACATCTTGTCCACTTCCTTCTGTCTACTAGGCAGGTGGGTATAAGTAGTTTGCATGAATGCCTCCAAATACCGTCCTGGCTTCAGCGTGTGGCATGTGTGAAAGAGATTGTATGTGGTCAGTTAGTAAATGCAATCATCAGGGAGGAGGCTTCTTCTCTTTCTTAGAAAGGCAGATTAAGGGCAACAAAATGCCATTTGGTTATTTTAAAAAGCAAAGGAACTGGTCTCCATAATCACTTTTTAAAAGGTAAAGTGATGATGAACCGACAATTAAAAATAGACATATTCATGTGTTTAGAGATGATTTCTTAGTGGCTTATTCCCATGGAATCTTCTGCCCTCTGCATATTTTCACATGGTTTTATGACTAAGCTCTGTACAGACAATGTAGAACACCTTATACCATTATTTCTTGTGTAAATACATTTAGCACAAACAGATTGATCAATGAACTCCCAGCAATTGTTTGCAATTCCAAATTTTCCTGCCAGATGAATGCTCCAACCTGCTGAAAGCACTTTGCAGAAGAGCAGAAGTCTGGGTAGGAAAGGGGAGGGGGAGAGTGAGAATAATGGGAAGGAAAAGACAGCTTCAGCGGAGGGAATTCACTCCAGAGGAAGAAAATGTGTCCTGCTCCCCAACCTTGCAGGTAGCATGTTTGGCTGCCGCAGGAGCACATTATTTGTTCTTTTTCCCTGACACTGAACTAAAGAATGCATTGTGGGAAAACCCATCGTGACATATGACACAGTGCAAAGGAAGATCACAGCGTGAGGCAGCATCAAGGGGTTGACATGGCCTTGATGCACTCGGGCACAGCACGGGGTCTCGGGATGAGTGGTTCTTCCAACGGAAGCCCGGGTGCAATTTGCACAATTCTTCTGAGAGCTCCCAGTGAAGCCCCAAGCCCCCGTAAACTGGGCCAAAGAGGAGAGCAAAGACCCTGCCCCCCGCCTGGAGACACACAAAGGGAGACATTTCAAAAGGAGCTTAGTTAAAAGGAGGAAAAATTATACACAAATATTAGAGGAAAATTGGAATGGATTTTTTAAAAAAGAGTCTAACAGTAAGAATGGGAGCAAAGGGGATGGGAAGAAAATAGAAAGTGCAGGGAACTGGGTGCAAAGCACATATCAAAGTCATGTGTTAAACTTTCTTCTTTTTCTTTTTTTTTAGGGAAAAACTCTTGGGAATGTTACAAGTGAACCTGATTTGTTTTGGTTAAAGAGTCTTCCCTCCCCTCACTTTCTCCTCACTTTTCAGCCCTTGTCCACGACCAAATGAAAGTCTGCACTTAAAAAAAAAGGGAACCCCTGCTAGTCTAACCAGTGTTTCCTTCTATTCTGTCTCTGAGCAAAAGACCCTCCTCCTCCCACTGCCCCCTGTCGCTCCTGTTTATCATATTATGCCCCTTTTTGTTCATCAAATTCACATTTCAAAATTTCTGTATTGCTGCCATATATTAATTATTAATCTTCCATCAGTCCCTTCTGTAGAAACATTTTAAACTTTGATTTCACTATCCATTTTGAGGAAAAGAAGCTTTAATCATGACCCCTTCCTAGTGGGTGTTTTCCTTTTCTCATCCTGTGAGGAATTTACCCTATACATTACTAGATAAGTACTTAGAAAGATCTCGTAGATTTTTGTTTTTTAAAGCAGCCTAAAAATGTTTGAGATAGACTGTGTATTCCAGAGTCATTGAAAGCTCTTTTGAACAATTCTAGGTTATTTTTAGAAACAAGGATTTGACTAAGATTGAATTAGGCTTAGGGTAGTATAATCTAACCAATTTGTTTTGACTCAATTAACCAGCTGCCTACTGTTCAAGCCATCCCAAACTGTCAGACCAATTGTGTGGCCCCTGCCTTTGATGGAGTCTTCCTTCTGCTTGTAAACCTAGAGGCTGCGTTAGTGTGGCTTATTGATTTCATTTCATATTGAATCAAGGGAAACGGATCAAATTTATCATTTCAAGGTATATTTCAATATGACTTCTTAATGGTTATGATTTTTTCTAACTTATTCCTATCTCAAAAATTGGCTTACTCTCTATAATAACTGTTTTTAATATTTTAGGAAGATCCCTTACCTCTTTAAGAATTTTATAAAGCTATAAAGGTGACGTGTGTTGATATATGTATGAGTGTGTGTGTATATGTATACTTTCTTGTCTATACTTTCTTGTATACACTTTATATATACTTGTATATACTTTCTCCACACTATTTCGAGATGTCCCTAGGGCCCTAAAAGATTGTACATAAATCCTTTAAGGTTCTTGGATCTCAGGTGGTGGATTCATGATAGTGATATAGAAGTTCCTGAGTTTTACCACTCCACTTTCTGACCTCTGCCCACATGAATCCCAGCTAAGGGCTGTGTTGTGTTAAGTATCACATATAAATAGTCCCAACATGATGTCGATGTCAGCTGCACAGTATCGTGGTTGTGCAGAATTTTGGATGCCAATGCTATTACGCTCTGGTGTTGCAGTTAGATTTACTTGGTGCTATATTCTAGTTGTGGTTCTCTTGATTTCACTTTTGTTGTTAAGTAATGTATTTGACTTTGTGAAATATAGTTGAAGGATCACAGCTCATGGAGGAAAACCCACAGGACTTGGAGGTAGGTGAGATGGCTCTAAGGGTCTTGCTATGACATCGTTGTGTGACCTTGAGCAAGTCATTTCATCTTCCTGGGCTTCAGTTTCCTAATAATTGCTGGCCAGGTTTAGAGTACATGCTACATGCTGGCTAAGTGCTTTACAGATATTATCACATTTAACCCTCACAAAGACCCTAAGAGACACCTTCTGTTAGCCTCAGTTTAGAGATGAAAGACTTGAGATTCAAAGAGGTGAAGAGCCTGGATTTGAATGGAGTCTGATTGAAGAGTCAAAGCTTAGATACTTTTCTACTCTGTTCTACATAGCTTACAGTGTTCAATGAGGCAGCAGGACTTGAAATCAATCCAAACGGTCTATAAGTCTAAAGGAGGTGACTGGGAGCCATATTGACTAGTCAATATTCCGATCATTTTTAAAAAAGATTTAAAAAACAGCTTCATTAAGGTACAATTGACAAACAATAAATGTCCATATTTAGAGTGTATCTTTAGTTGAGTTTTGACCTATGTATGAATTTGTGAAACTATCATCACAATCAAGATAATGAGCATACCCATTACTCCCTAAAGTTTCCTCTTGCCCCTTTGTAATCTCTCCTTCCCGATCTTCCCTGCACCTCCTCCCAAGGCAATCACTAATCTACTTTCTGTCACTATAGATTAATTTCCATTTTCTAGAATTTTTTTTTATATATAGTAATCTCTCACTGTGATTTAATTTCATTTCCCCAGTGAGTAATGATGCTCAGCATATTTTCATGTGCTTATTTGCCATCCATGTATCTTCTTTGGTGAAATATCTTTTCAAGTCTTTTTGCCCATTTAAAAAATTGAATTGTTTGTTTATTGAGTTTTGAGAGATCTTTACAGATCTTTAAAATTCTTTATCAGATATAAGATTTGAAAATATTTTATCCCTGTCGGGGGTTCTTAGAGTCTTTTGTAGAGCCAAAGTTTTAACTTTGATGAAGTCCATTTATCTCTTTGTTCTTTTATGGATCATGTTATAGCTGTAGCTAAGGACTCTTTGCCTAACCTAAGTTCACAGAGGTTTTCTTTTAGAAGTTTTATAGTTTTTACATTTAGGTCTATGACCCACTTTGAGTGAATTTTTGTATGTGGTGTGGGATATGGAAAGAAGTTAATTTTTCTTGCAAATGGATATCTAGTTTTTCCAACAATGTTTGTCGAAGAGTCTATCAATCCTCTACAGAACTGCCTTTCCACATTTGTGTAGGGGTCGATTTCTGGACTCTCTGTTTTGTTCCATTAATCTATTTACCTATTTTTGTATATGTACCACACTGTCTTGCTTATTATAGCTGTAAAATAAATCTTGAGACGAGGTAGTGTTAGATTTCTAACTTTTTTTTCAAAGTCGTTTTGGGTATTTTAGGTCTATATAATTTTCATGTGAATTTTATAACTAATTTGTCAATTTCTCTAAAAGTGCATGCTGAGATTTTGACTGGGAATGTGTTGACTCTTTAGAACATTTTGGGGAAAATTGACCTCTTAACAATATTGAGTCTTCCTACTCAGGAACATTGTCCATCTTTGCACTGATTTAGGTATTCCTTAATTTTTCTCAGCGATGCTTTATAATTTTTCATGTATAAGTGTCACACATCTTTTGTGAGATTTATCTCTAAGTATTTCAAAATTTTTTTGCTATTGAGTTTTAATTTAAATTTCTGATTGTTCGTTGCTGACATATAGAAACATAACTGATTTTTCTATTTTGATTTTGCATCTGCAGCCTTGCTAAACCCACTTATTAGCGCTTTTTTTTTGATAAATTCTATTGCTTATATAGACATTCCTTATATAGACCATCGTATTGTCTGTGAATAAGACAGTTTTAAGACTTCCTTTCCAATATGGATGCCTTTATTTTTCTTACTTTATTGTACTTTTAGTACAATTTTGAACAGAAGTGATGAGATCAGACAATCTTGCCTTGTTTCTGACCTTAAGGGAAAAAACATTTGGTTTTTCACCACTGAGCATGATGTTACTGTCGTTTTTTAAAAATATGTGCCCTTTATCAGATTGAGGAGGTCCCTCAATTGATTTCTAGTTTGCTATGAGTTTTCATAAAGATTATATAGTGGGGTTTTTCAAATACCTTTTCTGCATTAAAACATCTTTTTATTGTTTTTTAATATTAAAATAAAATTATTAAAAATAAAGTTTTTAATAATATTAATATTGTTTGTTTTTAAATTGCATTGATTGATTTTTGAATGTTAAACCAACATTGCATCCCAAGGGAAATCTCTCTTGGTCATGATATATTATCTTTTTATATACTGTTGGATTTGTTTGTTAAAATTTTGTTTAAAATTCTTGAATCTGTGTTCATGAGGGATGATTTTTTAGTGATGTTTTTGGCTTTGTATCAGGGTAATGTTCGCTTTATAGGATGAGTTGGGAAGTATTTATTCCTCTTCAATATTCTGGAAGAGTTCATGTAGATTTGGTATAATTTCTCTTTATTTCTTTACTTATTATTTTTAAAAATTGAGATCTAATTGACATATAATGCTGTGTAAGTTTAAGGTATACGATGTTTTGATTTGGTACATTTACATATTGCAACAAGATTGCTACCATAACATTAGCCAACATCACATCACATGGTTACCATTTCTTTTTTGTGGTGACATTTAAAATCTTGTCTCTTAGCAACTTTGAAGTATATAAAACGGTATTGTTGACTATAATCACAATGTTGTGCATTAGGTCTCCAGGACTTAATCATCTTTTGACTGAGTTTGTACCCTTTGACCAACATCTCCCCAGTCTATCCCCACCTTCTGAATCAATTCTATTCTCTGTTTCTATGGGTTTAGCATTTTTAGATTCCACATACAAGTGATATCATACAGTATTTGTCTTTCTCTGTCTGACTTATCTTACTTAGCATGACACCAAGCCAATGAAGGCTGGGGCCAGGCTAATCTGTTGACTAATATATCTCAGGGGTCTAACTGTGCTACGGAGTGCTGGACAGTGGGTTGACAGAGGAACCCTCGTTTCTGTCCCAAGGAGCACATTTTTAGTGCAGGCACTATAAGTGGAGCAAAGTCCAGATTCAGAAGTTTCACTTTATTCCTTAGAGAGTAGGGATCTGATAACTGCTGTTGCAAAGGGCCTGATGGAATGAAAGTCATGCTTTAGCAAGACTCTGGCAATCGTGTGTTATATGTACATGACAAGGAAGAACCTGGGAAAATCAACAAGAGAACGTTTCAGGATTGAATGTGAAAGGCTTAGATGGAGGCAGTGGGGCTGGGAAAGGAAGGGGCATGTGTCTAAAAAGAGGAGTTGACTGGGTGTGGAAACAGACTTCGTACACAAGGTAAAACCAGGAGGCAGCCCAGGATGACTTGAAGGCTTCGAGGGGGCTTGATTGACAGAATTCTGGTGCCAGGAATAGAAATAGGATGACAGAAAAGGAGCTTGTTTCAGAGTGAAGATGACAAATTTATTTTTAGATACTTGAATTTGGAGGTGACAGTGGGATACCAAAGTAGATATGTATAGCTGTTTGGTTGAAAATGTGGGATTATCAAGATTTCAGGGCTCACGATGTAGATTTGGGGGTCAGCTGATGAAATTATACTTCAGTTCATTCACTTATTTATTCATTTACCAAGTGACTGGCATTACCAGTTTGTCAGATGATGAGCTTGGCTTTGGGATGCAAAGACACAGAATTGTGGTCCCTGTCCTTGTGGAGCAGCTGGAGAGATGGTGTAATACAGTTTGCTGAGGGCTAAGAGAGTCATGCCTGTGGTAGAATGGCAGCACAGTGGAGTGACACCCAACACAGAGTGGGGCATGCCAGGAAAACTTCCTGGAGGAGGTGTCAAATAGAGGTTAATCAGGAAGAGAAGCAGGTGAAGGATATTGAAGGCTGAGGAAACAGCATGTGAAAAGGTATAGGGGCAAGAGAGAGCTTGGGATATTTGGGATCGGGCTGGAGGAATGAAGACATGTGAGGGAGAGAAAAAGGATAAAGCTCGAGAGGGAAGCAGAAGCTATGGAGGACCTTGCAGGGCACTTGGTGACTCTGAGCTGCTTTGCAGAACATCCAGATGGGGATGCCCAGCATCACTGGACTCCATCCCGTGGGTAATGGGCTTCTCCGACTAATTTAAGCTTGGAAGCAACGTGATCAGATTAGCAATTTATGAACCTGGAGGACACTATGCTAAGTGACGTACGTCAGACACAGAAAGAAAAACCTGTGTGATTTTACTTACATGAGGAATGCAAAAAAGTCAAATACATAGAAGCAAAGAGCAGAAACGTGGTTACCAGAGGTGGAGAAGTGGGGGAAATGCAGAGATAGTGGATACAAAGTGGCAGTTTTGTAGGATGAATAAGTCTAGAGGTTTAATGTCCAGAATAATGACTGTAGTTAATAGTACTGTATTGAATACTGGAAATTTGCTAAGACAATAGATTTAAGGGGCTCTCATCACACACACACAAAAAGATAACTATGTGAGGAGAAGATATATTAATTAGCTTAACTGTAGTAACCATTTCACTAGATATATACATATAGCAAATCATCATGTGACACACCTTAGATGTATAGAATTCTTATTTTAAAAATTAAAAAAATAGAAAGACTGCTCTGGCAGCAGTATGATGAATTGATTAAAGGACTAAATGTTGGAGTCAGGGAGACTAGTGACGATACTACATTAGTTATGAAGGAGAAATGAAGACGGTCTGATTTAAGGCAGCGTCAGTGGGGATGGAGAAAAAGGGATAGTCAAAAAGTCTGAAGAGTTATAATAGGCAGGATTTCATGACAGATTGGATATAAGAGATTTGAATATGGAGTTTATCAGTGTACAAGTGATGTTTGAGGCACTTGAAGGGAAGAGCTGTCCCAAGGAGCATAGTGATTACAAAAAAAAAAAATGCAGTACTTGTTAAGTCCTCAGTTATCCAAACTCTGAGATTCCTGTGATTCGATGGGTTTTCTGACAAAGAAGATATGAAGAAAGATCTGAAGATGCAAGAAGGAAACTAGATGGATATCCCCACTTAAGGGAGCAGGAAGAAGACAGGAATTTGCAGAGGAAAGAACAGAAAGAAGGGACGGATGGGGTCATGTCACAGAAGCTCAGTGAGGGCCTCAGTAGAGAAAGCGGGGTCAGCAGGGCTGTCGGGGAGGAAGGGGGCTGAAAAGATGGCACCTGGGGACACGAAAAAGACATACAAAGTGGCTTCGGTAGGATGTAGAGAGACTAAGCCAGATAACCCCAAGCAGGACTGAGACGATTTTGAGGAAGTGGATGTGGTAAGTGTCGATGAAACCGGTTTTAGGATGCTGGGCCTCCAGCCTGCCTAGTCATCCGAACTGAATTATAACAGCCTCTCACATTTTAAATTTAGTTCTGATAGTTTGTGAGAAATCGGGGAAATCTGAAATAGAACCAACTACGAATGCTGCAGTAGAACTTGAGCAGGATGGTGTTTCCTGATGTAGGTATCTTCCACAGTGCTAAGCCTATAGGCCAAAAAAATTTTACAGAAAACAATTATTAAAAAAAAAATCAGCTTCCTTGAGGGATTGAATGTAGTTCACATCAGCCTTTGCATCAGCAGCCTTATTTTCTGAACTATTGATAATCCACTGTTCCTGGTTTCTTTTGATTCTACAATTTTATCCTTTCATGGTCACAGAGATTTTTCCTAAGCGGGAAAAAAAAAAAAAAAAAAAAAAAAAAAAAAGCCCTTCTGTGCTCTTTATCACTTTAGTTTATTTCCTGACTTTTTGGAAAGGCTGTTTCTTCTGTGTGAGGCAGCATATGGCAGAGTCCGAGGCTGGTGAGAGGCAGGTGTGGAGGATGGCTGTGTGATGTCAAGGCTGTGCCCCCAAGTTGTAATTGGGGGGTCCCTGGCAGACACCCACCGTGCAGCCCAAACACCTGCAGAAGCTCTCTCTGCCCACCTTGAAGTCCAAGGGATTTTTTGCTGTAATCTACTTTCATGTAGGAAATCTTTTTTTTCACTTTTATTTCTTCCTTCCAATCTCATGCTCGGAGATGTGCAGTGGTCTGAATTAGCTGATGATATTGATAAACAATTATGCCAATAGACCATTTTGCAACTTAAAGTAGTCTTTTTTACATACTTGATCTCATTTGATCCTCAAATAAAAATACCTTGTAAAGAAATCACTTTATGTGGCATGATAAGTAGAAAATATGCTAAGGTTTTTTCAAAAGCTATTGTTTTTTTTTATCAAGACTATTTAGTAAGAAATATCAGACCAAAGTGCATTGTCTGATTCCAATGCTGGGTAAAGTGAAGGTTAGGAAAGAATACAAAAAAATGTATATGCTGCATACGTTCGAGAAATTATTTTGGGGCTATCAAGGCTGTGTAGCAGATGAGCCTACTGTTGACTGTTCTTAAGAAATGTTTATATTGTAAAAATATTTAAGTATTTAGAAAATTAAAGAAAAAAACAAATATTTCAAAACTTAATTTTCCTCACCCTAGTTTTTGGTTTAGAATTTATTTTTTTAGTTGTGGTGACAAGTTTAGGTTATATACTCTTTCTCAGTCCTTCTTGTAATCAGGACTAAATTTTCAGACCTAAAATAAATCAGGATATATGCCTGGCAAGTCCGGACATCTACCGGGGTTGAGGAATAGCTATTTGAAATCATGTTTAGAACATGACTCGAGTGAGGTGGGATCTCTGATGGAGAAACCTAGTCTTTCTCCTTGGACAAAACGAGCAAAATGAAAAGTAGGGTCTTAATGATATGTTATTAATTAAAGGGAGTTCTACTGAAAGGGTAAAATGGCTTAAAGAATGGTGCTACATCAAAAAATTAGAATCAATGCATTATGACCAACTAGAAATCATTATTCAGCAGAAAACCATCCAGACCAAAAGTTAAAACTCATTGCTAGATGGCTTTTTTGTTCCATCATTAGTTTGTCACTGTGGTCATTTTAACCTTTATCCAATTGAGATGAATCTGTGGTAAATAAATATATTCTTTTTTGAGGGGAATCCCAATTGTAGTCACAATTTGCGACTAGTTTAAGAAGAACACCAAATACTAATCCAATGTTTACTCTTTTTCTGATATAGATGCCTTTGCCTTCTTTTCCTATAGATTTAAAGAAGTAAATGAGTTGTTTTTGACACAAATTACAAACATACATAATATTCCCGGGACGTGTTTCAGTCTCTAGTTTATGTGCTCTTATAATTAACTAGATATCTTCAAAAGAAAGGATTCTAGTTCAGGGCTCAAATTAAGGGCAAATAACTATAAACAGAGTGCTTGATTCATAAAAATAAACAGCACATATGGGCTTCTGCTGCAGATGTTATACCCTGGAGCATGCCCTGATTTCTTTTTAGCTAAATAAGAATAGCAAAATCACATAGATGTGTAGTAATATATGAGTGTCAGTTACACTGGAATGCACTTCATATATAAAGAAGACAAGAGCACTTGTAAGTAGACTCTTCTAACCTCTGAAACTAGAAAATGCTGGTCATGCTACTTTTGGTTTATGGAGAGCAACATCGTTCAAACCTGCTCTGTCGCTTTCTCACCCATTACTCAGTCTCATGGTGCTTTGTGCTTGTCCATAGCACATGCACCTGTGTACACCCTTTCTGGTAAGAAAGAGAAAGAATGGATATTATTGAATACTTAATATGTGCTACTTTCTTTTGCCTCCATTCAATTCCTGAATATGGTTTAAGAAAATCTCTGTGCCCCAATGTTTGCATCATTTCTGATATAGACAACTCCAGATTCTAGCGGCTAATTTGCAAAGGTAATTTAATCCTGACTCACCCTTCTGCAGACCCTCACTGAATGCCCACTCTGTCTTGCTTGGTGAGTGCGTATCATTACTCTCGTTCTTCCGGAGGAGCAGACCCTCAGAGGCTGTTTCTCGTGCATGGCAGCACCACGAGGTCTGTCTTGACACCCAAGCTAAATCTCTTTCCTGAACACAAATTAAGGGATAACCACATACACTTGGCAAGCTGTCTTCGCTTCACAATTACTGTTCTCTCCCCCCTCCCATACTGTTCCAAAAAGTAGGGGGTAAAGGAGATCTGCAGAGAGTAAAGTGATCCAGGAGAGTCTGATCACAGATGCTGTTTTTAAATTGTGGAAGCCTCTAGACCGAATTCTCCACAGAGGTATTTGCGTTTTGAAAGAGGAACTCTGTTGCTATAAATATATAGGGGATACCCCTCCCCTTTAAAAAGTGTTTTGTTTGAAAGACAATCAGCGATGCAGTGGATGGAAGTGGGAGACCTTGTTGTGGAGGCATCGGGTCCAGATTTCAGTAGGTATCCTTAAGACCTTAAGAATAGTCAGGAGCCCCAGAAATACCCATCTAGCACTGGTACTGGTGCACACAGCATCAACATTTTTTAGATGATTTTGTTTTGCTGATGGGTTGGTAGCTAGAGCCTACTGAATGTATTAAACTTGGACACTGTCCTACTTTCAACAATGCTTGAGAGAGTTTACAAACTAAACTTGGTATAGTGCTTTAGGATAAAATCAACTCTCTCAAGGGGGGAGAAGACATCAGGGGTTTCAGGTATTATATTGGCTCTATTTTCTACAAGCAAAGGCAAACAAACACGTTGGTTTATAAACCAGAAGTCTCACTTTCTGATCACTCACAATAGACACATTTATTTACAGAGGTAATCAATATATGAAAAATATTTTCTTTTCTACAATTAGATTTGAGCAGGAATGTATTGAGTCTTATGTGTAGGGCATACAACAAAGATGCTGTTTAGAAATGGTATCTTTAATCAGACCCTCCTAGATCACTGCAGATCTCCTTTGACCCCTGACCAAAAATGGGATTAGAAGATATATTCAACCAGCTTTATAAAAGACACCTGGAGGGTTCGCATCTTGACCCTCTTAAGGGCAGAAGGAACAGCATGGTCAGATGTCTCAAACGAACAGCTCGCGTTCCATTTGTGATGGTGATGCTCTCATATATTCTAGTGATGCAAATGAGTTGCAAATGAGAGTTATTAACCTGGATTGAGAAAACCCTGGGTATCATGAAATCTCTGTATTGGCTTGTTTTTCTCAAAATCTTTGACTGACTTTTTGATATTTTGATATGTACCTTTTCTCAGGCTACTGGTTTAGGCATTGGCTAAAGAAAAAAAAGGGCAGATCAGTGAGGCTAACTTACTGTATCTTGTAATTGCCCCCTTTTGGACCTTTTCTGCCTTGTTATAGAGGAGTTCCACAGGGCTCTTTCTTAGCTCCCAGTGTGGACCTTGATATGCTATGAATCCTTATGGGACAGAAAGGCGCCCTTGGAGGGAAACAGTCATTTCTGAGTCCAGGTTGGGTCTGGGGACTGGCTCTGATGAAAGGCAGATGTTTTCGTTAACTGTTTCGTGTAACAACATCCCCAAACTTAGTAGCCTAAAACGATGATTTATTGTGGTCTCTCATGGGTTTTTGGGTTGATTGGGCTCCAGGTCTAATGCAGTTGCAGTCAGGTTGGGACTGAGTCGCCTACATGCTCTGGATGTTCAAGATGGCACTTGTACGTCCAGCACCTCTGCTGAGAGTGTGGGAACAGACCAGCCAAGGTTGGCCGGGCATGCCTCTCTCTCTAGGTAACCTCTCGGTCTGGCTAGCTTGGGCTTATTCAAAGTTTATTCTGTTTCTTACCTAATGGCCTGCTTTCCTCAGAGTAAGAATTCGAAGAGACCCAGATGAAGCTACAGGTATTTTTATGAACTAGTCTCTGAAGACATGCAGCGTCACCTCTGCTGCGTTCTACTGGCCCAAAATGAGTCACAGGGGCCAGTCCGGATTCAAGGGGAGGGGATTTACACAAGGGTACGAATTCCAGGAGGCATGGTTCATTGGGGAGTCAACTTTGGAGACTAAAACCGTGGTAGAACAAGAATATTTTGAGACTTTCTAACTGAACTGGGTTCTTGGCTTTTGGTAAATACCCACAATGATACTGAGGGGACCTCCCGACTGGAAATAGGTGTGGTGAACTCATTCTACAGGCACAAAGTACTAATTGTCCCCAAAGTACCATGAATGGGGCATAGAAGACCAGTTTGGTGGGAGGAATGGTTTGGTCCTTTGTTTGAATTCAGTATTTTAGAACTGGCCAAGGCAATCATTTATGGGAATGATCTGGAAGATGCTTAAGGAGAAGCCTGTACCTAGAGACAAGTGAATTGTGCTTCCGAGGTCCTATATCTGGATAAATTCCTGTCCTCACAGCCACTATTACTTGGCATTAGATAATAAAGCAAAGCAGAATACAGAGGACCAAGGGCTAATTCTCTGTCCCTGTGGTCCATTTGTGACATTCATTCATATCTCAACGTAGAGGAGTTTATTTATGAAATCAGCTCATTGACACTTTGGGTCATACCTAGTGCTCTGTCTGAATGTGTGAGGTGCCAGGAAGATGGGTTAAGTGCGGGACAGGGAGGAGTGAGAAAAACAGGACTATCAGGTATTGCCCAAGAAACTGTCTTGCTAACCCTCCAATATCCTCCGTGTCTCTCTTTTTTTTAATGTCTCATCCTCATTTCCCCTCTTTCTTTCAAATTTGCAAATATAATAAGGAGAAGAAAAACACTAAATTAACAACAAAAATAACAACAGCAATAGAGAAAGAGGGAACAGACCCACTCAGGAAGAATTCCATATGATGGGAAATGTACTTAAAGAAAGGATAACCTTACATATGTACAGTTTCTGGACACCTCACTCTGATGGATTTCATGCCAGGCATGTAATTCTAAAATCAAAGAAACAAACAATCTGGGATGGGCAGAGGAGAGTGGGTAGAATAGAGATCAACTTAATGAATGCAATGTGTATGTAATCTCTGGGGGCCATGATTTCAGGAGAGAAAAACAAGGGAAAGAGCAAGGAACAGTGTGGCAGAGAAGATAATAAAATGAGAAGAGTGGGTGGGAGCCTCAGAGAAACGTCGGGAGAAATCTAAGGAGAGGCTGCCCTGGGGAGGAAAGTACAATCACTACCAACATGTTCCTCTCCATTTAAACGCTGAACATAAAACAATATGTAAAGTTTACAATAGTAATTTTTCTGAGAGAAAGAAGTGGAGGGAAGATGAAGGTGTCAGGAGAGGGGACTGTGAGATAAACATGCACGGTCACAGTGACAGAGGCAGAGGGTCCAGGGCAACGTATTTTCTCATGGTCTCTTGAGAGCAAAAACCTATGGATTAGGTTAATCCCCACACTTTTCCCGGCCAATATTTTTGCTGATAGGGTTGCAATAAATGCTCCTACCAAAAGAATTTTTCACTAAAACATTCATCTCTGAAAACTCCCTTTGAATGAAGACATAACCAAGAAACCAAGAAAACCCAGCCCTTTCCCAGTGGTGTGAAATGAGCCAATCATTTATCCTCTTTCAGCTTCAGTTTCCTCATCTGGAAGGTGGGGGACAAAAGCAGATCACATCTCACGCGGTTGCTGTGAGGATTAGACAGAATCCGCGTGCAGAGACTGAGCACGTTAACGGAATACCTCGGCACGCGGTAGCCAGTGTTATTATTACTCTGTTGTTACAGGTAATAATAACACATTTCAACCTCCTCTCTTCCATATTATTTGAAGCTCCTGCCCTCCCCCAAGGCTGTACTCTCTGCCTGCAAAATCGAAGCATGTTTCTTTGCATGGTACAGTGATATTTCTGAAAACATTCTGAGAGGCCACACATGAAATGTTTTGGCAGAGATACAGTGTTGACTCAGATATACTGGTTAAGCCACACACAACTTTTCCATTTTCCTGCCTCTCAATTAGCTCTAATTCTTGACTCCACTGCTCCTGCTTTTGGAGTGAAAGGGTTTTCGATGGTCCACTGGGCTGCTGGATTAAGCTGTACTTAAGTTACTTATTTGCAGAAATAAACTTGTCTTCTTTGCTCTTATCCTTCCTGTACAATGGCACATTCCTACTAATGACACTATTCTCCATGATTCTCCAGGGTCCTCCGGATAAGAAGAAGAAGCAATGTCACAAGATATATGCTTTTACGCTTTATTGGCCACCGTTATCCATGGGCCTAACACTGAAGCTGAGCAAACAGTCCAGACCCAAACGTGAAAACCCACCGATTGTCAATTGAGTGGAGTCTGAATTTGATTAGAGTGCCATTTTCCTGCCCTTTCCTCTGTGATCACAGAGAAAGTAACAGCTTGTAGCCACTAGGAGATGCTGCTTGATTTAAGCCCTGTGAAATTCTAACCAAAAGGTAATAGCGGGCTTCCCTGGTGGCGCAGTGGTTGAGAGTCTGCCTGCCAATGCACGGGACAAGGGTTCGAGCCCTGGTCTGGGAGGATCCCACATGCCGCGGAGCAACTGGGCCCGTGAGCCACAATTACTGAGCCTGCACATCTGGAGCCTGTGCTCCGCAACAAGAGAGGGCGCGATAGTGAGAGGCCCGCGCACCGCGATGAAGAGTGGCCCCCGCTTGCCGCAACTAGAGAAAGCCCTCGCACAGAAACGAAGACCCAACACAGCCATAAATAAATAAATTTAAAAAAAAAAAGGTAATAACAAGGAGAAACCAACCTGATCAAATTGTCCTAGGGGCACTGGTCTGTTTCACCTGTGGTAACTGGCCGAGTTCAGGCCTGCCCTTCGACAAGCTACGGGAAGTTGCCAGAAAGAACTACCAGTAAATAACCCAGTGCTTTGGAAAACAACCTTTTATGCTCTCTGGTATTGATTTAGATGAGGTCTGAGAAGACAGTAGAAGTACACAGGGCTAGTAAGTTCATTGGGGCGACTTTGGGGGGAAGTAATAGTTATTGGTTAATTATAAGAAGAATTTTGGTGCTATGAGGTTGTTAGTCGGATGAAGGACACTGTTTGGAATGAAGGTTGTTTTCTAATAAAGCAGAGTAACAGAGGAAGAAGCCAAGGAGTCAGTATTACCTCCTCCTTCAGACACAGATAATTTAGTCTATTTATTGGAGCTAAGAAACAAAGAAGGAAAAAAAAACAAAGAACCTCACGGGTGTCCTTTTAATTTAATCAGTGCCGTTGGTACTGTGACCAAAATTGCTTAGGCTGCAGGGCCTTCTGCTAAAAGGGCACTGCATAGAACCATCAACCAACCATAGAAAGGTGCCAGGAATGCACCTGTTTATGGCGTAAACAGGGAGCTGAATCTTAAACAGCTTACTCTGAAAATCTGATATGAAAAATAAGAAAAGGCATCAGAGCGTGGGTTTCACAGGCGGACGCCGGCTCACGTCAGCTTTGCCAAGCCTGATGTTCACATGCACACACAGCCCCCCATCATGGCTCGATGGCTTTTGATGAAACTGGAAACTGGAGACAGAGTTGAGGAAAACTCGGTTCATGGTGAAGACGGAGAGATCAAAGTCTTTCTGTCTTTTGTGCCAGCGGGCACTTGGCTGCTATTGGGGACGGAGCAGAGAGCATGGGGGGTGGGGGGACGGAGGTGGAGGACGGCAGCAAGCAGATGTCAGGGCAGCTTCGCTCACCAGGAACAGGGAGCAAGACAGAAATTCACACTGGTTCTTGCCCTTCCATCAAGGGGGCAAATGTCTCTCCTGGATCAACTCAGTTTTTCTTTTCATTTTGTCCAAGATGCACTTCACATCAAAGCCAGAAAGAAATTCCAGAAATGAGTTTCAATTCAATGCTGCAAATATTTATGGAGCACCTAAGGCACTGGTATCTGGGCATGGTAGCAGAGGAGAGATTAAAAAGCAAAGATCAAGAGCTGGCCGGCCACTCCTTTCCTTTGGAAGGGAAGACCCACGTTCCAGATAACGCGTTCAGAGGTGCTCTATTCGAAGGCAGCCTTTGTGACACCCTCACGTGGGAAGGTTTCACAAAAGAAACTTTCTCTGGCTGTGGGTTAATTTAGGCACAGCCGAAATGCCCCTTTGATGGCACTTAGTTAGTGCACCGACGTGTTATTTTCATCTCAGCGAGTATTAGGAGAGAATGATTTCCCTTTAGTGCAGAAAGCACTACTGTGATGAGCTGGGGGGATAGAAAGGCAGCGGCCACATGACCAGGAGAGTCAGCCCCTCCTGCTGTCCCAGGCTGAGTCCTGGCAAGGTCCAGACTCCACAGCCAGCAGCTCTGGCCGTTGTCAGCTGCAGCGACACTACCGTCCCTTTGAGGCCTGGGAGAACGTGCCTGGGATAACAAAGACACACATGTAAGAAGGAGCCACTGGGGTTCGCAGGGTTTTGACAGTTCACCAGTGTCCATTTGTTGAATTCTGTATTCAGGAAGCAATAAGAATAGTCTCTGACCTTTTGTTATGTGCAAGAAGACCAACTGGGGGCCTGAAAAGTACATAATGACAAATTGGCAATAATATTAATAATAAGACTTTTGAGAAATGGGCTTTTTTCTCCCCTCTCCCTGGCCTGTTTCCCATCCCTAGCCTTGGATCCCTGGGTTAGAAAAGCAAGCATCTCAGTTTTCTCCCCCGTGCTTTGTGAGCCACTGCCTCTGGGGGGATTGGCCATCTCTCTTCAGGTCCTCCCTGCGACTTGCAGGACATGTTGCTATTAACCCCACGAGAAAGCACTGGGCCCAGTTCTTGGCTCTGGAGCCCTTTTTAATTTTTTAAAAAATGTTTTAAAATTTTTATTGGAGTATAGTTGATTTACAATGTTGTGTTAGTTTCTGCTGTAGAGCAAAGTGAGTCAGTTATGCATATACATATATCCACTCTTTTTCAGATTCTTTTCCCATTATAGGTCATTACAGAGTATTGAGTAGAGTTCCCTGTGCTATACAGTAGGTTCTTATTAGTTATCTATTTTATATATAGTAGTGTGTATGTGTCAATCCCAATCTCCCAATTTATGCCTCGCCACCTTTCCCCCTGATAACCATAAGTTTGTTTTTTACATCTGTGACTCTATTTCTGTTTTGTAAATAAGTTCATTTGTACCATTATTTTAGATTCCACATGTAAGCGATATCGTATATTTGTCTTTCTCTGTATGACCTACTTCACTCAGTATGACAGTCTCTAGGTCCACCTATATTGCTGCAAATGGCATTATTTCTTTTCTTTTTTTCTTTATGGCTGGGTAATATTCCATTGTATGTATGTGCCACATCTTTTTTATGCATTCCTCTGTCAATGGACATTTATGTTGCTTCTGTGTCCTGGCTATTGTCAATAGTGCTGCAATGAACATTGGGGGTGCATGTGTCTTTTTGAATTATGGTTTTCTCTAGATATTTGCCCAGGAATGGGATTACTGGATTACATGGTAGCTCTATTTAGAGTTTTTTAAGGAAAAAAAGGGAACCCTCCTACACTGTTGGTGGGAATGTAAATTGGTAAAACCACTGTGGAGAACAGTATGGAGCTTCCTTGAGCCCTTTTTAATTGAATTGGCATAACAATCCCAAATTGAGAGAGTGTATCACCATTTTTGCATTTTTAACACTGGAATCCAGAAAGCACAGAAGATGATGCCTGTGCTTCATGAATTATGTCATTCATTTCACACTTAATACGTAATACTTTGCTATTACCACTTACTTAGTAGTAAGTAATTAGTATTACTTAATAATACTAATTACTTACCTTCCTGGAAAGTTTTATTTTTTCTTGATTATGAAAAGGATACAGCCTTACTGAAAAATCTTAGATCATACAGAAAACAAAGCTATAATGGGTGAATTAAAAATCATTTGTCATTTCATTATCTAGAGGTAGCTACTGTTAATATTTTTGCATTTGTTCTGTAAAATTAACTTTATGTTAATACACATTCTTTTGTTAAAAATTCGACTATACTATGTAAGCTGTTTAGCAAATGCCTTTATTTTTATCTATATCCATGAATACAAATCTTAATTACTTTTTTATGGCCTCATAGTATTCCATAATGTAGATGAACCGTAATTGACTTAAGTTATCCATTGTTGTTGAGTCTTTGGCTTGTTTCTGATATTTTAAAATCTTTGGTCTTAAATAAACACAGCCACAGTGAACATCATTGTACGTATACCTTTTGGACTTGCAACATTATTCCTTATGAAAAACTCCTAGAAAGGTAATTTCTGGCTCAACATGTGTAAGCTCTTGAAAGGCTGGAAATGTATATGACAGCCTCCAGAGAGATTGTCCCAGTTTTGTTTTTTTTTTTTGCTAGCAGCAGGATCTGAGTGCCCATTTTCCCAACCCTCACCAGAACTCTCTATGCCTGTCCATTTCCCATTCTGAAGAAAACTAAGATGTTAACCACATTTTGATCTTTGCCAATGAATTTGTTGTTTTATTTCACTTTCTTTATCAGTGACATTTAAGGTCTTGCCATTCATTTATGTATTAGCTTATTTTTTCACTCATTTTCAGTTTTCTATTAAATGACTAGTACGTGGAGGCATTGTGCTGTGACCCGGGGAAGCAGCAGTGAGGAAACAAAGAGTTCTCACCTTCATGGGGCTTGGGGTCTGACGGGATACTGTATTCCTTTCCTAGAGCTGTCACAACAAACTGCCACAAACCGGGTGGCCTTAAAACAACAGAAATGTATTACGTCAGTTCTGGAGTACAGAAGTCTGAAATCAAGGTGTTGGTAGGGATGTGTTCTCTCTGAAGCCTGTCAGAGAATCCTGCCTTGCCTATTTCTAACCTCTGTTGCTTTGTTGGCAATCTTTGGCGCTCTTCAGCTTGAAGATGTGTTACCTAGTCCTTCGAGGTTTCCAGTTTGTGTAGCAAGAGGGATGGTAGAAACCACACAGGGAATTTGCAACACTTGGAAGAGATCCAGGGATCCAGATTTCGGGCATCTTAGTTTGAGATGCCTTTGGGATGTGTGGGTGGAAATACTAGGCAGGCAATTGAAGAACTGGGTCTGGGGCTTTGAGAGTGCAGATGGTGGAGTCAAAACCCCGAGAGCCTTTAGGGCTCTCTCTTTTGCGATTTGCGCATTACCATTTCTGCCTATCTCCTGTAGACAGGAGCTCTTGATATGTTATAACAGCTCTTTTTCATTTATAAGAGCTTGTTATCTAATGGGAAGTGGGGCTCCAGCTGCTTGCCGCTCAAAAGCCAATAAAGAGGCAAGGTTGGTGGAAAGGAAACTGCTTTATTTCAGATGCCAGCAACTGGGGTGTGTGTGGTGGGAGGGCAGACTTCTGTCCAAAGGCCGACTCCCCTCACCTGACAATCAGGGGACAAGAGTTTTTATGGGCAGAGGGAGGGGGCTACAGGTAGAAACAGCACAGTCAGCTCTGAGTCATCTTGAAGTTGGTCATTGGTGGTCTGACCAGCGTCATCTTGATTGTTTTAGGTACAGTTAATCTTCAGTTCCAGGGTTGGTTTGTTTCCATTTCTTTGAGGCCAATTCTCTGAATTGTGGCAGCCTATGTGATGGCTTCAGTTTGGTCATCATGTAGTTAACCTCTTCCACCTAATGGGGGTTTCAGTATCTATAAGTCAGCTCACAGGATATGGCTCAGGATATTATCTATAGCTCATGAAGAGGAACTAAAGGTCCTTGACTTTGCTTAATGACTAAACTGTTATTATTTAGTCTTGTTGGACTGTTTTCCTTTGTTTTTGCATTTTCTCACTTCTTTGATTAAACTTATTCTTCAGCTAAAGTTTTTCCATAGACAAAAAGGCAGTCAGAGGACATGGTGGGGAAGGACCATAGGGTCCTGCTTCGTTTCTGTTATACGTTCACACATTATTTGAAATATATATTGCGTTTTCTCTCAGTTTGTTGCCCATCTTATAACTTTATTCATGATGTTGTTGTGATTGTTTTAGGCATTAGGAAGGTTATAGACATTTATGTCATTTTAGGTGTCAACATTTTCCTTCCAGTACAGTGCAGCGTTTAAGTTTTCAAATCACACTAAGTTTGAATCCTGCCTCTGCCACTTATTACCTGTGTGGTCTCAGGCAGGTCATTTGCTTTATTTGTGTGTCAGTTTTCTTCCCTGTAATATGGGGAGGACAGTAGCACTTACCTCATTATGGACATTAAATAATGCATGGAGAGAATAGCGCCAGGCACAGTAAATGTATAAGTCAATAAGTATTAACAATTATTGTTGCTGTTACTGCAGAGTAAATATGACAAACAAAATTGTAAAGAAAATGTATTTGTAAGTTCAAGTTCGAATAGTATTTTAGAAATAAGTAAAATTAACTATCTGGGGAAAAACAACTTTACAAACCACCAGGACCAAAAAAGTACAAGGAAAGTGGAAAACAGAGAGGTCAGTTTAATACCATCGATAAGCTGTAATAGAAAATAAACCTCTGGTACTTTGAACATTCTAATCACAGGAGCAAAATATGGTTTGCACACACTTGGGAGAAAACCAGCTAGCATTGTCTCCTAGGAAGAAGTGTCTAGGCTTCCTATAAGAAAATCTGGGACCTCAAAACATGCCCCATATTATGATAAAAGGTTATTTTCTTGATCCCCAATTTCCAACATGGGCGGGGTTGGTTCCGTACAGCAACAAACAATTCTTGGACACCAGGAGTGTGTCCAAGAATTCAACTCAATTCTGACACTATCTGCCAGGAGAGAGCATCAGATTTTACAGGGTAAGGGTTCAGCCTTACAAGACTTCTTTGCACGCCGCCGTCCCCCCACCAACACACACACACACACACACACACACACACACACACACACACACACACCACTTCAGACACCAGTCGCAAGCCCAGGCTGTTACCTGTGCTTCTCACCAACTGGCTATAAGTCAGAGGTTCCCACAAACCCCTCCTCAGGTATGGTTAATTTGCAAGAGGGGTTCGCAGAACTCAGAGAAACATTTTACATACTACATCACCAGTTTATTATAAAAGGGTCAGGAACAGTCCGATGGAAGAGATGCATAGGGCAAGGAGTGTGTCAAGTGGGAAGGGGCACAGAGCTTCCATGGCCTCTCAGGGCAAGTCACTCTCCCCGTGCCTCCACATGTTCACTAGCCTGGGAGCTCTCCAGACCCTCTCCTTTTGGGTTTTTATGGAGGGTTCATTACATAGGCATGACTAAGTCATTGGCCATGGCGATTGAACTCAGTCTCCAGCCCCATTCCCCTCAACGGAGGTCTGGGGGTGGGACTGGAATTTCCAACCCTCTAATCACATGGTGATTATTGGAATCACAGGGCTCCGTTGGAAACCAGTCCCATCCTTAGGTGCTTTCCAAAAGTCACCTCATTAACATAACAAAAGACTCCTCAAGAGCTCTCCTCACTTAGGAAATTCCAAGGGTTTTAGGAGCAGTGTGCCAGAAACTGGGACAAAGACTGTTTGTCTGAAAAATATGTATTTCTTATAAATCGCAATATCACAGTTATACATAGGGGTGATTGTATGAGCCAATTTGGGGCCACGCAACTGGCAGCACTGAGGGACTGCCCAGGCTGATCAAGGTTGCCTCGAAGGTGGTACTCCAAGGTAGAAGTGGCCTGGAATCAAAAGTGACAGCAGAGGAGGTGGATTTGGTTTTGAATAAATATGTAGATCAGCAGGTCTGGCTGAGCATTTCTGGGAGGCTCTGTACTCAGGATTCTTCCCACTGATCTTTTGTTCAGTTGACGTTGTTACACTAGAAACCTCAGGCAGGACGAGGTAGTGATGTTACCTGCATGCAGTGACGTTGGCTCAGGATCTGGGTGATTTACACTCCTTTTTTGTTTAGATTGACTCCTTGCCTTTGCTCTCAGGAGCAAAGGGCTGGAAGGGCTGTGCCTGCCCGGAGTGGACTAGATCTGATAGTGTACCACTTGTAATATTGTCATTATTAGTATACTGATTGTCATAAATATTATTAGCAATGGTTTCTGTCTCTGTCATCATGCCTAGTAAGACCTTCCTCATCCTGAGATTGAAAATTATTCATCTGTATTCCCTTTCTTGTGCTTCTGTGGTTGCATTTTGCTTTAGAGCTTCGGTGTTAATCACTGTAACACATGTTTTCTATCTCCCTAATTCCTTTCTAAGCTCCTGGAGGTCAGGAAAAATGTCCTTGTTACTCTCTGGCTGGCCCAGCACCGAGCCGATCCTGGTGGACCTTCAGCAAGTGTCTACTGATGATGAGGGTGATGTGACATTGATTACAAGAGACTATTTTTCCTTTGTGATTTGATGTTTGGTAAGGTTTTGGTCTTAGTTTTTGGATGGTGTTCGCTGTGAATGAAGGAGCCTGGATTAGGTTCTCTCAGTAAGTGGTCAGAGCCTTCCACAGTTGGAGGTGGGCTCAGGAGGAGTCCCCGAGGACAAGCCTGTCAGGTAATAAATACACATCACGCTCTAAACTGTATGACAGGCAGCCATTCCTATCATCACACCCTTGCCAGCACACGCAGTGTGTGTGTGTGTGTGTGTGTGGAGGTGGCCCATCACTTTTATCACATCTCAGAGAGGTCAGGGACTAACAAATAATAAGGACCCATTGTTCACCGCTCCAACCTGGGATAACTGGCTGGGTTGTTCTTGAACTCTGAGGACTCCATTGCCTCCTTGTCCTCTTTCCTCAGCTTGTCTGCTCTGGAGAGAGAGACTAAGACTCCAGCAGAAGGATAAGGGGCTCTTTGCCCCGAGGCCCTGAGCAGAGCTGGCTCCAGGGACCACCGTGGACCCTTAGTGGTTCCCAAGGCAGATAAAGTGCTCTGGCCTCATCCTTGGCCTCATCTAATCCCACAGCCTCATGGGAGGGGAGAGAAAAAGAGAGAGCTCATTGAGCTTAGGATGGAGTTTCAGGACCTCTTTTTTTTCCTTTGTCCCTCATAACTGCCTGATAGAATGACTTATTTCTTCGCTTATATGTTTAAATGCGCCTCCTTTTACTAGGTTGTGAATTAGATGAGAGCAGTGGCCTCATCTATCTTGTTCACTACTTTATCCCCAGCAGGAAAACTAGTATTTGGCACACAGTAGGTATTCAATAAAGGCATGTGTTAGCTAATACATGAACAAATTCAGGTTGAATTATTTTTTGGACAGCACTAATTGTGTTTGCTCAGCTAAAGTCTTTCACAAGTGCTAGAAATCATCAAGGACAGGTCTTGTTGCCATGTCCATTCATACCCACAGAGCATCTGGATACACACAGAGAACCAACTGGGTACCCATGATCTAAACAAGGCAGAGCCTGTATCCTCTGTACCCTTCCCCAAACTGCTTCCAGGGAAGTGCAGTTCGTTGTATAAATCTAATCTAATCATTACTCAAGTTGTGATCCGCTTTCATGATTCTAAATGACATGTAGTAGCAATCGCAGTTACTATTGTCCAACATGCAACGGCCTCACTCCTTTTTTTTTAATTTAATTTTTATTCTATATTAGAGTATAGTTGATTAACAATGCTTTGTTAGTTTCAGGTGTACAGCAAAGTGGTTCACTTATACATATACATATATCCATTATTTTTCAGATTCTTTTCCCACATAGGTTATTACAGAATATTGAGTAGAGTTTCCTGTGCAATACAGTAGGTCCTGTTGATTATCTATTTTATATATAGTAGTGTGTATATGTTAATCTCAGACTCCTAATTTATCCTTCCCACCCCACCTTTCCCCTTTGGTAACCATAAATTTGTTTTCGAAGTCTGGGAGTCTGTTTCTGTTTTGTAAATAAATTCATTTGTATCATCTTTTTAGATTCCACATATAAGTATATGGTATTTGTCTTTGTCTGACTTTCTTCACTTAGTATGATAATCTCTAGGTCCATCCATGTTGCTGCAAATGGCATTATTTTATTCTTTTATTATTATTCTTTTTATTCTTCTTTTATGGCAACCTAAGTGTCCATCGACAGGAACGGATAAAGAAGGTGTGGTACATGTGTACAATGGAATATTACACCACCCTCGCTCCTCTAGAAGCCTCATCTCTGCTGGTGCATTCAGATCTGTGTCACGTGGTAGTAAAGCCTCCTCATCTTTCTCCTCCTCCCACTGAAATCTTCCCCGTGATTCATTCTTGCCGATTTCATTAAGTGCTGGAGATCTGTTAGTGCGTCTATTCCTGGGGGCAGAGCGATGAGGGAAGAAAAGGAAAAAAATATTGACATTTGTTTAAGTAAGAGATATTTATTAAGTGCTTCTTAATACCAGAGACCGTACTGGCTCATGTGGAAGCCCAGATCCATGGAGGTCCTTGAGCAAGAGAAGAAAAGCTGAAGCAGGAAGTTAGCACTAACTTTCAAGTATAAGGTGAGGTATATGATCTGCCTGTAAGGTGGTGAGCAGCTTTCTTCATGTCAACTAAGGATAAGGCCAAAACACACATCAAGAACCCAGCGACAGGGCTTCCCTGGTGGCGCAGTGGTTGAGAATCTGCCTGCCAACGCAGGGGACACAGGTTTGAGCCCTGGTCTGGGAAGATCTCACGTGCCGCAGAGCAACTAGGCCTGTGAACCACAACTACTGAGCCTGCGCGTCTGGAGCCTGTGCTCCGCAACAAGAGAGGCCGCGATAGTGAGAGGCCCGCGCACCGCGATGAAGAGTGGCCCCCGCTTGCCGCAACTAGAGAGAAAAGCCCTCGCACAGAAACGAAGACCCAACACAGCCATAAATAAATAAATAAATAAAAAAAAAAAAAAAAAAAAAGAACCCAGCGACATTTGGGTTAGATGCGACTGTAAACAGGACTGACGTAGGTACAGGGGCCATATTTTCTGAATTGAGACACATGGTCTGACACACGATGGAATATTTTGGATTATGAGTGCCCTAGAAAAAATGTCTTACAGATGGCATGGGTGTCGTACACAACCATTGACGCTGTGACTTGAGGGGCATGGAGAAAATGCTGTGCCCTTCTTCCAAATATCGTTCCCATAATATGCATTCTGCATATTCTGCTATTAGAGATCTACTTCTGTGTCTCATGGAAGCTTTTAGATATCCCAACTTGTCTTATTCAAATGGAAATACTTCTAGTAGGTAAGATTTGGAACACTTCTCAAGTTTTAGATTTGGGGGGTTCAGTTGTGAAAGTAAAGGTATGCAGGAATGGGAAACCTGTGGGAAGAAGCAGTGACAGGAGTGAGGGAAATATTCTTCTCTTCTGCCTAGAGCTGGCTTCATCTACAAGAGTTGCCAGATGGTGTCACAAATAGCCAGGGAAGCTGTGACTCTCTTCTTTGGAGATTTGAAAGACGAGATGGCTGGCCAAGGGGCAGCCTGGCCCGAGGGGCCCAAGCCCAAAGCCAACACTGCTCAGGTCCAGTCGAGCAATGAATATGATGCATAAAGATGCAGGAAACCCCTGCCCCCCCGTGCACGTCCAATTCTGTGACTTAGGAAAGAAAGTTCACAGGGTGGTCATCTCAGTAGAGCAAACTCTTGCCTTTAAACTGGCAGGATTTGAAGCGGCCAAGTTTTGTGTGAGCTCATGAAGGAATTCCACATTCTTGTTTGTGCCCAATGCGTGCGATGGTTTTTAAATTTGAAAACTATAATCTCTTACAGAGAAAAAAGAAAAATGACCTTGAAAGATGTCAGGTTTAGAAATAATTATTTCATAAGTACACTGGGGTGGAGAGTAGCTGAACTATTGGAATGTTCCAGTCCTGCCCTGTTCACACCTTGGCCACAGCTGCTCACTCTGGGCAACACATCTCAGCAGACATTTCATGATGAGACATTTCTTAATAAGCTTTGTATGAGCGTCTGTCTTGACTGTATGCCACTTTATTATAGTACAAAGACAAACGCACGGAACAGTCAAAGATACACTGCATAAAAGACATCTGTGTAAGCTCTTCTGCTAGAAAAGAAGCTGCTTGAAGGAAGTGTTCAGTTCTAATTTCCTTTGGGTTCCATCCCCTCCTCCAACCACAAAGTGATTTTAACAAGCTAGGCTGTTATTCAATTCATGAATGAATGGTTTAGTTAGGCAGAAGACATTTTTAATCAAGGGGTTTTCTTAAGAACTTTTCATGACTCAGTTGAGTTTTTTGTTTTTTTTTTTTCACTTCTACCTATACTAACACTTGTACAACTCATGAAAAAAAATCTCAAAGATGGGCCAGAAGAGGCTACATTAAAAAAAAAAAAAGAAAAGACCTCACGATATTCTTACCATCTACATAATTTCTGCTGTAGTTATCAGTGGCTATTTAGTGCACCGCAGTTTCCAGTCCTGTGAACCTGTGAAAGATTATCCTGTAACATAACTTCAGTTGGAGAAATAAAATGGAATCCTCACCTTTTTCGCCCTAGACTGGGAGCAGCTGGTGGATAGAAAATGTGTCCATTTTCTCTATTTCCTGAGCACTCAGCCTGGTACCTGGCATTTAGGTGTTCAATGTTTGATTGTGAAATAAATAGCAGAATAAAATGTTTCCAGTGGCTCCTTTGTTTAACTGCCTCGAGAAAAACTTTGAATAAACGACGATACCTATTTTACACACTTATCACTTCTGGCTCCTCCTAAAAGCATTTTAGGGGATGCAAGAGTGTGAGGAAATACAGAGGAAACAATGCAGAACATCCCAGCGCTGGGGACACTCGCTTGCTCATAGTAGGAATTTAATAAATATGCTTTGGGCTAATGTATATGTACACGTGCGTATGTGTATGTATATATGTATCTACATTTCCCCTTAACTGGGATGTTTAATACAACCTCTGAAGCTTTGAGCTTGGTAAACACAAAGACACTGTTATTACTCTAAGTACTCAACGGTGGGCCTTCGGAAACTGGTAACGCATATTTTAAAAACTCTGGTCGGCATGCTTTAGTTCAGTTGCTTTTTGAAAGAGGTGAACTCTTGTCAGCTCCTTCAGGGGCAGAAGAGGTCTGCAGTGCTGGGAACTGGGAGCAGGGAGCTATTGAGGTACACAGCAGTCTGCAACAGGTGTTCAGGAGGGCACGTGACAGCAGCATGAAGCAGCTAGACTTCGATGGAGAAGCCCGCAGGGCAGGTGCTCTGACCTGGCTTTCCAGCTCCTGTTTGTAAGAGGGAGCCCCAAAGGCCATTTCTCTTATCTTCCTAACATAGAAAATAACTGTACAATGGATAGTAAGGGATTGAGAATATTTTGACAGCATTTCTGTTGATATGCCAGGGAGAGGTTTAATTCTTGCTGCGGCCTATTCTTTATGCGGGAAAAACCAACCGGTTCTATTACCAGGACATGAGCTAGAAAGCAGTAAAAACAAGGGCGATTGATTGTGAATGTGTGTGTGTGAATGTGAGTGTGCGTTTATCCTTGGTCTGGAAGAAATGTGTGGAGTCATCTTCCTGGTTGTAGGTTAATCTTTTCCCACATAGATAGAGGGGTTTAAAGAGAGATATAAATACTTTCCTATCCTGAGAGAAAACAGACTTTGTACTGCAATGTACAAAGTATCCAAGTGAAGGAAATTAGAAGTAAAATAAGGAAAGAGAAGGGGAGAGAGAGACAGGAAAGTGGAAACATCAGAGTGTGTACTAGTGAGAATTCTCTAGGGAAACAGAAACAATAGGATGTGTATCACATTATCTATCTATCATCTATCTATCTATCTATCTATCATCTATCTATCTATCTATCTAACACCTATCTTTCACCTCTTGAGAAATTTATTTTAATATTTATCCTAAGGACTTGGCTCACAGGATTGTGGAAGCTGGCAAGTCCCCAGTCTGCAGAGCAGACAGCAGGCTGAAGACTTACAGAGAAATTGATGCTGCAGTTCAAGTCCAAAGGCTGTCTGCTAGCAAAATTCCTTTTTCCTCAGGGGAGGTGAGTCTTTTTCCTGTTCAGGCCTTCAACAGATTGGATGAGGCCCACCCACATTTTGGAGAGTGATCTGCTTTCCTCAAAGTCTACTGATGTAAATGTTACTCTCATCTAAAACAAACCTTCACAGAAGCATCTGGAATAACATTTGACCACACATTTGGTTACCTTGGTCTAGCCATGTTGACATACAAAATGAACCATCTCAGAGGACATCTACACGAAGCCCATGTGAGGATTTCTGGGCAGCTGCAACAGTGTGAACTATAAGCCCCCTGCAACACATATGGGAGAAGAATTTAAGATATTTCTACCTCTCCAGGAGAGGGAACTGGAGGTGCTCTGCCACCCTGCAGGCAAGTACAAATCAGACCAAGACCTAGGACAGCTCAGACATGGACCAGTAGAGACTTAAGACCCAAATAAAACTTATATTTGTATTTAGCTACCTAATGATATTGTGATACATCTGACTTTTATATTTGCTTTAGTTGTCTATGTGTAACTTATACTTCCAGTAAGCTTTGCTTATAATGTCATCTAAAATGTGTATTAAGTTTCACATAATCCTCAATATATTTTTGTACCTTCAGATTAAGAAACTCAGAGTGAATGAACTGTAGTTAAGGGTTAAATGGAGGGAAATTCCACCAACTCATTTCGTTCTAAACTCTGCTCAGGCAGAGTCAGACTAACTCTGATTGGCACAGTGGGGAAACACAGGGTTTGAATGCACGCTCTGCATTACAGATGTGCCATTTAAATGATGTGACCGTCACTTAAACTTTTAGAAACTCAGTGTCTCCATCTGTTAAACAGGGATTATGATACCTGTCTTGTAGGGTTATTGAGAGTATGAAATGAAATCATGCAACCAAAGCATCTAGTACAGTTCTTGAAAAAGAGTTGGTGCTAAATAATTGCTACTTACCTTCCTCCTGGGTCAGGCCAGGGTTGGAGTATATGACAGACACTGTTAGTTGCCTATCTAATTTCCCTTCTTTCCTTTTTTGTTGGTTCAGGCCAAATCCTGTTAAAGAAACCCACATTTCCCAGCCTCCCTGTGGTTATGAGTGTCATTTAACATGTTCCATCCAATGTGACATAAATGGAAGCCATCTACTTTGCTGATAATGGTGCCATCTCTTCCTCTTCTTCACTTCCTTCTTTTCCCTACCTGGTATGCAGATTTGATGGCTGGAGCTGTGGTAATCATTTTGTGACCACGAGAAAATGGACAAGAAATCCAGAGGTCTCAGCACAGATATCCTTGCATCACTGACAACTTCTGCATCATCATCTGCACTGCATCATGACAACTTCTACCTGAGTAAAAATAAGCTTCTATTTTGTTTAATCTACTATTTAATCAGATTTTTTAAATCAGTAATAGTCTATTGCAATCCAACCAATATGGGGGTTAACTTAGTGAATAGTAAATGTAGCTTTAAAAAGTTCTGTTTAGGAATATTATTGACTACCCAAATAAGGTTGCCCTGTAAATATCTGTTACTGGTGTCAGTAAACTATGTCATACAACTTGAGGCATACCTTCCCCTGCTCCCTGTGCCCTGCTACTTTAAATAGTTGCCAAAGTTCAGTGGATTCCCCTCCTTACCTCTTGCCTCTTCCAAATCCCATCCACCTTAATTTTTATTCAAGTCACGCATACAGAATTCTCTCTCAACCATTAACCTCTATTCTTTCATGCCAGAAGGAAAAAAAAAATGGATGTTTTTCTGCTTTCACAAAAATAAAGTGAGGTATTTCTATAACATTTAATCCAGTTTTCTAAAAACAGAATTCTATGCCTTCCATTTGAGGAAGACTTAAAAGTTGCCTCTTAGGTACCGCACATCAAGCTCTAAGCAGTACTGCTGTTTGTTGGTTGCTGGTCTGCAACGAGATGATACAGACATTGAGAGCAAGCATTTAGAAACTTTCATAATCATTAGACATGATGGCAACATTTACTTTTATTGTATTTTAAGAAAGTATTAGTCCATCATGGATTGGAAATTTGAAAAAAAAGATTTCCTCCTTTTTTTAAAAAACACCATAGTTAGTTTGAGAAGCACTGTTGTAATGGATAAATACCAGGTGGTAAGAAAAGTCACTACAGAGTTTATTATTATTTTCAAAATTAACCTTTAAAAAATGATAGTATTTTCATAGTGTGAGAAATAAACCTACTGAGTATTTGGAAATGTTATTTGAGGATTTGTCCATTATTTAGTTCACACACGCCTGCACGCACACACACACGCACACGCACACACAACCCTTGTGTGGTTAGAGACCAACATGAATACTCACTACAACAATAGCTTCTTATTTTTCTTAACTAAATGTGAATACCCCTTTGCTTATATAAATTAATACTTCAATACACAGAATGATAATGAATTATTCTCAAAAGTAGGACATAATAGTATCTATAACACATCAAGAGAAATTTAGAAATAGGACTATCTAAGATAATGAGAGGCAATTGGGAATTTGGGGAAGAGGCGAATTTAACATATGGAAGTAATTATTATGAATTTTAAATTATTTACTAAGTGTAGCAACATCGAGATGCTTTTGTTAACCAACTTCGGAATTTTTTTTTAAAAAAGAAAAGACCAAAATGTGGAACAACTGCAGGTATTCTGTCCTCTAAAAAAAATATAATGAATCAAATGTCTTTAATCCTGTAAAGCTCTTGAGAAAATCTAGGACTAATCCTGGATGGATGCAATGAAGTTTGTTTTGTTGTTAGTTGATACAGTCATTGTTCCAAGAAGAACTGTGAACCACGTCAGTCAGCCCGATGATGTGGCGCATTTTGGCTTGCAACTTTTTGCCTAATGCTTTTCTGTTTTCCTTAAAAAGAAAAATATCTCTGTGCTGTTTACAAAGACTTCGGGGTGCTGCTTACTGTTTTAGCTACTAACACAAACAACCTTGACAATAATAATCTATTTCTTTTCATCCCTTTTCACCCAGACAAGTAAGCAATCATCAATTATAGACCCTCACATGAAATACAAATTTAGCACCATGGAAATGAAAACTAAAGCAATTTGTACCTTTACTATTCCAAGGGGAATCATTCTTGGTCTATTTATTATGAAATATTCCCTCTATCTTATACTCTTCTAAGTTATATCAATGTCATCTACCATAACTTGAATCATAATGAGTAGATGATACTCTTGCATGACTGGAATCATGTCGTCATTATTAGATGACCTAGTTAGCATATGTGGTTAAAAATGTCACTGCCTTTTTATTTATTGACTTATTTCAGAATGGCATAGGTTATATCAGGACCAGGCTCCTGGATGTATCTTTATGAAATAGCATAGTGTTTTGTTTATTTTTTAACCCATATCCACTAACCATATACATCCACACTACTTTAAAATATTTCTTTACAAACCATATATTTTTCCCCTATGACTTTTATTATCAATGCCCCTGGAAAAAAATGTAAAACACGGGCAAAGAAATGTGATGGACTTGTTTCAGAAACATTGATAGACTTTAGGAGGAGGAACCTCAAATCAGGAAAGATGTCAGTGAGAGAAAAAAAACCTTTTTTCCTGAACCCATGGGGCTCTGATCTGTGCCCAGTGTACTTGTGTTCCTCGAGGTCTGTGTACATTTCTGAGGGAAGGAGTGGGTGGTCAGAACTCCCTGAGGATGTTTCCTGAGAACACCACATCCAAGGTCAAATATCTTGGCACCATTTCTGGTCTTGTGCTTACGAATAAGCATGCATAAAGGAAGAAAGAAGCATTTGCTTTAGAAATGATGCTAGAATTTATCTTTACCTGACTCTCCTGCCACCGAGATCTGTATTTGGCCCTTAATCGTTACTTCCTGCTGTGGCAGTGCCCCCCCGCCCCACCCCTACTCTTCCTTGGCCACTACTCTCAGAATGCTCTTCAGGGGAGACCAAAGTGCTCCAGACAAGTTATTCTCTCCATTTTGGAAGAACTCACTGTCTCATGTCCTTTGACTTTTTCTCTGGCCTTTTGCTTCTTTTCAGATTCTATT
Source organism: Balaenoptera borealis (assembly GCF_965194805.1). Classification (NCBI taxonomy): domain Eukaryota; kingdom Metazoa; phylum Chordata; class Mammalia; order Artiodactyla; family Balaenopteridae; genus Balaenoptera; species Balaenoptera borealis. The sequence continues at coordinate 59,834,618 of NC_138873.1, forward strand.
CAACTCTCGCCTTCTGTGTCCTAAGCATGCTTTGGAACTCCTTCTTAGTGTTTATGGGTCTGTTCACTTACTTGCTAAGTCTGCCTGAGCTATTTCCCAGGATTTAAAAGAAATTAGGTTAGATTAAAAATATTAAGCAGCATGCCTAATGAGCAATGAAATGTATGTATATATTTTTAAGCTTTGTCCTCTTGTAGATGGTTATTAGAGACTTTGGGTTTGTAAGGAAACTGAGATTTTCTATGTATTGATATGATAATATCAGTGATTCTACACCATGTTTATTTTCTGATCTGCTTAATGGTTATACTAGTTTAGTTGCACGATACCTAATTAATGATGTCTTTGGAAGTCTCACCAGGTAATATAATGATAAATTAACTAGAAACTGATAGAATTAGCTGAGCCACCCTCATATGGTCTGAGTTTTCTTTGCAGACCCAAACTGCGAGTAGTAAGAGAAGGTGAGAGTATTTGAATGAGTAGTATTTCTAAAGGTTAGGAGACAATGCACATACTGTAAGTTAAGTTAAATGAATCCACTTTTTATTTCTATTATATAATTGGAAGAACAAAACCTTACCCCCTCTGAACCATTACTCTCACTGTAATGTTCATTAGCTCATGATTAAGTCTTAATATAAAATGCCATGGCTTCTTTATCAGACTAAAAACTTAGCTTACTGAAATATGACTTACCTTCTATTGGCAGTCATCTGGCTATTCTAATTAACTCCCCCTTCTTTCCCATTTTCCCCAGTAGCTTCTTCTTTCTTAAAAATAAAAATATTTGAGAATGTGGATGTGACACTCAATCTAAAATGAAAGTCAGAGCTATTACTAAGGAAATCATATAGCTTCGATTCCCAACTGTATACCCTCTGACTAGTGTATTTTATGGCAACGTTTGTTACATATGTTAGTCATTGGACTGGATTTGTGGTCCCTGTTTTTGAGCACGTGGCATAGTGAGTTGCAAAGATCTCAAAGGCAATTTTCTCTGCTCTGTGCAGAAGGACTTACATTTTTGAATAGAATATACACTAGAAATAGAGGTCTGGATTGCAGCCTTAATGTCAAAGAAGTGTGTTTCAATTGACTAAGCAGGACACTAACAATTTAGATAAAAGTATGCAATATATCAATTAATGAACTATAAAAACCCTTCATTGAGCATTAACCCTTTAGAGCACATAGGTGTGTGTATGCATTGTAAACATTTATTTAGTTGGTGATAATGACAGCTTTCATGGTGACACTGTTATTATTTAAGTTTGTGATTAGCTATTTATATACACCTGGGTGGAAAATAAGAAGTCTGGTTCTAAACCTCATTGCTCTGGTCATGAAGGGTTCTTTGAAGGGGAAATTGTAGTTGACATAGAAACTGAAATACAGGCTAAGAGTCATTTTATCAAGAGTCACTTTAAACATTTATCAATAAATGTTTAACAGATAGTTTCTTTGGAGGTGGGCCTGTGTCAGGTGTGGTGGAGGTCACGGCCCCATGCCTCAGAAATTACAATCGTAGAAGTTCAAGCTAGTCTAGTAGTCATGAAGCAACTCAAGGGTTAATGGTCTGACTGACTGAAAGCACTGACAGAGCTCAGAATAGGGAGGGAAAGCATCAGAGTCTCGGATTGCTGGGGAAGGCTTATGGGACTGATGGTCCTTGATCTGGACTTTAAACGAAAGGCTGGATTTGGATCAAGGGAGATAAAACTGTAGCAGAGGCTGGGAAGGGGAATGAACACCATGTGGTCATGGGCATGGGGGAGACCAACTGGGCTGGAGCTGAACAATCAAAAATGCACAGAGGACAAAGGGATGGAGTGCCCTGACATGTGCAACTAGTTAGAAGAGTCATGGACTGAGTGACCAGCTCTGACACCCGTTGCTGCTGATCTGGAGGAGTTAATGGGCCTATGTGGCCAAGCAGGTTGGGAGCAGGTCGGCATCATGGAGGTGGAGCCCAGCCTTGCGAGTGTTGGAGAAGATGTCAGGTTTGCAGAGGGAAAGACACATCTTTTGGCACACGGGGCTGGCTGTAAATGAATTAGTGTATATGGACATTTATCTTTGGCATCTCTGCTTTATCACCCTCTGCGTTTCTCCCATAGTTTGGGTATCTTGCTCTGGCTTCAACTGCACAAGGCTTCCCTTTGCTTTGCCTTATTTTGAATTAGTTGTAGTTTCACTTTCCTTAGTCTCACATCCTGAAAGTTAGAATCTCTGCTAACTACGTAGGTTACATGAAAGAAGGATAGCATCCTGTGCCTAGTGACTTTGGGGATGATATCTCCCCTTTTTTGGGTGAACATTTTAATATTCTTTGGTTAAATAAGTGTTTTAGTATCCCTAAAATCGTGTCACCCTCCCCCCCCCCCATTTAGTCTCTGTATAGTGGTCAGGCTTCATAAACTCTGCTTTGCTTAATTAAAACAATACCAAGCCCTTATTAAATGATACAATCGGTGTGTGTGTGTGTATATGTGTGTGTGTGTGTGTGTTGCCTGGCTAATTCAGTTATTTAAATCACGATATTGAGTCTGAGTTTTCCTGTATAGGCCGGTTAAACTTGCAGAGATAAAAATGTAGTCCTGTGCACACAGATTTCATTCCTAGCTTTATATAAAACCCTAAGAGGACCTTATAAAGGAATTGTGGCCACTACTTAAAGCTGGTATTGTGGTGATGTCTCAGGCGTGGTGGAAGAAAGTGGTGACCAGTAACATCAGGTGTGTATGTATAAAACCACTTTTTGGGGGGAACTAATTATTTTCTCAGAAAATAATTTGCAACCCACAGAGTTGCTCCATGAGTTCTGCATCGGTTATTTCTTAAAAAATGGCAGAGCAGGTCTCTAATCTGATTGATTATTACAAGATTTCAGGCTTGAACTGTCCTTTAAGATTTGACTTTTAGGAAAGAAAATGGAGGGAAAGGAGCATAGGAAATAAATCTTTGAGACTACGGGATTATAATAGGAAAATAGCAACTGAGTTCAGTTTCACAACTCAACTCAGTTGAATTTCTCAATTAAACTTTGGTGTTAAAGATGAGAAAATGTTAGTGAGCAGTTTTAAACACAATGCAGCTGTGCAAACTCTGGCATGGTGATGTTTATCTTGCATCGTCCTATGGTCTGAACACAGTGTTTTTTAAGAGTGGTACCCAATAAAAATTGGTTTCCTGAATAACTGAACAATTGAAAAGTGAGATTATTATTCTAGCTGATGATTTGGAATGTATAATTATTTGACATTTGACATGAAAAAAATTGAAAATAAGGCAAATCAAATACGAATTTAAGTGTTAACTACCAACAACCTGTTTCCTTTCATGTCACCAAAAGTTAAAGAAGGACATTTCCCATGATTAACTAGAATTAGTTGTTTTTCTATTTTTTTAAAGTTGAAAAGTATATATAAAACTATATTTGATGCTTTAAAATGAGGAGATTAATGTGTTAGTCTATTTTAAAAGGATTTATAATTGGTCTGTGTAAAATGCAATATTGTTTGAGTGTTATATATTATATTAGTAAAGCCATGTAATTTAGAAACTCTGTAGACATGGTTTCATCTTACTTAAGTGACCATCTCTAAAATGTGTTACTATGTGCTCTGTACAGTAATCTATCAGTTACTTTTTACTTAAATAAAGCCTGATCATTTCTGCATTGCAGAAGTTTGGTCAATTAATTGTTTTAAGGATTATTTTCTTGTCATGATACATGTAACTGTTGATACCACAAAAGGTGGGCACAAAAACTGCACCTCTTCTCTATCATTTTAAGGCTCTTTACTAGACTTTTTGGTATAATTTATTAAAAATTTGTCCTCTTAAAGTTAAACATTTTAAATAAATATTATATAGGAAAAATCATTAAAACTTTGAATTTTGGAAGTTTGTCTTCTCTACCTTCAGTTTATTCTTTATGGTAAAATATCTCCACATCATATCCCCTGTCATGATCTAAGGCTGATGCCATCTGAATATTCTTGTCCAGGGAAATAGGTTTCTGTAACTCATGGTATAAAATATCATTTCACAGCATCTTATGTTCTCCTCAGTGTAGGTGGAACCATTCTAGTACATTGGGAGCAAGTTTTAAGTAACATGGTTTAAATGTGAATTTCAGAAAATTGCAGACAAAGCACATACATAAAATTTAGTCTCTTGTTTTGTATTAGTTCTTTCTGAAATCAGAACTAACATTCCTTTTGGAGGGGTGGGTAGGAACTGTTCTTACCTAACACAATAAAGATCAACTCCCTTTATGATATTTCCTATTGTAGTAGATCGTTATAATAATGGCCTCTAATGAATCATGCCGACCTGTGTCCCTGCCCTTTTGTAATGGAATGCTGCTGCTTGTACTACCGTGAGGTAGAGTCTATTTCTCCACCCTGTTGAATTTGGGCTGGCCTTGTAAATTGCTTTGACCAATAGAATGTAGCAAAAGTGACAATTGTATAAGTTCCAGAGCCTAGGTCTCAAGATATTTGGAAGAGTCTGCCTTCACTTCCTGGGAACCCTGAGACCACCAGGCTGGGTAGAACCCTGAAATTAAAGAGTTCTGGTTATGCCAACCAACACTCATCACTAACTGCCAGACATGTGAGTGAGGCCACTTTGGAATTTCCAACCCAGATCAGCTGTAACCGCACAGAGAGCCCGGCCAAGATCAGCGAAGAGCCACCCAATCAACCCACAAAATGATGAGAAATGACAAATGGTTCTCATTTTAAGCTGTTAAGTGTTGGGGTTAGATTAATACCTGAAACACCAATGAAATACTAAAATCTGTCACATCAGAAACACCCTAACTCTGTAATAGCCTAAAGAACATTCTGCATTATTTTTCTAAACAATTTGTGCTGATCTTTGCCAATATCATCTAGCTGACTGGAAACCTTCCACACTTCATAAAGAATCCTTGAATTTTAATTTGCTATAGGGACCCTCCCAGGACTCTGTATTTCTTTGTTGGCCTTTTGGCTGCAGAGTGGAATGTGCTTCGATTGAGCTGCTTTTCATAGCCAAGGTAACCCGAGTTACTTCACAGAGGAATGTACTGGGGGGTAGTGTCTCTGCCAGCTGTAGAAGGACAATTACGTAATGGCTCATACAGCACTTAATTTTTAGAACTTGTCTTACTGAGAGGAAGTGTGAAGAAAAGGCAAAATAATGGCTGAATATTGGACCCCAAATACAGAGAGGAACAGCACCCAAACTTTCCATGTCATCCTTATATTTTGCAATTCATTTTTAATTGACATTAATGAGATGTTGGTTAAGTGAGTCATAATTCAATTCTGGAAGTATCCTGTGTAATTACATACCTTCCTTATTTCCACGTAGCAGACAAATAAAATCATATGTAACTTCTTTTGAATTAGTTCATGTTACATATTCTTTCATTTCTTTAATTTATGTTACAGTGAAATTTACCTACATTCAAAGTACCTTGTGATATAGTCCACATAGATTGATGCCATAGGAGATAGAGCCATCTGAATCATGAAGATATATAATTCATATTGCAAAAGAAGTCACAAAAATGTGATTAGTGGATTATATTTTTCCCCTGTTACCACTCTGTTAAATAAATTCTATCAAAAATGTAGAAAAACAATAAGTTGTATAAAATCTCACAGTAGAACTCAAGTGGAGAAGTGTCCTAGTAACAAGTGCTCTAACTGCTTTCTGGTACCCCAGGAACCAAGGAAGGAGAGAAACTCTATTTCACAGGATCTAGCTTGTTTTCACCTCTGGTACAAAGCAGTAGGTCTACATTAGATGAATTAGTTTGGGGTCAAGGTTTCATTTTTTAGAATTCAACTCATGCTTCTCCTCCCCTTTGCTTAAATAATGCTCATTCTAAACAGGTATGGATTCCTTCATGTCACTTTTCAGTTTGCTGTGCCTGTGTATGAATGGTCTAATTTACAGAGAGCCTGTGATTAAGCTCCAACTAGAATGTTGGAGAAATACCTGCACTGCACAGCCCAGGGGTTCAGTAGATAGCTCATGTTCGGCATGAAGCAAATCCAAGAACCCTAGAGTGCCAGATAACCCAGTTCCTTGCTCTTCCCCAAGGAGTCGTGTTCCACCATCCTTAGATCATCTTTTCATCCTAGGCTTCCTCATCGATGTTTCCCCAGAGTTAGCCACTGCTTTGTGTCCTTTGACATGCTCATAGTGAAGTAGAGGAAAGGGACTTGACTACCTGAACAGTAAGCGTGTTAAGCCAGATAACAGAGATATGGACAAAGTGCGAAGGGAGCAGAAAAAGGGAGATTCACAGAAGCTTTTGTGTCAAGGCATCAATACAAGTTTACTGCTGGGGAGAGTGGTCCAAGCTGCTAAAGCACAGAGTCAGACATGAGCATGAATTGTTTAGAAAATAATGCAAAGCTTCTCATGAATAACTGGGCTTCAGATTCTTGAGGGCAGGGGATTGGTGGGATACGGAGCGTGTGAGGTAAATTGGGGCCAGATTGTGAAGAGACTTTTATGCTGTAATGAGGGAGAAAAACCTCAGTTTTGAACCCAACTTGTTAACGGCTGTGCAACAAAAACTTGACCTGAGTATTGAGAGGGTCGTGGTTCTTTCTAGGACTCTCTGCTTCATTATGCATAAGACTTGGGTAATAAACAGGCAATTAGTTGACATAAAATTATTTATTATTCAATTATGTGACATCATGATGGTCAATATCCAAGAATTTGGCTTTTTCGAAACTGAAACCTGAAGAGTTAGAATGATATATAACATATAGAAGCAAATTAAAAAGTTATAACTAATAGATCTGGCACTATTATTAATTAAGGATAATCAACAAATAGGGTCACTCTATTGGAATGAAGGATTGAGATAACTGTTTGGATAATTGACACCCAGAACCCTAGTTGACCCGAATTACCTGAGGTTTTTGACTTTAATTATGCAATTAGTTGCCTCTAATTCCCCATTTTGCTTTGCCAGCACACTACAACATCATGACTGAATAGGCCACCGAAAAGGAAATGAAGTTCTCAGCAAAGATGATCAGAAACTCTTTCAAAGGGCACCTGACAAGCATGTGAACGGCAGTTATAGGGTGACTTCCAAGAGCAAACAGCACTATATTTCTAATGCTGTCAACCTGAGATAAAATTACTTCTTATTTTAAAGAAAATCAACTATTTAAATTGTGCTTAAATTGTTGCAAAATTTTAAAGGACTCCATACTGAATGAGGACAGCATCCTTTTCCCTTGGTTTTATATCCTAATATAATTTTGTGCAAGAATGCTTATACCTGTGAATGTTTTCTTTTCTTAAACATTTGGTTTCTACTGTCTGGAGATGTGTCTCTTGTTTTTGTGAAGATTCTATAGAGGACGGTGGTCACGTGACTCTCACTCCACTGCTTGTACACAAACAGAACCATCTAAAGCAAATATCAGACATTGACAACTTACAGTAGAGACAGATTTTTGAAAAATAAACAAATACCTGTACTTTTAAAAATTGGCTCCTAAGTAAGGAAGTACATACCAAAAAATAATAAAATATACTCTCTGCCTTTTTTTCCTTAGTGCATCAGAGTTAAAAATCAAATCAATATCATTTCAGTGTAAGATAGTGGCTACAGCATGTAGACATCAGCAGAGTAATTAAAAAGCCAATGAGTTTAGTTGGTAAGATGTAATTTAGCCATAGTCAGTGGCTGCTTCCAAGAAATCTATTTACCCCCAAGTATCCTCAGGCATGGATGGGAGAGTGTGAAATGATGGAGTTTTAGTTATTCTTGTATGTAGCAAATTTCAATTACCACTTCTTCTGTAAAAAAAATTGTTATAGTAATATTACCTTGAAGTTCCCCAAGCTTACAGGCACCAGAGATGTAAGAGCAAAAGCATTTCTGTTTTACTGATTCTGAAAACCTCACTTCATAGATTTCCGCCCCCCCCCCCATTGGTTAGAAATTCCTTGATTCAACTCACAATACCTGCTGTTTCTGGAGCTTAGGTGGGATGCCTGCTTAGACACAATTTGTGGAAAACAACAACAAAACTTTGCTTCTGAGGTGTTTTGATAAAGTGTACCCAGATTCTCCAGAGAGATTTTCACCCACAATTTAACACATAATGAGACCTTGCTACTTGTTTACCACTTTTATGACGCACTTCAGAAAGACCAAGGTATGCACAGAAGCACAGGAGTTGGAAAATAGGTTTCAGCTCAAGCGCCAATCCCAATAGACTGTTAGTGGGGCCCTGTGCTGAGACCATCACCAGGAAAAAAAGGAACATTTCATTAGCAGCGTCTGCTATGCATGCAGGAGGTGAGGAGGCCAGCTATCCTTGCTTGGCTCATTAGAACAGGCTTTTAGGGAAGCATTTCAAAGTGAGGCCACAGATTCGCATCTTTTTGGCCTTCTTCTGCCTTCAAGAGTTGTGTTCTTTTTCTTTCCCTATGCCACCTAAAACAATACTTTGAACATGAAGACATGGGACCAATACTTTGAACATGAAGACATGGGACAAATACTCCTCTGATGACCTCATTGTCCCCAAGTAGGAAGCAATACCTTTGCCATTGACTTGCCATAAATGCCCCAGGCCCTCGCTGAGAGTTATCTGTAATGTTACATTAAATCCTTTTAGTTCAACATTTCTATATCGTTATGGCAGAAATGTTCAGTATAGTCATGGTTTTGAAGAAAAGGTTTTCCCAAGTGTAAATGATTATAAACGTTTCATATTCTTGGCTTCTTAATGTGTTTTATACAAAAAGTTTTATTTTCTTCTACAGAAACCTATAGAGTCATTAGTAACTTTTGGAAAAATTTTAATTATTAACTAGTTTGTTTTTTACCATTTCCCACCTGAAGAGTAGAAAATTGACATTTATCATTTTACTTTGAGGAAGAGGAACATTGATCAAGGGAAACATTGATCAAGAGAATACACGACATAGGTACTTGATACAGGCAAGTCTGAGGCCATTTTCTAATGAAAAATTCTAGAACTGTGCTCTTCTCACAGGCTGGGCATCTTCCAGGGCTGTCGACTTCCCAGCATGAAAGCAACAGTGCAATTTCTTGCTCAAATGATACTGAATACATCTTGTAGAGCTGCACTGCCCAATGCAGTAACCACTAGCTAAACGTGGCTATTTAAATGAAAATGAATGAAAATCAAATAAAATGGAAAAGACAGTTCCTCAGTCACAAAAGCCACACTTCAGGTGCTCAACAGCCACAGGTGGCTTGTGGCTACCCTAACGGGACAGTGCAGAGCAGATAGAGAACATTTCCATTATCACAGAAAGTTCTATTAGAAGATGCATTTTAGAAGGTTCCCCTGTTGGCAAAAGACGGTGGTGATTCCATCCCCATTCTGCACCCCTCACATACTTTGAACATCCATACAGCAGAGACAGAGCTAGAAAGCAAATTTTCCTAGTATATTCAGCTTTCAGATTTACCTTTCTCCATTTATAAATTAACATATTTACTTATTGACACTGTCACAATAGCCTTCCTATTTTAAGACTGGATTTTTTTTTAAACATCTTTACTGGAGTATAATTGCTTCACAATGGTGTGTTAGTTTCTGCTTTATAACAAAGTGAATCAGCTATACATATACATATATCCCCATATCCCCTCCCTCTTGCATCTCCCTCCCACCCTCCATATCCCACCCCTCTAGGTGGTCACAAAGCACCGAGTTGATCTCCCTGTGCTATGCAGCTGCTTCCCACTAGCTATCTATTTTACATTTGGTAGTGTATATATGTCCATGCTACTCTCTCACTTCGTCCCAGCTTCCCCTTCCCCCTCCCCGTGTCCTCAAGTCCATTCTCTACGTCTGCATCTTTATTCCTGTCCTGCCCCTAGGTTTTTCAGAACCTTTTTTTTTTTTTTTTAGATTCCATATATATGTGTTAGAATACGGTATTTGTTTTTCTCTTTCTGACTTACTTCACTCTGTATGACAGACTCTAGGTCCATCCACCTCACTACAAATAACTCAATTTCATTTCTTTTTATGGTTGAGTAATATTCCATTGTATATATGTGCCACATCTTCTTTATCCATTCATCTGTCGATGGCCACTTAGGTTGCTTCCATGTCCTGGCCATTGTAAATAGAGCTGCAATGAACATTGTGGTACATGACTCTTTTTGAATTATGGTTTTCTCAGAGTATATGCCCAGTAGTGGGATTGCTGGGTCGAATGGTAGTTCTATTTTTAGTTTTTTAAGGAACCTCCACACTGTTCTCCATAGTGGCTTTATCAATTTACATTCCCACAAAGAGTGCAAGAGGGTTCCCTTTTCTCCACACCCTCTCCAGCATTTATTGTTTGTAGATTTTTTGATAATGGCCATTCTGACTGGTGTGAGGTGATACCTCATTGTAGTTTTGATTTGAATTTCTCTAATGATTAGTGATGTTGAGCATCCTTTCATGTGTATGTTGGCAATCTGTATATCTTCTTTGGAGAAATGTCTATTTAGGTCTTCTGCCCATTTTGGATTGGGTTGTTTCTATTTTTGATATTGAGCTGCATGAGCTGCTTGTAAATTTTGGAGATTAATCTTTTGTCAGTTGCTTCGTTTGCAAATATTTCCTCCCATTCTGAGGGTTGGGGTTGTCTTTTCGTCTTGTTTATGGGTTCCTTTGCTGTGCAAAAGTTTTAAGTTTCATTAGAGTCCTGTTTGTTTATTTTTGTTCTTATTTCCATTTCTCTAGGAGGTGGGTCAAAAAGGATCTTGCTGTGATTTATGTCATAGAGTATTCTGCCTATGTTTTCCTCTAAGAGTTTTATAGTGTCTGGCCTTACATTTAGGTCTTTAATCCAATTTGAGTTTATTTATGTGTATGGTGTTAGGAAGTGTTCTAATTTCATTCTTTTACATGTAGCTGCCCAGTTTTTCCAGCACCACATATTGAAGAGGCTGTCGTTTCTTCATTGTATATTCTTGCCTCCTTTATCAAAGACAAGGTGACCATATGTGCGTGGGTTTACCTCTGGGTTTTCTATCATGTTCCAATGATCTGTATTTCTGTTTTTGTGCCAGTACCATACTGTCTTGATTACTGTAGCTTTGTAGTATGGTCTGAAATCAGAGAGCCTGATTCCTCCAGCTCCGGTTTTCTTTCTCAGGGTTGCTTTGGCTATTCGGGGTCTTTTGTGTTTCCATACAAATTGTGAAATTTTTTATTCTAGTTCTGTGAAAAATGCCATTGGTAGTTTGATAGGGATTGAATTGAATCTGTAGGTTGCTTGGAGTAGTATAGTCATTTTCACAATGTTGATTCTTCCAATCCAAGAACATGGTATATCTCTCCATATGTTTGTATCATCTTTAATTTCTTTCATCAATGTCTTATAGTTTTCTGCATACAAGTCTTTTGTCTCCTTAGGTAGGTTTATTCCTAGGTATTTTATTCTTTTTGTTGCAATGGTAAATGGGAGTGTTTCCTTCATTTCTCTTTCAGATATTTCATCATTAGTGTATAGGAATGCAAGAGATTTCTGTGCATTAATTTTGTATCCTGCTACTTTACCAAATCCATTGATTAGCTTTAGTAGTTTTCTGGTAGCATCTTTAGGATTCTCTATGTATAGTACCATGTCAGCTGCAAACAGTGACAGCTTTACTTCTTCTTTTCCAATTTGGATTCCTTTTATTTCTTTTTCTTCTCTGATTGCTGTGGCTAAAACTTCCAAAACTATGTTGAATAATAGTGGTGAGAGTGGACAACCTTGTCTTGTTACTGATCTTAGAGGAAATGCTTTCAGTTTTTCACCATTGAGAATGATGCTTGCTGTGGGTTTGTCGTATATGGCTTTTATTACGTTGAGGTAGGTTCCCTCTATGCCCACATTCTGGAGAGTATTTATCATAAAGGGTATTGAATTTTGTCGAAAGCTTTTTCTGCGTCTATTGAGATTATCTTTTGGTTTTTATCTTTCATTTTTTTAATATGGTGTATCACATTGATTGATTTGCGTATATTGAAGAATCCTTGCATTTCTGGGATAAACCCCACTTGATCATGGTATATGATCTTTTAATGCGCTGTTGGATTCTGTTTGCTAGTATTTTGTTGAGGATTTTTGCATCTATGTTCATCAGTGATATTGGTCTGTAGTTTTCTTTTTTTCTGACCTCTTTGTCTGGTTTTGGTATCAGGGTGATGGTGGCCTCGTAGAAAGAGTTTGGGAGTGTTCCTCCCTCTGCTATATTTCCGAAGAGTTTGAGAAGGATAGGTGTCAACTCTTCTCTAAATGTTTGATAGAACTCGCCTGTGAAGCCATCTGGTCCTGAGCTTTTATTTTTTGGAAGATTTTTAATCACAGTTTCAATTTCAGTGCTTGTGATTGGTCTGTTTATACTTTCTTTTTCTTCCTGGTTCAGTCTCAGAAGGTTGTGCTTTTCTAAGAATTTGTCCATTTGTTCCAGGTTGTCCATTTTATTGGCATATAGTTGCTTGTAGTAATCCCTCATGATTCTTTGTATTTTTGCAGTGTCAATTGTTACTTCTCCTTTTTCATTTCTAATTCTATTGATCTGAGTCTTCTCCCTTTTTTCCTTATGTGTATGGCTAATGGTTTATCAATTTTGTTTTTCTTCTCAAAGAACCAGCTTTTAGTTTTATTGATCTTTGCTATTCTTTCCTTTATTCCTTTTTCATTTATTTCTGATCTGACCTTTATGATTTCTTTCCTTCTGCTAACTTTGGGTTTTTTTTGTTCTTCTTTCTCTAATTGCTTTAGGTGTAAGATTAGGTTGTTTATTTTATGTTTCTTGTTTCTTGAGGTGGGATTGTATTGCTATAAACTTCCCTCTTAGAACTGCTTTTGCTGCATCCCATAGGTTTTGGGTCGTCCTGTTTTCATTGTTGTTTGTTTCTAGGTATTTTTTTATTTCCTCTTTGATTTCTCCAGTAATCTCTTGGTTATTTAGTAGTGTATTGTTTAGCCTCCATGTGTTTGTATTTATTACAGTTTCTTTCCATAATTGATATCTAGTTTCATAGCATCATGGTCGGAAAAGTTACTTGATACGATTTCAATTTTCTTAAATTTACCAAGGCTTGATTTGTGACCCAAGATATGATCTATCCTGGAGAATGTTCCATAAGCACTTGAGAGGAAAGTGTATTCTGTTGGATGGAATGTCCTATAAATATTAATTAAGTCCATCTTGTTTAATGTATTACTTAAGGCTTGTGTTTCCTTATTTATTTTCATTTTGGATGATCTGTCCATTGGTGAAAGTGGGGTGTTAAAGTCCATTACTATGATTGTGTTACTGTCGATTTCCCCTTTTATGGCTGTTAGCATTTGCCTTATGTATTGAGGTGCTCCTGTGTTGGGTGTATAAATATTTACAATTGTTATATCTTCTTCTTGGGTTGAGCCCTTGATCATTATGTAGTGTCCTTCTTTGTCTCTTGCAATAGTCTTTATTTTAAAGTCTATTTTGTCTGGTATGAGAATTGCTACTCCAGCTTTCTTTTGATTTCCATTTGCATGGAATATCTATTTCCAACCCCTCACTTTCAGTCTGTATGTGTGCCTAGGTCTGAAGTGGGTCTCTTATAGAGAGCATATATATTGGTCTTGTTTTTGTATCTATTCAGCCAGACTATGTCTTTTAGTTGGAGCATTTAATCCATTTACATTTAAAGTAGTTATTGATATGTATGTTCCTATTACCATTTTCTTAATTGTTTTGGGTTTGTTATTGTAGGACTTTTCCTCCTCTTGTGTTTCCCGCCTAGAGAAGTTCCTTTAGCATTTGTTGTAAAGCTGGTTTGGTGGTGCTGAATTCTCTTAGGTTTTGCTTGTCTGTAAAGCTTTTAATTTCTCCATCAAATCTGAATGAGATCCTTGCTGGGTAGAGTAATCTTGGTTGTAGGTTTTCCCCTTTCATCACTTTCAGTATGTCCTGCCAGTCCCTTCTGGCTTGCAGAGTTTCTGCTGAAAGATCAGCTGTTAACCTTACAGGTATTCACTTGTGTGTTATTTGTTGCTTTTCCCTTGCTGCTTTTAATACTCTTTCTTTGTATTTAATTTTTGATAGCTTGATTAGTATGTGCCTTGGTGTGTTTCTCCTTGGATTTATCCTGTATGGGACTCTCTGTGCTTCCTGGACTTGACTGACTATTTCCTTTCCCATGTTAAGGAAGTTTTCAACTATAATATCTTCAAATATTTTCTCAGTCCCTTTCTTTTTCTCTTCTTCTTCTGGGACCCCTATAATTCGAATGTTGGTGTGTTTAATGTTGTCCCATAGGTCTCTAAGACTGTCCTCAATTCTTTCCATTCTTTTTTCTTTATTCTGCTCTGCAGTAATTATTTCCACTATTTTATCTTCCAGGTCACTTATCCGTTCTTCTCCCTCGGTTATTCTGCTATTGATTCCATCTAGAGAATTTTTAATTTCATTTATTGTGTTGTTCATCATTGTTTGCTCTTTAGTTCTTCTAGGTCCTTGCTAAACGTTTCTTGTATTTTCTCCATTCTATTTCCAAGATTTTGGATCATCTTGACTATCATTACTCTGAATTCTTTTTCAGGTAGACTGCTTATTTCCTCTTCATTTGTTTGGTCTGGTGGGTTTTTACCTTGCTCCTTCATCTGCTGCATATTTCTCTGTCTTCCCATTTTGTTTCACTTACTGTGTTTGGGGTCTCCTTTTTGCAGGCTGCAGGTACATATTTCCCATTGTTTTTGGTGTCTGCGCCTCATGACTATGGTTGGTTCAGTGGCTTTTTAGGCTTCCTGGTTGAGGGGACTGGTGCCTGTGTTCTGGTGGGTGGGGCTGGATCCGATGTTGTGTTTTGCCTGTGTCTGTGAACTTAGCATGATTTTAGGCAGTCTCTCTGCTAATTGGCAAGGTTATTTAATGTCATGAAAAATGCTAATACTACATTAAGTGAATAAATCAGATCACAAAATTCTATGTTCCTATTTTATTTTAAACACATGTACAGGTGCATCCCCCCCCAACCCCCCACCCACACACACACACTCATGGGCAAAGACTTGAACACCTTACCCGAAAGAGCAATAGTCTTTGTCTCTGAGATATGGAATAAAGTGCAATTTTTTGTTTACCTTTTAACATGAATTTTCCAAAATTTTACAATGGAACCTGTACCACTTTTCTAAAAAGAAAAAAGTAGCTTTTAAAAAAGTTTCTTCCAAAATATCTACTATAATTATTTTTTATTGGTAAATTCTATTGGCAAGTTCCAGAAATGGTACAAACTTGTTTCTTTTCTTGAGAAATAAACATTTATCTTAAAATATTTGTGATAAATTATTTCCCCCCGGAGATAGTTATTTTTTAATGCCCACTAGTTATTTTTACAGAGACATTAGGTTAGGCTACAATTTGAAACTCACAAAGTCTGAAGTTGAAGTCACCATCTTCCTGTCTATACTCATCCCTCTAGCATTCTTTACATCTGAAAATTGCAGTGTTGCCCTCTCAATCTCTTAGAGTTAAAAATCACAGACAGCTTCCACATCAAAATTCTCTCCTGACTCCCCAGTTCATCCATCATGCAATGCTAGGCTTTTTTTTTTTTTTTAATCATAATGTCCTTCTTCAAAACCACTAATAACTGCATTGTCTAAGGACTAGAACTACAGCTCTAGTTGAGTGTTTGACATTTACCCTTGTGTGGCCCAATTTACCTCTCCAGGTATATTTTCCAGAATACAAGATACATCTTGTGCCCTATACAAAATGACTTGCTGTTTCCCTTACATTCTGTACACCACTCTTTCTCACCTTCATTCCATATGTCAAACTTGGAATCTGTTTATCCTAACTCATTCTTTCAACCTCAATATCTGTGGCTATTGAAATCTTATTTTTCCTTTAAATCTTTGATCGGTTCCTTGAAACTTTTCCTTTTTTAAAAATTCCCATCAGAATCCATCTCTTCTCTGATCCTCTATGTTGAGTCTATATGTTGAGGACTATGTTGAGCCTCCATTATAGCACTTTTTATAATCTCCTTTATGTAATGTGAGTGATGCCTACATCCATTTTCCTCAATAGATAAAAATATCCTTTAGGATAGGGACCATGCTTTTGTATCACCTAAAACACACAAAGTACAGATCTTTGCACAATACATGGCTGTTAAATTGCATTGATTTAAATTACATTAGAAGTCATTTGAAAGTGCTAGCAAAATACCATTAATGGTGTCTGTGTAAGATGCTTTGAATTAAATGTGAGGACAAATACATTAATGCTAACATGCTCTCAAGCAAACACCACCAGCTCTGCAGTGAAGATTATCAAACATCAGCTTCCCTACCTAGGACTTGTGATTTGAATGCCTGATTCTGTAAGTTCAGAACAAGTTCACTTTTCTTGTTTGAACCAAGACCAGAAGAGTGCTTCATAAAATCAATATAAGAAAAAGTGTAATAGATGCACAATTTGAGAAGTGGTCTGAGATCATTTTCTGTGTAAGAACATGTTTGTGCTACGACAATGACAAGAGAGTGAGGAAAGCAGAAGAAATGTTGTGTGACCCCCTTCTCTCTACTCTTCTCCCCTCAAACCAAATTAGCAAACAATTGATGATCCAGATTTTCCTTTTTTTGAAAATCAAATAATCTTCCTCTAAAAGTGGTTATTTGATCATTGCTGTATATGGGAACATGTTAAATGTGGTTTGACATCCCTTCAAGAAAGAAACTGCTGTGTTGGAACTCCAATGTCCTTTGTGAATTTGTGAAGGCTTTTAATAATAACTGATTTTTAATTTATAGTAATGGAACAAATATCAAATGACATTGCTTATAATGCATTTTTAAGAATCCACTATTCAGCTGCATAGCACAGGGAGATCAGCTCAGTGCTTTGTGACCGCCTAGAGGGGTGGGATAGGGAGGGTGGGAGGGTGGGAGGGAAATGCAAGAGGGAGGGGATATGGGGATATATGTATACATATAGCTGATTCACTTTGTTATACAGCAGAAACTAACACAACATTGTAAAGCAATTATACTCCCATAAAGATGTTAAAAAAGATAATATTGGGGGAATAAAGCATGTTGCATAAAAAATAAGAATCCACTATTAATTTCTATTATAGAAACATGTATTCCTATGGAAACCCAAGATGCTGTCCATGGTCCTGATGCTCACACAGCATCAGGGCAGCAAAATCCCAGATATTAAAGAATCATAAGAGGAGCCTTCATTGTGCAGTACATTCTTATAATCGTTTAATTTCCCACTCGATTCAAGGGTCAATATTTTGCTTAATTTCTTATTTATTAATTTGCATATAAAGTTGTGGCCTATATAGACTATAAGCCACTGACCTCTCTTATACCAAGTGTTTAATGTCATATTTATTGCAGTATAGTTTTAAATAGCTGAAAAATAAACTGTGTGTAACAGTAAAACAATGAAACAAATCATTAACTCCTCAGAAGACCACGGTAACTTGGTAAATCTCTGGTGGGGTGTGTGTGTGTGTGTGTGAGCGTGTGTGTTTCTCATTTTTTGTCTAGCTTTTGTGTTCAGATGGATTCTGTTACTCTGTTGTTACAGGGTGTCAATGAAATCAACAAAAAGCCTTTACACACAACGTACACCCAAAATTTGCTTTAGTTAAAAAAACTAAGTTTTCTTTAAAATATTTTAAAGACTGAAGTATTCCAATCTATAATTATAAAGAGGTGTCAACTCTCTTGATAGTAAAATTGTTTAGATCAATTATTTCCACTGTCATTATGTCATAAATTCTGATGAAATTCCTCAAGTCAATGAAAACAACACACCAAATAAATAAAATGATTTTAAATCCAGAAATAAAACTCAGGACTTAATTTGTTCCTCTGTCCAGATATTCAGGGCAAGGTTGGACCTGACTGGTGATACACTGCAGTAAGCACTAAAATTTAGAGGCTTGATAGGATCAGCTATAGCAGTGCTACTTTAAGTTTGAATTCTTTCCATTTATCATCATGTGTCACACTTGAAATACTACCCAAATTCAGGGTATATTTTGTATGTGTGGTAATCTAACTTTATAGGCAATAGTCTAGTGATCCTTGTTTACTATCAAGATGTAATGCTGGTGATTAAATTACAGATGACACACCACATCAATTCTTATTAGAGATGTGCAGGCAGTAAAATGTTTACATTTCAGTAGATGATTTGAGCCATCTCTCTCGCACACTTTTCATTATATTAAACTTGGTGATTATCAGTGAGTATTTCAGACTACAGTTGCCCAAGTTAAACGTTTGGCATCTTATTAAGGCAGTTTTTTTTTTTTTTTTGGATATATTCACATGCTAGTACTTCTCTAGGTGGTTATAAATATTAAATGAGATGAGGTATATCAGAATGGTTTGTACATTTTAAAGTCCTATAAAAATAAGGTGGGACATTATATTTATGGAACAAATATTTATTTAGCATCCATTATGTGTCAGGCATTCCTGTAGGTACTGGAGATAAGCTAGCTGAAAAAGAAACTCCTGCCTTCATGAAGCTTATATTCTAGTGAGGTAGACAGACAATAGAGAAGAAAAATATAGTATTTCATGATGGTAAGTCTTATAAAGAAAAATAAAGAATAGGGAGTGATAGAGTGAATATTAAGAGGTAAAATTTAAAATAGAATGGTAAGGGAAGGCCTTGTGAGAAGATGTCTTTGAACAAAGGTCTAAAAGAACCAGGGAAGGGATTTCTGGAAGGAAACTGTTCCAAGCAGAAGGTACAGCAAGTTCTAAGTCAGGAGCATGTGTGGTATGTTTGAGGAACATCAAAAAGACTAATGTGACTGGAGCAGCGTAAGTGAGGGCAAGAGTAATAAGATGTGATGATAGAGCTAAGATAACACGGGAAGAAGATAATGTAGAGGGCTGTAGACCTTACAGCCTTTGGTTTGTCATGTGACTGGTGTTGGCCAATGGAATGTGAGTAGCAGTGACATTGTTACTCTGGAGAACTCATGTGTGCCTCACCTTCCTTTTCTTTCTTCTGAACTGCTACTGACAATGTTACAGTTGGTGGCTCCTATAATAATCTGGGCCCTGGGGTGTCCAAGATGAAAAAGTATGAAGTATAGTGTTCCTCTCACTTAAAATAGGCAGATAATGGCAATAAGATATGAGCCTTTGATATTTTAAGGCACTGAGATTTTGGGGTTGTTCGTTACCACATCATAATGGAACTCCTCATACAGGCAATCTTTGGAGTTTTTTTGAGCAGAGGTGTTACATAATCTGACTTCTGTATCAAGTGGGTAATCCTAGCTCCTGCACTGAGAATAGTCCATAGAGGTCAAGGACAGATACAGGAGATGAGAAGGGAACTATTGCACTTATACAAGCAAGAGATAACTATAGTTAAGACCAAGGAAATAGCAATGAGGATAGCAAAAAATGGTAGAATTGTAGGTATATTCTGAAAAAAAAAAACAAATAGTATATTCTGATGTATTTGATGTGGGATATGAAAGAAAGAGGAGATTTAAAAATGACTTCCAAGTTTTTGACTTGTACAATTGGAAAGACAGAGTTGTAATTTACTGAAATGGGAATGACTATGGAACAAATGACTTTTGAGGATCAAGAGTCTTATTTTGTACATGTTAGGTCTGAAGTATGTGTTAGCCATGTAACTGAAGATGTGAAGTAGATATGTCCATATGTAAGTCTGGAGTCTGGGGCAGATATCTAGGCTGGTGATACCTTTTAAAGAATAATCTCTATAGATGCATTCAGTTATTTAAAAATATTTTTTCACCTAATTCCAATATCTAGATCCTCTAAGGATTTGTTTCTATTGGCTCCCTTTTATTCCTCTCTCTTTTAAAATGATGTGGTATTTTCTTTCGGAATTTTTAGAAATTTTTGGTTGAATGCTAGATATGATGAATGTAAAAAAACCCATACATGGTAGAAGCTGCAGATGATGCTATGTTCCTCCAGAGACAATTCACCCATCCGTGCCTAAGTCAATAGCATGGTCAGGCTGGCTTGTGGCCCTCATAGGCTCAGTTTATCTCTAGCTGACCCGTGATCCTCTCTCCTGTCAGGCCCCAAATTCTAATCTTGGTCTTGTGAGGCTGCTGAAATCTCTACTCCGCTTTCAGAGCCTTTCTGCTTATGCTTGGGGTCTCTTGCCCCATTCAGCACTGGAATTTTAAAACTGTCCTGAAGAGATAACTATCCATGGGCATGAAGTTCCTCCAAGTCTCTGCCCAATCTCTGCTAGTTTCTCTTTCCCCTAGAAATGGCCCCCTATAGATACAAAGGCTTAATTCTAAGCCTCTTAATTTACTCAGAACTGACAAGTGGGACAAAATAAATGGCTAAGAAAGTCAGCTGACTTCTAGGAAGCTCTTACCTTTCCCAAGTTTTAGCATTTTCAGTTCTTGTTGCCTCCGCAGTTCTCTGCTGGCTTCACACAGATGATTTCTGAATTTTTTTTTTTTTTTTTTTTTTGGCTATCACAGTTGTTCTTGGTAGAATGCTGGTGTTCTGCTACCCACTCCATACCATCCAGAAGTGAGAGTTCAGACAATATTTAAAGTTATGAGACTGGTTGACATATCAAAAGGAATGAATGAAATAGAGAAGAGAATTGAGTCCTGAGGCTTGGAGCATTCCAAAGTTGAGATTTATCCACAAATACAAGGAAATAAATCATATTCTGTATGATACTGAAGTATATTTAAGAAGATCATATAATGTAATTGTCTTATCACTTTTGCTATTTTTCAGTATTCACGCTTATTTTCTTTTCAAATGATTTGCTGATTAACAGATAAATGTGGGATCCCAGTTGGCACAAATTCTTTTGGGCCTCTTCTAATAATTTCCTTTTTTCCACCAGAAGAACTGAAAAGGGTCATTTTGTTAACAATTTCATTCACGGGTTAGAGCCAAAAATACTTTCAATACGAGTAAAATTTACATATGAATAAAATTGTAGAAGCTCTTGAAACAAGTACATTCAGTCTCTTATGACTATCGATTACTGTCTCAGTAGCAATGAGATAGGATAGTCAAATAGGGTAACTTAAGAGGAGTTTAATGAGAAGACAATTTACAAAGAGTGTTTGCAAGGGGTATTGTCATACCTTAGGGCTAGAGATACAAGGCATTATTATCACCCCTAAGCCTGAAGGGGCAAAAGAAGGGAACATTTACTAGAACCATGAGACAAAGGGGCCAGGTGCTGACAGGCACCCACAGTGATCCCATAGAGAGTTAATCTCAATCCTCCTTTCTATATTTGCCTGTGCTTCCCAAGGGGAAGCCAGAAAACAAGGTAACCTATGAGTTCATTCTTACAGGTAAACTTCCAGCACAACATAGCTCTCTCTCTCTCTCTCTCTCTCCCTTTTGTTCCTTTTCCAGATTTGCCATATGGCTCTAGAGTAAACTCAGCTACAGTAATACTACTTAGACCGTGAAAAATATGGTACATCTTAGCATTACTCACATAACTTTGTAAATTCATTTAATAGAACTCTGTTACCAAGCTGGTAAAACTGTAAAGATATGAATTGGACTTAAACAATGTACTTAATAAACCTGTCCTGAATACAGAGTATCAGGTATTTCCTCTTATAAGCATTCTTCATATTCTTATAAAAAACTATCCTGCCATGTGTCACACACACACACAAAACAGTTTGGGAGTAGTTTGCTGAAAATATAAACATCAGAAAACTAGATGACATGGAAGGTTGGGAACCAATTTGTTTTAATCTGGTCCACATTCATAGGAGTTTAGTCTAGAACCTTTGAGACTGAACTTCTGCTTTTGAAGCCTAAGTTTTTAGAAGCATAGGCTCATGTTTTAATCTCAAATCATTCTTTACATGTAACTGATATTATAATGTAATTTCACTGTAAGTATCAATAGAGAAGTTACAATGCCAAAGGACATGGAGACTGAGCTGGACATCTCAGAGTTATGGATTACTGCAACATCATTAATACATATTAGACATTGTAAATAATCCAAAAACTTGACTCAAAAAGCTGCCTTAAAGTCTCATGATGACTCACTCTGTTTCTGGGTCCCTGATGTGAGAAGAGGGGTCTATAACTAAATTTGTAGCCCTTGATGAAACTGCTCCCTTTCCTGTGTGTTTTTTAATCTTTATGAAAGATGCCATAATTCTCCAGTGACCCACAAACAAAACACTGAAATAATGTATTCATCCATTCATTTAATCAATGATCATTTATCAACCATTACCATCCTGGAGATAAAGTCACATGAGACAAATGAGGCTGAGTGGGTCTCATCTAGAAGGAATGATGGAAAAGTTAACAGTATTCTAAATCTCATAATAGATCTTTGCTCGGTGAGCTACTGAAGTCCTGGAAAGACACTAAAAGACCTTATGTGTACAAGTCTGTGAGGGAGTGTACTCCAAGGAAAGCCTATTTCCCTTTCTCTAAACAAGGATTACATTCACTTCATCTCTAAAATGTTTCTTGGAAATCATTCTCTTGTCTCTATTATGGCTGCAAGGATGCAAGTTGAGGACTTCTTACCTTCTGTTCGGCCTTGTTGCAGTTGTTCCTTACTTAGTCTCCTAACCTCCAATTTCACCTACCTGCAACCCACCCTTCCCAATTATTGGCACTTTATTTTTCCTGGAGCACAGTGTCCTCACCCTATCTTGACCTCTTCATCTACTCTCTGCTCTAAGCTACACTCCTAAGTGTTCACCTTGTTCCCTCCTGGCATGTCCTTCCTTGCTCATCCCTCATTTCCATCTTTGGAAATCTTGCCATTTCCTCAAACTCTGTGTGGCAGTAAACACTCTTTCTTCTAAGCTTCCGTAAGTGTTTGTATTTTTTTTTTTTGGACATATATTTTTATTTTACCTAGGCAAAGCCCTCCAAGTAGGATTGCTGGATCATATGGTGAGTATATGTTTAACTTTATAAGAAACTGCCAAATTGCTTTCCAAAGTGCTTGTTTCATTTTGCATTTTCACCAATATACGAGAGTTCTAGTTGCTCAGTCTTCTTGACAAGGTGTTTGTATTTTTTCATAGTACTTATGACAGTCTGCTTTGTTTTATGCTTTATCTCTCTTGGAAGATTCTAAGCTTTTTGAGGGCTCTGATCACACCTTTACTTATTTTTCTATGTCCCTCCTCATGGCAACTGGTATGATGTCTTTACCTATGGGGGGGAGGAGGACTTAAATTTTTAAAACTTGAATTATGCAAACATTGCATAACTATTAGAGCAGACTAGAGATAAACTCTAATTCTATCTGGTACTAACAAATTTTGGTGTCAGGTGGGGTGACGCTGGAAAAGCATTAAACTTGTCTCTTACATACATTCAGTGATTAAAGAGTCATTTCACCGAGAGAAGCAAAAGTTATAACTTTTATATACATAAGTCAGTACAGAGAAATCTCACTGAAAACATTTAACAGCCTCCTATGTTCCCAGCTCCCTACTAAATTCTATCATAAACGTGCCCTCGTGTAGCCTATATGTTGCATGATGAAACCAGAGTCTTGAAATGAAATACTTCCCTTTCTTAAAAAAATTGTAATTTAGTAGTTTCGTTTTCATGTAAAAATTTGCATGCAGAGTATGTTTTATATTTTGAAACACAAACTCCCTACCTTAAAAACAATCCATTTCTTCCCCATGTAGAGCTGTCAGAAAGGAGAGATTCAGTAAACTGCATGTCACTATCAGCCATTGATAGCCAGTGATCTGTTCCAAATCCAAAGGCTAAACCAAACCTCATGCTGCTGTATGTCAGATACAATTGGTCCACAGTCAAAGTTTTACAGCTCAGACAGGGCACACTTTATCCTTCAGGCTGCTACTCAAGATAGCCACGACCCTGAGGAGAACCAGTCAACAAAACAGACAGACAAGAGGATGTGATTTGTATGCATCTCTGAGCCAGCTCACATCACCCCTGACCTACAGGTCAGGCTGCAAATGACAGCAGGGTGCATGCACCTGATCAGACAGAATATTCTCATTATAAAGCCTGGGAAGAGGGGGCAACTCCTCTGTGTTTACCCACAGACCAGATGCAATCTACCTAGGAAATGAGCCAAAAAAAAAAAAAAAAGTACTGATTTAGCTCAACAAGAAGATGTGACTGACATGTCAATACCTTACAAAATTTTTAATCAATCATTTATCCTGATAAACTTGGGTGAACACAGGATGATTATACAAAGGGAAGTTTATCAAAGAGAAGCAACAGTTTGTTTAATCACAGATGGGTCATCCAAAGAAAGCTAACCCAAAAAGAATAATCCTTATTGAACTGCAATAGAGAAACCTCATCAAATACACTTGGCCACCATCATTTGTTTTTAGAATAGATTCTGGTTAAGCATGAGTTTGAAATGGTAGTGCAAGCCTACAAATGTAGTTTCTTTTAAATTATTGGAAGGTGGTGAAAGCTTTCATATTTTTAAATGAAATCTGGATTTCCAAAAAGATCTGCATTGAAATGAGAATGACTGTGGAGGAGGTTAGACCAAATTGCCACATGTGGTGATTCTTAAGAATGGAGAAGAGGACTCTCTCTTGGATTATTGGAAGTAGCTTTGCCTGAGGCCAGTAGAGTAGAGATGACCTCTGGAGCTCCCCATGAGAGCATGATTCAGAATAGCAGTATCTTAAATATTGTTAACATTCATCATACAACTGCCCTGACACACCCTGGATGAAATTTCACTGTCCAAACTGTACTAATTACATACACTAAATCCCATCATTATACAGTTGGTGTGTAAAGTCAGTATTAATCTGAAATACCTGAGTAATAAAGGAGCTCATATATATGAATATGTGTAGATTCATAATTTATATTTATCTATATTTCATTGTAAACAATGTCTTTATACTCACAAGAATACTGAGATAGTGAATGGAATCATGCAGACGAGATCCCTGAGGAAGCTGAAACACAGCCCTAGCCAACAATGTCCAGTTTATGTCTCTTTAGCAACGTGTAGTAGAAAGGCTGGGTAAATCAAATTTCTCTCAATGAGCGTTCCCTTCTCCTTAGACTGTAAGTTCAAAATTTCACAGACAATGTTCTCTTTATCTTTATGTTCTCAACATGTAGAACTATGCCTGTTGACCCTGAAAAAGACCTAGGCTTGAAGGTATACAAGTGATCAACTAATAAAACCTACAGCTGATATTTCTTAAGGAAAAGCAGGTAGAATTCCTTTTCTTTCCTTTAATGTTCGGTTTGGCTTCTTAGGATTTTATTTTATTTTTCTGCTAAGCTCATCC
The DNA here is from genome assembly GCF_965194805.1 of Balaenoptera borealis. Lineage (NCBI taxonomy): Eukaryota > Metazoa > Chordata > Mammalia > Artiodactyla > Balaenopteridae > Balaenoptera > Balaenoptera borealis. The sequence goes on from NC_138873.1 coordinate 59,859,952, forward strand.
TTCATGTTTATATCAACCAAGTTTTAGCTTTAGTGTTTTAAACTATATTAACTGCAGAAAGTTCACGGAGATAAGGGAAAGGACCTTCAAGTGGCAGCACATATGCTAATCCTGTGACTGGGCAAATTTTACTTATACCTTCTGAGCCTTATCTTTTAAAAATTTGAAATATAAGAATAGTTAGGCTGATATCATAAAATTATAATACTTTTTAAATGAGAATATATGTGAAATTATTTGTAATACATAACATGCTATTAAATGTGAATCATCATGTTATTTTTTCTCCCTTTGGAGAGATCCCAACATTAAGGTCTCATAAGGAAATTCTATTTAATAATATGGAAGTTTGGTAATAAATAAATTCTGCCATATATTCTGCACCCTGTCTCATGATGTGATGCTAAATAACAAGAAATAGGATACAGAAGAGAAACTGGTGTCCTTTGGCATAAGGAAATTTTAAATTTAGAAAAACAACGAACGTTTTTTAATGTAAAAAATGTCTCATATAATATTCAAATTTAACTGGGTATCCTGTATTTTATCTGGCAAGCCTACCTTGGCATCAATAAAAAAATTTTAAGCCTTGATTAGTTGTAACCCAGCTTTCTTCTAAAACTGTCCTCTTGACCCCCTTATTAAGTGGATCTTATTATTTTATCTTCATTTTCATTGTCTGATTGTACAGATATCTTTTATAATAAGCAACCTCAAATCATCTGGGGGAAATAGAAAGACAACGACCAAGAGATTTTTAAACATGCAATGTGTTTTATTAATGTCTGAACATTCCTTCCCCCCATCAATCGTTCACTTGATACATATCCCTGGGGCACAAGCTAGGTGACAGGCACTGTGCTAGCTATCAGCATACTCTGGGATCCACGCTCACCATTTATATAGTCCTTTGTACTGCCAGGGTTGGAAGTCTGCAAACTATATATTCTCAGTTCCTTTGACCTAGCTAGCTAGCTATTAGGTTCTGGCCAATGGGATGCACTGGCCTCACCGGAAGGTAAGGGAAAAGGAAAAAGCTATTTTTCCTTTCCATCAGTTTTCATCAGCAGCAGTTGTGGGGGACTGGGAATTATTGCAAATGGCTATCAGCTTCAGCAGCAACAACACTAATTTCAGAAGCCTCCATAAGACTTCAGACTTCTTGATGTCTTGCCCTGTGGCAGCAGTGTGATTTCAACAGCAGTGGCGGCTGCAGAAGCCATGCCTCCTGGGAACCCAGCAGTGAGTGTGGGGTCATGGCCATCATCCAAGAGATGGTAGCAACTTCCTAATCTTTATGTAAAAACTTTCTGATGCCTTGTACCCCTCTAGTTCCTTCTCATATTCTTATTCTTCTAGTTCCTCCAATTAGTCTGTAATCCACGCCTTGTATTAAAATGCTGATATTTAAAATACCTGGAGTCGTTTCTGCTTTATTGACTAGACATTGACTGCTATAAGAGTTTATGGGTGGAAAAGTTTGAGAACCGTTGCTCTACAACATCACTGCCAGTTTACACCATCTTTGGAATCATGTGACCCAAAAGTAATGGAACAATCTGTGGCTCTTTTTAGTCACAAAGACCTTCCAACATGGGGATTTTAGGGAGGAGTCTATAATTACTAATAAGCTACATAAAAATCAGAGCTACATCAAAGGAGCTTCCACTTACATGGTCAGCAAGAAAGTAAACTTTTATGGTCAAATTTTGTGTCCTTAGCCACTCATCAATAATAGCTTGATCAGATTGCTGGTAATAGTAATACATGTAATATGAGAGGGGAAAAAAGGCCTGTAGATATCACTAATATAAAATTAAAAAATTTTCCCTGAGATTCTATTAGGAGAGAAACTTATTGGCAGACGATCTGTATTTTACATAATTATTCTGTTGAATTGAGTTTGTCTGGTTTACTTCTCTGCTCCTAGATGGATCAAAGCCTTTAATCAATGTAGAGTTTTCAAAACACCTTTTTATTGAACCTGTTACAGTATTTCATTATCCTATAGTCAAGACATTATATCTTATCTCTAATTAAATTTTCTTGAAATTTCAGTCTGTTTGCTCTTTATCTTTACTTGAAAAGAAGAATGTATCTGGATTCTTCCTTAACACTGCACATACTCCTGAAGATAATTAATCATTAGCCCTCTTCCCCAGTATTCTCCTTTTTTTTTTTTTTTTAGGTGAACAAATCTCAATTCCATTGACCTTTAGGCATGATTGTTTCCATCACATTACGTAGTCCTCTGCACAGAGTATAATTGATGTAAGCTGGCCCATCCTCTAACTGCCACAATTAGAGCTAAGGTTTTTCTAATCCTGTTAAAGAGTGTCACCTAAGAAGTTATTTAAAGGAAAAATATTTGTTTTGCTTTCACAAGAATGCAAAAATTTGTGTGGAGAATATCTGACAAGAATATGGATGGAGTTAGAAATTACCCAGGACTATTGGTCTGACTTCATAAAATGCTTTCTAAATGCATAGTCTCATGGATCAGATGTTCCAGAATTATCTTAGTTCAAGCAACATTTTCCTCTTTCACAGGGAAGCATTCTAGCCTAAGTCTATAAAACCAAATAAGTTAAGTGTACTCAGTAAGAAAACTTTGTCCAAAATCTGGTTTGAGATAAAGTCTGAACTGAAACAGTTGATAAAACAGTGGCTGCTGGTTTTGTGCTTTTCTCCTTAAGTCACTAGAGACTTAAAATGTTGAATTCTTAAAGAACCAGCAAATAAACCCCCAAAGGAAAAAAAAAGAAGCCTAATGTTCATTCCTGTATTAGACTATGTTGTAGTTCCTGGTTGAGGTCAGGCATATAGTAGGTACTTAACGCAGGGTATAGAGTTAATTATTAAATAATGACAACAGTAATGTGTTTTAAAGTAGTAGTTTAAACATAATAATAGTGAATTTGAAATCTATTTGATAATTTCAAAATTATAAGTCATTATAAAATTTATAAGTCATACCTGAGGGGGAGAAAAACCAATTATTTATGACAAAGTGCTCATCAATGCTTTACATTGTAGTGAAATCTTTTTTTTTTTTTTAAGAAATTTATTTATTTATTTTTGGCTGCGTTGGGTCTTTGTTGCTGCGCGCGGGCTTTCTCTAGTTGCAGTGAGCGGGGGTACTCTTCATTGCGGCGTGCGGGCTTCTCATTGCTGTGGCTTCTCTTGTTGCAGAGCATGGGCTCTAGGCGTGCAGGTTTCAGTAGTTGTGACACACGTGCTCAGTAGTTGTGGCTCGCGGGCTCTAGAGAGCAGGCTCAGTAGTTGTGGCCCACAGGCTTAGTTGCTCCGTGACATGTGGGATCTTCCTGGACCAGGGCTCGAACCCGTGTCCCTTGCATTGGCAGGTGGATTCTTAACCACTGCACCACCAGGGAAGTCCCTGTAGTGAAATCCTAATGTATAGTATATAATATGCTACATAGCTTGTATCATGAAAAATTACAAGAAAAATCTGTTGATTTTATTTTTAAAGATCAATATACTATACATATTTTATGCATGTACACTAGAATAAGTATAAAAAACAAAATATTAGTTTACAAATATATGAAAAACAAAAATTAAAAATGCATTCATTCATAGATAGAAATAAATTCTGAAATATTTATGCCAGTGGGCTTTTCCTTAATTACCTTTAGCTAATGAATGTATGTAAAATGTTTATCCATTGCAAAGAAGATAATCTATTTGATTTGTAAAGTATATTTAGATTATTGAATTTTAAAGTTTGTAATGTTTATATAACTGCAGAGGTTTTCATGTGATTTTTCCAGTGCCTGGTGAGGTAACAATGTTAATACTTTTAGATCAACATTAGGAATCTTTTTATGTTATGTAATAACTTTTATTCTGATACAGTTTACTTAATCTTCTGAGTTTACTAATTAAGAGTCATGGAATAATAATCTGGTAGAACCTGGTTTTAAGAATAATAATATTGGACTGAAAGCCAAGGACCCGGATTAGAAATCATGGAAGTAATGGCGCTCAGGGATATTTTGAATGAGGTTTCTTTCTTCTACCCTCCCTCACTCTGGCCCTCTGTCCCTCTTTCTTTCTACATTCATTGAGTACATCAACCAGGAAATCCTAAGACTATAAATTCAACCCATTTATTTGCATCTAGTGTAAAATCATATGTGATAGTAATAATGGGTGGGAAAAGGGATTTAGGCTTTGGAGTCAGATTTGCCACGTGGCTCCACTCTTAATGTATACAGAATTGTTAACCCTACACCAGACACAAACTTTATGTTATTTATTATTATTTTACTGTTTCAGGTACTGTTGATGAGTAAGATAAAGTACTTTCTTTCCTTCGATTTTTCTCCTATGTAGAATGAAATTGTTGGATGATCTTGAAATTTCCTTCCAACTTCAAAAGCTATGGATTTATAATCCCTTCCTTCTTAATGATGCTCTTGTCATGGGGGTACCTGCATAGTCATCTGGTCTTTCTTAGCTAACTTGCAGGTGAATGTGTTAGTAACAGATGCATGATCTGAAGACCGAGCAGGTGACCTAGGTTCCAGATGCTTTCACAGCCCAGAGTGGAATAATAAATCTGCAATTTTAATGAACTGAAAGTAGTTTTACAATCTGAATCAGTATAAAGATTTTGGAGTAATCCAGAAAACAGATTAAATAACAGCAGCAGCAATGATAGCAGCCTCATCCAGGAATATTATAAAGAAGGAATCAAGTGACATTTTTTAGTGGCACGCTGAGTGCCACTCAACTTAATCAAGTGCTAGAACTTAATCAACAACTGTTAGTGTTTGTTGAACTCCTATTGTACATTGAGCCTTCTATAGAATCTTCAAGAACTTAAAGGAGAAGAAAAGGATGTGATGGGATATTAATATCTAGGATGTCCTTCCACTTCCTCCAATCTTTATACTGTCTGTCCCTAATTGGCTTGTCATCACAGGATCCCACAAACATCAGAGAAGGGGGTCTATGTCTGATTCTTTTTTATACTGCTCATGTCTAATATAATTACCTGGATACAGTAGGAGCTCCAATTAATATTTTTTGATACAACAAAAAAAAGTGAGTAAAATTTCCTCTGGAAGATCCCAATAACTCATAGGGTAAATTCTAAGAAGCGATTCTTTTCAACACATGCGATGCCTGAGGGGGCAAAAAGGATGATTTATTTAGTACACCTTTTAAAAATGTGAAAAAGTATATTTTGCACATTCCCACAATGTGGGACATGAAAACTAACTGAAGGGATTTTTTTCAAGATTTACTAGGTCTTTTGTTTGAGAAATGACTTTAAAACTTTCAGTAAGGGAGTCTCTCCCTGCCCCCCAGAAGTTATAATAGTGAAGAAAAATATATAGAGGCTCTAGTTTCTGCTATCTGTTAACATTGTACTGACCATTTGAATTTCCAAACTCTGTAGATTGAATGGATATTCTTGAAACAAAGATCAGAATTTATTTGAATCGTGAATAATGTTAAAGATTAATTTTCGATTATTTTAAAAGAATATCCTTTGCTTTTCGCCAGTCACATCTTAAAATTTCATAGATAAAAGTATTATGGTCACTCATCTGGAGCTCAACTTCATTATTTCTTTCTCTGATGATCCATTGTAATAACTGAACAGTATCTTCCAAGTTAGAGGGCCTTTTTTCACATGACACCCTTTGCTTCCTCCTCATCTCCACAGAAAAAGACTACATAGCATCAAACTTGAAGCTTGGAAAGACCCTGAATACCTTCCGAATTTCTACCCAAGATATGAAGAGTAAGACTCAACAATTAAGGCGAAAGCAAGATTAGAGTTACTTTCTGGGACACTGACAGCCACAGAGATGGATTTTAGTCTTTGTAAAAGTGTGTTTTGGCTTAGGGTTTCCTCACTTCTTTTCACTCATCCGAAATGAGTTGAATACATATGTAAATAAAACATCTACAAGAATTCTTATGTAAATAAAAAAATATAGCATTCAGAGAAAGAAAAGAGCAGTAATAAAGGAGAGCTAGTCCTGTGGGCCTTTGTGAACAAGGGAGGGAATGATTTCTTTGTGTCACAACAAAACGTAACCCTGCCCATGAAAGGAAGGAGACAGAAGGCTAGTTTCTGCTAAAAGCCTGGTTGCGTGTAACTGACCCAGCGGAGGAATCCTGGTTCTATCTCTAGGGCTCGTTAGCTGCTCAACATGGATCCTACGTGTACGCAGGATACCTGCGTCTGTTCTCCTTTTTAAAACAAAAGAGAAACCAATACTAATCAGCAGAATTATATTTGAAACTATTTCTAGTGAGCTGTATTATTGCTTAAAGAGAAAGTTAAAGACAAGCAAGCAAATTATGCCTTTAGTTAAAGTTTTGGGGTCTTTGTCCTAATGCTGCTGGTTGCTAACCAGAGAAGAATGTCCCTCCTTCTCTGCTACCTTGTCAGATTCGTGTCCTAAACATACCAGTTCCCCGTGGAGCTGGGCATTTTAAGTGTGAACAAAACCGGTACCACTTGAGCGAAATATCACTCATCCTCTGAGGTTGGCAGCCTCTCACTAAAATGTTTTCTATGGACGCTGCGTTACTTTATGACAATTCACATCCAGGCATAAGCCATAATAAGTTACATAAGGGAGGCAAGGTTCTGTGAAATATTCATGAACAATTAAGTCAGTAATCTGCAAATTATGGATATTGATGCTTTTCAGGTTCTGAGCAGTAAAGATAGCTAATCACCATCTTGTATGCTTTTATCCAAAATCTCAGAGAGAATAAAAATTGCAAAGGTACTGCTTCCTTCTCATGTTACTGATCTGCCATTTGCTACGCAGCTATCGCTAGGTTTAAAACACACGAATGAGACATTTCTTTTAGTAGACTTACTGTTAGGCACTTGATTGAAAGCACGTCAAATGTTTCACATCAGTTTTTCTTCTCCTCCCCAGTAATACATTGTTAGATTTTTGTGACCTAAAAATTAAGCAAATTTGTATAAATATTATACACCTGAAAAAAATAACTTTTTAGAAATAGATCCCCATGGTAATTATTTGATACGTCACTCGTTTGCAAAGAGATGGTACTAAATTTTTTTGGTACAGGTTGGAATAAAAAAATACAAACCTATTTTGTACCTGGCTTTAGATTTTTGAAAAAACTTCAACATACTATTCATACATGACAGGAAGAATCTGTCATTTGTCACACATTGATTAAAATGGTAATGAAAACTCTAAAGACTAGAAAAGTTCCCTTTAAACAAGTCAAAAACAACAATCTATATTTTAAAAAAAATTTCCACAAAGGGAAAAATACACAAAGAAGCAAGAATCAACTACTATACAACACACAAAAACAAGCAAGGATTCAAAGACTTTCTTAAGAGTAGCTTTATCCCAAAGGTAATTATTATCCGTGCTCTCTGGGCTGGGAGAAAATCCTACAGTAACTTTCAGTGAATCTCTCTGACCCCTGTAACAACTTGGATGTCTTCTCACTATAACTCAGTTAATAGAAAGGCATCTTGCTTTCTGAATATCACACCTGCAGTCGTCCGCCCTTGGGAATCATTCAATTCATTGGTAAACACAAGCCACATACATCAAAAGTTTCCACTTTCTCTAGCTCTTTTTAACACCAAGGTCCCTCCCCTCTCCCCAGGCTCCTTGCAGCTATCTAGGGAATCTTTCACTTTTTGTCCTTTCCCGACCCTTCTGGACCACATTTTCTCTTCTTATTCAGGCCATCTGCTCTCAAGGAAGGTAAAACTTCTGCTAGGAAAACAATCAGCATCTCTAGCAATTAGCAGCTTTCGTGAACCAGCCTTTCAGCCACGGCCTATGAAGACATACATTGTGCAAATCACAATGCAAATTATGATAGCAGTTTAAAAATAGTTTGTAATTGATACATTTCTGGCCACAGCCTCCCCCTTTATCCTGCTAGTGGTACAATCTCCTTGCTCTTGACAGAAGTCTTTCTAAAGATCTGCTCAAGCCTCACTAAGCAGCTGTGAGTTAGGTCATTTTCCCAGGAGTTTTACATGTGGAAAACTGGGCATTAGTAAGGCCTCAAAAAGGACACCATCTGGCCCTAGTGAAAAAAAGGATCATGACACTTCCTGTGGTACCAACAGACCCTGATGAACCAGAAAGGAATTCAGCCCTGGACCGTGATCCAATAGAGACCGGCCCCACAGCCACCTCCGTGACAGCCAACTCCATTCATCTTCGCAGTTATCTCATAGCACAATGGACTTTTGTGTCGTGCTGTGTACTGAAGGCGGAGTAAAATCCATTTTGATTTTTGTGTTTAGTCTCCGTGCCTGTCCTCTTTCTTGGAACACATACCGCATCAGGAGAGAGTGAGATGCACAAAGAACAGTTCTTTCGGAGCCCATTCAAACTTCTCCATTTCCCTCCCACTGTACATGGGCGTAATAAGATGTTGGATTCTTCAGAAGCTTCCAAAAAGTCCTGTCCCTGACATGAAGACCTGTCCCTCCCACTTTCAATAAAAACGATTTTAAACTATTCAGAGCAACAGCTTTTTGTATTTTTTGTGTTTTTTTGGTAGAAAAGAATTGAAAGTTACACTTATAAGGAAATCTTATGGACACACTTACTAGAAACATTCTGGTTCCGTTGAGTCCATCAGGTGTTGAAAGAGCCTGTTAAAAACTATATAGCATCAGCCTCAACAATGAACCAGGTTTTCTGTTTCAAAAAGAAAAGTGTCTGATCCAAGCAATATGAGAGTGGACGCTGGTGACATCTTTCATTGTTGTGGTGTTTATTACAGTTGACAAAGTCTTTTCATGCTTCCTACTTTAGAATATGGAAATTGGGAATGTCCATCCAGTTCTCTGGATTCTGGAAGCGCCAGCAGCATATTATGACTAGAAAGTCCACAGTTTTGTGTATAAGGCTCCCTGTGTCATAATGAAAACGCCTGCAAGTAACAGCTTGATTAAGAATGAAGGAGAGAGAGAGAGAATGTTTCTATTTTGAAAGATCTAAAACCAGGGTACGAAATAGCCCGCATCCCACTGCTGAGGTGTGTGTGCAATATGCACGCAGTTATCGATCCTGTTAGGAGTCACAGGCTTTCACAGGATGCTTCTAAGGGCTGAAATAAGAAGACTACCAACAGCAAATCCTTCATTCTAAATTTTTCTCTCTAAATAAACCATAAAAATGAACAAGGTACAAACAAGCCACTTAACTCATTATCAGCAACTGTATATATGTGCTTTTTAAACATAAAATATTCTTTGTGGTAGATAATTGGAGACCCTGAAACTGGTCATCCCGGAAATGAACTCTGGTCACTCAGGATAAAAAGGGGTCTCCATTTGAAAGCTTTTATACCATCTCACACCACAGTGAAGAGGACTTGGGTGTGATGGGAAGGTGTTTTCTTAAATCTGAGCGCTATCCTCTCAATTCCAATCAGATTCTTCTTAGTTATCTAATTTCCACTTTTTAAAAAAATTCTTGCAGCGCTAAGAAACTAAACCTCATCTTGCCTGCCCCTGGGGGCTTCATTTCATCTGTACACAGACCTGAATCCTCACCCACTGTTGGACCCTTCAATAGAAAGTTATATTGTCACACTTAGGGACCCTGGGTTAGAGAAAATGATTAAGGCCCATCATTTTTCCTATTCTCAGAATTTGGCTTGGGAGGGGTGTAGAGAGACTGCCCTTCTTCCAAACAAATCTTCTGCTGTCCAGATTTTGCAGAACTTAAAAAGTCACCACAGAAAGAGTACAATTTAATGAAGGACAACATTTCTCTGCCTCTGATTCCCTGATGGAAATGATGGGTCCTCTACTGTGGGAAGACATAGCTGAAACTCACTTATTAACATGTGTGTCCAAGGCCTAATTACAGGCGTTCTCTTTTAACAGAGAATTGTCACTATTGGTGTTATTCATAAAGTGCCTGTTGAGAGGAGTTCAAAACCACAACCTTAATCCGTACTCACCAGTGAATTTTCTCTGGATTCTGGAAGCACCAGCAGCATATTATGACTAGAAAGCCCACGTTTTTGTGTGTAAGGCTCCTTGTGTCATAATGAAAATGCCTGCAAGTAACAGCTTGATTAAGAATGAAGAAGAGAGAGAGAGAGAGAAAGAGAGAATGTTTCTATTTTGAAAGATCTAAAACCAGGGTTCGAAATAGCCCGCATCCCACTGCTGAGGTGTGTGTGCAATATGCACGCAGTTATCGATCCTGTTAGGAGTCACAGGCTTTCACAGGATGCTTCTAAGGGCTGAAATAAGAAAACTACCCAAGAAACTTGGAGGCGAGGGCTGGTGGCAAGGGTCACAGACGTGAGGGCCTGAAAGCTGGCTGCCGAGAGTAGGTACACTGAGCAGGGGAAGCAGGGCCCAGGGAGGGCACAGATGCAGGTGTTTGTAAAACAGCCTCTCAGGTAGCAGAGGCAATTCCCTAAAACAGAAGGAAAGGGGAGAGAAAAAAGGAGTAACTCCTGAGTGGGGGAAGGAACCCAGGTTCCCTCAGTGCTACCGAACAGAAAAGCCACTTTGCCACCAGGAAAGGGGGTTGAAATATCTACTTCATCAGGCACATAGATGTTCAGTAATATGGGACACAGACTCATTCTTTCCTTAATGATCGCTCAGACTCTCTGTTAGAGTGATGAAGAGTTTTTTTTTAACAAAAGAACAATTGAAAACCTGGTAGATCATAAAATAATTTTACCTATTATCTCTGCTGACAGTTTTCTTAGCATTGATTTTGCAGCATTAACATATTTGCCTAATATTAAATGATTTTAAAGGATTAAAATGTTAATTAAAAATACAAGTGGCGTCCCCGTTGCTGGGAAGGAAGGCCGGCCTGAGCATTGTTTTAAACTGGAGGCTGTGCCCTCCTTTCCCCCTCCCCGCCTCTCTACCCAAAGCAGCTCTGTTTTGAGGCAACAGTTCCCTAGGAAGAAAATGACAGAACCAGAAACAATTTGCTCCTTTAAGGATTGGAGATGCTTATGTTGGAACCTCACAAAAGCGGCGTTATGTCCTTGAACATTCTAAAGATCATTGTTAATAGGATCAATTTTTGTGTGTTATTCAGCTGGATCCCTCCTAGCCCGTAAGAAATGCATTTCAGTCAAGGGACGTGGTGGCGATGGGGGCAGGGTGGGGGGGAGAAGGAAGGCCCAGCAAATTCCATGTGATCAGTTCAGCTGCAATAATCTCTTTTCTCCTTCTTGACGAAGCCACACATGAGAGCACTCTGGTGTCTTTCATCATTATTTGTCACCCTTTTGTGCAAAGCAACTTATATCCACAGCCATTCCAGCAATTAAAATGAAAAAGAACCAAACAGTATTCTCATTGACTACTCGGAGGCCAGTGCCACCAAGTGCCATCAACTTATTGAATGTCGGGTATCTAATGCCATTAGAGCTCTGTAAGTATTTTGTGAAAAAAAACAAATAAATTGTTACATGCAGAATGTAGAGAAAGATTTAAAAAGATAAAATCTTTTGATGCCTTGGCAGTAGCTAGATCGCCTGGAACAGTCTCTCTCTCAGTGATACTGTGAAGAACTAAGCAACTGACAGGGATTGCAACTCACATGGAGACACTGAGAACTTCCAATCTGGGGAGGCAGTTAGTCATAGAGTGAAATCAACTCAATCAGAATCAGTCAATCTTGTTTCTGTTTTATGAGCCTGATTCCCATTAGTTAAATACTTCTCCTAAACTATAAAGTGTCACTGTATTTCTGGGAAAGGTACATTTTAATTTCCTCTTCCCCAAAAGGGCAAACTGTAAAAACGTAAAGATACACTAACTTTCCTAAGACCACAGACAGAGTCAGGATTGAAGAATGATGATACTTGACCTTGGTCCTGATTTCATTTCACGTAGTCCATTCCGTACGTGAAGAGCCAGCGAACAGTCCACAATCCACACATTTTTAAAAAATTTTTTAATTAATTAATTTATTTATTTATGGCTGTGTTGGGTCTTCATTTCTGTGTGAGGGCTTTCTCTAGTTGCCGCAAGCGGGGGCCACTCTTCATCGCGGTGCGCGGGCCTCTCACTATCGCGGCCTCTCTTGTTGCGGAGCACAGGCTCAGTAGTTGTGGCTCACGGGCCTAGTTGCTCCGCGGCATGTGGGATCTTCCCAGACCAGGGCTCGAACCCGTGTCCCCTGCATTGGCAGGCGGATTCTCAACCACTGCGCCACCAGGGAAGCCCATCCACACATTTTTAACTTCATTTTCTATTGAAAATTTTAAGGTCACTCCAAGACCAGCAGTTTTGAAGCCATGTATTTGTTCTCCCATTCAGGGTGTACCTTTTAAAAAATACCACTAATAAAGCTCTGTGACATACCAAGAATGCCTTTTCCCAGGCATTGGAATACACACTGCCTATGGATCCTTATCTTGTCTTATAATTTAGTTGGGGAGAAAAAGATTTCTGCCTAAAATGGTAATTAACGTTTAAGATAACATGCTGCTGAAATTCTGAGGTGGCGTCAAGGACTTGAGTAGATGATAAAGAACCTTCTAGAGAATGTCCTGAGATCTGAAGGAAGAGAAGGAGGGCCTGCTTGAGGAGAGGAGCAGTGGAAAGTCTGGAAATGGCAAAGGTGGTGAAAATGTTATAAGAACTTTATTCACAGACACACCAGGGACCCAGGGGCATCGAGAAAGTGCTTCGTACTCCGACTGCTGTTTCCGTGCTCCGTCAACCTGCGTGTCTGATGCAGAAGGGCTGGAGCCAGAATTCCCGAGTAGTGATTTCACTTTTATGCCAGGGACAGTGGAGCCACTGAGGGTTGTCGACAATGATGGGCTGGCTTTGGCTGACTTTGAAAAGATCATAGAAAATGGTCAAGTGACTGAGGGCAGAGTTGGGACATGTATTATAGTGTAGTCTTAGAGGTGGGAAGGTGAGAATTGTCAATTATCCCAACATGTGAGAGAAATGCCGGGAAGAGCTATTCCTCCAAAGACCCCCATCAATGACTTTCAGGACCACATAGTCCTGCGTGTGAGGCTACAACCTTGGGTGGTAGAGACTGGGAAGTTGTGGTCCAGAAAACACTTCTGTGTAACTCTCTTACGATGCATTGTGACTATGAAGAAACAGCAGAAAAAGGATCTTTCTTCCCTTCTCCTAAATTGGAATTTGAAGATAATCTCTTTACAACCCCCTTGGGAATGGAAAATTCTATTGTACAGTGTACAAAATTCTATTTGTACAGTGTACAAAAACAGTTTCTTGTAGTTATTTCACATCCTTGTGGGTCATATACTAAAAATTCTAGTAACCTCTTATATTTAACATTCTTACCTATAATCTGCTAAAGAAAGCGGTGTGGGAGATTCATTGTGTCCTTTATAGATCTCTTTAAAATAAATATCTAATGTTTTATAAATGACAAAAATTTCAGGTAAAGCCCTCATGGGGTTTCCCCCAAACGTCTTTGTTTTTTCTAATGACAACAATAACAACAAGAAAAAAGAATTTTAATAAGTGAAATAGCCAGACTGGGTGGGTCCAGGTGTTTCTGCTGCTGAATAATGATTGAGTTTGTCCCTTTAAAGTGACCGTATTTTCTTGGTGCAATTTTTGGCAAAATATGTGATTGAGATTATCAGTAGGGAGTGGCTGGCAATTTGGCTTTAAATTTCGTAAACTTTCTTGAATGCTTAATTGTTCCCTAAGATGTCAGCTGCAAGATTAGTGGAGCTGGAAAAAAAAGTGTGCACTCACATTGGCCCTGTGTCTATTTTCAGTGTGAAAGGAACTGGCTTCAGAGTGTTGCAAACACTGGAAGCTATGCATTCTGCATTACAATGAGGTGGGGCTGTGTTACACAATACCGCGGGGTTTTTTTTTTTTTTAAAAGGTCATCATATCCCAAACCCTTTGAATGCAAAGCAAGAGCAACAGATGACAAATACTAGGATGTGCTAAACACCAGAACAATTACATTAAAATGGACTTCTTCCAGACTGAATCCTCTCCAATTTCCACTTGGTAAATAATTAGCTCCAAAACTATACAAGGACTCTTTGAAAAAATGTTGGATGGAGGCTGAGTCAGAATTAAAACAACTTATCTTTACATCGAGAACATAGTATCTGGTGATTTTATATATATATATCACCACACACACACGTGTGTGTGTGTGTGTGTGCGTGCGCGTGTGTGCGCGCGGTGATATTTAAGAATGTGTCATTTCACTTAGTCTCCCACCTATGAGTGAGAAAGAAAAATGTCATAAGTACATTCACAGTTGGAATTCCTTTTCTGGGTCTGCTAATTATTGTAAATACAAAACCTTTAGTTTTGCTGTACTATAGAGACTCCTAAAAATGATGTTATTACCTCCTTTCTCAATAATTCTCTTTCTCAAAGACTAATAAATGCCTTTTTTTAAGGACAAATAAATGAAATTTAGCAAAATCACTCAGCATTTTAGGGACAAATAATATTTACCATCTACGATGCAATTTAAAATTTTAAATCATACTTAATGCTAGCTAAATGAACAGAGATAGAACTTAAATTCAGGTCTTTGGATTCAGGTTCTTTATCTCCAACTCCAAATCAACCACAAAAATATGTCTGCTATCTGATGTATGGTAGAGAAGGCATATAGAGCTCAAATTTCAAATTCATTTTTATTTATATAGAGGAGATTTCAATATTCATAGAGTTAGGACTACCGTTTCCTACCTTATCTGTTCTGTTTAGGTTCTATGATCCCTTCTATTTGAAATCTCTTTTCTTCTGGTCTTCCACAACATTTTTGGTCTATGGGACATTTGGTGATTATTGTATTTTGCCGTGTTAGCTACTTTATTTTGGCTGTTGTTGTTAGGGTGGAGTCTTTTTTTATCACCTAACACAGCGCCTGACACAAAGTAGGTGCTCAATAAATGTTTCTAGGGTGAAGGAATGAGGGCAAGAAGATATGTGTATATATTTGGTCTTCTTGATTGAGCTGCCAGCTCCTGGAGGGCAGGGAAGGTGTGCTATGCTTTTTGGGCCCAGCTCCTGGTGCCTAGGACTCTGCTACTGCAGCTTACATGGGGCGGTGACAGGAAACATTTGATTGTGATGAGGACAGCGGTGGAGTGGAGAGACAGAGAGAAGGGAGGAAGCCAGGGAGGGAAGAAAAAAGAGGACGGAGAAAGAACAAAAAGAAAGGAAAATTTAGAACAGAGAATCAAATTCAATTTCAGCTTCCCCCCTCAAATTACCTCAGACTGCTCTCTTATTTTAGCCAAAGGGAAAACAGAAGGCAAGAGAAGAGGGAAACTCAGAAAGTGGAAAAATATGACTTATGGCTTTAATTGTGAGCAGCATTTCAAATTTACCAAGTTATTTGCTAATACAATAAATATAAAATGTTTTCTAAAGGGTTACTAGTTAGTGAATTTACACTATTTTCTTGTAAAGTTATCAAGAAATTGGAGTTTAGTGGAAATGTGGGGAATTTCAAAAGAAAATCCCTAAAACTTGGGAAATTATAATTATTTTTCCTAATGAATACCCTTAACAGGCTACAGACTCTCAAATGTGATACATTTGGCAAAGAATAGGCCCTGTCATGAAACCTGAAAGAGGTCTGTGCCATTATTAATCTGCTACCCAGGCAACACTTTTGGGGCCTTAATGAATAGCCTCTAATTGGCTGAGATTGGCCCACATACCCAGGAGCTGTTCACCAAATACATTTTTTTTTTTTTTTTTTTTAAGATTTTACAACTTTCCTCCATCTGCAGTTAAGGAAGATTATCCTGCTCAGAGTATAGTATATTTTCACCAAATATCTCAGTGACTTGCCTGAATAATTACTCCATTAAGATTTTAAATATATAATTCTGGTTTTATACATATAACCCCCAAATAAAAATGAAATGAATAATTCCTGAATTAAAAACAACTGTTTGATAATAAAGAACCTCTGTATTCGAAATATAGATCACTTGATTCTTGGAGCTTAGATAACTCAGGAAAAAATAGTGCTTTTGTTTTCATTGCTAGAAAACCAAGATATGAGAAGACGTTATTTTTTTACTTTTTTTACTTTTTTTACTTTTTAAAATTTTTATTTAAAATTTTTTTTTATTTTATATTGGAGCATAGTTGATTAACAATGTTGTGCTGGTTTCAGCTGTACAACAAAGTGATTCAGTTCTACATATATATGTATCTATTCTTTTTCAAATTCTGAGAAGATGCTATTTTTATGAGTTTAATAATTGACCAAACGGTCATGGAGAGGATCCTTTGATCCATCTACCAGTGATATTAGAAACACCCCAAGGTCAAGGGCTGAGGTTTTCTCCAGTTCCCTGTCTCAGGATCCTGCCTGCAATGTCAAGTATTTCTAAGGACACTCTTGGGGTGAGGTGGGTTAGGGGGTGGAATGCAGCAGAGGAGCAGAGGCTAGGACAGAACGCCCCTATTTCCAGCCTCTCCCCCATTCTGCAGGAGTCCACTAAGTAACCTCTTACCAGCTCAGCTATGCCTTCTCTTCTCTTTTGCAACACCTGGAAGGATCTCTTGAATAACTATTATTATTTTATTGTTTGTTCATTTATTGCCTTTCACATGAATTTATATAAGATGTTTGAAGGTTTTAAAAAATTTGTAGGCAAATGTAAGCATATCTGTGATTACATCTACAAGAGTTGAAGTAGGGACTTTTGGTGAGGGAAACCTGATTCCATATTACAACCTCTTTTCCATCCCCCTCCAAGGAAATGAAATTCCAATCCCCCAACTTGGCCGTAGTGCCTTTTCCATGGCCACAGCCCTCTCTTTGTGTGAGAGTTTCCTCTACCTCAGCATCAGAGCTTTATTGTCAACCCAGAACCCCAATCCAGGCTGGCCTGTTGGAGGACATCATTGAATGTGAGACAAAGATGGTGCTGCCTCAGAAAGAAGGGACGGCAGAAACAGAAACCTTTGTGAGGGAGTGTAATACGAGTCACAGAGGGGAAAATCAAAGGGATAAAAGAAAGGGAGGTAGGAGCAAGAGAGAACACTGGATGAGTGACGGTAGGAGAGAAAAGTATTAGAATAAAGGATGGATCATGTGGCAACCTGACTTTGTAAACTGTTGAGTTGCATACGATTGTCTTAGCCAGAAAAGGGAAAAGTCTAAAGGGGTTTTCTGGAATAAGGCAAGGTGACATTAATATATGAATAAAGTAAAAATTGGATAAAGATTCCATTTAACTTGGTTATGATTAATTATCCAGTAAACTTGAATTTCTGTGATGCAGCACCTGTCTGAAAGTCGTTTTAATCCTCCTGAAGAACCTGGTAGCTAGCTTCTCTTTCTTGGAGTACCATTGTTATTAAGTCTCAGAACTCTAGGAGAGTATAATTTTGAAACTACAGAATGTCTCATGCCATTGCTGAGAATTTTAGAGAGCACTTCCTTCATTTTTGCAAAATCATACGTATTTGCAGTTCATCTAGGAAGGAAGTGAAATAACTAGACTTTTGTATCTCTGTGTGAGGGGGAAGAGCTGGGAAATGGGACGGTCGGCGGGGGATAGATCATGGCATGGAAGAGTGGGAAGCACCACAGAGTCATTTGTAGGAATCAGCAGTCCACAGAGAAAGAAGACTCTTGTAGGAAAACTTAGTGTCATAACTCCACCTCCTGACAAGACTGTAAAGGTGCTAAGGCGCCGTGCACCTGGCAGCCTACTACAGGCGTGTCTGTTATTTTTCTTGCTCCTTAAAATGTCACATCACTTATACTCTTTTTTAATACTTTGTCAGTGGACAGATAATTGGCAGGGAAAACCAAGAACAGAAATTTTCTCTGAATATCCTGGTTATGATTTACAAGCTTCTGATTTTTCCTGTCATGGGGAAAAGTATCATTGAGCAGGAGCTGGGAAATGCTTAGCTGGTGTCAAAACTCCTTTCTTTGTATTGAAAGCCGCAGCATTCAATCATCCCCAAGAATGTTCCAGGCCAAAACTGGCATACGATTTAAGGTTGTTCCTGTCTAAATGTGGATGATCTTTGAGCTGTTACCTAAAGAGCAACCAGAATTCCCAAATTCCTAATCAGACAAACTCTCCTGCTTTGGGATTTTATGATAGACCCACAATATAAGACAACTGTTTTCCTTTTAAACTGTATTTATTATGTTATTTTATAATTATGAGTAATATGTACTGGGTGTAACATGTGAAACAGTACCAAGATAGATAATGAAAAAGTTATCATCCTCTGCACCCATTGCCATTTCATTGGGACCAATCTTATAAAGGTTTGGTGTGCTTTTTTCCAAACCTTTCTTTGTGCTCATACCAGCATGTACAAACACATCTATGTATATATATTTTTGCTTTCTACAAAAATGATGCCATCTTGTACAAATTTCTCTGAAACTTGTTTTCATTTTAACCTAATAGTAACATATCACGAATATCCCCTTTGGTTAAGTACACACTCAAATCACTCTTTTTATAACAGCTGCATAACAATATTCCACAGCATGGAATCTACCCAACCATTCCTCAGTTGATGGGTACTTGTTTCATACCTTTTTTTTTCCCCTCAAGTGTTATGGGAAACCTCTTGAAATATTTAATACTATTTGTTATTCTTTCGTATTAGAAGACTTTAAGTTAATTCATGTGAAACATAGTTTGAAATCAAGCAAGCCTCAATAGTTGCTCCTCCAGGTGCATTTGGAGTAGGAATTTGGTTCTAAATTTCCTACATAAAGAGATGTACAAGACCCTATGTAAAAAGAGGTGCAAATCCAAAATATATTTGCATTATTGAAAACAGGATTTTCAGAGACTCAGGAAAACACTGAACAAAAACTAACGGGTAAGCATGAACTTGTATTTCTATGGTGCCTTCTTCCAAGAAAGGCTGAGGACTTTGCAATCATCCTAGTTGCCATGAGTTGGAAATGAGGCCACCTGTATATCAAAGAGAGTGGAGGAGTGAAGAATTGGAAACCAAGTCTTCTAATGCTCAAAGGAGAGCCTGTACGCTGGTTGAAGAACACTCAATATTCTAAATTCTGAACAGAGGCAAAGAATGAACAGAGGAGTGGTAATCCATATTCACAAAGCACTCTGCTTTACAAAAGGACATAAGTTCCAGGAGCAATCGATGCACAGTGAATGGCCCAGGAGCAGGGCTTCATGATGTTGGCGTCCATGGCTTCAGGAGGGACTCCAGACTGACCCACCCCATATCTCAGCATCCACAACTATGCACATTCAAAATAAACAAACTGTAACACTGACTTATCACTCCCTTGGCATAGCCATTAGTTCCTGTAAATAGAAAACGCTGGAAGTGCATTTAAAGTATAATTGATTTAGGGAAAAAGAGAGATTTAGGGCAAAGTGAGCTACATCTTTATTCTGCATTATGGACCTTCAAGGATGGAAGATTTCTCTGAAAAGGGAAAGCTTCAAATGTGGCAAAGAACATTGAATAGTAAAATTAATGCTGGTCAATCAGAATTTCAATCTTGACTTTGGGTTGAGTTGATAATCTTATTTCAGATTGATTTTCCCCTTATTTGTCTGTTTTCTAATTCTCAATAAATGGGAGTGGCTGGTAACTACTATAATCCCCCCTTTCTGTGTAATGACGAAGAAATGTGATAATCTGTCCTATATTTGGGGATGGGGCTGAGGTGAACTGTCCAAAAGAAGGTGAAGATGCCTTGGGTGATTCTACATTCTGTAACTATGCAGGGCTTGGGATGCAGTAAGGAGGAAACAAGGGTCAAAGATTTACTCTGGAGGTCTTCATTGTTCCCCACCCAGGGAGCTCTGCCTTCCTCCTCCAAATCACTGGGCACCTAGGGCCTGGATGGGGGCCAGAACCCATGTGCTAGGAGAGCAGAAAATGGGGTCACTCCCACTTGCTATTTTGTAGCTTTCATTTTCTTCTCTGTAATTATACACTTGAACACTCTGTGTCTACTTCCAGCCTCTCGGATGGTGTTGAATCTGTGCACTGCTATTTCACTGCCCTTCATCCGGTCCCACTCTCCCCCCCTGTTGAAGCGAGCACAGCAGGTATTTCTCCTACTTTCTCTCTGCCCCCATCCAGTGCGGGCACATAGTAGACGTTCAATCTCAACAGCTGAGTGGCTTTTCCTCCCCCTTTCCTTTCGGCCTCTCCTCCTATTGGAAACACTGGTATTTCTGTGTGTGAGCCAAGCATGATGAAAGGGAGCATTTTTTGTTTAATGGTCCAGGCATTTTGCCTCCACTCTTTATCTAGTCATCATTTCCTCTTTCACGAAACCTGCATCTTGGCTATCTATTTATTGTTTCCTGAATGTGCCTGGAGCACTCCTGGGGACTTTGTCTGCCTTCTGCATCCCCTCCTCTCATCCAGGTCAGTGTTTAGCAAGGGCTGGTCCATGGATTTGAGCCAGTCCTTGCTGGAATTTTCTGAAGGGAAACCAGAAAACACACACACACACACACACACACACACACCCCAGGATGATTTATTTCGCATAAGGCTAGATTCATCCAGTTTAAAGAACTGTCCTTTACTTTGAAGTTTTTCCCCCCTGCTTTTAGTGTTAAAATATATCTTTCTAAACAAAATAATAGTTATTCTAGTTGGAATCATTTTTGGTTTTAATGATATAACATGGAAAAATTGAGCTGGCAACATTCTGTAAGTCTCCATTAGAAAAAATTGTTTCATGAAATCTGGAAATCACTCTTCTAACCCGACCACATCTTTTACAGAGCAACTCAGGGGCTAGCTCCTCTGGCAGGAGAGGGCTGACTCTCAGTCTCCACTCTCTATTCTGAACTCTTCCTGCATTTTCCATCTTTATTACCCACTCATTCATTCAAAGCACATATCAAGAACTGACTAGATGATACTGTCCCAAGCTGAGCACTGTGGATATACTGGTGAAGAGAATAGGTGTGATCCCTGCCCTCATAGAACTTAAAGTTTACTAGGGGAATACAATGATGAATTGGAAAAGATGCTCTGAAGGAAAAAAAATGCATGTTCCTTGAAAGAATATAACAGGCGAGGCTGCTTTCACATTGAGGAAGAGGGTGGCCTCTGAGACTTGAAGGGTGAGAATGGGTCATTCAGGTGGGGCTAGGTTGTGTTGAGGGGGTGGGAGGGACAGAGAATAGCCCAGGTAGAGCAGGAACAACACTTGAGCTGGGAAGACACTTGGTGAACTGTAGGTTCAGTAGAAAGAGCTGGAGCTGCAGAGGTGGGCAGGGGCCAGATATGCCCGACCTTGTAAGTCATGTTTAGGACTTGATATCTTAAGTTCAGTGGACAGCCAATGGAAGGTTTAAGTAGGTGAGTGACATGATGATCCAATGTGCATTTTAAAACTAAAGGTGAGTAACATGGAAAGTGGGGTGATAGTAAGGAGGTCCTCAGAATTCAGGTGCAAGGGGATGGTGGCTTGGTTATGGTTTTAAAAATAGAAAAAGTGGATGGATTTTAAGATAAAGTTTGTGGCATAGCCTTTTTTTTTTTTGTAGGTACCCTTAGTGTCAAGGGTAGTTTTTAATGTCATTACATTCCCAAAGAGGTTAAAATAGGAATTGCTTGTTTGTTTTGGTTTTAGGTGCTGAGAAGTTATCATTAGCTAAGACTTGCCTAATACTTGTCCTTTGAAGTTTACAGTCCAGTGGGGGAGAGAAGGAAACAAAGAGGCCCACGCATTTTCTGGTGATAAGAGCTGTGATAAACAGAAGCACAAGGTGCTGTCTCTGAAGAGAGGAGTGACAATTTACATAACCAATTAACATAATGTTTGGGAGCTAGGAAAGGCTTTGAAGTGAGTCATCTGCACTGGGATTGAAGAAGAATTGTGAAATTAAATTCACATGCAGGAAAAAATTATACATTATTTGGAAGAAACCTAAACAGTGAGTCGACAATATTAAGGAAAGTGTGATAGAGAGGGCAGGGGTGCAACAGGTATGTTCCAGACAGAGGACACAGCATGTGCAAAGGCCTGGAGATGGAGAGCTTGGTGTAGAATAAAGTCATTGATGATGACAATCCCCTGCTTGTTGGTATTTACCAAATCGATCCATTGTACTACATTATATGAAGGTTCGGTGGTAACTGGGATGAACACAACAGGTTTAACTACATGATTGAGGGCAGGTTAACCAGCTTTTAGGAACTGACACTTATGACCAGCCTGCTCTGGTAGGTGACCTCTGATTGGCTTGCCGCTGAATCATGCAGGCACTGTGTTTTCTGGTTGGCACTCATAGAGTTGACGCATTGCTACTCTAACACTTTTAAATAGATATATTTATTTTTAATCTATTTTATTTTATTTTTTACTTTTATTTTATTTTTGGCCGTGCCTCGGGCATGTGGGATCTTAATTCCCGGCCCAGGGATTGAACCCGTGCCCTCTACAGTGGAAGCGTGGAGTCCCAACCACTGGACCTCCAGGGAAGTCCCTCCTCTAACACTTTTGATATTCCACGCTGACTTGTGTGCAGTGTTTGGAACATCAGGTACTTTGCTTCTACTCTATAAATTGCAAAGTGTTTATTTCTCAGTAGTGACAGGGAAAGGGAATTTACTGAGGCTAGACAACTTCAGAAGTAGCCTACATTGTTTTTCTTAAACTCCCTAAAGGGTTTCTTTCAAAGAGAGAAAGATGCAGCAAATAAATGAAAACCATGAGATAGGCACCAGACATGGAGAATAGAGACTGAAGATCCCACCTAAGGGTTAAACGTATTCAAGGGAAGAACAAACAATTAGAATACCAAGCTGTTTTCATTATGGTACATTTTTAATATGTTTTAATAGCTGGTAGAATAGATTAGACCAGCCTCTTACTTTTCAAAATTTCCCTGGTTATTCTTTTATGAAACTGTGATAATTCTTAAAATTAGGTGCTTTAATTTCTTAGTAGTAGCCCTTAAAATATTTCTAGAATATCTTCTTTTGTTTTCAAAACTGTTCTTATAAAGACCATCATTCATATGTGAATATTCATATTCATTTACATATGAATAGTATATATAGATGAATAAAGATATATATATTTGCATATTAATGACAATATCATATATAGTATATATATTTACATGTATATATAGTAAATATATATTTACATGTATATATATTTACTATGTAGTTACTTATTATATTAAAGATATTTACTTGGACTCATAAAATGGACAGACTATATTCATTAAATGTGCATTATACAAATAGGTTAACACTTTTGGTTATTCCTTGTATGGAAAAAAATAAGGTAGAACTTTAAAAATCAGTTAAATGCACTGACATGGAAATATTCTTGGTGTTTTTAACTTTCATATTTTAAAGCACAGGAAATACAGTTTTTATACAGAGCAGGGACACAGATGAGATCAAGAATATATATTTAACTGAAAGAATCTGAGAAATATGTTGACAGAGGGTAAACGTGACCTGCAATTACCACACTTTACACTATCTTTTTGTGGAAGGTAACTTGTATTAGATAGAATAATTCAAGTTATGAACTAGCTTCTTTGAAATTGAGCTCCATTTTTAGTGAGAAACAATGCATCTTTCTCCATCTCTATGCAATTTAAACACTCGAATCTTCAGGAAGAAGCCAATTTAAACCGGCAACTTTGGAGTTATAATAAACTTTACAGATATGTTCTGTGAATTGGAACCTCAAATTTATCCCTAAATGTTTTCACAGTGGATCACAGACTTTCATCTTTTTTTCCGGTTACTGCAGCAACATAATTCATTAGCTAGACTTCAGCTATCTGATCACTAGTGAAATGACTTTAGCCTGATTTTACCTGCCTGCAAGGAGAGGATCTTCTTGCATTAATTATGACTAATACTTTAAAATTGTGGTTTTCTCCAAAAGCTATGCAGAAAGGTCTTCTTTCTGATCCAGCATCTTCCCAAATATCTTTTTGACAAGGTCAAAGCCTTTTTTTCTTGGGATTCTAAGTCCTTGGGTGGAGGTTTGGTAACAGCTTTGTCTGTGGGTAGTCCTATCTCTTTTAGGCATTGAGAATAGCAGCTGTAGCTGCAGATAAAAGGATGGCCTTTGCATGTGGACAGGACACTTGGCCTCTCAGCGGCCCTCTCGCCTGACTTTTGTATCCACCAGGAGCCATCTGTGTGAGTAAGTTCATCTCTACATATGAAGAGCATATTTATGTGTTAGTGTGTGTTGGTGTGTGTGTGTGTGTGTGTGTGTGTTCATATACCCACACGTGCATGCTATTTATCAAATAGCACGTTGAATTATTTCAAGGTTAAGGTATTGATTGAAACTGCATATGTATTTGGTGGGGTGTTTTTCCCACAGGGTCAGACCACGATGGCTAGAGAAGCTTGTTTTTTTTTTTGGTTTGGTTTTTGCATGGTACATTCTTCTCTTTTTGATTGGATCCCTAGGGGGTTATTAACACTGCTCTAGTTGAGGAAATGGAAACCTAGTAGCCTAAAAAAGTCAAGACATTACTAAATTACCTAATTCACAGTAATATTTCTCTGTCTCTCTTCTTCCTGGGCATGCGCGTTCCATGTCCACGTGTGTATGTGTGTGGGGAGGATCCTGCACCGAGAAAGGTTTCAAAAATTGCCAGCCAGGGTACTTGGACAAGCATTTTACATTCTGTACCTCACAGACTATTTCTAGAGCACCCGGCGTCTCCATAGTCTTCATGGAGACTTTGTTGCTCTATCAAATCAGACTTTGTGCAGAAAGCTGTCTGTCATAGTCTAAGAAGAGTTGATAAGAATTTTGGCCTATCACTGGGCAGCATCACAGATTCTTAGTCCATCCATTTGACCAATCGTCTTCCTTCCATTGAGAAAAGTGTATAAATTACCTTTAAATATCAATAAAAACAAAGAAGTAGCCCAAGTGTTCGCCTCTTCTTTAAGGGTATTCTTATAACGCACCAGAGAAAAAGGATAGACTCTCTAGTGCAGCTGCTTCTCTTCTCTTGCTCTCTTTTCCCATCCTTCCTAGGCCTGCTGTGGGCAGCTGGTCAAGTCTGGAACTTCAGGACCACTTCCTCCCTCAAAATGATACTCTGGTCTCAGCAGAGAGATGACATGGGGAAGGTCATACTTTATTTCCCTTTCTTTAAAATTCCCCACTACACTAGAACAAAGCCAGTGTCCTTAGTAGGAGTTTGGGAGGAAACTAGAGGTTATTGTAGGGGAGATGAGAAAAACAATAAAAAACCCAGATTTTAATGTGACTTTTCATAGAGTGAAAAGTATCAAACGCTTCACAGGGATAGTCCTTATGGGTGCTCGGATTCCTAGTGTTGTTTCCCTACCTGAAGGCACATTTTGAGAGACAGAAAGAGGGAGAGAGAGATGGGGGGGAAAGAGAGAGGGGAACAGAGGAGAAAGAGAGAAAGCGAGAGAGAGAGAGATGTCATAAGAGCACTCAAGTCTAGCATAGGGTCCAAGGTGAACTTTGGTGAGCTGAGTCAGGTTCGTTTTCACTTGTGTAAAGGGAAAATATATCCTTCATTTTGCTTGTGGTTTAAGAGTCTTTAGGTTAAAACACATACATAGACAAAAATATACACACAGAAACACACACTTACAGACATGTCATGTGGTTACTGAGCCCATAGATTGTGGATAGTTCCAAGTGAAATGTGTCACAAATGAAAAAAAATGTGTGTGAAATTTTGAAGAGTTGGCATTTAAAAAAATGTAAAATAGCTCATTAATAATTTTTCATTTTGATTATATGTTGAAGCAATATTTTATATATATTAAGTAAAATATATTATTAAAATTAATCACACTTTTTTTAAAACTCTTTTCAGTGTAGCTTCTATTACATATGTGGCTTGCATTATATTTCTGTTAGACAGCACTGGTCTAGAGCTATATGACAGAAGAGAAAGATTTTCCAAACAGCAGTATAGTTGGAAACAATTTCTCCTGTTTAATTTTATACGAAGTAGTTTGAGTTACCCTTTTCTCAGTCTCCTGCTTTCAGACTTTGGTCAACAATGTGCTTTAGAATAAGCTTTGAATTTACAGTTTTATCTTTATTTTAGATCAGATTAAATGTTTAGGTAGGTGGATCTTCTTCTCCTAACATGTTCCTATAAACAGAGGGGGAAGTAAGTAATTTACTTTCCCTTCTCCCTGTAAATGTCTCAAGATTGGGTAGGATGGGGATAGGGAAAATTGTTGGCATTTAATCAACAATTATCACTATTTTTCTGTGCCAGTTCCTCACAACTTATCTCGAATTCTTCCATACATACATTCAAAAAGGTATTGCCATCTCCATTTTAGGGAAGAAAAAACTGAGACGGTAGAGGTGACTTATCCAAGGCTAGAGGCTAGGGGTGTTGAAAATGCGATGCAAATGCCAAAGTCTCCATTCTTCACTGTGCCAAGCACCATCAAGGTAGAAAAACTGCATTACACAATTAACTTTATGATCATAATGTAAAGATCAATTAATTACTATTAATTTGCATGTATATTGTACATCATATGAATGATGTATTTGGCACATTGGCCAATAGAGGGAAAAATTATTCTTCAAGCCATCAAAATAAGGATGCAAAATGGAAAAGTAGGCATTGGGTTCAAAGGCAATAAATATGAAAAAAAGTTCATACATATTTTGAGACAACAGTGATTTTAGAAACAATGAAATTAATTAAAAATCTTCAAAGGAAAATAAAAGTACTCTTATATGTTTATTAGCCTGCTTTTGAAGTTACCCTTTCTTAACTTTTGAAATTATTGAATTAGTTGCATCTTCCCTAAGACCCTGGATCAGGCTTTTATCTAAATTTGTGCTTGCTCTATTTTCTAATATGCAAAAGGTCTGACTTATGCATATGCACCACATGAATACTTAGTAAACTCTTGGTGAACAAGTACCTATTCCATGCTTTGAGTTATACATGCTGAGCAGACAAATAGGACTATGACATGGTCCCCATCCTCCTAGGAGTCAATGTCTAGAGAAATAGTGGTGACGGACTTCTGGGAGCCATAGAAGGGGTACTTGGTAGGCAAAATTCAAAGATGGCTTCCAAGATTCCCACCTCCTGGTACAAGTCCCTCCTTTGGAGCCTGTGAAGAACTTATGAATATGATGGGATAGCGCGCTTATAATTAGCTTACTAATCTGTTGACTTTGAATTAATCAAAGGGGAGGCTATCCAGGTGGGCCTGAACTAATCAGGAGAACCCTTTGCAGGAACTGGCCCCTTTCTGAAGTCTGCCATATTGGAAGTGTGAGATGGCTGGAGGAGGCCATATGGCAAGGACTCAAGAGTAGCTTCTAGAAGCTGAGAGCCATCCCTGGATGCCAGTCAATAAGACAACAGGGACCCCAATTCTACAACTGTAAGGAAATGATTTCTGCAAACAATCTAGGGGAGCTTGGAAGTGGCTCTCACCTTAATTGGCACTCCAGATGAAGACACGGCTGATTGACACCTTGATTTCAGCCTTGTGGACACTGTGAGTAGAGAACACTCCCATGCGTGCTTGGGCTTCTGACCTACAGAACTCTGAGCTAATAAATGAGTGGTTTTTTAGGCTAAATCTATGGTATTTGTTATGCAGCAGTAGAAAATCAATGCATGACCCTATGCCAGTCTAGGTTGGCTGAGTTCAGGAAATGCTTCACAGGAAGAAAGAATAGCTGAGCTGTGTCTTGCTGGATGAGTAAGGAGTGAGGCAACAAAGAAGCGAGTTGTGAAGTAAGGGTGGTACGTGCAGAGAAAGACTTTGGAGCAGAGTCTCAACCTTGACTGCAGGTTGGAATTACCTGGGGAGTTAAACACAGCTAATGCTTTGGGCCCACTCTTTGGGATTCTGACATAATTTGTCTGGGTTGGAACCTGGGCATAAAGATTAACACTATCTACCCAGGTGATTCTAAAGTGAAACCAAAGTTGAGCACTACGTTTTAGACAGTGAAACAGAGTGGAACTACAAACTCTGTATGGCTGTGTCAAAGGGTAGGGTGAAATGAGAAGCTGGGTAAAAAAAATAACAAAAGAAAAGTAGAGACAAGATAGTAAACTTTCTTTTTTTTAATCAAAATCTAACTTAAACTATTGTTGAAGCCCTTGGATAGATATTCACTTGATTAGCAAATGGTGGATGTGTAGCGTTCTCGGGAAAGGGAGGGCAAGAACTCTGCGTGGGCAGGGAATGTTGGCAATTTTCACAAGTATATTTCAAGCTTATTTCAGGGATTTGAACACAGGAGTTGTTCAATAAATGTTTGTTGAATGAATGAAAATGACTGGGCGTCCTCAGGAGAGAAGCTGGTAGTATATCACACATAGGCAAGAAAAGTTACCTACCTAGCTGGAATCTGGGTGATCGTACTCATAATTTTCTTTCTTTCAGGACACAGTACTTTCCCCAAAGATGAATCCTACTCTTACTGCTTGCCTCATTGCTTTCATCTGGAATGGGAGTGATCCTTTATTTTCACTACTACAAGTTGATATGGCTAATACCAACACAAAAGAAGAGTAGATCTTGAGTTGCTTTAATAGCTGTATAACGTTCAGTTCAAAAGACAGCCCTATAGTAAGATAGGTAGATGAGCTCAGGATATATAAGGAATTTTGGGGAAAGGATATTTGAACACAATATGCCCATGTCCTTGAATGACTGGGATTACTTGGATGAACTCCATTCATTCTTTTCCATGTATTAAATGATTACTCCATGCTCAGTACAGGGCAAAGCACTCTGCATTCATTATGATATGACATTTCATTTAATTGTCACCAAACCCATTAAGGAACAAGTTAAAGTCTCCATTTTACCTTGGGAGATTAAAAAAACCAATGTCACATGATTTGTAAGTAATGGAGCCAGGATTTAAAATGAAATCTGTCTGACTCCAAAGCTGAATCCTTAACCACGGTATTACGAGTAGTTCTCTTTGGGAAGGGTAATACTAAAGACTTCTAAATTTTTCTAATGTCACAGAACACATTCAATCTTTAGATATGTTGCAGTGAAGAATTTCATTTCTAAGAAATGGACTAACTGACTCCGATTGCCCTTTCATGTAAACTAATGATGCAAAATCAGTTTTGGACTTCATGAGTTAATATTCGGAGAAGTTTTTGAATTATATTAAAATATTCCTATGTTTTTTTCACATCAGAAACAAGAATAAACAGGTAAAAGAAGTTCAAAATATAAATCATCGAAAGTAAGCTGTCAGTTTTTCAACTCAGATGCTGTCATCCCTAATAGCTTATATTTATATATATGCATACATGATTTTATAAATACAAAGGACTATCAGATATATCCATTAAACAACTTTGCTCTATACATAATGAGTGATGCTTTCAGATGTATTTTCTTTGATATTCAGACTATTAAATTTTGATCCTTTATGATATAATATTATCTAAAATGGGAAAAACTAAAAAAAAGTTTTTTGTTTTCTGATGATCTCTTTTCAAAGTAAACTCTCAAAGTGCAAGGATCTTACCTTTTTATGTGTTGGGCATTTAATTCATAAGGCATTACATGTGGTAATATACTGGAAAATGATGGCATGATTGGATTCATTGCTTAAAAATCTGAATTATTTTATGTGTTTGTAATATTCATGATATAACTGTAAATAACTGTGGTGTATCTTAGAGTTATAATCATATGATTATTACTTATTTCCATTTCACTTTTTAAATTTATTTACAGTTTATTTTTAGTTTGGATTTTGACACAAATATTCTTCTCTTTAATTCACTACAAAACTGTAAACTTTTGTCCTAAAGAGTCACATGTGAATTGTGGAGAGGTGACTGGCAGAATATGATATTAATAGGTTATTGACTTGTTAGGTCTTAAAGAGCCAAAGGGAACATCCCTTGCAGCCTCTGCGATGCACTGGAGGTTTGTTTCATTGATTGGTCTGTTTAACCCATCATCTCCAGGCATTTAAACAGTGATATACGCTTGACAAACCTAATATTTCATTTTCTATCTAGGGACCATGGAACAGAAATTAAAGGAAAGAAAGACAAATGGACAGACATACAAGCAGAAAATGATGATAAATGTGAGAGAGAAGGAAGAGAAAAATACAACACAGACCAAAATTTGGATCAGTACATTCTGGAATCTGTAAATGTACAACCTAACAGCAAATATAATTCCCAGGAGGTGGGTAAGGGAAAGAATTTAACATGTCTATTGTGAGCAAAATTCAGATTTAGATACAGAGCAACCAGCAAACCAAATAAGATATCAAATAAGTGGTGGCTGGGTTTTTGGGGGGTGTGTGTGTGTGTGTCTGAGAGAAAGAGAGAGAGAAGCCATTCTTTAAAGTGTTTTGAATATTTCTGTAAAGAGCAAATCTAGCCTAATCTTTGCTTTTTAAACCTTGAAGGAGGTGCCATGGTATGAGAAATGCTTTCTTTCTTTAAATTTAGGTTTTTCTTCCCTCATCAACTGGAAAAAGGGATACTTTACAATAGCCTGCCTCAGGTCCCTTGAATCTCTCTCTGGTGTGACGGAGAATGGAGCAAAAGAAAAATGATATAAATTTTTTTCATATATATATATATATATATATATATATATATATATATATATATAATATCAAAGACTGGTTATTCTGTGGGACTTGATCTGATTAAAATTCTATCCTTAATACGCAGTGTCCCTGGAAACAGAAGAGTCACACCCTGCCCTGTCTCAGGAGCACAGGACGAGGAGGAGGTATCAGCATAACTGACAACACATTTGAGCAGCTTAACCTTCAGGGAAGGGCAGGATACTGGGAAAGTAAATTCTGAAGAGTGAGCCACATCTTCAATCACACACTTGAGTATCTGGAACTTTCTGTGATAAGTGACTTTTTAGCTTTTAAAGTGTGGGTCCTATTGAAAACATTTAGATTTTGTATGCTTCTGTTAATCACAGCTACGAAGCCCCAGTATTTAAATCCTGAAAGTACATCAACTCTTGCTGAGCTCTTTTAAGAACTTGAGCGATAGCATTCTATCAACAAAGAGTTACTTTTGGGCTTCCCTGGTGGTGCAGTGGTTGGGAGTCTGCCTGCCAGTGCAGGGGACACGGGTTCGAGCCCTGGTCCGGGAAGATCCCACATGCCGCACAGCAACGAAGCCCGTGCGTCACAACTACTGAGCCTGCGCTCTAGAGCCCGCGAGCCACAACTACTGAAGCCCACGTGCCTAAAGCCCGTGCTCTGCAACAGGAGAGGCCACCGCAATGAGAAGCCCGCGCACCGCAACGAAGAGTGGCCCCCGCTCACCGCAGCTAGAGAGAGCCCGCGCGCAGCAACGAAGACCCAACACAGCCAAGGATAAATAAATAGAATAAAGAAATTTTTAAAAAAAAGTGATTAAAAAAAAAAAGAGTTACTTTCTATTTATGTGTTACGTGTTAGGTGTTGTGGTGTGGGCGGCATGGAGAAGTAGGGGTGGTAAGAGAGAATTCTCAGATAAAAGTTCTTGCCTCAAGAGGTAGAGACTACTTACGTGGGAATGACACAGTGTGCATAGACTTTTCATACTGTGTGAGATAGGAGGTCGGGACAATAAAAATACTGTGGGAATGGGAGAACTTGAGTAGGGGCCTAAGTAGCGGGGTTTGTGTCACTGGGCAGGAAGAGAAAGCATTTGTAGCCGGAAGAGGTGCAGGCAAAGGCAGGGAGTTTGAAACCAGGGTGAACTGCGACAGCATCAACCCCCGAAAGGCATGGAGGTTCAGCGCAGGCCCCTGGCTGGCTCCAGGTTCAAGTGTCTGCTCCACCAGCTGTCTGACCCTGGGAAAGCCATTTCACACATAGGGACACCAAAGGGTGACAGTGAGGAATGCATCCTCAATAAATATTAGCTACCGTTGTTTTAGAAATAAATGATTTTTAAGGTAGATAAATAAAATGTGGTATAGAGTGATGGTAACAGACTTCAGAATTTTTCATTTCTAAAGCATAGATGAAGCACATAGAAAACATAAGTTTCTAAGACCATAAATCATCAGTCTTGGAATCTCTCTGCTGTCCGCCCACCTCTCATCTTAATTCTTAATGTTACTTTTTCTTTATCACTTCCCAGTTCACTTGATGGGGATTATTTAAGTGTATACACGCTTAAAGTCATAAAAGTAGGGGTTCTCAATTAATATACATAAATTCACAATATTTTTATCTACTTCAGTGTTCTAGGTCTTCATATTATAGCATATCTAATCTGTGTACAAAAGTCACCAAAATGATTTATTAACACCACAAACAAGTTAGGTAAACATATTTGGCTTCATTTACTTGCAGGAAATAAATTGAGACTTACAAACTATTATTCAATTGTTCATTCATTCATTCAAAATATTTACTAAGTTCTGTACCAGGTACCGGATATCTGAACATATGAACACAGAAGTTCAATTAGAAGATGCACTTTCATGCTGAGCCAAAATAACAAAAATGAAGAATTATGGTTTTAGATAAATGTTCAAGTAGAGGGTTTGAGATAATAAAGTTGCCTTCTAAGGATTTAAGATGGAGAAATTAGTCACTTTTCTTTATTAGAACTCTATCAGACAAATATTTTATACATTTTGCTTCAATTTCCAAAATAAGACTTTTGCAGCCTTCAGTAGAATATCAGGTCAGTTCTCGTTAAGTAACAACAGTGTCAAATAATGGTAATAATATTGGAATATGAACTTTGACATCTGGAACTAAGTAGTAAAATCATTGGTACTGAAGATAGAAATAAAGAGGGTATTAAGCCATAAGCTTCACCTGGCATCTTTCATTAGAGTCTGAATAAAATTCTTCATTGGAATTTGCAACACTGCTTGTAATTCATCTTATTACTTTTACAGGGGACAAACAGCCATGTAATTAGAGTGTATTTGCAGTATTACACGCTTATTTGTAGCCTGAAGATTAGATACCAGTTGGATGTTACCATTTAATGGCAAGTATAATTATGACGAAACTTGTTCTCTGCATCTAAGAGTTTACATTTCAGTGCTGCTACAACTACACAATTATCTTTCAGTTAGCTTATATCTGTAACTGTAGCTTATATAATTATTTAATAATTATATCCATAGAGGATGTAATAAGACCATTTAAAAGTCACGGTTAAAAAAACAAATCAGCTATACATAAAAAGCACACAATAAATATTTTACATTACGGCGCTTTCTATTTTTACACTAATTTCCAATTCAAGTTATCACAACCATATATCTAGTTTCTTGGGAACATGCACAAGTTGTGCCTTCAAGGACTTGAAACTTACTATAATAATAGTAGCACTGCCATATGTTTGTATAGCAGCACTTATTTTCAAAGTGCCTTCTCGACGATTAAGCTTCATGCTATCCTATGGGGTTAGTAAGGAGAGGGGATTAAGAACCTCTTTTAACCAGAAGGCAATTTGGGATACAGAGAAGTTACACTCAAAATCCTGGGAGCAAAGTTGGTATTTATGAGTCATAAATAGTGTCACCTGGCTATATGTTGTGGAAGTTAAACAGTGGCATGATCATAGTTTAGAAATAATCCCTGAAGCATTCATTCATTCATTCACTCCTCCATCCATCCATTCATTCATTCACACTATAAATGCCAAGAGGTGTGCAATGGGGCTCACCCAGGGCAAAGGCGGCTTTGCTGGGGAAGCTGAGAATGGAAGCCAGTCATCCAGTGGTCATACAAAA
The DNA here is from genome assembly GCF_965194805.1 of Balaenoptera borealis. Taxonomy (NCBI): domain Eukaryota; kingdom Metazoa; phylum Chordata; class Mammalia; order Artiodactyla; family Balaenopteridae; genus Balaenoptera; species Balaenoptera borealis. Next base: position 59,893,691 of record NC_138873.1, read on the forward strand.
GGCAGAGGTTTCAGAAGAATAGGGGTTGAGAGGGACTAGGAAGGCATTTCTGGAGGCAATGAAAGGAAGCAAATGTGGTACTGGATAAGGCACTGACATCTCTGGGCCAGTGGTGGGTTGGTAAATGTTTAACAACCAGCTCTCCAGGGGATCAAAGTCCCAATTTGTAGCACTTGCTGATTTTCATGATGTAAATTATCCCACCAGAGCTGATTTCAAGCTACCAACGTGATGTCCCTGATTGTGGAATTGGGCAGAGACATTCAGTAGCACATCATTATATAGTATTTCCATCATACAGCTACAATATAGGTGTAAACAGCCTCAAAGCATAGATCCTAGGAAAATGCAAAATTATTAGTTGGTGATGAATTTTGAGTATTATCTTTTTATAGCTCCTTTATTTTATTTTATTGAGGTATAGTTGATTTACAGTATTATATAAGTTCCAGGTATACAACATAGTGATTCACAATTTTTAAATATTATATTCTATTTATAGATATTATAAAATATTGGCTCTATTGCCTGTGCTGTACAATATATATGTGTACTCATTTATTTTATGCATAGTAGTTTGTACCTGTTAATCCCCTGTCCCTATCTTGCCCCTGTCCCCTTTCCTCTCCCCATTGGTAACCACTAGTTTGTTCTCTATATCTGTTTCTGTTTTGTTATATTCATTCTTTTGTTTTATTTTTTAGATTCGTCTTCATCTGTCTGACTTATTTCACTAAACATAATACCTTCCTGGTCCATCCATGTTGTTGTAAATGGCAAAATTTCATTTGGTTTAATGGCTAATTCTTTATCCATTCATCTTTGATAGATACTTAGGTTGCTTCTATGTCTTGGCTATTGTAAATAATAATGCTATGGGTCTTATTACATTTGCTTTATATATATGTTCCAGAGTTTTTAATTGTACTTAGTGGGAGAAATAGAGAAAAGTATGTTCACTCCCTCTTCCTGGAGGTAGTAGTCCAACCTCAGCTTTAAAGATAATGTGCTATGGATACATTTTTAAAGGTTAAAGAAAAGTTTGCTCAATTTTTTAAGTAAGTAATCCTTAATTCTTTTGCCAAGTGTGATAGTTTCAGATTATTTATCTTTAACAAAGAGAAAAAAGCAACTACCCAGACAACCAATGACAAAATAACAAGAAGGACTTCTAAAGTTCTAAGTTTCCATAGTAAAAATGTGATATAATTGTGTAAAAGTTTAGATAATAGCATATGGTGTTTTATCAACTAGAAAGACACTCATAAAGTACTTAGAAAATCCATTCCTTTGTGGGAATATTTGAAAATCATTGTGGGAATGATAGTCTGGCTTTCATCTATACATTTCAAAATAGCTTCCTTAGAGATTTAGAAACAAAACATTTGGGATGAGACAACTGGATTTAAATTCTGAGTTCTGCCAATTATTAGCTTTTCAACCTCAGGAAAGTTTTGAAATCTTTCCTCCTCTGTAAATCAGGATGAGGGTGATCGTGAGGATTAACTGAGATAATATACAGTTGTCCTTCTGTATCCACTCGAGACTTGTTCCAGGACCCTCTCCCAGATACCAAGATTGGTAGATGCTCAAGTCCCTTACAGAAAATGGTGTAGTATTTGCATATAACCTATGCACATCTTCACGCATACTTTGTCATCTCAAGATTATTATTTTTTAATACAATGCAATTAATTATTATTTAATACAATGCAAATGCTATCTAAATAGTTGTAAATACAATGTAAATGCTATGTAAGTAGTTGCTGGAGTGCTGAAAATTCAAGTTTTGCTTTTTGGAAATTTCTGGAATTTTTTTTTCTGAATATTTTCGATCTGTGGTTGGTTGAATTTGAGGATGTAGAACCTGTGGATGTGGAGGGATGACTATATATACAACTCCTAACAATTTCCAGCCCATAGCAGCTACTCTACAAATGGTAGATCCCTGTCTTTAACAGGATTAGGGTTTGCTAAAAAACAAATCAACAAGCCCAAAATGGAGTTGCTTATGCTAAGCTGCATATCACCAAACTGAGACTTAATTTTGGCTGTTCCAGAAATGGAATCTTAAACCAGTGAATCAGGAATTGCCTGATCAGTACTAGTTAGGTAATCTGCCTGATAGATTCCTGCCATCCCCTTAGGAAAAGTAACCTTGCAATAACCAACCCACTTTTTTTGCCTAGTATAACTTTCTTGTACCTTGTTCCTTTCTGCCTATAAAAGTCTTTCATTTTGTACAGCTCCTCGGAGATCCTTTCTATGTGTTAGATTAGATGCTGCTCAATCCAAACTGATTTTTGCTGAAATAAACTCAGAATTTTTAATATGCCTCAGTTTATCTTTTACCAGGGCTCATGTTAATTCAGATGAATTACATCTCATAGTCCTAGGCAAGTGTCTTTGTAATCTGTCATTTTAGAATAAAATGTGCGTTGAGGAAATACCAAAGGAAATTGCTTAAAGAAATTAAAAACTTGGAAAGAGAGTGTAGCCTACATTAAAAAAAAAGAGAAAGTCTGAGACTCACTATTTTAAAACAATTTCATTAAATAACTACTCAGAGAAAATGAAAAGGGAGGCAAAGTTCTCCTGTTAGGTATCTATTGAGTTGGCCACATAGAAAACTTTAAAACAAAGAGCAGTAATTCTATTCCAACTTCCTTGTAAAACAATGATAACAATTCTTTACATTTGTATACTGTTTACTGTTGACAAAGAGCTTTCACATACATTATCTCATTTCACAGAGACTGGAAGGCACCTTTCCTGCTCTGATTGATGTTTATGAATGTACTACTTTCCCCTGGGCTGCAGTCATCAATAGTCGATGAGAAGAAAGGCTGGCCTTTTTGGAAACGCTTTGCTGCCCGGTAACTGCATTAACTCTGCGGTTGTTAAACAGAATCATATATTAACTATGCCACAGGATACCATCCATATCAACTAATGAATATTTGAATCCTTGTTCCTTGTGGAGTGGTGTTTAGACCCATTTCTCTTTGCTTATCCTGTGCCCTCCCTCAGGAACCACATCCTCAGTGACGTTCTGTCTGATGGCTCCAGCCATTTCAGAAAAACCTACGCTGAAGATACTTAAGTCCTAAAGAAAAAATGCTGTACAAGGTACATAAACTGGGAAGCTGCTATATGGAATGAGGATTATACTGTTCTAAGGCTAGAAAGTGATCCTATTTGCGGAGGTCGTGGGAAGACTTACCATAATAGGAGTGATGGTGTGCTGATACGGTCTCTGACGACGGAAATATTTAACAAAAGTCTGGGATGGGACAGAAATCTCTTAGAACTTCCTGCACTGTTTGGGAATCTGGGGCAAAGGATTTCTAAGGTCTCTTCTGATTCCAGATTCTGTGCTCCTGCAATTTCTATTTGTTCTCTGGTTGTTTCAGTCTATAAGGAAACACTCCTTAAGTTTGTGTATTTCTCTTGATGCCAAGCAGTGATCCACAGCCTATTGATGGAAAACTGAAGCAAAACAAACAAAACAAAAAACACATTACGCTTTCTAGGAAAACTAGTAGGAGCAGAAGTAGAATTGAAATGGGCAAAACAGTATCTCCGAACCAGGGACATCCTCAACTGTGATTTGTTTTAGGGTCATACAAGATTTCTACAGTTGTAACCACCATTTCTAATCTCCATGAATGATATCTCTTGACATTTTTCCACCAAAATTCTGAAGCTTCAGCCTGAGTCTCAGGTTTCAACAGGCCAGTTTTGAGCAGCTGCTTTTTTTTAGCATCTTTATTGGAGTATAATTGCTTTACAATGGTGTGTTAGTTTTTGCTTTATAACGAAGTGAATCAGCTATGCATATACATATATCCCCATATCTCCTTCCTCTTGTGTCTCCCTCCCACCCTCCCTATCCCACCCCTCTAGGTGGTCACAAAGCACCGAGCTGATCTCCCTGTGCTATGTAGCTGCTTCCCACTAGTTATTTATTTTACATTTGGTAGTGTATATACGTCCATGCCACTCTCTCACTTCGTCCCAGCTTCCCCTTCCTCCTCCCCATGTCCTCAAGTCCATTCTCTACGTCTGTATCTTTATTCCTGTACTGCCACTAAGTTCTTCAGAACCTTTTTTTTTTTATTCCATATATATGTGTTAGCATACGGTATTTGTTTTTCTCTTCCTGACTTACTTCACTCTGTATGACAATCTCTAGATCCATCCACCTCACTACAAATAACTCAGTTTCATTCCTTTTTATGGCTGAGTAATATTCCATTGTATATATGTGCCACATCTTCTTTATCCATTCATCTGTTGATGGGCACTTAGGTTGCTTCCATGTCCTGGCTATTGTAAATAGAGCTGCAATGAACATTTTGGGACATGACTCTTTTTGAATTATGGTTTTCTCAGGGTATATGCCCAGTAGTGGGATTGCTGGGTCGTATGGTTGTTCTATTTTTAGTTTTTTAAGGAACCTCCATACTGTTCTCCATAGTGGCTGTATCAATTTACATTCCCACCAACAGTGCAAGAGGGTTCTCTTTTCTCCACACCCTCTCCAGCATTTACTGTTTGTAGATTTTTTGATGATGGCCATTCTGACCGGTGTGAGGTGATACCTCATTGTAGTTTTGATTTGCATTTCTCTAATAATTAGTGATGTTGAGCATCCTTTCATGTGTTTGTTGGCAATCTGTATATGTTCTTTGGAAAATGTCTATTTAGGTCTTCTGCCAAATTTTGGATTGGGTTGTTTGTTTTTTTGATATTGAGCTGCATGAGCTGCTTGTAAATTTTGGAAATTAATTCTTTGTCAGTTGCTTTATTTGCAAATATTTTCTCCCATTCTGAGGGTTGTCTTTTCGTCTTGTTTATGGTTTCCGTTGCAAAAGCTTTTAAGTTTCATTAGGTCCCATTTGTTTATTTTTGTTTTTATTTCCATTTCTCTAGGAGTTGGGTCAAAATGATTTTGCTGTGATTTACGTCATAGAGTCTTCTGCCTATATTTTCCTCTAAGAGTTTTATAGTGTCTGGCCTTACATTTAAGTCTTTAATCCATTTTGAGTTTATTTTTGTGTATGCTGTAAGGGGGTGTTCTAATTTCATTCTTTTATGTACCTGTCCAGTTTTCCCAGCACCACTTATTGAAGAGGCTGTCTTTTCTTCATTGTATATTCTTGCCTCCTTTATCAAAAATAAGGTGACCATATGTGCGTGGGTTTATCTCTGGGCTTTCTATCCTGTTCCATTGATCTATATTTCTGTTTTTGTGCCAGTACCATACTGTCTTGATTACTGTAGCTCTGTAGTATAGTCTGAAGTCCGGGAGCCTGATTCCACCAGCTCTGGTTTTCCTTCTCAAGATTGCTTTGGCTATCCGGGGTCTTTTGTGTTTCCATACAAATTGTGAAATTTTTTGTTCTAGTTCTGTGAAAAATGCCATTGGTAGTTTGATAGGGATTGCGTTGATCTGTAGATTGCTTTGGGTAGTATAGTCATTTTCACAATGTTGATTCTTCCAATCCAAGAACATGGTATATCTCTCCATCTGTTGGTATCATCTTTAATTTCTTTCATTAGTGTCTTATAGTTTTCTGCGTACAGGTCTTTTGTCTCCTTAGGTAGGTTTTTTCCTAGGTATTTTATTCTTTTTGTTGCAGTGGTAAATGGAAGTGTTTCCTTCATTTCTCCTTCAGATTTTTCATCATTAGTGTATAGGAATGCAAGAGATTTCTGTGCATTAATTTTGTATCCTGCTACTTTACCAAATCCATTGATTAGCTTTAGTAGTTTTCTGGAAGCATCTTTAGGATTCTCTGTGGATAGTATCGTGTCATCTAAAAACAGTGACAGCTTTACTTCTTCCTTTCTGACTTGGATTCCTTTTATTTCTTTTTCTTCTCTGATTGCTGTGGCTAAAACTTCCAAAACTATGTTGAATAATAACAGTGAGAGTGGACAACCTTGTCTTGTTCCTGATCTTAGAGGAAATGGTTTCAGTTTTTCACCATTGAGAATGATGTTGGCTGTAGGTTTGTCATATATGGCCTTTATTATGTTGAGGTAGTTTCCCTCTATTCCTACTTTCTGGAGGGTTTCTATTGTAAATGGGTGTTGAATTTTGTCAAAAGCTTTTTCTGCACCTATTAAGATGATCACATGGTTTTCTCCTTCAATTTTTTAATATGTTTTATCACACTGATTGATTTGTGTATATTGAAGAATCCTTGCATTCCTGAGATAAACCTCACATGATCATGGTGTATGATTCTTTTAATGTGCTGTTGGATTCCCTTTGCTAATATTTTGTTGAGGATTTTTGCATCTATGTTCATCAGTGGTATTGGCCTGTAGTTTTCCTTCTTTGAGACATCTTTGTCTGGTTTTGGTATCAGGGTGATCATGGCCTTGTACAATGAGTTTGGGAGTGTTCCTCCCTCTGCTATATTTTGGAAGAGTTTGAGAAGGATAGGTGTTAGCTCTTCTCTAAATGTTTTAAAGAATTCGCCTGTGAAGCCATCTGGTCCTGGGCTTTTGTTTGTTGGAAGATTTTTATTCACAGTCTCAATTTCAGTGCTTGTGATTTTTCTGTTTATATTTTCTATTTCTTCCTGGTTCAGTCTTGGAAGGTTGTGTGTTTCTAAGAATTTGTCCATTTCTTCCAGGTTGTCCATTTTATTGACATATAGTTGCTTGTAGTAATCTCTCATGATCCTTTGTATTTCTGCAGTGGCAGTTGTTACTTCCCCTTCTTTATTTCTAATTCTATTGATTTGAGTCTTCTCCCTTTTTTTCTTGATGAGTCTGGCTAATGGGTTATCAATTTTGTTTATCTTCTCAAAGAACAAGCTTTTAGTTTTATTGATCTTTGCTATTGTTTTCTTCATTTCTTTTTCATTTATTTCTGATCTGATATTTATGATTTCTTTCCTTCTGCTAACTTTGGGTTTTTTTGTTCTTCTTTCTCTAATTGCTTTAGGTGTAAGGTTAGGTTGTTTATTTGAGATGTTTCTTGTTTCTTGAGGTAGGATTGTATTGCTATAAACTTCCTTCTTAGAACTGCTTTTGCTGCATCCCATAGGTTTTGAGTCATCCTGTTTTCATTATCATTTGTTTCTAGGTATTTTTTTATTTCCTCTTTGATTTCTTCAGAAATCTCTTGGTTATTTAGTAGTGTATTGTTTAGCTTCCATGTGTTTGTATTTTTTAACAGAGTTTTTCCTGTAATTGATATCTAGTTTCCTAGATTTGTGGTCAGAAAAGTTACTTGATATGATTTCAATTTTCTTAAATTTACCAAGGCTTGATTTGTGACCCAAGATATGATTTATCCTGGAGAATGTTTCATGAGCACTTGAGAAGAAAGTATATTCTGTTGTTTTTGGATGGAATGTCTTATAAATATCAATTAACTCCATCTTGTTTAATGTGTCATTTAAAGCTTGTGTTCCCTTATTTATTTTCATTTTGGATGATCTGTCCATTGGTGAAAGTGAGGTGTTAAAGTCCATTACTATGATTGTGTTACTGTCGATTTCCCCTTTTATGGTTGTTAGCATTTGCCTTATGTATTGAGGTGTTCCTATGTTGGGTGCATAAATATTTCCAATTGTTATATCTTCTTCTTGGATTGATCCCTTGATCATTATGTAGTGTTCTTCTTTGTCTCTTGTAATAGTCTTTATTTTACAGCCTATTTTGTCTGATATGAGAATTGCTACTCCAGCTTTCTTTTGATTTCCATTTACATGGAATATCTTTTTCCATCCCCTCACTTTCAGTCTGTATGTGTCCCTAGTTCTGAAGTGGGTCTCTTGTAGACAGCATATATATGGGTCTTCTTTTTGTACCCATTCAGCGAGTCTATGTCTTTTGGTTGGAGCATTTAATCCATTTACATTTAAGGTAGTTATTGATATGTATGTTCCTATTACTATTTTCTTAATTGTTTTGGGATTGTTATTGGAGGTCTTTTCCTTCTCTTGTGTTTCCTGCCTAGAGAAGTTCCTTTAGCATTTTTTGTAAAGCTGGTTTGTTGTTGCTGAATTCTCTTAGCTTTAGCTTGTTGGTAAAGATTTTAATTTCTCTGTTGAATCTGAATGAGATCCTTGCTGGGTTGAGTAATCTTGGTTGTGGGTTTTTCCCTTTCATCACTTTCAGTATGTCCTGCCACTCCCTTCTGGCTTGCAGAGTTTCTGCTGAAAGGTCAGCTGTTAACCTTATGGGGATTCCCTTGTATGTTATGTGCTGTTTTTCCCTTGCTGCTTTTAATATTTTTTCTTTTTATTTAATTTTGGATAGTTTGATTTATATATGTCTTGGCATGTTTCTCCTTGGATTTATCCTATATGGGACTCTCTGTGCTTCCTGGACTTGACTGACTATTTCCTTTCCCATATTAGGAAAGTTTTCAACTATAATCTCTTCAAATATTTTCTCAGTCCCTTTCTTTTTCTCTTCTTCTTCTGGGACCCCTATAATTCGAATGTTGGTACATTCAATGTTGCCCCAGATGTCTCTGAGACTGTCCTCAATTCTTTTCATTCTTTTTCCTTTATCCTGCTCTGTGGTAGTTATTTCCATTATTTTATCTTCCAGGTCACTTCTCCGTTCTTTTGCCTCAGCTATTCTGCTATTGTTTCCTTCTAGAGTATTTTTAATTTCATTTATTGTGTTGTTCATCATTGTTTGTTTGCTCTTTAGTTCTTCTAGGTCCTTGTTAAACGTTCCTTGCATTTTCTCCATTCTATTTCCAAGATTTTGGTTCATCTTTCTATCATTACTCTGAATTCTTTTTCTAGTACACTGCCTATCTCCTCTTCATTTGTTTGGTCTGGTGGGTTTTTACCTTGCTCCTTCACCTGCTGTGTGTTTCTCTGTCTTGTCATTTTGCTTAACTTACTGTGTTTGGAGTCTCCTTATCGCAGGCTGCAGGTTCGTGTTTCCCATTGTTTTTGGTGTCTGCCCCCAATGGCTAAGGTTGGTTCAGTGGGTTGTGTAGGCTTCCTGGTGGAGGGGACTGGTGCCTGTGTTCTGGTGGATGAGGCTGGATCTTGTCTTTACGGTGGGCAGGACCATGTCCGGTGGTGTGTTTTGTGGTGTGTGTGACCTTATTATGATTTTAGTCAGCCTGTCTGAAAATGGGTGGGGTTGAGTTCCTGTCTTGCTAGTTGTTTGGTATAGAGTGTCAGCACTGTAGCTTGCTGGTCATTGAGTGGAGCTGAGTCTTAGCGTTGAGATGGAGATCTCTGGGGGTGCTTTCATGGTTTGATATTATGTGGAGCCAGGAGGTCTCTGGTGGACCAGTGTCCTGAACTCAGCTCTCCCACCTCAGAGGCACAGGCCTGACACCCGGCCGGAGCACCAAGACCCTGTCAGCCACACTTTGGGGAGGTCTTCTCCCAGCGTTCAGTAGGAGTTCTGTAGGTGTTGTTCCACATGTAGATGTATTTCTGATGTAGTTGTGGGGAGGAAGGTGAGCTCCACGTCTTAATCCTCCGCCATCTTGAAGGTCTCCTTCTCCACTTCTCCCTGGACAGCTCTTCTTCTCACTCTCTCCTCCATGTTCCTTCTCTGCTTCCTTGTTATTTATTTTGATCCTTGTTGTTATGTTTTTCCCTTCTTTTTTCTCTTTCCCTCTGGGAGGGTAATGGGTTAAACAATTTGGTTTATGAGCTATAAGAACAGTGTAAAAAATTTGACTTGATAAACGATACTGAAAATCTACGTCAAAGTCTCGAAACACTGCAGCAAAAAAAAAAAAAAAAAAAAAAAGCTGAGCAGCTACTTTTATACCATGTAACATGGTCAGACAATTTCCTGAGGACAAGGGTTTCTTGGCAACTGAGCCTCATCCACACTTTAAGATCTGTTACTTAGCCTACTTCCAGAAATTAGTTTCAGAATCTTTCATATGTGTTTTCTGTTGCAAGCAGCAGTAAACCAATCCCATACAGCTAAAGGCTAAAAAAAAATCATCAGCTTGCTACTGGGAAGTACTGTGGTGGAGCTGACCTCAATCATAACTAGATACTTATATCTAGACTATAACCCAGTTATTCTGAAACAAAGTAGGTACAGGGATTAGAGATAAAGAGGTTAGAGATCAGGGGATTATTTTTAATATTTGAAAACTAAACAAAGTTAAATATATTTCTTTTTTCAGGAATAGCTATCATAATACTTCTGTATTTTTATCTCCCCTAATGTTCAGCTTAGTTCAATAAGCATTTATCCCAGTTTATCTCCCTTGGAACTGATTGTTCAGTGTTTGCTTTCCCTGCTAGACTGGAAGCTCCTTGAAGTCAAGTCAGGTTTTGTCAATTGCTGGTGTGCCAGTGACATTAATATATAGGCCTAGATCTATATATACATACTATTTGAATGAATGAATGAATGAAAAGAGTGAAACCTAGCATAGCCTGTGTGAAACAATATGGGTTCTAGAATCAGATAGAGTGTCTCTCCAATTTGAGCTCTGCCATCTTTTAGTATGGTGCAGAGTTAAATTATTTGACTTTTAAGCTTCAGCTTCTCAATTGTAAAAATTGGCTAATATTATTTTTCTGTCAGCATTGTTGTGGGAATTAAGGATGATGTATTTAAAGTATCTGATACTGGCAGAGGCTCAGTAAATGATGGTTACTCTTAGTGTTTTAACAAAAAATTCTGGACTAACTATTCAGGATACCAGATGAAACTATTGAGAGGGGAAGAAAGAAGTATGAGCAGATCACTTCATTCGAAATGGTAATATAAATTTTAGAGGTGGGTACAGTGTGCTATGGGAACACAGGGAAGAGCCATGTGGCAAGCAGAGCTGCCATATTGTACAGCTTCAGAAACTGCATGCACATTACAGTCTGTATGAATACAGGGCACTGCAAAGCTGCCATTCACAGCTTATGGGATGAACCATATCAAATTGCTGATATTCAAGCATTGTGACATAATAAAAATAAAAATGGGAATGTGCCCCCTGGAACTGAGTCACCTGGAGTCCCTGCATGAGGAAAAGGGAAGAATCAGAGACTTTGTAGGGTCAGTCTTGTCCCCGATGAGCCATGGAAGATGAGGAGGAGTCATTGTAGTGAAGAAGTGGGGAAGACATAGTCAGAGGTGTTGGCAGACACCAGGCAATAGAGGTTTTCAAAGCCTTCTGAGGAATGAGAGATTCACCATTTCTGAGCGTAGAGATTGAGACAAAGTGAGAAGGACATAAACCTGAAGAGGTAGGCAAGGTTGGGTTATTCAAAAGCTACAGAGACTATACAGCCTTGAAGCAAAATTACAAAGTGGCTATTGGGGGAGACATAAATTCTAGAATCTCAAACAGTGCTGTGGTAACAAAATTAGATATCCCCTCCACCACAGCCTTCTCCAATTCTTCAGCCTAAATCAGGTTCGCCTTTCAATCTCTGTCATGGCACTTTATTCTTTTATTTCATAGCATGGCCACAGTTTGAAATTATAGAGTATATTTATTTGTGTATTTATTTGTTTATTTACTAGATTATAAACTACAGGAGGGCAGAAACCTTGTCCAATGTGTTTAAAATGATCTTCCAGCACAGTGCCTGGAACTAAGTAGGTAGGAGCTCAAAAAATATTGGTTGAAGCAATGGGTGGATAACAAATACAAATTTTTCTAAGTCTGTTATCCCCATATCAAATTTTCCTGGCTTTACTCTAGAAAAGTCCATTTGAAGGAGCCTATAGGAGAACAGCCTCCAGCACTTGTCGCAATTACCTAAGTCACATGAAAGGGGGTCCTTTAGCTCAAGTACCAGATGTTTGAAGAGATGGCCTCCTTTTCTCCCAACTCCTGGGTCCTCTGGACCCACGCCTCTGTGGCGCCAGGTGACAAGTCAGGCTTGGCTGCATGCCAAAACCGAGAGATGCACGGAGAAGTGTTACATATTTTTCTGAACAGACTAACTCAAGGCCTCTTAGCTGGAAATGAAGAGGTTTGAGTGTTGGGGGTAATAAATGAAAGAAGTATCTTCTTAAAATTTTACTAAACCCAAGGTCGTTTGTCATAGAGAGCCATCGGAGAGACATGTTAGTTACAAGAATGCATTTAGCAGGTGTTTGGATGTTGTAAGGACTTGAATTAGGTCTTGTATTACATCATTAGCCACCAAAGGGAGTGGTGGTGTCCCTGTTGTTTGGCTCTGGCCTATCAACATCACGTATCTCCTTGCTATACCACAGTGACTAGTTTTTCACCTTAAAATCGTTAAGATAAAACCAAAACATTTCCCTCATGTAAACAGCCTTGAAAATTACGTTCAATTTACTTCAATAGGAAAAGGGAAACAGGCTTGATTGAAGTACAAAGTATGACTCTCCCTATTCCCCTGAAATGCCTGCCTGTCACTGTGATGCATGGGTATCATTTCTGTGTTTGTGGGTATTGCGGTCGGGGTAAGATTGGGACGTAAGTAAGATTCCCCTTGGGACATCCTTGATGTTTATTAACTTCTAACTAGTGTTGTAAACCCAATGCCAGAATTTGGAGATCTTGGTTCTTCTGTTCATGGCGTTTTATTCACTGTGACTAATAAGCTTCCTAATAAATCCTTGCCAGACTTATACAAATATCTGGCTTCCCAAATTCTTTTTCAACTTACATAAACTATCAACTTGCATAACACATCAACTGCATTTTCCTCCTCTTAAATGTAGAAATCCAGTTTCAATGGGAACATTTAATATTTGATATTAAATATGTGATCAAGTGAAAGATAAACCACTTAATTGTGTGGAGAGATAATATTCATTCAAATAAAAACGCTCTGGAAGCCTGGTGTTGGTGATTATGTGAGTATTTTGGGTCTAATCCTGGAACATTCACAATGTCTCCTTTTCTTCCCCCAAGACAAAGACCACTCGTTGTCTTGGGTATTTGAAACAAAACATTTAATGCTAATCTTAAAATTAGCAAAATTTCCATATTGAGCAAAGAGTTTGGAGGAACCTTAGAGTTGAAACCTTTGATCATTCTTAAATATTGCTATTCATAAGAGGCATCCCATAAATGTTTCTTTAAAGGGGCTGCTTGTTTAGAGTTTCCGTGAAATTAGCTTTGGCTCTCATAGACCTAGGTTATGTTTGATGCTATATGAAGATATAATAGTGAGAAGCCAATTAGGTTTGGGAATGAAAATTCCTAAAATTGTTTAAAACAATGTTAGTTTGTGTCTGCAGAGTCCGTGGGGAGGGCATCATCGTCAATGCTCAGCCAAACCAGAAATCCTGCTGGAAGATGCTACCAGCAAACACTACCCTGGGCCAGAGACTATTGGGAGATTTAAGTATTGGGGGGAAAAGTCATTGCTTTATCAGGCGACTACATTAGTGGTAGATGTTATATTAGTCACCTGTAAGAATTAAAGCAGCTACTTATGTAGTAAACTGAACAGTTGATAGTGATATGGGCACCCAGAGAAGAAAGTCCACTAAGCAAACTTTTAAAAAGCAGGCACTTTTCTCTAAGAATTCTCAGGCTACAGCCTCATCTCTGCCCTACAGACTACATGGGAAAAGAGTAAAACCTCTGGTACAGGGTTTATTTGCAGAAGTATAAGAAGCCCTCAGACACCAGAAGAATTTCGTCCGGAAGTTACTCAGTTAGCCCACACGTCATTTACATTGAAGTTAATTGCAAGGTGCATTTCAACACAATACATGGATATTTACTGTATTCTTGTGTTCTGAAAAGCTGCTGGTCCAAGAACTAATGCTACCTGTTGAGAAGGGAAGAAGCCAAAACTAAAGACTTTGTTTTCCTGCAGAAGGGTCTCAGGGATTCTGCAGCTTCTGCTTTACAAGAGGTTAAAAAGGTGGCTGGGAGGTTTATACCCTCAGAGTCTCTGAACTCAGCTGGGCGGTTCTACAGAGCTAGGACCCTTCCTTCCTCCGCTGTAGCTATAACCCTTGGAGAGAAGAGAAAACAGCCAGTGCTGATATGAAGGCAGGCGGGATCGTGAGGGGCACTTGGGGCCGGCAGAGCAATTAACTCTTTTCCTCAATTGTAGAGAACCAGGCTTCTCTTGATCTCACAGTAGACTACAGCCAGTGGCCGGGATTCTTTACAGTGAGTGAAATAGACAGTGATGCTACAATACCAAAGAGGAGACCCGCCCTGGTCCGGCGTTCATAGTGAGAGAACTTTCATAATGAGGCCTGTGGATAAAGGACTGAGATCCTTTACAGAGGAGGGAAGTGCAAATAGGGTGCGTCTGAGCTGATCTCTTGGAGCCACTTCACCTCTGAACAGGTTGGGAGCTTTCAAGCCCCTTGAAGTTTTAAAAAGGCACTGATTTCAGCATGAGATGTTTGCTGCACTGCGCTCAGCTGGAATGAAACGAAGGGGAGGAAAAGTAGCTTCTTTCTTGCATTCAGAAAGCAGAGGCCGATTGAATGGATTCTACTCAAACTGATTGCGTTTGTAGTTTTTGAAAAAAAAGAAAAGAAAAAGCTAAGAAGTTTAAATCCTATTCACCAAATTCACAAAAACAATACCCGGTCACAGAAGGACTCTGAGAAGTGCACACATCCTTACAAGGGATGGACAATTTAAAACAAGCTTTATTAAATAAGTCCCTTTCACACCAGCTTCTTAGTATAATTCAGTAGCTCATACTTCTCTGCCTCATTTCAAGGGTTTTCTTTACCGTAGTCTAGTTTAAATCAAATGTTCAACACAATTTTCTAAGTTTACAAGGGTTTATTAATTCATTGAGTTGAAAACCAAAAGACTTTTTCTATTTTCTCTTTAAAGAATAGACTATATTCTGTACCTCCTTTCCACTTGGCAATGACTAGGGGCTCTATAACACGAAAGCCAACAAAAGTGTTGAAAAGTGAAATCTGGTTCTTTTTGATTTGTTTGCTCACCCTGATCATCTGACATCTTCACTTGGTCAAAATGCACAGGGCTCTTACTTGCCTCTCTTTCCCTTACGTAGCCTTTGCTTATGCAAAATGTTATACATTTATCCATCCACTTAATTTGTGCAATGCTTTAAAGCTTTTATTCAACTACCTGAGTCTCCTTTACATCTGTCTGCTTTAGCATCCTCCGTCTTGGTCTGAAGGCCTCCAGAGGTCAGGAAATTGGATATTACCTCACTTTGTACAAGACATGGGGGGAGTGCCGTCTCTGGCCCTCTGCTTCACAAATGCTTTTAGAGGATGATGATGGTGATGAGGAGGTGCCATCTCACTGGTATAAGGAAACTTGTAAGGAGTAAGTCAAGTGTGCAGGATATTATCTTTTGGAATTTACATTTAAGGTGGTGCACTGGACTGGCCAGTTCAGGCTGCTGAGGTGCTATACAGAATCTAGGAACAGTAATGCATTTAGTTAAGGGATCTGAAAGTGTCATTAGGCTGCTGAATTCACAGAGAGAGAAAAGTATCTTATTTTTTATCCCATATAAAATAAACTGGACACCCAAGGGTACTTTATGATATTTTTAACCTATTAGAGGTTTATGTTTTGTAAATTATATTTAAACAGATTTTTGTAGTTAGTAGTTCATGATGTGTAAATGTGCAGTGGTGGTGGTGTCTCATTTTTATCTCCATTTCACAGATCGGGAAAAGTGCTTTCAAGAAACTGAATAAAGTTGGAAACATCCCATGCTAGACTCACCCTGTGAAGTAAGATTAGAAGTGAGATTACAACTCAAACTTCATCAACACTAAGCCACTAGTTAAATTATTGAATAGCAACCATGTCCTTGGTTGTTTTAGTTTTCTATCCCCATTATCCTTGCATTCTATTTAGATGATGCTAATATCTAATAAGCATTTTCTTAGGCATAGGCCGTGAGCCAGCTTGAAGAAAATAACACAGTTTTCCATAAATACTGGTAGATGGGCTGTGGGAGAGGCTACGTGTCTGTAATCTGCTTCAGGAAACGTCTTTAGAGTAAATAACGAATGGCTGGTAAAAATCTGAGTTGTTGCAATTCGTATGCTACTGAAAGATACAGGGATATAGGAGCATTACCAGGTTCTTACCTGAGGCAGGTAAGACTTTCTTTTTCTTTTTTTTGAAGTTGATGATAATTTAATTAATTAATTTATTTATGGTTTATCTAAGACATTTATTTGTGGAAATTGATTACTAACATAAGCTGCTGCTGCTTGCCTCCTTCTCCTTTTCCTCTTATTCCTCCTCCTTCTTCATATTATTGTTATTAAAAGGATTGAATTTCAAGCTGAGGTTTAAAAGAAAACGTAGACGTCTGCATCTCTAAATCTACTTTACAGAAGTACTTCCGTCTATAACTCTTATTTGGCCCCAACTTGTGAAATTTAATTGTGTTCCCCTCAAGGAAAATGGTGAAGTTTGTTTTATGAGTTTGTTTCCTCAGTACTTTCTTTGTTCTAGTGATTATTCCAACTCCCAAATACTTTCATTGCCCCCATTAATTTGTACTTTTTGCTTAAAGTCATTTAACAAGAGTGAAATCTCTGATTCTAAACATTTTACCTCAAATGTGTCATTTTTTCCCTCTGGTGGCAGAATATTTCTCCTACTCCTTTAGGCATTAAGAAGTAGCATTAAGTTGTGTCTTTGAGGTGGAGGTGGGAGAGGACAGTGGAAATAAAACCACATGTTTGAGCTTGAGGGTAAGTTAGATTGAACTTTTCAGACAAAACAGATGTGCATTGGTTGACGGGGCAGATCAGTGGGGAACCTCTAAGATTTCTATCTACCCTGCTGGCTCCTTGCTCCTGGGGTGGATGAATCCTAGGTTGGTTCCACTGAGCTGTCAAAGGGTGTGAATTTGGCAGGCTTCTTATCTTTCTGAGAACCATGGGTTTCTTTCTGCTGGCCTAGGAAGTTAAATAGGAAGCCAGCTCGATGCCATGGAGTCCCTTGATGAGCACAAGACAGAGAAGGTAGCTGTGATCTTAGTAACCAAGACAGTTGGGAAATTCCTATGTCAAATTGTCTTTCAAGCCAACCAGATTAGGAATATTTGATCAAATAATGATAAATACACAGGAAGCTCTGCACATAATGGTCAAACTGGATGTAAGAAAATGTCTTTAACCCCGATGGCATTCGCCCAAGAAGTCTGAAAGAATTGAAAAGGACTTTAGTACGAGGAAATGATAGCTGACACTTGATTGGAGATGATAAAATCATATACAGAAGACTCCCATTAATAATAAAATAAAAGAAAAATTCTCTTCCAATATTCTCTGCCCTTAGTGAATGACTATGTACTTTGAGGCATTAAATTTATCTTCGTGCTGTCTTTGAGATTTTGGTGTAGGGCTGACTCGAGTTGTCTAATTTATCTCACTGGATGGCTTCCAACATAAAACAAGATTCATCTATCTTTTAAAAAATTATTTTAAAAAATATTTTTAGCAAAGGAATACATGCACCTAGTTTAAAAAATCAAATATACTTCTGGGTTTAGATGATAGATTTAAACTTTTTGCAGAATTTTTTTCCCCTAATACCTAAGAAAAAAGCACAACTACATCATAGAACTCTTTTACCTGCATTATTCCAATAGCTTTCTAATTGGTCTTCCTTTTGCCTTTGTCTACCTACACTGTGCTCTCAACAAACTAGCCAAAGTAATCCTTGTAAAATGTTAGATCACCCTCCTTGGCTGAAACCATGAAACTCAGAGCAAAAGCCTTTCAATGGCTTGCTGTGAATATCACAGACTGAATATCTAGCTCTCCATCACCTCTGTGGTCTTAGCACACACCACTTTTTGTTTCCCTCCCTCTATATTGGTTTCCTTACCTTCTCTTTTCTTCGGACGTTCTCAAACGTTTTCTCACCTTAGGCCTTTGCATTGGCTGTTCCCTTTGGCTCTAACACTCTTCTCCTAGAGATCTGCAGAGCTCATTCCTTCAATTCATTGCTCATATATCACCTTCTAAATGAGGCCTTCCATGACTGCCTTGTTTAACACTGAAATTCGACCTTTCCACTCTCCCACTCCCATGCCCCAATCTTCCTTACATTTCTCTAGTTCTCCTTTTATTCCCATAGCATTTGTCACTTCTGTCATACTATGCTACTATGTAACTTACTTCTTTATTATGTTCCCTGCTTACTCCTTTGCCCTCACCTGGTCCCACCCCCCACAAGCTCCGTAGTTTCGTCTGGTTTGTTTAGAGGTATACCC
Source organism: Balaenoptera borealis (assembly GCF_965194805.1). Taxonomy (NCBI): domain Eukaryota; kingdom Metazoa; phylum Chordata; class Mammalia; order Artiodactyla; family Balaenopteridae; genus Balaenoptera; species Balaenoptera borealis. The sequence goes on from NC_138873.1 coordinate 59,911,852, forward strand.
AACAGCCTAGCGCTGGACACATAGAAGCTTAATAAATATTTATTGAATTAATGAATATAGTACAAAGTAATTTCTCTTTTGTTGGAAAAAAAAATGAACATTTGGATTGAATATTCCAGGAATTTTGATATGGGATACTCAACATGGACACATATCTTAGTTAAGGTATTGAACTTCAAGTATTGAAAAAAAACTTTAGGTATACAAGTAGATAAAGCAAATCACCTACTATGGTTTAAAAAGGAGTCAGATCTCAGACATCTTCATGGCAACATTCAATGCCAGATGATGATGGAGTTATTTCTATGAAGTTCTGAAGGAATGAAAGAAAGCTAAGATATCAGTAGAAAGAAAGGCAAGAGGCAGACATTCAAAAACATGAAAGAACCCATGGGATATGGCATTTTTGAATCCTTCATGAAAAAAATGCTTGACAATGAGTTCTAGCTAATTAAGAGATAAATCAAAATTAAAAACTTGGAAATTGAGAAAGTGTGATGAAAAGGACTGATGGTGTTTGCATCTGTTTAAATATAGAATTAAAGACTAAACAACTGAGAGAATTATTTCTATAGAACAAAATGTGAATGTTATTAATCAGAACAATGTAAAATTAGTAGTATAAAGATAATTGGAAAGTGTGGTGAAGGGATATACTCTCATATTTCTAAGCAAGAGTCTACTGATATTGTCTAACATTGAAATATATAATAAAAACACTAATGACTCCAACTCATTGTTTTTCATATCCACTCCTCCACCCTTTCAAGCTTAGAGAGTTCTAAATCTTATGGTGAAAAACCATTTATTTGAAAATCAACAATTCCTTTAGTCTTGCTTCAGTTTCTCTTTTTACTATTAAAGTAAAATAAGTTTAATACTTTGTTACTAAAAGTAGTATCTAAATAGAATCCCATTTTAACAAAAAGCAATATCTACCTATCTATCAGCATCTACCTAGTTATTATCTCCCTCCTTATCTTTTATAGTCATACAACAAGATCTGGAATTGTGTTCACCTAATGTTAATGGCAGTAATTTTGGGCAGGTTGGACATTGTAAGTGGCTTTTTATTTACTTCTTTGTACATTTCTGCATTGCTTACTTACTTTTTAATGAGCACAATCATTTTTTAACACATCAATGAGGGAAATTTTAAAATTTACTACCCTACCGCTACTGCCCCTCCAAAAACTCCAGAAGAAAATATGCCTATATATTAACAGTAACTATTATTATGTATGGGAATATGAATAATTGTTTCTTCCATCTTTATACCTTTCTGCCTTTTTTTAATTAAAAAAAAAAGCAGTGTCATGCCATATCCTCTTTTTCTCATGGTTTCACTCCAGAGATCCAACAACTTGTAAACTTTTCAGATGTTTCTTCTGATATTTATATACATGTATTTAAACTTCTATTACTTTCTTGATTTTAGATATTTTCTACCTATTTTCCAATATTGCAGTGAAGACTTTACCTTCTTTATGTCTTCATTCCCTCACCCCTACCATAATGGTCTTTTACTCTCCTCTAATAGTTATTGAAATTTTTTTGTTAAAACTCAATGTTTATATTATAATGACTACATAAATGTTATATTTGGGACATTGGAGGGCTATGATTGTTTTTTTCCTTCTTATTGGATGTTTCATTTTTTCTAGAGGTAATAAGTGCTTCATTTTTAAAGTTTGTTTAATTTTCCACATATCTATTCCTGTTTTCCCCAATGTTCTAATCGATTCATCAAATGCCTAGCAATAATTCTTCCAAAATGCTCAAGCATCTTATGTATTGATTAAATCTCTGTATTTTTTCCCCTGCCTTACTTACTTATTTATTGGATTATTTATTTTTTAACTGGAGGCATCTATTCTTCAGTCCTCCAACTTCTTGCTCCAAGCTGGGCTGTTTGTTCTCTGAAAATTCCCTTCATTGTTCTCCTGTATTATGTCCCTTTTCCTGGCTCCTATATCACCCTTTCTTTGAGTACTCTTAAATTTCATAAGGTACCTACTTCAGTTACTTCCTGAGAAAGAGTAACATTTCTGAGAGCTTGCATGCTTAAAATTGTCTGCCCTCATACTTGCATGGTAGTTTGATTGGGCATGAAATTTTAGAGTGAAAATAATTTGATTCAGAATTCTGAGGGCAATGTTCCAATGTCTTCTAGCCTCCAATGGTGATACTGAAAGTCAGATATGAGTTAGTTGACTGATGCTTTGTAAATAACCTGTCTCCCCAGAAGATTTTAGGATGTCCTCTTTAATTCTCATTCTTTTGAAATTGTGTGATGGTGTGCCGTGGTGTTGGTTCTTTGTGATTCAGAGAACTGGACTCTTAGTGGGATCCTTTAATCGTGATGTCCATGCCTTCCCATTTGGGGAAACTTCCTTGTATTTTCCCTCGATTTTATCTTTTGTCTCTGGAATTCCTAGTTTCCAGTGTTGAACTTCCTGAACTGATTATCTAAATTTTCTCTTTATCTTCCCTCTTCAATATCACAGTTCTTTTTTGTTTGTGTGTTTATACTAATCTCTGCAGGATTTTCTTGACACTTATCTTTCATCCATTCAATTGAATTTCTAACCTCTTCCATATATTTAATTTTCAAGATCACATTCATATTCTTTGATTCTTCTTATGAAAGCAATATCCTACTTTTAGTTCATAAATGCCTTTTTAAAATTTTTTGTTAATGTATATCAGTTATTGATTTTAAAGTGTTGTTTCTTCTTTCTGTATTATCTCTGGTTCTTCTGAATTCCTCTTTTCTGTTTCTGTGTTTAGGCCCTTTTGTTTCAGTTTGGAGGCTTTCTCAAATGTGTGGTGATCCTGGCTTTCTAAAATTTTTAAAACTGAGGCTCCAGAAACTGTTAAGAGGCTCTAGATGTAGAAGTGAGCTTGTATTTTTAAACGTAGAGTGAGTAGTCTTTTTTCACGTGTAAGCCCCAAATGTAAGTATCTGCAGTCCTCTTTCTCGGGTTCCTCATTCTGTCTTCTCCAGGGAAAATTGTTTTAAATCGCTGGGTAGACGGTTATACATACCTGGCTACTGACAGAAGAGTGGAAAGGATGGGGTCTGGGGTCTTGAGCTTTTGGAATGAACACTTTGGTCTATTCCTTTAGTGTACTGGTTGATGTTCCATCTCTGTCTTCCACTGTACCCAGTATTTCTGAGTCCAGACCATCTGAGGTGCAAATTCTCTAGATGATTTACTTCCTGTCTCCTGCAGGGTAGGAGAGGAATTTGGCTGCTCAGGGACCCTGAAGTCTACATGTTCTTCATACAGAGCTCTATCTTTCCCCTTCTCCTTCCTTGTCCTCATTATCCGGTGCCTCTAAATTCTTAGATTTTCCTGGGATAAGGGGCGAAACATCTTCCTGCTTCTCACGGACATTTTCCTCTTCAAGGTTTGGCTTCCCCTACTCAGTAAATCATTTCCCACTCTCCTATCTGCTTTCCATCTCCCAAAATTTGTTGACATCTAGTCCTCTGTTGTCTTCTTTCCCATTATCTTTTTTACCTGTATGTTTAGTGTTTATTCCTGTTCTGTCATGTAAGTAATGTTTCAGAAGGGAGTGTAAACCATCATATATAACCAGGAGGTACCTATGTGTATTCATTTAAAAATGATTTACTGACCTTCTATTAAATTTAAGGAGACTTAAAATGACAGCAGTTTTTTTTAAGATGAAGAAAAAAGAAGATCAATATGTCAAAAGATTAGATCAAAGAAATAAAAAGGAAGAAGAAAAGCAAAACTTGAAACTAATCTGACTGAAAAAAGCTGTGGCAATTGACCAAGAACCTTGGTTCCAGGCTGTTGGTACCCAGTGCAGAGAGAAGAAACCTCATCACCATCTGCACATCTTTCATTGTTCAAAGGAAGGAAGAACACTTTGTCACTAGGAGGTAAAACACTTAAAGCCCTGAACTCTGAGAGTAATTTGTTTACATCCAATCCATTCATCATTTTACTCATAGAATGATCCTTCAATCCCGCAAATCTAATTATACCGTTCTTTGGTTTAAAACCCTTCTGTGGCTCCCACTGCCTTGTACTTGAAATCTAAGCAGCACGTGCTCCTGGATGTTCTCACACCTACCTCTCCAGCCTCATCTCCTCCCGCTTTGCTGAAGTACCCTGTACCCAATCAGACTCTTCTCTCAATGAGTCATGCTCACTCCCTCCTCCGGGCTTTAGAACACATCCTTCCTTCCTGCAGCTCATCCACCTGGCAAAATTTAAACCTTCACTCTTAAAGGCTTTCTCAAGCTTCCCCTCCTCTGGGAATCTTCCCTTCCTCCTGCTTCTCCCAGGTTTGTCTGTGTGCTGCTTCTCTCTGTTTCCCTGGCCCCTTACGCATACTTTATTAGAACCCTTATTGCACTGTACTGAAACTCTTGTCTCTTGGTCCCTTGGTCCATAAACTAAGTATACAGATGATGTTTATTCATCTTAGTGTCCATATTCCTCCTGGCACACAGTAGGCATTGGATAAATACATTTGAATGAGTGAACAATAAATGGGCTCTAAGTATGTAGCTTTTTCCAATTTTACTCCATGAATAAGGTTTGGAAGATCTTTAAGGTTGAAGAGGTCATATGTCAGAGAGAAAACATCTCAAATATCAACTGTCTCAGGCAGAACTTGGAAGGCAACAAGCCAGCAGAGAATTGCAGGCTGAGGTCGCCAGTGGAAACCAAAAAAGAAGGTATTCTGCGTTGTTGGCTGAAAGTAGAGCCGTATGCTCTAGCTGCTGGCTGATGTTTTACTGTGGGAATCCAGGGTCTTAGATTCTGTGTCTGACTGAGGGCCACATGCCTCATGTCTGCACAACTGCTTCTTGCTCTTTACAGCCTCCAGGGTCTCCGAATTGCCAGGCTCTCTGCCCCTCTTGCCACCCACCACATGCACTCCCGCTGTGGGAGCCACGGCTGGCCGTCCCGCTGCCAATTCGCAGGGTGTCTCACTCTCCCCTTGGGATGAACACTATTTGCATCTGTGATATTCGCTTCAGCAATTTTTCCTAAGAACTGAACTATTTCAGATATGTCAGAAGCTCCATTTGTAGCTGTCCCACATCCCATCTCCCTTTCTCCCTCCACCCGCCCAGGGGTCTATTCAAAACAATTACAATACTTTTTATAGGTCGACAAGGTAACAGGCAATGAGATCAGGGAGGAGTTTCTGTGTAATAGCACAGGACGGAGGGAACTGGGTGACTATCACTAAAACACCACTAGTTAAGAGAGAGCAGATTTATGAACAGGAGTTTGTACCTTAGGCCTGTCATATTTTTTCACCTTTATGTTAGTTAATTGCAGAGTAACATAAATTAACTTTGGAACACAAGCAAAAATAGGAACTTTATTTATGAATTTCTTGGATTTCTTTACCTCAAGCCAAACAACTAAATTGCTACTTAGCATAAATTATTTATGGGCCTGGCTCAATCCCATCCAGCACCAGCCCCCGGAGGTATGGGAGATATAAAAGATTTAAAGCATCGCTGCGACAGTGTTCAGGCCGCCACGGAGCCGTGTTTCTTTCCAGAAGGGTCCACTTTATTTTGTTGTAAATAAATAGAGGTTGGATTTCCAGGGAGGGAAGTTAGCTTCCAGCAGGACGGTGGTGGTGTTTTGCATATGTTAATTACACAACCCTTTTATGACAGATAGACACAATGTTTGCACAGATATTTCTCAAAAGACCCTTAGACCAAAATGGAGCTTTTCATTTCCTGGCATGGAGTTGTTTCTCTCATTCGATCTCACTTCGAAATCTGAAGTCTTCGGAGCTTGCCATCCCAACTAGTCAATAAAAAATAGTCCTATCAATATAATTCTAGCAGGAACAAATGAACATCTTCTGCAATCTTGATTCTGTTTTCCTTAAAATTCAAGCTTGACAATGCCATGCTGACACCAGCGGCAAACCCGTTGTCACTTCCTAGGTTGTCTTTCCATAGCCCTAACCTCAGCATGTCACCCTTTGCTCCAAAATACCCTTACATACTTTGTTTCTCGGACACGGTCTGTTTCTAAGACAAGGTGATTGCTTTCTTTTTCTTTAGGTCACACATACTTCATTTGTTTCACACAGTGTTTTAAGATTAGAAAACCTCACACAAAAGTGTAAATTTCCAGCTTTTCACTCAATTTCCAAAGTTAGAAGGTCTAGCAATTTTAGGTCACCTTTTCCATTGGACAGCTGTTGGCTTAAGCAAAGTAATCCCTGCCTCTTCACCATTCTCCACTTTGCTGCAGTCCCCACTGCTCCCTAGTACACACCCAGCCTATTTTGCCCAGTTAGGTTTTAGGTTACCTCCTTTGTCCAGGAAGACATTTGCATTTTTAACCCATGATTTGGGGCCATGCCTTGGCTGACACATTGATAACTTTTACATTTATCTTGGGTTAGATTATATACTATAAATTATTAAATCCAAAAGAAAAGAAGATCTTGACAGGCTTTAGCAGTGTACTGGCTCATAGATGTGACTACCGTTTTTTAGGAAGCAAATATACAAATACGACTCCACTTAAATGAAACACAGATTAAGCAGATTTTCTCTCTCTCCCTTTTTTTTTTGAAACCATGGTGTATGTAACCATATTCCTTAAGCAACAGAAAATGCCTCCATAGTATCAGTTTTGCTAAATCCTTGAAATATTTGTATTCAAATCCTATAATATTTGAAGTGCCACTTTGGCTTGATCTCTTGCCCAACCTGATACCAGTCAGGCTATGTTCTTTTTCAGACATCTCAAGCACAGGCAGGCCCTGGGCCTGTGCTGCCTGGTCGCATTGACTCATACTCCCTGCACCCCAGCTCTGATAGCGCTTTCTTTGTCCTCCCAAGCATTGCCACTGGGGTTCTCTTCTTGGACCTTGAGTTTGGTTACATCACTCTTCTCCTCTAACATCTTCAGTGGTTTCCTCTTAATTTCAGATTAGAATTAGATCCTAGGCGTCACCCACAAAGACTGGAAACCCTGGAAACCCTGGATAGCTTAACTCTATCCTCCTGCCCAAAGGAGGGCAGAGAATTCTATTTTAAGGGGGATTTGAAGCAGGGTACGGGAATGACTGGGGACTGGGGAATCAGGCCTAAATCCCAAATCTGACCCTGTGTGTATTTGGACCTACCTTGGCCTCCACTTTCTTGATCTGTAAAATGGGGAAGACAGACGCTATCTTGCAGAGTTATTGGAAATACAATTGCTAATATGTGTCTTAAAGACATTCAGTGAATTATCCCTATGGATACCTCCTCTTGCTGCATTCCCCTATCTCAGCTCGCCATACTTGGTCTTCTTTTGCCGACGAAAAAAGAGAGAGAGAGAAAAGCCCTTCTTCATCTCTTCATCTTCCTTTCTGCCACCATCTATGATGCAAGATCATCTATACCTAAAAATGCCTTGATTTCATCCTGTCCCAGCCCCACCCCCAGAAGCTGTCACACACGAGGGAAAATAGAAAGAAGCTTCTTCAGAGCTGGGTTCCAGCAGAGCCTGGATCAAAGTCAAGGGAGAGACCATCCTCCTTCAAGAGCACAGAGAGGACCCCTCCCTGCTAGGGCTGAAAGCTTGTTCTCCCATCTCCCTTCTCTCTCACCTCTAGGAAAGGAGAATAAGACTCCCCATGAGTGATCATCCCCAAACTGGCCGTATTGCAGATTTTTATAACCGAATTGCATGTGTAGATATTATAATAGATAATCTGAATGTGTTGTACACATCCTACATAAAACATAAAGGGTTGCTGTCTCTGTCTTACATGCATTTAAAAAGCTCATTTTAATATTTGATGCTTTGAACAGTCATCTAAATCTCAAAAGGTAAGCAGGAAATACCATACAAAAGACCCAAAGTCTAAAACAAATGTTACTGATATTATCTGGAATCAGCCTCCCTCCCCTCACACCCTAAACACCCCACTCTCATCATTCTAGCTTCTAGAAAGCACAAAACATAGCATATGCCATTGCTTCCTTTATAGCTCAGTGACATACTTTAAAAAGGAAATATCCACACTCATAACCCAGTATTCATAAATAACTTGAAAAAAAACTTTTCACTTTTTTTTTCTTTTTCAATATGTGTTGTGAATTTTGAAAAATATAATCTAAATTATAATGCATTAGGCAATACTCATCACTCAGCCAGCCAGTCAAAGGACTTCTGGGACTCGGGTACGTCGGTTTGTGGTGACACCTCGGGCTGCTATCCACAGCAGCTGCTGTGCTGGGCAATTCTTTAGCAAACTTGCTAAATCCACAGGCTGGCACAGCCGTAGGAGAGGCTGTTCACTAGAGGATTGGCTGATTCCTTAGAAAAATGAACAGAATCCCCTTTAGCAGAGACTGGGTCATTCAGACAGTTCATTTGGGCTTTAAATGTCAGAAAACACTGGGACCTTTATTTTCTGTATTAATCATGATGAATGTTTTGGGCTAAATGTTTATGTATTAATCATGATGAATGTTTTGGGCTAAATGTTTATGTCCCCACCAAATTCTTATGTTGAAGCCCTAACCTCCAATGAGATGGTATTAGGAGATGGGGCCTTTGGGAGGTGATTAGGTGTAGATGATGTCATGTGGATGAAGCCCCGATGATGGGATTCAGCTCCTTATATGAAGAGACTAGAGCTCTCTCTCTCTGTGTCATGTGAAGATACAGCAAGAAGGCAGCAGTCTGCAAGCCAAGAAGAGCGTTCTCACCAGACCCTGGCCATGCTTATACCCTGTAGAACTTTGGGAGATAAATGTCTGTTGTTTAAGCCACCCAGCCTATGGTATTTTGTTATAGTAGCTGGAGTGAAGACCATGAGTATTTCAGTGTCTTTTGCATGTGTGTGCGTATGTATGCATATGTGTGCAGATCCTGGCCTGCTGGGAGATTGGGTACTCTCTCGGTTTACTTTTCTACTGTGTATGACACTGTGGTTTCTGGAAGAAACACTTGCTGTTGCAGAATAGAACTGGAGAATGAGAAGCAAGGGAAGGGAGAGGTAGCAGCACATTAAAAAAAAAAAAAAAAGCAATAATTTTCCCTTCACTTAATGAAGAATTAATCCTTAGAAATAACCAGGAATGCCAAAAGATGGTCTGAATTCTTCAAGCTCACAGTTCAGAATGGGCCTCAATTTCTTTCAGCATTTTTAAAAAGATCATCTTTCTTTCACTTAGATCATGTTGAGGCTGCTATAATTGGTTTGAACTCCATTTTAGTGGGAGACTGTGGGCACGTAGGTGAAGAATGAACACAGTCAAGTGAAATTTTTAAACATACACGTTTTTCTGCTACAAAAGCAATTTCAAAAGCCCCCCTTCCTCCCCTGAACCGTCCAACCAACCCTTGAGTCAAAATGTGTGAACGTTGAATTTAAACTTTGTATGTGCCTAGTACACTGTATGGAAAACTCTCCTGGCTCATTTGGGCAAATATACGTATTAAAAATGAGATTATGAAAAATGCAAAATTGCTTTTGAACATCCGTGGCTATTTTCCTTTCTATTTTGGTATGGAATTTTTGCATGAGAGTTAAGTAGCCATGGCTTTTAGCTTCTGAGAAAAGATAAATCATGTTTTCCGTGTACAGGTATTTTATTTTTGTTCATGGGTATCAGCTCCTTATAATTTGTGCTCTGACTCGTAGTCTTATTTTTTGTAATTCAAAAAACAGAAACGTTCTTAAATGCCTTTTAAAAGATGTTGATATCTGTCTATCTATCTATCTATAGCTAGTTGTGATTCTCAGTTTCAGATGAAATCAATTCCATGTAATTTTTATAGTATTTGAATTTTGGGAGGAGGGAGCTGGGAAATACACTGCCAGTTCCTTCCTAGGTGGCAAAAACTATACCTCCCTATTACTTACCTTCATTCTTTATTTTGATCAAACTTACTCTTGCATGTGACCTTCACACTGAGAGGTGGACCTCAAAAGGGACCCTTTTCCCCATCCCTAGACATCTTTTTGCCCACAGAGGGACAGACGTGTACTTGGGGACCCCCATTAGAGGGCAAAGGTAGGTTAGAAAGGAAGATGGGAGACCTGCCTTCCAACAGCCTGGTGAGCTCTCCTTGCAAGTTTCCTTCTCTCCATTCATGTGCAATAATGCAAGTCTTTCTTTTTTCTTCTAGAGTTTATTGAAAACAAATAAATAAGCAATGGAGGAAATCAGAAAAAAAAAAAGCCAGCCTCAATGTCAATGTTCACTACCTAATATTATATACTTTTTAACTTCACACTTTTCTGAAATGACCTTTGTATATGAGAGCTCTAAGATAGATGGACCCACTTATAAATGGCTATGGGCTTTCATAATTATTTTGGCCCCTGTTTTCTGAAATGGGGTGGGAAGCAGAAGTAACAAGATACCAGAAACAGCCGAGTGAGGCCTGAGGAGCCTAATGTCCCCCCGCCAAGTGGAGAGGCGGAGGTGGGGGGGGAAGATTGAGGAAATGGGGTGGGTGATGGTGGTGGATTCTCTGGGTGAGGGAAGGTGGATGGAAGTGGACAAAGGTGGAAGGGAAAGTGGACGGAAGTGGACAAAGGTGGAAGGGAAGGTGGATGGAAGTGGACAGAGGTGGAAGAAGAAAGGGTGCTATGAGAAAGAGGCGCTGTGGTATAGGAGGAAGAGCACTGGATTTAGAGTCAAAAAACCGGGGTCCCAACCTTCGCTCTGCTATTTATTGGTGGCATAATCTGGGGTCACCTGGTCTGTGTATTCTGTGTCCTCATCTAGATTCCTTCAAGACAGGCTGTTCATCTATCAGGGATTTTGCTGTTTCCAGAATATGGTGAGGCCTAAAACACTAACTAACCCAACTGTCTGTCCATCTGGGCTGGGATCCCCTTGGGACCCCAATTAATCCTGGCCACAGGTGATTCTTTTCAGAGAGGCCCGAGTCCCTCCAATCATCACGGTTTCCTCCACTAAGTCTGTTGGAAACTTTGGGGCTGGGTAATCCCACCCAGCCTCACAGCCCTGCCAACTTTATAAACTGCCCTTTGGCCATGTGTCCACTACCACAGACTGGCTCTGTCCAGAGGGCCCAGCTTCTTCTCTAGCAGAGGCTGTTCATATTCCTACACTCAGGGTCGAGGCGGGAGGTAAGGTCTGTGTTCTCATTCTCTGGAGTTGCTTCCAGGTTATTATGCCTGACCCTTCAGCAAAATCTATCCAGTTCTTTGAGGTTTCATGCCTTCCTTTGAGAAGCCTGTATTATCTCCTTTTTGATGACATTGACAAGTCTCCTGGCTGTGACTTTTCATTCACTGATGACTTTGGAGCCTGGTTGACTCTCACGCACTCCAGTCCTCACATGGTCGTGGCACCTTGGTGCTGTGTGGACCTGCTGTAATGCTAGATGCTATTTCTTCACTTCCTCCTTCATTCAGCTACTCACTGCCCCCAACTCTTCTAGGAAGGACTCCACTCTGAACCCTTGAATTCAGCCCTCTAACTACCACCACCTCTCCTTCCATTACTTTCCATCTGCTTTCTCATCAATCCTCAAGGTCGTTTCCAAAGGCCATACTGAAATTGTCTGTAATGAGTCTGGACACTAGGCATAAGAGAAATGGGATTTCCCCCTTAATCCTAAAAAGGGAGAGGTTGGCAATTTTCATGAAATCAGGGAAGCGTGATTATTTGTGGGTAGGAGTGGGCATGGGGTGGTGGGAAAAGCGGTTAGAGCTGCATTTTATTTATCAAATGACTTCACAGTAAAAGTTCAGACAATGATTCTGAGGCAAGACTCAGCATCTGGCTCACTTGGAGTTGTTCTGAAATGCCTAATAAGGAAAATACACTTTGATCTAACAGTGTTTAAGACATTGATTTCTGGTAAGTAAGGATGTATTGCTGTAATTTCTCCAGATTCACCCTTCATGGTGTTCCTTTTGCACACAAGTGATAAACTCAGGAAGAACACATGGCTGGTGCAATCTACTTCCTCCATCCATTCACTCATTAACTCAACAGATGTTTATCAAATACCTGCAACGTCCCTGGTACTATACTGGGCATACTTATGTAAATCATCTGATAAGTTCTTGACTTGCCTCGCGGACTATTTCATTGCTCAGAAATTTAGGGAAGCAACAAGGAAAACCACTGCTCTGGATGTAATTCTTATCAATCAGGAAGACTTGTTTAGTTGAAAGAGCTATGGGATAAAATGGACTTGTCATCTTAGAGTCCACAAAGCAGTGAGAAGAATAATCAGATATGTGCCTTCATGATTTGGAAAGCAAAGCTCAGTACCTGTTCAGAGATGAGAGAGATGCCCTCAGGGCTTGAGACCCTGATAAACAAGACCCTAAGAGGGATGGGGGTCCAGGGGGAAAGTGTTCTGATGGTAGATGGCAAGTGGCCTTAATTAATAAGAAAAAAAGGAACATTGTATGGCTCATGAAGAGCACACGTGGGGTGTTAGGTAAAGATGGGAACATGTCCAAAGATAAACACAAAAATGCAGCCTCAGAAAAAAGCCCCTTGGAGAAAATTTCTAGTATACTCTAATATACGTAGTAAGAAGAATAAGAAAAGAATTAGCCCACTCCTTGGGAGTGGAGGTATCGGTCTAACAAATAGAGTAAAAGTAAAGCTGCTTGAGCATAATTTTGCCTTCTTATTCTGTCTGGAAACATGAGCTTTGAAGTGAAAAAAGTGGAGTCAGGTTGGTTTAGGATGAAGTACAGCCACGGGAGTGAGAGGATGGGAGATCCTCCAGCTGCTCTGATGAGTTAATCTCCAGGCCAGGAGGATGAAATCACAGAGCTCGGAGAGCACTTGAATGGAAACCCCTGGGGAACCCTGGGACGAGGGAGGTGCCAGAACACTCAAGCTGAGTAAATGAAATTCTGAATTTTAAATTTGGGAAGAGGTTAAGTTATAGAAACTGCAGATCACTGAGGCTTTATGACAATCTTGGCAAAATTCTATAAAAGATTTTTAAGCAAAGCGTTTCCAAGCACCTGGAAAAATAAGTTGCCAGGACATGACATCAGGATTAATTCACTAAGATAAAGTCTCCACAAGGTTTTATTAGATTTTTGATTATCAGGTTTGATTTCAGGGTTTTGGACTCATAGATCAAGAATTCCACACATATAAAGAATCCTGATTTCTTTAAGATATTTGATAACATTTCTAATGATATGCTTGTAGAAAAGATGAAGAAATGTGAACTAGACAATAGGATTGTGAAAAAGTGAATAAAGAATGGATTATTTGAATGGATTATCTGAAATGGTGGCTTCAGTGGAATGCCATAGGATACTATATTTGTATCCTGATGTCAAAACAATCACATTTCTATGGAACTGATGACTTACAAAATGCCCTCAAATCTATTATCTTAGTGACAGTTTTAACAATGTTAGTTTATTAAGACTGTACTATTTTTCAGAAGCATGGCTAGAATATCTCTTTTAATTCTTGGAACCAACCCTACAAGCGTGCTATTAGGAGTCCCATTTTACAGATGAGGAAGCTGAGGCAGGGACTTTAAGCAATGTATCAATGTTATAAAGCTAATAAATAACAGAGTTGGAATTCAAAACCTTTTCTGTCTGACTCCAGAACTCAATAATACCTTGGTGGGATCATTAGGAATTCTCAGCTCCAATCTTCAGTTGAAGAAAAGGTCACTCAGTGATTTTAAAACTCACCTATGTTTGCAGAGCTGGTAAAATCAGAACCAGAACTTAAATGTAGCATTTTTTTTTGAAATTTTCTAATCTACTTTATTTATTTATTTTAAAAATATATTTCATTGAACTATAGTTGATTTACAATGTTCTGTTAATTTCTGCTGTACAGCAAAGTGATTCAGTTTATATATATATATATACATTTTTACATATTATTTTCCATTATGGTTTATCACAGGATATTGAATATAGTTCCCTGTGCTATACACTAGGACTTTGTTGTTTACCCATCCTATATGTAATAGTTTGCATCGAATCCAGCATTTTTAATACTTTTGCAAACCTCTTTAATGTCTAAATTAATAGACAGTAGTCAATTCTTATATCTGTATCTTCATCTGCTGCAATTCATTTTTTAAAAAATTTTTATTGGAGTACAGTTGATTCCAAGTCCAGTGCTCATCAGATATGGACAAGCTGAATAATAGTCTGAAACAGTTTTAAAAAGTTAATAATAACTGGGCTAAAATTAATATATTTTATTTAGATTAAAAATCAGTTGGGCAAGTACATAAAAATCAACATCTGACTCACCAATAGTTTCTGTGAAGAAAACTATGGCAGTGGTTCTCAGCGTGTGGCCCCTTTGACTACCAGCACTGTCATCACTTGGCAAGGTATCTGAAATACAAACTCTTGTGCACCACTCCAGGCCAATTGAATCAGAAACTTGGGGGGCGGGCAGTGAGGGCTGGAGCGGGGAAAGTCATTGTAGACCTTGTTTTAGCAAGCCCTCTAAAAGATTCTGATACATACCAAATTTTGACAGCCACCAAAGCTAAGGAGTTTAGTAGAAAAATAGTCAGTGAAAAGAGAAAGCGAGAAAAGCAACAGACCAATTGGCTTAAGTCCAGGGAACAACAATCCTGATGTTTACTTGTGGGAGGGACTAACGATGCACATGCCTGTACAGGGTGTACAGCCTGTACAGCTTTCATGTGAGTGAGGAATTGGGTTACCCTGATGTCACAACACTTAACAAGTGATTGCATTTTTGAGCTAAAAGAATTCCCAGGAATCTGCTAGTGACTTGTTCTTCCAAACGTGGTCCATGGACAAGCAACATCAGCCTACTCGGGAGTTGTTAGAAATGCAGAACCTCAGACCCCATCTCAGAGCGATTTATACACTCATGAAAGTTGTGAAGCATGGCTCTGGCTGAGCTCCTTTGTGTTATACGAGAGGAAACCGAAGTTAAATAATTTGCCAAGAGTCATAGAACTGACCAGATACAGGCTGAAACTCATAATGGAGGGATTCTAACAGCTAACTTTTTCTTTTTTAAAAAGATGTGTCTTGTTCCAGTTTGCCTATATCCTCCCTTACCTTGGGGAGTCATGAGTTCCCCATCCATAGTCATAAAAATTACTAAGTGCCTTATTGGCAGGGATTGGTAGGGTGAGGATTCCTGTGTTGATTAGAAAGTTGGACTAGACTTGTTTCCACATTTAAATATTCTATCTTGACAATTATTGCCTTTGGGATAGGGGAGGGTAAGTGGTGGAAAATTGAAATCACTTTTTAATTTATTATTATTATTAACAGTGAGTGAGTTAAAGATGTGGGGTCCTGGAGAGTGGCCGGGAAGGAAAGCCTAGTTCTTCCCAAGAGAGCCATCTTTTCAGGTTGTATTTCTAGGTTCCTTCCACAGAGACTTCCTGGAGGAGCCTTGTGACCATCTTGCCCAGTCCTGTACATTAAAATAATTTGTCTATCCACACTGCTGCAGGAAGCAAGTCCTGATGACACGCTGGAGTTGTGAACAGCCTAGGTCTGGTCCTCTGTCTAGTTCTACAGCTTGACGTTCCTTCCTCCAATCTGCTCCTGGAATTTCCCATTCCTGAATCTCTAGCTCGTTCCCTCACTAATGGACTTAAAATTTCTTCCTAAAAGTCTCATAATTAATAAGGGCTGGGCAAGGATGAAGACATGTTGGTTATTCTATGAGCAACCAGGCATTTGCCTTGTCCATTAGTGGTCTGAATGGGGCCAGGTCAATTGGGGCACAACGTGGTATTTGTCTGGAGGAGTAGTGGTTGGTATTTTTAAAGTGTTAGAAGAACTTGAGTTAGATTCCCATGATTTTAGGCAGGTGGAAAAGACATTGCAGAGGCAGTGAAAGCAAAGTGCCCTGAGCAGGAGCTTAGGAGATGAGGTTTCTAATGATTTTATTCCCAGTTCCTAAGCTCCTAGCTGTAAAACCTTGGGCAAATGCTTCCTCGTCTTGGATCTTAACTGAGCACTCCTCAAGGGATCCCTGTTAATCAACTTTGTTTCCCATCTTCAGTACAGAGCCTGGCTCACAGCAAAGCTCAACAAAGGATTGTCAAATAGAATAGGACTTTGTCTCTTTTATAAAATGAGAACTTTGGATTAAAACATGACAATTAGCAAGGAATAGTCTAGTCTTGACATCATCTGACTTCACGACCTTAATTTCTAATTTTTAGTAGCATCGACAAACCACAAAAAATAGCGACATACTATTTGTGTATTACTTAACTGTCTACAAAACACTTTCACATATTTTATCTCAATAAAATTAATAACAATACTCCTAAGATCTAGGTTTAATTGCTTACATTTTAAGGAAGAAACTGAAGCTAGAGACAGAGACTAATAAAGTCATAGAGCCTGGGTTTAAATCTAAATCACCTAATTGCTTTTCCCATCCACCTTATGTCTTGTCCCACTATTTTAAGAACCATATTTTTTCTTGTCTGGGTCACATCTCTCTTTAGCATTTGTCTTCCTCCTTCTGAAGTATGACGTTGCAACATAGTCTATTGTAGAATTTTAGATCAGAGGATGCAGCTTATTTGAAGAATCTTAAGACAGAGCCAGCACATCTAGAAATAAAAATAATAATGACATTTTGAAAACCCCTGGTCTTTCAATTATCAGCTGTGATGGTGACTATACTTTTGCAAGGGTCCGATCCGTAGCCCAGAATCCCCTGCAAGAATAACCAGACACATGCATTCTTCTCTGTACTGTGTCTGCCTTGAGTTTCTTGAGGAAGTTTAATGTTAGCATTGGGATCAACTTCACTGACATGACGCATTAAATAAGTCAAATGTAAGTGAATCCAAATTCAGAGAGAGCACAGGAAAGCCCAGTTTTAAACATTCTATCAGAATTCTTCGGCTAAAGGCTCAATTACATTAGATTAAACAGCCAGCTAGCAACGTTAAAGTGTTTGTAGGCAAATACAATGTGCTCTTTTACAATAGCTCCAAGAACTATAGGTCAGCTTCTACTTCTGTTGGGAAAATACCATTAGGGGAACATTTGTAAAGGGCCTATCATTGTCTTGATAAGTTGATACTGAAACTGGTAATCAGTGAAATTGGAGGCATCCTATTTCCTGTTTGAATAGAAGTGAGGCAGAGACACAGAGAGTCCATCTCAATTTGTCCTAGTATTTCCTGATTCAGATCTCTCAAGCCAGTATCTCTTACTTAGTCATACCTTAGGTGTAGCTTCCAGGGAAAGTCAATGATACAGGGCACGATAAGAAGTAATTATAGGAGATTGGATTAGCTGATTTTTCCTTAATAAAAGCAGGCACACACAATAGAAGTTCTTATTGCATAAACAAATGGAAAAATCTTTAAGTGGATTCCTGAAACGTATCTTTTAGACTAGCGAAATTTTCTTTGCAGTGTAGTGCAATGTCTTTCAAATACTAAACCCACAGGTACTCTGCTGTGTAAGAGTTTCTATAACGGAAAAGGCAAAGCATTCAGAATCATGTTAAATCCTTGGCTTTGGGCAGGATGGGAAAAGGCATTACCCTGCACTGTTTGAGGTGTCTGGATATACAAACACTCAGTTACAAAGGTGTTTTGGTCCACAGCTAACTGGACACACTTTAGTCGGGAACGAGTCTTGGGTGTCTTTCCCTTGACTCTTTTTGATGTCTCTCTCTGGTGAACAACTGTTTCCGTGGCTAGACCTGGGAATTTGGCACGGACACCAATGCTGCAATTAATTGTTTTCTCCTTACACCACAAGCCACTATTATCTCTGTTCTACTGAGTAAAGGCCATACCCTGCCATTAATTTTTTTCCCTAGATTTCTTACTTATTGCAAAGGGAATACTGCTCCCAAATTAATGGCAGAGAATGTCCCCAGGTATCTGGAGGTTTGCAATTTTGTTTCTCAAATCCATGAATTAGGCAGTCACGATATATGGGCACAAGTGACATCCAAAGGTATTTTAACCCTCTGTCTTCCAAAGTTATGGTCAAAAATGCCCCGAAGTGGTTATCATTTATTTTTTGCCTGAAATTTCTTCTTCCTTATAACTTTGCGCTCTGAATTTAATATTGCACTATTATGTTTCTCTGAGGATGTGCTGTCTATACTGTTGAATAGCTATGAATATCATTGTGCAGCCTCTGATGAGACGATAATTTTTATTTTCACCTGCAGGACCTCACATACCACCTGGCTAGTTAGGAACCTTGGGTGCTTCTTCCTTGCCTTTTCCTGGCTTATCTGGACTGCATTACCGTCAATACTGCATTATATCACCCAATACTTCAGATTCTTTGGTTAAAAGCAATCCTAAAACAAATGATTTCTCATATTTATGTAGTTACCAAATGACTTCTGCATATAAGTATTTCTTTGACCTTTATAGCAGTCTTGAATGTGGACTGGCCAAGTATTGTAATCAGTTTTCCATGGATGAGTGTCGGTAAAGTATTCTCATGAACATCAGGACAACTGCTTATCTGATAATGACTATTTTATTTTAAAGGTATGTTTAAATTCCAGCTCTGCCACTCAATGGCAATGCAACCAACATAATCCTCTGGTTTAAGTAACTGGGAAAATTTTCTTTATCTATCTCTAGATTCAGATTATGTTTAATGTCATTGGAGAATAATTTTCTAGTCACTAGAAACCTTCAGAGATGGTGGAAAAACAATTGGTTTCATGTTACTTCAAAGGATAAGAAATATTTTTATATAATGCATGGTCATTGGATTTTCTTTTTGTGATGTGTTTGTTCAGGTCATTAGCCGATTTTTTGTATTGTACTGTCTAGTTTTTCTTTTTTTCTAATTAAATTTATAGTTTCCTTATACCTGAAACCAATATAATGTTATATATCAATTATATCTCAATAAAAAATTTGTAGTTTCCTTATAATTCTCATTTGATGAAAACTGTTATAAAATTTATGTATTAATTCAGTTAAAATAACAATGATAAACCCATACATGTTAACAAAATTAATATATTTAATGAAAAATACTTATATTTTTGAGAACAAAAGTCAACATAAAGAGTGACATTTTCCTTTTTTTTTTGCATATCTGTTTAATGTCTAGCTTAATGGAAGATAACTAAATTGTATACTTACTTCTTCACTCAATTTGTTGTGATTTAAAAAATTTGCTTGGTATTCAGTGGTATGGATATACTAGCATTTATTCAGCCATTACCCATATGATGGACAATCACTTTGTTTCTTCTTTTTTATTTTTTGTTTTTGCCACCATAAATAACGCTGCAATAAACATCCTCGTATGTTTAAAATAAGAGATAAAAACTTTTCCAGTATCTATTAATATTTATTAAGAGCCTTATATAAGTCAGATCTTTTCATATAGTTTATCGCATTTGACCCCAGAGTGTGCCGTGAAAAAGCTAGCTCAGAGAGTTTGAGTTAATTACTCCCTATTACGATTTAAGGTATAGATCTGGGAGGCAGAGGCAGGATGACTGGTTCCTACCTTTGCTCTCTCCAGCTGGTAGATAGGACCCAGTTAGGCATGTCTACCTAATAGCAGCTGCTTCCCCGAACCATGGCATTCTGTCTCCTATTGGAGGCCATTGGCTGCTGGATCCATGCCCACTCAAAGCCTGAACACCTTCCCTTTAAGATATCAGAAGCAGGTTGTGTAGGGCTGCACCATCATGTGATGGAGACTGAGAAATTGTTCCTTCCTTCAATCCTAAATCTACAGGGATCTTTGCTCCATGGATCTGTGAAGGCATGTTAAGGTCTAAGAATATACTGACTACTGCTGAGAAATTCAAACTGGTCTGTTCTTTATAAAAATCAGAATGACATTCCTTTGAGGTTGGGAAGGGAAGAAGCCTTTCCCTTTCATGGTTGATGAAATCAGCTCATAGAAACATGAAGCAAATGCTCAAGATCACACAAGTCGTGCGCACTATCCACGTGGGTAAGAAGGTGTGCGGAATCAAAAGTGCCGCTAACGTTCCTGGGGCCATTCCTTTTATCTGCCTTGGCTTTTGTAGAACAGAGCATGTTACTGAAAATAGACTTTCATGTTCTGAGAGGTCTTAAAATGCAGATTTGATTAAGACTCTACTTTCATACTGTTCAGAACTCTTCTGGAATTCATCCAGGTGAAACTTTTGTTTGCATCGTTTTATATTGTTTATATCCTTCAAATAGGATATAAAGCAGTTTACGAGAGATGCATATATATTGTTGAAACTATTCAAATGAGAACAAAACCCACAATAAAATCACGTAAAAGAGCAAGATTTTTTTTTCTTCCTACCTGCCCGCTTTCCTGCCTTCTTTGCTTCCTAAATAACTGTCCAAAAGCTATCATGTGAGGCGGACCAAAGTAGGTGTCCACAAGGGGTGAGGCAGGTGGGAGGGCAGTGGCAGAAGCAGCCTAGCATGAGTTGGCAGAGCCTACGTGGACTGAGAAAGGAGATCCCGGGGGTGCATGACGGCAGTGGTCCAGACCAAGGTGTTGGAGCCTGAGTGAGATGTTTAGATACAGGAGAGATTAGAATAATAAATATAATAAGGATAACATTTACGTTTACTGGTTAATATGATAAGGATAACAGTAACCAGGTTTCTTGTTACTGGAGAATGGAGTTAAATATATGGAAAGGAACAAAACTAGAATAAACTCTGTGATGTTGAATTGGACCTTTATAGATATGGGTCTGGGAACAATGACACCCAAAAACAAAGAGCATATTTAGTGCCCAGATCTTAGTTTCTTAAATACAATTATCCACTAAAGGGAACCAGGGCTCCTTGGAAAAATAGCAGGTTTTACTTTTGGGACTGGGCAAGCAAGGATCACCCTGGAACGTCTTCTAGTGCCAGAAACTAAGGAAGTGCTCAAAGATGTTGAGGACATGACAAAAGGACACAGACGCTAGCTTGAAGGGGCTCTCATTGGCCAAATCTAGATAATCTGAGCTTGAAAATAGTACACGTATAAATACATAAATGAATAAATAGAGAAAAGAGAGCTCTTCCTAACTAATAAGGTAGAAGAAATGATTGAATTAGAAAAATCACCGTTTGTCAAATATCAATGGATACTAAGATCAGTGGGTAAAAGTTTGGTAAAGAATGGAATATTTACCTTATCTCAGAGTATCTCCCCCTAAATACTTACTAATTACAAAGAGAAACTTTACAGTGGAGAGATGTGGCCAACTCCACCTTAATCAAATGATCAAAGATAACATCATCAATAGTGAAGAAACTCAAAATGATGTACCACCTAGTAAGATGTAAAAAAAAAAGAGAAATAGCAATATAGCTTACCTTCTGTAACACTGAAGCCACAATTTTTAAAAATCAATCTAATCATAAAGAAATATCAGGGAATCCTAACTTGGTGGACATTCTAGGAGCTGGCCTGTATTCTTTACAAGTGCTAAGGTTAGGCAAGTCAAGGGAGAGATGAGGAACTATCTGAGACTGAAGGAGACTAAGAAATGTATCAGCTAATGTAATGCATAATGGTGGCTATTCTTTTGTTACTGAAAACAGCATGGGAACAACTGGTGAAACTCGAGTGGAATCTGTGGATTTGATGATGATAATGTATCAAGTAATTTTCTGATTTTGACAGTTTTCGTGAGGTTAGATAGGAGAATGTCTTTGTAGGAATTCCCTACTAAAATATTCAGAAGTGATGAGGAATAATCATGTTGGTAAACTTACTCCTAAATGGCTCAGAGGAAAATGGGTTTTTTTTCTTTTTTTTGTATGTGTTTGCAAATGTTCAATAGTTTAAAAATATTTCAAACAAACAAACAAAAAATAAATGAAAGGGCCAGGGGAGAGTAGTATCATGCCTTAGTTAAAACTGTACTCAGATTGGACACGATTTAGCTTTGTGTTCCAGTGGTCAATGCAGCAAGGCAAACAATATCGGGAAGCAGAATGGTCTGTTATGAGCAACAAACTTTGGCCTTATACTTTATACATCTAGCTAGTTACAATTCTTCCACACGATGACCTGATGACTTGATTTGCACAAGCAGTTACTCTCTGTTGTTATCTTTCTTCCAGATGGTTTTCCTGCTAGCTTTAGTCATATTCTGAAGTAATTAAGTCTCCAGATAAACATTTCTCTAGCAGGTGGAACCATCACTTCTACATGCCCCATCATGCACAGTGGTTTTGTTTCTTTTTTGTCTGGAGAGGGGTGTTAGGTGCCAGGGTATGTGAAGGGTACACGTTTAGTTGAGAAAAAAACAACTCTTGGCATTTCTACTTTTAGATAATAAATATTTCTGATCTAAAGATACAGTCTGCCCTGACTTATATATTTGGGGAACTGAATAATTATTTGTGGATAATTATGATGTTATGACAATTCCATAGGGAGGATTGGTTGCACCACACAAATATTAAGACTTTTTCATGACATGTCAAACGTAAATATATC
Source organism: Balaenoptera borealis (assembly GCF_965194805.1). Classification (NCBI taxonomy): domain Eukaryota; kingdom Metazoa; phylum Chordata; class Mammalia; order Artiodactyla; family Balaenopteridae; genus Balaenoptera; species Balaenoptera borealis. The sequence continues at coordinate 59,934,295 of NC_138873.1, forward strand.
TAATAGACAATAAGGACTATCCTTTAGTGAATACCTATTATGTACCAGGCGCTCTGCCTACCTTACCTCCAATCCTAGACCAGCCCTACAAAGCAGGTATATATTTCTGCTCTCTTTACAGATGAGGAAGCTGAGAGTCAGAGAGGTTAAGCCTTATGTCTAAGCATGTGGATAGTGTGCGATGGAGTTGGTATTCAACCGGCAGTCTGGCTGGGTCCAAAGCCCATTCTCCTTCCACAGTATCTGTGGTTTCTGCAATCAGTTTTATTTTACACACTCAAGGGAAATTAAGCTTGAAGTCGGATCCTGAGAATAAAGCTCAGTCTCTAAAATCCTTAAGCTCAATATTCGGGGTGAAGTGTTGCTCTCAGTCCTCAATGCTTGCTCTCAAGGATTAAGATGCTTCGAGGACCCAAGCTCCTTCCTGTTTTCAGATTAGATACAGAGCTATCCCATTAACTTTTCGAATCCACTAAAGCATTTCAGAGTGGTGTGTGTGTTTTGAAACAATTCTTCTCATGGAACCTCAAGTTCTAAAGTATTGTTATCCTTCCTACTGGTTAAAATCCACACACTAGGTTCTTGACAGGTCCAGAGACATAGGAGTCACAGTGGGTAGTATTTGAGTCCTAACTGAGAATAATATGGCACTAACTTGGGAATCACACAGAACCTGTGTGTCAGGGGAACCCGTGTTCCAAGTAATCCTGGGCTTTGGACTGTTATCCTACCCTTGGTGTTATGGACATAGCACCTTGGACTTGGACTTAGATGAAGCTAAATTTTAGCTCTGATCTGTGTTTAAGGAATTATATTTGCATGCATTCATATTGTCACCACTTCCATTAAAAAAATGAATAATAAAGGAAAGGAAAAAAAGAAACAGAAAGGAGATTTAAATTCCCTGGCTATTCCTCTCCTATAAAAATGCCAGTGATAATATTTACCTCATAGGACTGATAATAGTATGGTGCACCCTTGAACAATGGTGGCAGCATTAGGGGAGCCAACCCTCTGCCCCCTGCACAATCAAAAATCCAGGTACAGTTAGCCCCCCATGTATACATGGTTCCACATCCACAGATTCAACCAACCTCAGATAGTGTAGTACTGTAGTATTTATTGCTGGAAAAAATCCGGGTATAAGTGAACCTGATCAGTTCAAACCCTTGTTGTTCAAGGGTCAACTGTATTTAATGCATAGCGTAGTCCTTAGGTTTCAACGGGTTAGTGCCTATAAGGTATTTGCAGCAATGTCTGGCTGTAGAAAGGCTCTATGAGTATTTGTTATTATCACTATTAATATATTTAAAAGGATTGACACATAGTAGGTGCTCGTAAGTGATAGTTTTCCTTTCAGTTCTTAGAAAAATTAGAATAAGTATACAGAATTTTTATCTACCTTTGCTCCAAGGATCTGTATAGCTATTAGTGATCAGTGATCCACCCACGTTACTGGAAGCTGCACTGGGCATTTGCTTTGGGATACTGCCAATGGTGATGTCATGTACTGTTGATATACTGGTGAGTTGCTCTTGCAAGCTATGTTTGACACATGGATTGCTTTCATCTTGTTATTTTGTTTCTGTGCAAATAATATTTATCCCTCAGGACAAGAAACCACCCATGCGGAATAAAGAACACCTTCTCAATATAGGTGTACAATTATCTGAAATGTAAGGACTAGCAAATGCTTGCTAGATTGAAAGTTCCATGGTAATTTGAGAACGTTGAAAGTTCCATGGTAATTTGAAACATCTTTGAGATGGTGTTGACATTCTCTCTTTTTGGTTACCAGGATTTCCTGGTATTAATGTTTGGGCCGATGCTACAGAAGAGTGATTTGAAGTCATGGTTACTCATAGCAACATTAAATTTTGGCTCTATGAGAAACACTACTTATCCTCTAATCCAGGGATCAGCAAACAATGGCCCGCAGGCCAAAACCAGCCTTGCACCAGTTTTTGTATAGCCTGTGAGCTAAGAATAATTTTTACATTTTTTGGGAAAAAAAAAAAAAAGAAGAATATGTAACAAATAACATCTGACCTGCAAAGCCTAAAAAAATACTGTTCGACCCTTTACAGAAAGAGCTTGCTGACACCCCTGCTGTAACCCAACTCTCTCATTTAAAAAAAAAAAGAAAAAGGGGGAAATTGAGGCCAAAGGAAGATGCATGATTTTACTGAGGGTAATTCAGCACACTGGAGACAGATCTAGAGCTTGAGCCAACTCTCCTGACTTCCAGCCTTGAACTCCAGCAGCGACCCTGCTTGCTCAGTTAACGCTTCTCCTCTCCAGGGTCTTTTACCTAACTAATAAGAATAACTTCATTTAAAATGATAACACTAATATTTTAACCTGGTGTGATAGCTCCTCTGCGAACAGCTTAAAGCACCTTCATCTGGACTGAACCAATTCCGCCACTGTGAGATCCGTCACTGCTTCTGGGTGGTAAACTAGACCCCTCAGTAGCAAGAGCAATTGTATATTACATATTATAGGTTATTACATATTATTGGGATTAATAATATCTTCAAAAGGTAAGAAGTAAACATCTTTAACCTGTTTATAAGAAGCAATAAGATACTTAATAAAAGAATCATGTTATATCTTTAGGCTCCCAATTGAATTACAAACACCCCAGACTAAAGGATTCAGAACTTCCATGTTAATTTACAGGTTTGAGCTTTGCTAGCTAAAGGTGAAGATGGTGGTGGTGGAGGGGTTTTCAAAGACTGTTCGCGATATACTCAACATTTATGGTGAGTTTTCATGAAATTATCATTTTTAATTTAAGCAATGGATATTTGGAAATCACATGAAGCATGACAGAGAAATTGCATAGTCCTGGATGGATTCTCCAAGCTTGCCAATTCCAAAGGAAAAAAAAAAATCTTTTTGTGAGTTGAAGATAAATTTTTGGTGCAATTTTCCATAAGAAGTTTGGGATAAAGCATACTTCAGAAAAGAATGTCCAGTAATTTATGGTTTGTCTCTTTAATTTCAACTTGCTCTAATTCTGTACGGAAAGATCAGAGATTATTTTAATAAGTGCATCAATTATTTCTAAAAATTTACAAAAGGATTGCTAATTTATTTAATTTATATTACTAGATGAGTTTCTTATCTAACGTTTTTAAGTCCACTTTTTTGTCATAAAGTCTTTCATTAATTTAAAAAGTAAGTCAGGAACTTTTCTTAGACTCAAAACTCCAAACTGGATGTATTACCAACATTACAGCAGCTTTGATCAGCAGTCACTCTTTGTAAATGGTGTGAATGGAATGGGGGTGTAATCGGGTGGCAATGCATTGGATTCTGAATGGAGATGCCCTAGCAGATAGGTGCATTTCCTGGAGTGTCTTTTTTTAGGTGCTTCTAGTATAAACATTTCTCACATCAGATAATAGTGGATAAGGAGCTCTTGAACTACATGGGTTTAAAATATTGCTCAAAAATTTGAGAAACATGCAAATTTAAGCACATAAAAAACACTCTTTAGATTTGATATGTTTCTCAAGAGTGACTTGAATTGACACATATTCCATATATGCTTATATATATATGAATATCCTTAAATACTATTAAATACAGCATTGAAAATATAGTTTTTCTTGTGATTTCAGAATATCTACAGCTGAATACATTAAAGCTATATTTTATAGATATCTGATATGCTTTTTTTCTTGATTTCCAAAACTTAATGGGGGAAAAAAGCAATAGCCATGGCTCTCCAACTTATTATAAAAAATTCAATGAGATGCATTACACCAGACACAGTATGCTCCAACCTATACTGCACAAAAATTACAGTCAATATTATTTAGACATATGTGTTCAGAAACTGCAAAGGACATGATGAGTATGAGAGAAATTGACTAAATATGTAATTGAGCAAATTTCTGGATATATTACATGTCTTGGTCAAGCCTAGGTTAGAAAGCTATTTAGAGCCTGCTGCTTCGGCCACAGACTGTTTATTCCTCACCTGATGCTAATCTCAGTGATTCTGCCTGTCTTTGTTATGTCTGGCAAAGCAAATTGTAAGAAGTCAGCTCTGGCCAGGACAGCCAGTGGAACACACATGCTAGAAAGAAATCCATTTTGCTAGGATGCCTTTTCCAGGCTCTTTACTAAGGTTCTCAAATTGTTGGAGATAAAATTAAAACCTCAATGTCTGGGTAACTTTTCATATTTGCCAATTTTAATTTGGTACTTGGAAAAATTAAAGCAAATGATTATTTTTGTATTGTTGAAACACGTTTTTCTTTTTTATTGTTTTTTTTTTTTCCCCTTGGCAACACATTTTTGACTAATGATATTCCCCAGAGAGATGGAATACATCTTAAGGAGCTACAGGGTCAATGCTCCTAAAATTACACTTGACATAATAAACATGATTTCCTCCGAGGCCCGCCACACAGGTTTTGCCCAGAGGAGAAAGTGGGGATCTTCAGGGCGCTATTAGGCTCTGAACAGTGGGAACCAAACGCTTTACTAGCATTCTAGTCTTGGGTCCTTGTTTCAGAATAATCTCTCTTCCACACCTTTCTCCTGACAATAGTCTCATTTAAGGAATGATCTCTTATGAGTTCTGGACAAGTTCATACTAAGATGGAAGTTTCCTTACATCAAAGCCCATTTTACAGCTGTAAAAGCCAAGGCAAAATGTCTCATTTCTCTGAAGTCATACAACGAGCCACTTTGTGGGGAAAACTATGATTCAGCATCAACCACCAAGGCTTAAAATACTCCTTCTGGGTGTCATTGTACCCTAAGGATGTTTCAGAGTGAGGGACATATTTGCTAAGAACCGAATGTTTTATATTATTTATTTAAGAATGCAATTTTTACAAAATGAATACTTTAGAAATTAATAACAACTCAACCAAGTCCAAGTTGGTCTTAACCCTTTAAGAGTGATTCTCATTTGATTGACAGAACTTGCACGTTATTGCCTTAACATTAAAGATCAATACAGCTGTTCTGTCCCTTAGAGCACCTACAGCAGGTAGCCTGTCCTATTTCCAAAATGTTTTCATTAAGATTTCTTTAATTTCAGTTATGTGATTTTTTTTTTTTTTTAGTGAGTGACTAGAACATTTAAATCTTAATGTCTCTATATATTTTACAGTTCCATACACTATTGCCACAATGGAAACAGACTCCTGTGGAATGCTTCCTGAGTTTTCCCACTGATTTTCCATCCAGTATGATACTGTGATTATATATTACTTGGTTTTTCTCTTTATTATTCCCCTGGATATTAGCTGTGCTATTTTAAAGCCTTTAATTCTATGGTGTGAACCTTAATCCCATTGCAGAGCACTTGCCTATGTGTCACATTGTCACAGTTCAATCCCTAGTGTAAGTCTAGGGTGGTAGTGGCTTTTATTTAGGAAAGTAAGTGTGTGCTGAATTCATCATAAGATGGAAACACAGATCCTCTTTCATTCATTGAGCAGACCACACATATTTCCATAAGATGTAGTGCCATGTGGCCAAGGCTCGGTGTGAACAACTCTCTATTGTAAAGCGGTAGGAGAATAACTGTGAACTTCTTTTCTAACCAAGAAAATTCAGAAGCGGCACATTGTAACTCGGTTTGCAATATTTTCCCCAATATTTTCTTAAAGCCTCATGTATGGAAAGTGTCTTTGTTTTCACTCCATTTTGCCTTTTGCCAAGAAAATGTGACAAAACAGTACTTATCATCTTCCTTCAAAACATATGGCATGTGCCCACGGAATATTAAATGATCTTTTACAATGACAACAAATGTTGTGATATTTCCTCTGAAACTCCCAGAATGTAAGGTTTCTTGAAGCAAGCAGGAAAAGCAAAAAGATGGTTCAGGGGGATTGGTTTGCTGGTAGAGATGGTGAAGAAAACATATGTTCCTTCAAGTCTGAAGGAGTGCTGTGTATAAATGCATGTATAAGCCAGGGTAGGAGAAAACGTTGGTTGAAATTGCAGATCTTAAGTAAGATTCTGCAGCCAGTCCAATGTCCTCTGCTTTAAAAGAGATAAGAAATTAGAGTAAAACGTAATGAGGTTGTCTTTTTTTTCTATTACCTCTCACTGTAGTCAGAACAATTTTCCAGTGATCCCGGCTTACTGAGAAGAGGGCTTCCCACTTTTCGTCTTTCTCTCACAAACTTCTAGCCAATGATGGAGGAGTCCTTTATTTAATCCACGAAGTTGGGAGAAGGATGTGGGTGGGTGTGACTTGGCCTTTCCTTCCTGTGTCCTTCGAATCCACCTGCCCCTACATGAGTGTTTCTGCTCTGCTCCAGCCCCCAGGTGATAAGCACAACTCCTTCTGGTCCAGATTTGCCTTCAGAGGCAGCTCTGCAGCTCCAGGCCTCTCTCTCACCCCCTACTGGGGCTCAGCAGCATTTTCCATCTTAGTTGGTCTGATCTACTCAGCAGACCCAAGCTCTTTCTTCAGTGGATGGTCCCAAGGTCTAGACTGTGGGGATGGGGTAATGCCGGTGGAAGGACCTCTGATTTTAGCCACAGGTTAAGCTGTAGTCTCTCCCTACATTTTTACCAACAATAAAACTGCAATGTTCCATTTTCAGTAACATGGATGGACCTAGAGATGGATCCATTGGATGGATCTATTATGGACCTAGAGAGCGAAGTTAAGTCAGACAGAGAAAAACAAATACCATATGATATCACTTCTATGTGGAATCTAAAAAAAAAATGATACAAATGAACGTATTTACAAAACAGAAGAAGACTCACAGACATAGAAAACAAACTTATGGTTACCAAAGGGGAAGGGCGGGGGGTAGGGAGAGGGATAAATTAGGACTTTGGGATTTACAGATATGCACTACTATATATAAAATAGATAAAGTATAAGGGCCTACTGTATAGCACAGGGAACTATATTCAGTATCTTTTAATAACCTATAATGGAAAAGAATCTGAAAAAGAATGTATATATTATCTATATCTATATCTATATATATCTGAATCAGTTTGCTGTACACCAGAAACTAACACAACATTGTAGATAAACTATACTTCAATAAAAAAAAAGATAAAAAAAGACACACACTCTATACTGTAGCAAGAGTGACTTTTTAAACACACAAATCTAATTATGTCAATTTGTTTTCTTCAGTGTTTAACATTGCTTATTAGATGTCTAAATGCCTCAGGGTAGAGAACCAAGCCTTTAGTGATCTCTACTTACCTGCCTAGCCTCATTGAAGATTTGCCTCTTCTAAATAAATTCTGCATTTAAGAAAACAAACAAAAAAAACCTCAGCTGCAGTGTTGATCACTATCTGTCCATATTCAGGGTCCATCTTTTAGTTGGTTTTGAACTCGGAGGGAAATGCACATTACTGTTTGCTACTCCTTATTAGCCCAACATTTACCATTGCGATGAAATGTTATTTGGTATCATATTCATACTGAGCTCCTCAAGAATAGCTGCTATAAATAACAGATCCCTGAGAAAAAGCGTTTTCTTTTTTTAACAACATTTCTTCCATATTAATATTTATTTAGATACTAAAGAAAGGACAAATAACATTTTATTTTTTAGAAAATTCTAATTTTAAGTATATTTGAAAATTGTAATCTTAATTGGCTAACTCTCACCTCCTGCTCCTCCATTAAAACATATCAGTTGGGAGGTTTATAATGTTTCATGAAAGATAGGAGAAAAATAATTTAGTGTTATATTAATAATAACTTTATCAGTTAATAGGTTTGTACTAATTTAATTAATTTCTGTGGCAATTAGTATTCCACAGAGAAATCAGGCATCAATATTTTCATTGCTAAGCAAATTATTTCAAAAGAAAGAGACATTCTTTTATTCACCAAATATGTATGTGCTAAGTATTGTTCTGAGTTTTGTGGTTACGTCAGTGAAAATATAGACCAAAGTCTAGGGATTTTTGACCCCAAGGAAACTCACTTTGTAGCAGTGGGGAAGAGGTAGTAGATAATAAACAGAGAAGCATTTATAGTATTGGAGGAGGTGTAAAGTACTAGGGAAAATGAATACAGCAGAGTAAGGGTGATGGGGCGGTATTGCGGGGGGAGCTACAGTTTAGGTAGGTGGGTCAGGGTAGGCTTCATTGAGGAGGTGCTGTTTGAGCAAAGGCTTTAAAGGGAGAGGAAGAAAGCCATGTGGATATTAGGAGGAAGAACGTTCCAAATAGAGGGTACAGCCCTTGTGCAAAGGCTCTTAGGAGGGACTGTGTGTATGGAGAGGAGGGAAAAATGAAGACAGGGAGGAAGGGAGGTGGGGGGGAGGGAATGGGCCCAGAAAGAGCTTGGGTAATGAGTTTTTGTGTCTTGTAGGCATTGTGAGAATTTTGACTTTTTCTCTGAGAGAATAGAAAGCCACTGGGAGGTTTCATAGAGGAGTAATATACGACTTCAGGTTTAATAGGATCTTTCTGGCTGCCGTGTTGAGAAAGTAGACTTTTGGGAGACAGGAGGGCAAGGAGAGAGGTTTGTTAGAAGGTTCCTGTGATGATGAGGTGAGAGATAATGGTGGCTAGATCAGGTGACACCAGTGGAGGGAGGGAAGTGGCTGGATTCCTGATATATGTTGAAGGTTGAGCCAAAAGGGTCTACTGATGATTGGATGTAAATTATGAGAGAAAGAGACAAGTCAAGGATGGCTGTAGGGTTCTGAGCTCACTGGAGGGCTAGATTTTCCACTTAATGAGATGGGAAAAGTGGTGAGCAAAACAGATTGGAAAGGGATAAGATCAGGAATTTAGTTTTAATTAGACCTTAAATGTGGAATATTCGTAGACAACTAAGAGAAGACCTTGAATATGCTGTTGCATATGTGAGTCTGGAGCTCAGGTGAGAAGTCTCTGTTGGAGATACACGTTTGGAAGTTGTCAACATAGAGATGTTATTTGAAGCCTGAGTATACTCTTTGATAGAACACTCTCAGTGCCCGGAGACTTTCCAAAGTCCTGTGAATGCTGAGGTTTTCTCTTTAGCCAAGTCTGAGATTCCCTAAAGGCTGGCATTTTAAAAGGGAACCATTGAACGATGAACATCTTTCCTGCGGAAAAGTGACATTGAAAGAAAAAAAATATTGCCCTTCGATATCATGCACCTCACCTCTCCAATTAAAATGGAAAAGATTCAGAGAATCCAAAATTAATTTAGAGAATTCAGAGTCAGGCAGGCACCAACTTCCACACCCTGAAGTTCTCTTAATTCTTTGCAACTCTCTCATACTTTTGTGACCATGCCCTAGACTGGCTTGCAACCAAGGTCAGAGGTCTTGCAGGTTTAGTGGTCAGAGGAAAAAATGACTCTTCTGCTTAATAGTCAAACCTACTCAACTTTTACAATGCATTTATTTATAGTTCAAAAGAAATTATTAGATGCTATACTACAGGCCTGAAAGAGTTAGTTCATTCCTCCAAAGAGCCTAACGCAAACCTAAGGAATTTCCACATTGGGAGAATCTGACTCAAAATAACAATCTACACAAGACTTTCTGAGTCAGAAAACTATTTAAAGAAGAGAGTGCTAAACAGTAATTCCAATAAATACTGGAAAATCTTTTGCTTTTGAGCATACGGCAATAGAACGGGTGAAATAACTATCTTTAGGTCACACAGCAAGATGGGTGCAGAAAAGGACAAAACTGCAGAGTTTCTGCCTTTCAACTCTGTGGTCAGGCCCTCGGTGACATGGGCCTCAAATGTCCATAACTGAATGACACTGGTTCTGACACTGTCAAGCTGACTTCCCCCATGATTTACCTCCTAGGCACAGAATCATGTAATATTATAGTCCTGACAGAGTGGCCACCATCAGGAGCCTTAGAAACACTGTTTGAATGTTCAGTGCCCATCAAAAGAGAATGCCAATTTTTAAAAAATGCATAGAACAAGGTTCTGCCAAGCTTAATCTTAACATAATTTTTCTTGGAGAAACTGTCCTTAAGCCAGTCATGAAACTATGAAAATATTCCAGGGACTGTCTTCTTGCACAGAGATTTGAAAAGGCCAAACAGAGAGATGGATGTTAAACTTGCACTCAGTACCTGGCCTGGGTCGAAGGTCAAATGCCAACAGCTCGAAAATGTTGAAAGGCTCAGCTCACTGTGAAGGGTGAAGAGAGAAACGCGGTCCATGCTTTCAGGGATGCCCCTGGTTTTCCTCCCCTTATAATATAGCCTGTTTCTCTTCCCCTGTTCTGTGGAGCACCGGCTCCCTATGGGGGCTTGATCTGAGCTGGGTGGGAGAATGGAGGTCTTGGGAGATGGGAACCAAGAGCGCACCCGGGGCGCGAATCCGGGCAACAGTTTGCCCCGTCCCACTCAGTGTTGAGCCATGCACGTGTGCACCTTTTGAGTGTGTTATCACTGGTGAGCTGGGGATCCGTTCCTTCAGAGAGCGCAATCTGGGGAAAACTTTTCTCATTTACGTAGAGGAGAGGACAGGGAATACTAATGAAGTCTGTATATGGGCTATATTTCCGTTTATCTTAATAGTCTACGCTTTCACCAGGTGGGAAGGCGGAGGGAGGAGGGGAGAGCACCGAGTCAAGGGACTTTCTGCGGTTCTTTCCTTTCAGCTTATAGAACTCTGGTTTTAAGAGGATGTACCGGTGAAATAACTATCTTTAGGTCACACTGTGATTTTAGTAGACTCACTTTATCATCATTTAAAATGGCTTGGGCTGGAGGTGGGCACCCTTGTGTTTTGGGTCCCATGTTAAATTTAAGGAAACTGTTTCTAACCATCGTGAAACTGTGTTTTCCAAACCAACAGCCTGCAAGGCGTTGTATAGGAATAGAAGACACCAGCTTTATGGTCCCGGTTCTCAAAAACTATACCAGTGCCTGCATGGATTTGATTGCATTTGCCTTAATGGGCCACACCGGTGCCCCTCAGGTTCTTTGGGGTAATGTTAGGACTAGAACAGCTTTTGGAAACTGCTGCCAAGTGAATAAAGGCCTGATTTGATATCCAAGAAGCACTCATTTGCTCTCTCCAGACCTCACATAAGTTTGTTAAATTGGGAAAGCTCAGCAGGTGGTGTGTCTGAAATCTCATTTTTTCTTTTCTTTCCCTTTTTCTTTTGCACTTGATTCTTGCTGCTCTTGCCAAGGCGTGAGGCTTTGAAACTGACACAAAGACACACTGAAGCTGCTTGGTCAAATCTCCCATCTCAAAACAGAGGGCTGCCTCTCTTCAAGAGGGAAACGTCAGCCCTCGGGATGTGGTAATTGCTTTCTAAGTAGTCCTGTCCCTTCTTCCTGGAGGAGATTTTAGTTAAATGGCCCTGAGGTTCGTGCCTTAAGCTACTGAAGTACCCTTACCTACTTGTAGTACAAATGGGACCCTCCCTGAAGAAAAACATGAAGTATTCTTCTAATTAAAGATTGAATGCTTGCTATTTGCACTTGTCTCTCTGTAGAAAGAGAATACACACTAGCCTTCCCACAGTGAGTATTTACTCACATTCCTGTCTGCATCCTCTTCCCTCTGTGTGAGCCTAGGACAAGGTCACCTTCATTGCCTTTCACCGGGATCAGCCGACAGCTCTATCTCACAACTAGCTTTGGGCTGGCTGGAAGGGGCTCCTACAAACAAACCTCATTTGGGCTATGAATACTTCTGGCTGTTCATCCTTTCCCATCAGTGTCTTGCCTTCGGCTCGCTGTCTTCAAGCTGTGTTTATCTGCTTCCTTTTCCCCAGGCTGCCCCGGGTCTAAGCCATCTATGGCTCTCAGTACGTGCAGTTCAGGACCTGCCTCTATGCTACTGTCCGTGTTTGTACAACATAAATGAAAGTGAAAACCATCCTTTTTCAAGAATCCTTCAATAATATAGGGGAGGTTCTTCTGACTTATGTAATTCTGTCTCACCAGTGCACTTGTCATATCTGAAGTCCGTTGCAGCCATGAGCTCTGTCTCCTGTTCATCTGAATCCTGGAGGTCCCTCATCCGTGCACCTTTCACACTGCCGCTCTGGGAGACTGGGAGGGGCTCGGTGCTGGTGACTTTACCTCTTGTCGTTCTCTCCAGGATCCTCCCTGCACAAGACGCGGCGAGAAAGTTTTTCGGACTAGATGAAAACACAGAATACCCTTCTTTGTGCCTTAGGTATTTAGTCAGAGGCTTTGGGGGAGGAGATGGGACTCAGACAAGAAGTTCTTCAGCAAGACAGCAACTGACTGAGCACTTAGATGAGAGAAGGCATCTGCAGCCTCGATTTCCTATTTCCCTACCTTCTCTTGTCCAGGTCTGCTCTGTCACTAAACATGCCACTGTGGACGGTCACTGGCACTGGAGTCAGGGATTAGAAAGGAAGAGGGAGGAAGGCAGGGAAATCTGGAGGAGAGATAGGAGGGGAAGGGATTTGCTGAGGCAGCACTCAGGGTGTATGGAAGGTGGGTTTGCGTCCATTGGGAGCTGCTTGCTGGTGGGCGCTCACAGATGGGAGGACCCCATTCCACCCCATCAAAGCCATGGGCTGGCGGCCTCCCCTCACTCTTTTCTACAAAGCTCTCCTCTGTGTGAGAGTATCTCCACCTTTCTGGTCCTGTGTTACCTTCAAACAAAGACCCATAATTACTCTAAGCTAGGACAGATCTGGGATATACACAGCCTTTGACAACTGTCTTCTTTCGGAAGATTTCGGTATTCTCCAAGTATTAACATTCTTAGGTTTTCTGAGCCTGGGAACTTTCCTAATCCAGTGCATGCCAATGGGTGGTCCCTCATAGCCCTTCCCATTTGGGCCTACTGGGTTTCAGCAAATCCTAAGGGTAGAGCTGGAAGAAAGGACAATGCATTTTGACTATTACCTCCATTAGTTTGAATTTTTCATAGGAAAGAGAATGAACTCAGTGGTTACTAAACCTTGAAGTTACATGGGCCCTTGTTTTTTGCATTCATTCAGTAGAAGTATTGACATAAAAAAAGCAAAAAAGCCCACCCCAACTTACTACATTATTCAGCATTGCAAGAACTCATTTCATGTCTATAATTGTTAAATTAAAAAAAAAAAAGGAATGTACCTTTCAAAGTAAGTAATTTTTTATTTGAATTCTACCTCCTTATGTATTATGTAACAATTAGTAATGATGTGATGGATAATTTTCTTTGGAACAGTTCCTGATTCCATTACTCAACTACTCGATCGACCAGTAATTATGAATCATATCTTTAATTAGCTGCTGCTCTTCAGAAACATATGAAAGCCAAGGGCATAAAGTAATTGGCATAAAAGTTTTCCTAATTAATTTATCTGTCCGTGTAAGTAACCAGGGCTAGAGTCTGGGGATCATTTATAACTCCGGGAAGGCCAGCCCTAAAACTCACTGTCGAAGGAGATTTATATTTGTGAATTATAAAAAGACAACAAGCCACAAAATTGCATTATCCCCCAACTCTCACAATACAACCCCTAATGTGCTGTTCAGAGATGAGCAAAAAGTTTCTATTGATCCAATTCATTTTCATCATATCCTCCAGTGAATCTTTCAAATCTCTCTTGCCTTTTCCTCATTCAACATTGTAACAGTAATCAAGCACATTAAGCAATTCATTAAACAAGAGCCCTCTGACCATAGGGAGTACTGCAGCTAACATTCATTAGGCAGCCAATAACTTTATTTAAGTAGCAAAGGGCTTGGGAGTAAAAACCAGCTCCTTTGTCTCTATACGGAAATGCACGTTTCAGCAATGAGCAAGGCACACACCCTCTGGCTCACGAGGTGCTTTCAAATGAGGATCTGTCTCTGCCTAAAGTGAAATTAGGGTAGGGTTGAGGTGTCCCAAGGATGTTCTCTCCTTGCCAGAAAGGCAGTCCAAGGCTTAGCTCACTGCAGAGCATGGCTATGGAAGATTTATGTCGTCTGGAAACTCAATGTTCAAATATTGATATTGGGGTGTCAGATTTTCAGATCGGGCTTTAAAAATGCTAAATGATGGTTGTATGGCTTCAGAGAACCCTGGCTGGCTTTGCGTGGTAATAAAAGTGATGGATGCTTTTTCTCCCTTAAAGACAGAAAGAAAACTGAAATAACAAAAGTAAAGAGCCCAAATTGTTTCTTCAAACCATCATTAGAGGCATCCTAGAAAAGTCCTACATGTCCTTCTGGGGTTGGGTCCTGGGGAGATGGGAAAGGAAGAGGTGACAAAAAGTGGCACTGAGACTGTACTTTTCAGAGAAAGGGCACCTTGCTAGTATCCCTTGAGGTCTGGGTTTCTTGCACTGCTGTCCTTGAGCTTTTTTCTTTATCTGGTGAACTTTTTCTTTATGGAGCAACTTGCGAATGTTGTTATGTAGGTTAAGTCTTCATAAATAACACCATTCATGGTTAGAAGAAACTATTTTCAGAAAGGATTATTTTTTTCCTTGAGGGGACCAAAGGAAACCCCTTTTCACAAGGTATTATTTTACTGCCTGAAGAGTCTCTAGGAGAAACACATAAGAGAGTTGCATTTTAAGACCTTCTCTCCTCCTACCTCTAAATAGTGGGCTATGTGTCAGGATTAACCGTCATTTGATGAGTTTGTTTCTTAATTCACAAAATGCACTTTTCTTCTAAACCTTGAATCTCCTGGGTAAGGTGGTGGCATACTTCTTTCTAGCCCGTATCTATTGATTAAGCTACTGACATTGTGCCATCAGTAAATAAAATAAAATTGTCCCGGTTTTAGACTCTCCTCTGCAGCACAGCTAATAAAAGCAGGCGGCATAGTGGGATTGATGGATGGTGCCCTCCCTCTGCTGCCAGGTTGGAGATCTGGGTTCAGAATGGGGCTCAAGCCTATGTTTGGGTCATTTCTGAGATCATTTTCTGAGTTTTTGAGAAGAGGAGTTATATGTGAGGCATGAAGCAGAGCAAAGGCAAGTCTTTAAGACCAAGGCAAGGGAAGTCTTTAAGACTGAGATTCAGAGCTGGGTGAGAATAAACCACGTGAATGATGCTTCCAATAAACAGTAAGGATTTAAAATCATCACCCTTAGAGAAAGTGCTTTAAAACGTGATTAACAAATGCAAGTTTTATATCCTCAAGGATTTACAACAAAGTGAATTTTGTACCCTTAAAACTTCCACTAAAATATATTTTGAAACCATTGGAATTGTATCAATACTTCTGGGGTATAACGATCATATACAGAATTGTAGGCTTCAAAGTGGAACAAATTGTTGTACCTTCTCAGTTGTAGCACTGGTGCTGCCACGTTCAGGCTGTGGCTGAGAGCAAAGAAAGGGAAGGAAAAATCATTGTAGTGCATCAAAGGCAGTATTGCTGAGGACATAGAAATCAGTGAAATGTGGCTTTGCCCTGAGATTTAAATCCCTTTTAACCATGAATTGTTGTGGTTGAATTCATTTTTAATGCCAATATGTTGAAGATAGTCATATTCTCTCTCTGGGTGATTCCATGGTGTTATGTTACTTTCTTGCCTTAATGTTTAGAAATATTTCAGATAACCATTCAGAAATCCTACTTAATAAAAATGCATACGGATAGTCAAAAGTTCTTTTAAAGGAAGTATTTTTTAAAAACCAGTCTTTGGTGACATTTGGCCTTCATACTGCTTAATAATAGAAAAGGCTAACATGGTTTGAATGCATAGAAAGCATTTTAAGTTCCTGGCACTGTGATAACAGTTTTCCATGCAGTATTTCATTTAATCTCTCAGTAATATAACGATGCAAGTACTGCTATTTTTTCCTATTTTAAAATTGATGAATCTGGGGATTAGAGAATTTTTATAATTTACCCAAGATCCAGTAGTGGCTGGAGCTGGCTAGTATTAGCTTGGGAGAGCCACCTGTGTTTACCTTTTCTCAGCTCCCATATTCAGTGACCTCATGGTGGTAACTTGAAATTGACCATGGTGGGAGCATTTACACCAGGGAAATGGGCAAATGCTGCAGATCAGGGTCCCTCACATCCTTAAAACCAGTTATTAAACATTTATAAGCACACCACTTCCAAGATCCTGTAGATAGTAAATGGTAGGGCCAGAATTTGAAACAATTTCGCTGGACTTTAGAGCCCATATTTTTTAGTGGTATATCGCACTACCTCACTAAATTATCAGTCAGTATATGATGTTTACTGAACACTTTTTTTTCTCTCTCCAAAGTACTATATTTGATGCTTTGGACTTAATATTGATTTTTTAGAAGTCTGTGTCTCTTTGGGGAGACCAAATCCCAAGCTGGGTAATGGGTACATGGAAGTTCATTTTACCATTCTCTCTATTTTTATATTTTTTGAAACTTTCTATAATAAAAAGTAAGCATATCAACCTTTGGACCACAGAGGAACAATCTGGTGCTAATAAGACTGAAATACAAAACCTATGCCAAACTATGCCAAAGCACATCTAAGTTTATAGATATTAAAATAGGTAATGAAATTTTAATGGAGGCCTAAAAGTGAAATGGTTAATCTTGACAGATCTGACAGTATAGCAAACAAGACGGAATAAAACATCACTATAGGACTGAAAAAGGGAAACTTCAATATGTTAAATAGTTATTTATATCCAATGGATGAACTTTATATACAAGGCATTTTAGAGGGACATCCCTTTTTTTGTTATAAGGTATCAGTCAGGACTGTTACAATTGCTTTTCTTTTATCAACGTAATTTTCAAATTCAGCTTTCTCACAAAAAAGAGAAGACAATGAATTAGATACACTAATGCAACTTTTTCTAAACATTAAGTGTTTATACAGCATCTTCTGTAGCTTTCTAATGAAGACCACTGCATGAAAACATGATTTGCCATTCTTTGTCATCCAAATACACATCTTTTAGGATGATGAGTTTTTAACAGTATTAACCAGTCACTACATTTAATAATAAAATGTCAATTTTATTAATAAAATTTAAAGTAAACTCTTAGATAAGTTTGAAATCTTTTTCCCTAATAATTATCTTTCTCATTATTGATGAATTTTTACTCTCCTCTTATATGAAATCCTTGATAGAATTTTTCTTTTAAACTCAAACGAATCTTATCTTAACTTGAAGCCAAAATGTTCCCTAGACTTTGACAGCCCTGCATTTGAGGTGAGCTAGATGTTAGAGGCCCAATCACTTTTCTCTCAGCTTTGGCACTGACTTGTCTTGGTCTCAGTCTCATACAATCACAACCACTTAGAGTGCTAAAATTAATTTAAAGAAGGTCTTGGAGAGACCTTCAAGATGGTGGAGGAGTAAGACCTGGAGATGACCTTCTTCCCCACAAATACATCAGAAATACATCTACATGTGGAACAACTCCTACAGAACACCTACTGAACGCTGGCAGGAGGCCTCAGACCTCCCCAAAGGCAAGAAACTCCCCATGTACCTGGGTAGGGCAAAAGAAAAAAGAAAAAACCGAGACAAAAGAATAGGGATGGGACCCACACCTCTGGGAGGGAGCTATGAAGGAGGAAAAGTTTCCACACTCTAGGAAGCCCCTTCACTGGCAGAGACAGAGGAGAGCACAGCAACAGTGGTGCAGAGGGCAAAGCAGAGAGATTCCCGCACAGAAGATCGGTGCCGACCAGCACTCACCAGCCTGAGAGGCTTGTCTGCTCACCCGCCGAGGAGGGCAGAGGCTGGGAGCTGATGCTCGGGCTTCGGAGGTCAGATCCCAGGGAGAGGACTGGGGTTGGCTGCGTGAACACAGCCTGAAGGGGGCTAGTGCGCCACAGCTAGCCAGGAGGGAGTACGGGAAAAAGTCTGGACCTGCCTAAGAGGCAAGAGAACATTGTTTTGGGGTGCGCGAGGAGAGGGGATTCAGAGCACTACCTAAACGAGCTCCAGAGACGGGTACAAGCCACGGCTACCAGTGCGGACCCCAGAGACCAGCGCGGACCCCAGAGATGGGCATGAGATGCTAAGGTTGCTGCTGCAGCCACCAAGAAGCCTGTGTGCGAGCACAGGTCACTCTCCACACCGCCCCTCCTGGGAGCCTGTGCAGCCCGCCACTGCCAGGGTCCCGTGATCCAGGGACAACTTCCCCAGGAGAACACATGGCGCGCCTCATGCTGGTGCAACGTTACGCCAGCCTCTGCCACCACAGGCTCGCCCTTCCCCTCTGCCTGAGTGAGCCAGAGCCCCCTAATCAGCCGCTCCTTTAACCCCGTCCTGTCTGAGTGAAAAACAGATGCCCTCAGTTGACCTACATGCAGAGGCAGGGCCAATCCAAAGCTGAACACCAGGAGCTGTGCGAACAAAGAAAAGAAAGGGAAATTTCTCCCAGCAGCCTCAGGAGCAGCAGATTAAATCTCCACAATCAACTTGATGTACCCTGCATCTCTGGAATACCTGAATAGACAAGGAATCATCCCAAAATTGAGTGGACTTTGGGAGAAACTGTAGACTTGGGGTTTGCTTTCTGCATCTAATTTGTTTCTGGTTTTATGTTTATCTTAGTTTAGTATTTAGACTTTATTATCATTGGTAGATTTGTCTATTGATTTGGTGGCTCTCTTCCTTTTTTTTATATATATAGATATATATATACATTTCTTTTTCTCTTTTTGTGAGTGCATATGTATATGCTTCTTTGTGTGTTTTTGTCTGTATAGCTTTGCTTTAACCATTTGTCCTAGGGTTTTGTCTGTCTCCTCCCCCCTTTTTTAAGTAGTTTTTAATGCTTGTTATCATTGGTGGATTTGTTTTTTGGTTTGGTTGCTCTCATCTTTCTTTTTTTATTACTTTTAAATTTTTAAAATTTTATTTTTAATAATTTAAAATTTTTTTAAACTTAATAACTTTATTTTATTTTTTCTTTCTTTTTTTCTCCCTTTACTTCTAAGTCGTGTGGCTGACAGCGTCTTGGTGCTCCGGGCAGGTGTCAGGCCTGTGACTCTGGGGTGGAAGAGCCGAGTTCGTGACATTGGTCCACCAGAGACCTCCCAGCTCCACATAATATCAAATACGAAAGCTCTCCCAGAGATATCCATTTCAACACTAATATCCAGCTCCACTCAACGACGAGCAAGCTACAGTGCTGGACACCCTATGCCAAACAACTAGCAAGACAGGAACACAACCCCACCCATTAGCAGAGAGGCTGCCTAAAATCATAATAAGGTCACAGACACCCCAAAACACACCACCGGACAGGGTCCTGCCCACCAGAAAGACAAGATCCAGCCTCATCCACCAGAACACAGGCACCAGTCCCCTCCACCAGGAGCCTACACAACCCAATGAACCAACCTTAGCCACTGGGGGCAGACACCAGAAATAATGGGAACTACGAACTTGCAGCCTGTGAAAAGGAGACCCCAAACAAAGTAAGTTAAGCAAAATGAGAAGACAGAGAAACACACAGCAAATGAAGGAGGCAAAAACCCACCAGACCAAACAAATGAAGAGGAAATAGGCAGTCTACCTGAAAAAGAATTCAAAGTAATGATAGTCAAGATGATCCAAAATCTTGGAAATAGAATGGAGAAAATACAAGAAACGTTTAACAAGGACCTAGAAGAACTAAAGAGCAAACAAACAATGATGAACAACACAATAAATGAAATTTAAAATTCTCTAGAAGGAATCAATAGCAGAATAACTGAGGCAGAAGAATGGATAAGTGACCTGGAAGATAAAATAGTTGAAATAACTACCGCAGAACAGAATAAGGAAATAAGAATGAAAAGAATTGACGATAGTCTAAGAGACCTCTAGGACAACATTAAATGCACCAACATACGAATTATAGGGGTCTCAGAAGAAGAAGAGAAAAAGAAAAGGACTGAGAAAATATTTGAAGAGATTATAGTTGAAAACTTCCCTAATATGGAAAAGGAAATGATCAATCAAGTCCAGTAAGCACAGAGAGTCCCATACAGGATAAATCCAAGGAAAAACATGCCAACTCACATATTAATCAAACTATCAAAAATTAAATACAAAGAGCAAATATTAAAAGCAATAAGGGAAAAACAACAAATAACATAAAAGGGAATCCCCACAAGGTTAACAGCTGATCTTTCAGCAGAAACTCTGCAAGCCATAAGGCAGTGGCAGGACATATTTAAAGTGATGAGAGGTAAAAATCTACAACCAAGATTACTTTACCCAGCAAAGATCTCAGTCAGATTCGACAGAGAAATTAAAACCTTTACAGACAAGCAAAAGCTAACAAAATTCAGCAGCACCAAACCAGCTTTACAACAAATGCCAATGGAACTTCTCTAGGCAGGAAACACAAGGGAAGGAAAAGACCTCCAATAACAAACTCAAAACAATTAAGAAAATGGTAATAGGAACATACATATCAATAACTACCTTAAATGTAAATGGATTAAATGCTCCAACCGAAAGACATAGACTGGCTGTATGGATACAAAAACAAGACCCATATATATGCTGTCTACAAGAGACCCACTTTAGACCTAGGGACACATACAGACTGAAAGTGAGGGGACAGAAAAAGATATTCCATGCAAATGGAAAACAAAAGAAAGCTGCAGTAGCAATTCTCATATCAGACAAAATAGACTGTAAAATAAAGACTATTACAAGAGACAAAGAATGATATTACTTAATGATCAAGGGATCAATCCAAGAAGAAAATACAAAAATTGTGAATATTTACGCACCCAACATAGGAGCACCTCAATACATAAGGCAAATGCTAACAGCCATAAAAGGGGAAATTGACAGTAACACAAACATAGTAGGGGACTTTAACACCCTGCTTGCACAAATGGACAGATGATCCAAAATGAAAATAAATAAGGAAACACAAGCTTTAAATGATACCTTAAATAAGATGGACTTAATTGATATTTATAGGACATTCCATCCAGCAGAATACACTGTCTTCTCAAGTGCTCATGGAACATTCTCCAGGATGGATCGTATCTTGGGTCACAAATCAAGCCTTGGTAAATTTAAGAAAATTGAAATTGTATCAAGTATCTACACCTACCACAACACTATGAGACTAGATATCAATTACAGGAAAAAAACTGTAAAAAATAGAAACACATGGAGGCTAAACAATACACTACTAAATAACCAAGAGATCACTGAAGAAATCAAAGAAGAAATCAAACAATACCTAGAAACAAATGACAATGAAAACAGGATGACCCAAAACCTATGGGATGCAGCAAAAGCAGTTCTAATAGGGAAGTTTATAGCAATACAATCCTACCTCAAGAAACAAGAAACATCTCAAATAAACAACCTAACCTTACACCTAAAGCAATTAGACGAAGAAGAATAAAACCACCCAAAGTTACAAGAAGGAAAGAAATCATAAAGAGCAGATCAGAAATAAATGAAAAAGAAATGAAGGAAACAGTAGCAAAGATCAGTAAAACTAAAAGCTGGTTCTTTGAGAAGATAAACAAAATGGATAAACCGTTAGTCAGACTCATCAAGAAAAAAAGGGAGAAGACTCAAATCAATAGAATTAGAAATGAAAAAGTAGAAGTAACAACTGACACTGCAGAAATACAAAGGATCATGAGAGATTACTACAAGCAACTATATGCCAATAAAATGGAAAACCTGGAAGAAATGGACAAATTCTTAGAAATGTACAACCTTCCAAGACTGAGCTGGGAAGAAATAGAAAATATAAATAGACCAATCACAAGTGCTGAAATTGCAACTGTGATTAAAAATCTTCCAAAAAACAAAAGCCCAGGACCAGATGGCTTCACAGAATTCTAATCAAATATTTAGAGAAGAGCTAACACCTATCCTTCTCAAACTCCTCCAAAATATAGCAGAGGGAGGAACACTCCCAAACTCATTCTACAAGGCCACCATCACCCTGATGCCAAAACCAGACAAAGATGTCACAAAGAAAGAAAACTACAGGCCAATATCATTGATGAACATAGATGCAAAAATCCTCAACAAAATACTAGCAAACAGAATCCAACAGCACATTAAAAGGATCATACAACATGATCAAGTGGGGTTTATCCCAGGAATCCAAGGTTTCTTCAATATACACAAATCAATCAGTGTGATAAAACATATTAAAAAATTGAAGGAGAAAACCATGTGATCATCTTAATAGATGCAGAAAAAGCTTTTGAAAAAATTCAACACCCATTTATGATAAAAACCCTCCAGGAAGTAGGCATAGAGGCAACTTACCTCAACATAATAAAGGCCATATATGACAAACCCACAGCCAACATGGTTCCCAATGGTGAAAAACTGAAACCATTTCCTCTAAGATCAGGAACAAGACAAGGTTGTCCATTATCACCACTATTATTCAACATAGTTTTGGAAGTTTTAGCCACAGCAATCAGGGAAGAAAAGAAATAAAAGAATCCAAATTGGAAAAGAAGAAGTAAAGCTGTCACTGTTTGCAGATGACATGATACTATACATAGAGAATTCTAAAGATGCTACCAGAAAACTACTAGAGCTAATCAATGAATTTGGTAAAGTACCAGGATACAAAATTAATGCACAGAAATCTCTTGCATTCCTATACACTAATGATGAAAAATCTGAAGGAGAAATGAAGGAAGCACTCCCATTTACCACTGCAACAAAAAGAATAAAATACCTAGGAATAAACCTACCTAAGGAGACAAAAGACTTGTATGCAGAAAACTATAAGACATTGATGAAAGAAATTAAAGATGATACAAACATATGAAGAGATATACCATGTTCTTGGATTGGAAGAATCAACATTGTGAAAATGACCATACTACTCCAAGCAACCTACAGATTCAATTCAATCCCTATCAAACTACCAATGGCATTTTTCACAGAACTAGAACAAAAAATTTCACAATTTGTATGGAAACACAAAAGACCCCGAATAGCCAAAGTAATCTTGAGAAAGAAAACTGGAGCTGGAGGAATCAGGCTCCTGGACTTCAGACTATACTACAAAGCTGCAGTAATCAAGACAGTATTGTACTGGCACAAAAACAGAAATATAGATCACTGGAACAGGATAGAAACCACAGAGATAAACCCACGCACATATGGTCACCTTATTTTTGATAAAGGAGGCAAGAGTATACAATGAAGAAAAGACAGCCTCTTCAATAAGTGGTGCTGGGAAAACTGGACAGCTACATGTAAAAGAATGAAATTAGAACACTCCTTAACACCATACACAAAAATAAGCTCAAAATCGATCAAAGACCTAAATGTAAGGCCAGACAGTATAAAATTTAGAGGAAAATATAGGCAGAAGACTCTATGACATAAATCACAGCAAGATCCTTTTTGACCCATCTCCTAGAGAAATGGAAATAAAAACAAACAAGCAAAAAAAAACAAATGGTACCTAATGAAACTTAAAAGCTTTTGCATAGCAAAGGAAAACATAAACAAGATGAAAAGGCAAACGTCAGAATGGGAGAAAACATTTGCAAATGAAGCAACTGATAAAGGATTAATCTTCAAAATTTACAAGCAGCTCATGCAGCTCAATATTGAAAAAACAAACAACCCAATCCAAAATTTGACAGAAGACCTAAATAGATATTTCTCCAAAGAAGATGTACAGATTGCCAACAAACACATGAAAGAATGCTCAACATCACTAATCATTAGAGAAATGCAAATCAAAACTACAGTGAGGTATCACCTCACACCGGTCAGAAAGGCCATCATCAAAAAATCTACAAACAATAAATTCTGGAGAGGGTGTGGAGGAAAGGGAACTCTCTTGCACTGTTGGTGAGAATGTAAATTGATATAGCCACTATGGAGAACAGTATGGAGGTTCCTTAAAAAACTAAAAATAGAACTGCCATATGACCCAGCAATCCCACTACTGGTCATATACCCTGAGAAAACCATAATTCAAAAAGAGTCATGTACCACAATGTTCATTGCAGCTGTATTTACAATAGCCAGGACATGGAACAACCTAAGTGTCCATCAACAGATGAATGGATAAAGAAGATGTGGCACATATATACAGTGGAACATTACTAAGCCATAAAAAGAAACGAAATTGAGTTATTTGAAATGAGGTGGATGGACTTAGAGTCTGTCATACGGAGTGAAGTAGGTCAGAAAGAGAAAAAGAAATACCGTATGCTAACACATATATATATGGAATCTAAAAAAAAAAAAAAAAGGTTCTGAAGAACCTAGGGGCAGGACAGGAATAAAGACACAGACGTAGAGAATGGACTTGAGGACACGAGGAGGCAGAAGAGTAAGGTAAGTTGAAGTGAGCGAGTAGCATGGACATATATACACTACCAAATGTAAAACAGATAGCTAGTGGCAAGCAGCCGCATAGCACACGGAGATCAGCTCAGTGCTTTGTGTCCACCTAGAGGGGTGGGGTAGGGAGGGTGGGAGGGAGATGCAAGAGGGAGGAGATATGGGGATATATGTATATGTATCGCTGATTCACTTTGTTATAAAGCAGAAACTAACACACCATTGTAAAGCAATGATACTCCAATAAATACGTTAAAAAAAAAAAAAAAAAGGTCTTAATTTTCAGCCCTACACCATAAGTCAGCTACAGAGGGTTATGCTGCTTCTCCAATGCCTTTGTTTTGCTTTTCTCCATGAAGCAGACAATACTCTTCCCCTTCAGAACATGTACCTGACAATGATGTTGCCACAATATCAAAGAGGTATTTTCCTACTTCTCCTCTTTTGAATGCACTCAGTGCCACTTCTGTCACTCATAAACTGTCAGAGAAAGAAAAAAGTCATTTACCTTAAATTTGCAAACATTATTGCTTTCCTTTAAGAGCCACCACTTATTTGGTCTCTTCTCTAGATCAGATTCTCTGCTGGATGCTTTAAACTCATTAACCTTAAATATTCAGTTATTTTGTCCCATCTTAATATAAAGAACTGGGAATTAGGGAGACAAAGATGAAGTAACTCGTCCAACCAAGATTACAGAAGTAGTAAATATCGGAGACCAAATTTGAACTCATTTTCCCCTGACCCAGCCTGAGCTGCTTCCTGTCGTATAGATTATCTAATTAAACGTTTCTCAGTTGGTTCCCTTTAACAGCAGTTTTCAGCTCCGTCCTTGCTTAGTCACTATGAATTACATGAGAATAGCAACTTTTATCTAAAATGAGTCAGAAAAGTATGCCTTCTTCATAGGGATCATTATTTTAAAGAGGTCTTCAAAGAGCAACTTTCTCTTACCACAGCTCTCTCACTAATTAATTATCAGCAGGGTAGCTTAATATTCTTTGAGCTGTTGTGTTTCAACCTAGGTAATAAAACAAGAACCTACGGCAGTCCACAGTTTCAAGGTGTTTATAGGAGCATGCGCAATGTGACATGGTCCTCCCCCTCCTCCACCGATGCTAACTTCCTGGGATTGGCTCCCAGTTTTTATTTCTGTTTTGTACTTTAAAAGAAGCATTTAAAGACAAAGTGAATGTCACTGGAAAATGATAATTGTTAAATGAAGACTTAAGGCAAATCAAAACCTTTATTCCGGCTACCTGGACAGGTGAGGTGGTCCACACTGAGAATAAGAATGGGAGGAGCAATGGCCTCTGTCTATGGTGGAGTGTGAAAGGGCAGAGAACAAATATGTTTTTATGAGGCTCCCAGCCCAAGCAGCTGTCTAACTGGAGTGAGAGCTTGGAAACGAAACCGAACAAGTCAGATGGCTTCGAAGGAGAATCAGGAGTTAGAGGAAAATTTTAAATCAGTACCTTGTCAAAGATAGTTAATTTTTATAGTCATTTGAAACTGTTCTTGGATAAAAGAATAAAAATGGGGAAGTCACTAAGAATGGGGATAGAGGGATAGAAATCCAACTATGGAGAAACCCTTATTTAGAAGTGAGGGTTTAGTAGACAGTGTGACTTTTGGAGACACTTGTAGAAGAAATAGCAGAATTTGGGGACCATGCGGCTGTTGTTTATAAACAGACATATGTGTACAATCATTGGGCATGTGTGATGGTTGATGATTCTAAGACTAAGCAAAAGGACACAGTGAAGAAGAATTCAGAGAAAGACGAGACTTCAGTGTCTCTGCTCCTATGTTAGGCAGGACAAGGAGAATTTCAGGCTTTATATGGAAATCTTTTCTTTATATGAAAAAATTTTCAGGCTTTTATATGGAAGACAAGAGAAGATACAGCCTTGAACAGCTAGGCAGAGGTGAATATTGGAAGGTAATTCTAGAGGATAGAAGTGCAAATCATCAAAAATAAAGCCTCTCTGATTGGTTTATAGCATGATTTGGGTTAAGATGGGCTTTTTGTCTACAACACCTCACAAGTGGCTGGCATGCCAACATTTTTGTCTCATCCTAGAGAACAGAAAATGTTTTGTGTTCCTTCTTTCATTGAGATTTGAGATTAAAGACCAATCAAACTGTCCAAGTAGAACAGCTATGGTGATTTTTTTTTTATTAGTGATAGTGAGAAAATATGATAAAAAACATCTGGAATAAAACATGTTCTACTGATCAGATATATTCCCCCAACTGCCATATGCACAGAAACACATGAATTACATGTGTATATAAAGCTGTGAATATATCTTGGCATGTCTCCTGGAAAACATGCCAAGTTTTATATATCCGTCTATACATAAGCACATATAGATAGATACACATATATATGCATACAGAGTTGTGTTATGTGCTGCTGAAGTGTTTGTTTAGTCCATTAGACACTAACAAGCTATTGAATAAGTGAAAGCATAAGATGGTGCCAATTGAACCTTATGTGTCTGCCGTGGTGGATGTGCAGACCTCAAGGCAGGGAGATAGACTCCCGTTTAGTACCAAGCTGTGTACCCAGTGGCTCTCAATAAACATTTGTTTACTGACTGGCTGACTGACTGCCTTGATGACTTCTCACCATTCCTTCCAGCCCATCTGATATGTGGCAAGGGTGGATTTTAATGCCAGAAAATGCCCAAATAGAGAGCGGAGAAAGGCTATATACATTGTGTTGGTGACTGCAGTTATAAAGGGGCAGATGTGTTACCTGCATACCCTCTTCTTCAAATTGCTAATACTGGATTAGGTGAGACCCAGGCCTCTTTCAATTTAATTACCAGAAGTGCCTTAAGGACTTTGTTGTAAAACAATGATCCCTGTAACACCGCCTTGTGGCTGAGGAACTGAATGGTATTAGCATGTTCAAGTACATGAATTCTGTTGCTCCAATAATCCCAAGGGTTAAGTCTGAGGCAAGGCAAACTGTATTCATAACAAACAAGAGGAGATAATTCAGCCTTATGTGTTCCTTCAAAATAATACGTTTTGTTGCGATCCAAGAAAATATGTCGAGGTAAATTTTTCCTTCTCTTTTTCCTTTTTGAGGCTCTTTATTGATTCTAAGATTATTCAGGGATATCTAATATTTTCCACATTCAGTCTTCTTATTTCTTTTTGCTACCACATTTTCCCATTTTTAATTAGTCCATTGATTTTAAGAGCTGCAAAGCCCTATAGGAAAACTTTCAATAATATCCTTCTTATAAGTAGTTCTTTTTCGTGTCACTCGTGTTCTACATTTCCAGTGTATTTCACTTCAAAAATAATTTGCATAAGGTATTGCTAAAAATAACAACATCTGGATTTCTGATTGCTCGTTTCATCTTTTTTGTTTTGTTTTGTTTCATCTCTGATGAGGGTTATTCCCAACCAAAGTTGTAGGTTTCTCTTCCAGACACCATAAGTTAAGTTCTCTATTTTAAACCAGGGTTTATTTTGCTGTTGAGGAAACATTTATCCATAAATATTATTATTGGGGCTTAGGTAGAGACTTTCTGTTTATCAGTTAACTGATCTTAATCCATTACTTCATCATTCTTACGGTATGATCACATAATTACAGATATTCCAAGAATGATTATGAATCGATAAAACTTCAATAAATATGTTACTGGATATGTGTTTTCTGTTTTCTTGTAGGAATAATGCTTATAGGTAACTAATATACTTGCTATGTTTATGATACGACACAGACATATGTAGTATATTCTAGAATTGATACCGTATATAAAACTTGATTTAAAGTATTAAATAATCACCTTTAACATGTGACCGAGTGGCAAAAACCTATAAAATATTATAAAAAGTTTTTTGGTAGATGTTCTAAAAAACTTTGATATGACCTTTATATTATGTCCTTCAGATAAATTGTTAGGTTTTTCTGCTTACTTCCTCTGTCCTAAACATCAACCAACCATGGCCCCTTGGGAAAGACTAAAATTTAAGAGTCAGAGGTGAAGTTCATGTAGAGATTTCCTATTCAATAAGTGTGCTCCTGGTCAGAGTACTTAAGTCTTACTAAGTTACTACTCGGAGTTTAAACATTTTCTTATGGATTCTCTGCCTATGAAAGTTTGGAAGCCTAATTTATTAGCATGAATAAGTGGCTTATAAAATGGTTAGAGTTTTTCTATGAAAGACACAAATGATTAATCAGTATTTATTTTGATCAAAATCTACTGGGGAAGCCATCGTT
Organism: Balaenoptera borealis; assembly: GCF_965194805.1. Lineage (NCBI taxonomy): Eukaryota > Metazoa > Chordata > Mammalia > Artiodactyla > Balaenopteridae > Balaenoptera > Balaenoptera borealis. The sequence continues at coordinate 59,962,724 of NC_138873.1, forward strand.
ACTCACTTTAGCCAAGAGAAAAAGCGAGGCCCAGAGGTAGAGGGAGGCAGATGTATTTTCAGAGCTGGAAGTTACATCGAAGCCCATGGAGTCAGTCATGTGACCAAGAGAGGGGCCTGGGCTCTAGTCTCCATTGCAAAGAGTCAGGACACATGCGTATTTCAATTGTTTAAAACTTAGTTTGGGGAAACAACCATCTGCAAAAATTTTCCTATATTTCTCTGAATGCAAAATTCCTCTTTAATGGAACTTTGTCATGCCTTTATTTTGAAATCATGAGAAGCTGACCCCTCTTTGGACACCCGATTTTTGAAGTTTGAATGCAGCCACCCTACGCTGAGGGTGAAATTAGTTTGGTTTCTGGGAGTTTTTCACAAGCCAGGGACTGGTTTAAAGCACGGAAGGCACAAGAAAGTCTGATAATTGGCCCACATAGGATTTATCATGTCTCTGTGGGGAAATGTTTAGGAAGAGATATTTCGTACTTCTTCATGGGAACATTCCAAGCATTTTTGAGTTACGCTTGTCTGAAACTTATGTGAAGAGATTTTGATGGTGGCTATAAAACTACGGAGTTTTATATATATGTAAAAAAAAGATGGAGTTGAACAGTCTGGTGATAGCTGTATAGACTGAAAAAAAGTCAATAATTAAATTTCAGCACTTCTTTCAAAATGATAGCTTGAGCTATCAGATACATAATAATTGTTTTACACATTGATAGTAAAAACAGAAAAAACATTTTATAAATAACGTCAGAGGAAAAATAATCAAGAAGAAATGCTTGGATATTGATATTATAATTCAGTGAGATTTTCTGGGTTTAAAAACCCCTCTTTTCTACTATTTTGCTAGCATGGTAGAATTACAGTGAATGTATGTTCCTTTATATAAGGTTTTTGTTTCTTCCAGCCAGCTCTAGGTAAACCCCCGGTTCTTTTTCCCCTAAACTTTATGCATACTCTAGTTCCTACATCAAAGCACCATTGACTGAAACTATATAAAATCCTTGGCCTCCAACCAGAGAGGGCCTAAATGCAGGAAAGTAAGGATAAATTAAAGTGACAGGGTCTCAGCAGTGGAAATTAGTGCAACTCTTCTAATTGCATGTCTAGCCTGAATGATGGGATACTTAATTCTTACACATCCCAGACAATTGCTTTATACTAACATGAGCTCTGGGAAAAAGGCAGATTCCACAGACATATGGAGCAATAGATGGAGTGGAAAAATAAATCAGAAGCTCTAGCCAGTCCGGAAAAAAAAATGTTTTATCTACATTGTTAATAAAGGCGTTGCCACAGTTAAGCAACATTGATAACTGTCCTCTCGTCCTTTCTTTCCATAAAAACTGAACATTAAATAATTAAATGGCAGAGCTCCAACCAGCCTGGGTTAACTCTTGTGCTGCAAAACAACAACAAAAGCACGATGGGTAAAGGCATCGTTCCTTTGGTAAAAAGCAAGGACACAGACTAAATATGGATCCCGACAATGGGCCAGGAACAACAGCACCCTCTTCTCCCACTACTATGAGGACTGCTAATAAAAGCCTTCAAAACTAGCATGGGTTCTTATATCTATTTAACCTTTGGCCCCAAGAAGCAAAGAGCATCTGGCTAAGTGGAGAGTAAAAGTGCAGCAACTTTTCATTATCAGAGCTCACAGGCAGAGTATGGGGAAGCCGGAGCTGCCAAGCCTGGGTTAAATGCTTGTTGCCTTCACTGCCTGAGGCCATCTAGCGTGTTTAGAAATGATTAAGTACTGCAGCCTAGAAAGGACCTGTCCTGGGCGTTCATCTCTGACTTCCAGCAGAAAGGAGAGGCTGGCAATGACAGAGGCAGATGGATGAGTCTCATTAGTATGGCGAGGCAGCGAACCAGACTGCCTTCACAGAGCTGTCCAAAAAGAGGGAGCAAATTAAAATAGGATCTGGGAAAACCAATGAGCAAGTGTTTTAACTCTCTGCTACCTGGTTTCTCCAGCTGGGAGGTTATACAGCTGGCTTGGCTTCCCCAGAAATGCTGCTGCGGCATGAAACGAGAGGATGGCTTTGCAGACTCACACGGTTCCAGTCGGCCGTCCTTTTGCATCCTTAGAAAATGACTCCTGCGTTTCCTACAGCAGAACTTCACAGCTGATTTTATTCTTAAGCCCCCATGACTGCCACAGAGCAGAGCGGGGTGGAAGGGACGAGGGGGAGGGGTTTCCGCCTAAAGAGGAGTAGGAGCCTTACCTTCCACGGTACACTGACCCAACCCAACTTGGAGGTGCCAAGTAAAGATCAAAGGTCTGCTCGGGAGCCAGGGTTCATGTGAAATGCCTGAAGCCCCTGCTGGAGAAGTGGCAGCTCAATCCCAAGTGCATTACCTTTCAAGGCAAAGGAACTTCACTTGTGTTGAGGGCTGCCTGACCTCACAATTTCAGAGTCAGAAAGTTAGCAAACCCAGACCTGAGAGAGCTCTTCCAGGGTGGGAGAGCCCTGTAAGATGCTATGATATTCTGTTTGGGTGACTCTGGCAGTAGGGGACCCAGGGTCAAGTCAACACTATTGTGAGTTTTGTGAGTGCCATGGAACTCAAAGCAATGAATGATTCACTGAACAAATTGGACAATTGACTTGATCTGACGAAAGCCTTCTGGTCTGTCCCTCTTCTGTTCAGTTGCTTGTTTATATCTTGGGCTTGGGATGGGGACATATGGCATACTAATACCCTGGGGTAGCCCTAAAGTTTTTGGGAAAATTTGGTAGAAATTATTTAATTGTTTACTCATTCACTCAGGAAACATTAGTCTGTCCTTGGGGTGATATGAGGCCCAGGGAACCAAAAGATGAGTAAGATAAAATATATTCTCTGCCTTCCTTCAATGACCTAAATCTAGTAGGACAGAGAAACAGAGTAACCATGCCAGAAGTCTCTAAAAGAGGATAGCATTGCTCTAGGAGCTGAATGGAAGGTAAACACGAATTGATACACAGAATCAGCCACCAAGGAGTTTATGGTTCAGGGTAGAAGCCAGACACCTGAAAAATAAATTCTAGATCAAGGCAGAATGAAGAAAATGGCAGCTAGAGGTGTAAGAACCCTGTTGTAAGAATCCAGATGCAGGAGCAGTGAATTCTGCTTGGGTGGGAAGCAAGAGGCTTCAGAGTGTAATTGGCATTTAAGTTGTGTTTTGCAGGGTACACTGAAGGCTTAGTCTTTAAATAAGAGAAATTTATAAATAAAGAAGGTTTTTGTTCATAAAAAAGACTTATATACCCCTTTCCAAATATATTTTGGCTTGGTCAAATTTGTGTCATTGTTAGGCCTTACTTCATCTTGTCTCGTTCCAGTTGATTGTGTGCTAAAAAGAGGGAAACAGTCTGAAACTCCGCGAGAAATCATGAGGAATAAATGTAGCTGAGGAGATGAGACAGGAATTGGTTGAAGATCTTTTTGATGTTGTTTGGACTATGCCCTCCTCTCACTATAGCACCCAGAAGCTTAATTTGAAAAGAGTTGCTTCTTTTCCTTCAAATGAATACCTTTAATTCATTTTTAAATTAAAAAAAGCAAAAACAAAACCATAAAAACAATGACAACAAAACAAGTTTGATGGGATTTTATCCAGCCTTGTGTAAAAAATCCTCTACAAGTAATAAACTTCAGATCACAGAATCTGAAAATTTTCCAAGTTGTGCATATTTCCTGGAGAACTTTCTTTTTAACAAATCTCAATTCAAACTAGGCTGGTTTTCAGTTAGTGACCTAGAAAAGAAATCACAAAAGAACTTGCTCCAAATTTACAAAACTATAAGCTATATACAGGCAGCAAAATTGCTTTTGGACAACAAGTATTATCCTGTAACTCACCAACACAACCCAGCTTTCCAGGTTGTAAGTTCCACAGCACAATCTTTCACAGCAGAGTCACCCTTACCTGACAGCACTGACAAATAGGCAAAGTGTAAGCACTCACATGATGGTACATATAACATCTAAAGCTCGTGCTTACTGACAAATGAGAGCGCATTGTTGGGGAGAGGGTTTGGTTAGGTCCTATGAAAAAAAGAAATTATAAAAAAATATATTATCCCTCATGGCACTAGTGCTATTCAGATAGATTTTCTTTGTACCCAGGTGTAACTCCTGTTGACATCAGGGCCTGAATGGCTGAGCCAATTGACTTTGTATTTTAGAGTTGCTTCCTTATCCCACTCAAGAGAAGCAGAAACCATTTCTCATATTTATCCTCATGTAAAATGTACATGGATAAATCATTTAACTAAATGTAAGGTGTCAGAAAATGGTTCATACAAAGAAAATAATATTATGCAGTATAAACTCCCATTAAGCAGTAATGTGGCTGACATTGATTGAGGGAGATTAAGTCTAAGACTCTCTTTCTCATGACATTTGTTCAAATAAATAAAGGTAACTGGAGGGAAAAGTTGATGCTTTTTCTCATTTTGCATATAAATTTTACCCGTGTGATTTTTTTTTTCATCACATTTATTCACAGTGCAGTATTACTGGATATATTATGGAATCCTGGATAGTGTGATAACTGTCAGTAAAGCAAGGTCATAATTGACCTTTATCACTGAAAAAAGGTTGGCTACCTAAAGATAAACTTTCATGTTGAATTTGGAATGTAAAGAGGAGGGTTGAGGCCATCGAAGGAGCACATCTGAATAGAAATCTATGAATATTTCATGTCTGTTAAGAGGTTGGAAACTTGGTATGACATTATCCTGACCCCTGTCCTGAAATATTTTCAAAAGAATATTCTGATCGGCAGCAGACAACTTCAGCAGAGAGAGGCTTTTCTTGCTTAGTAGGGAAATTAAACTGTGATATGAAAATGTCTGTTCTTAAAGCTGTTCTCTGCAATGAACTAAACTGGGTGCTTATGTTCTGGAAGCAAGAGGCTAACCAACTTTCTCACTGGAACAACCTTCCCAATGTGTCCTTTCCCTTCATGTTTGGAGTTCTAGCTGCCCCCATAGCTGCTCTGCTGCCCTGATCTAGACAAATAACTGAGAAGAGGCACTTCTACTCCAAACTTCAGTACAGAGTGTTCATATATACTCAGTGAACACTCCTCTGACTAATTGGATGTGTTGTCCATTCTACCCCAAGGTACCTAGGTTCTGTCAAGCCAGAAATTTGTTAATAAAAAGTAATTTATTGAGAAATGAATAGCTGTCAAATGCTATGGTAAGACCCTTGAATATTTCAAGTAACACTATCAATAGCAGACTTTAATAAAATACTTGATCTGTCAGACATTCCATTACGTTTTTTAAATATACAATTTTATTTCAGTAGGTACCATCATCAACCTTGCTGTACAAATGAAGAAACAGGCACACACAAGAGTCCAATTGTTTTTCCAAGATTGCAGTTAGTAGATGATTGAACCTAGAGGTGCCAAATGTCATATCCCTATAGTCTGGTGGAGAATATAATCTTAGCAAACAAAAAAGCAATTGGGAACAATAAAGAAGTTGTGTGGTAGAGATCACATATGTGATAGGAAATCAGAGAAACAAGAAAAAGTAGCTTTTAGAAAAGTAAGGTAGAAAGAACAGAAGCATTCCTGTGCAGAGTTTGCAATGATGAGCAATGGTGTTTTGGTGTGAAGCAAATAAAAACTGAGGATTTGTTCAATGAACAGTGCTAAACAACAGCTTGGCATATATCTCGTGTGATATGGGTTTTTCTGATCCAGAGCACCCTTAACAGACTGTATGTGCCTGCGATGATCTTGACTGTCTTAAACTAATCTCTTCCCTGAGACCATAGAAGACTGAGCCTGGATCATTTATTTCAACCTGGAACTACCCTGGCCTCCTGGATGCCTTGGCTTGGCATCCAGTCGGCATCTGACATGTTCTAGGGGTTGGAGGCAAGTCCATATGCTTCTCAGTGCACTGATTTCTGTGGGGCACCCAGCTTCATTGGAAGCCTCAAAAGACAGGAAAGGGTGAGGTGGGGGAACCAGAGAGTTAAAGGGATAAGACTATTGGCATTATATTCTAGGAGCTATTTGGAGTCAATTAATAAATAAAGCAACCATAATATGTTTCTAATCAATCACCTGCTTTGGAAGGCAGACATGTATACTTGGTGCACAGTCTAGTCAAAGTTGCTTCTTTTAGGTGCAAAATCTAACCAAGAAATTCATCCAATGAGAACCGCAGAGGCACAACATTGAAGGAAGCAGAGCCACTAGAGGATTAAGAGGGCCTTTGGTGTCTCCAGGCGGTGTAAAAATGCCTTTAGGATTATAAGAGTAAAAATGGACTCTTTCAGGAAACCCATAAACCTGTTCTGGGCTGAAATTCTCCAGTTGGGCATAAAAAACAGCAGTTTGTGTATACTTCTGGTTATGAGCTAACAGGTGTCTGGAAATGAAGAAACGAGTCACATTTCTGTGATAGAGTGCCACGGAATTTCAGAGCCAATAAATTTTCTTTGAAAAAAATTACTCTGTTCTATCACTATTGGTTTATAGTAAAACAGAGCTTGACCTGCAAGTTAATAAAGAAAGCATGTTTACTAATTAGGCTTTATTCTCATTGTCCCATGTTAATTGTAAAATATCCATCTATCTCATTTACGAATATGTTAATTTATGTCAGAGGGGCACAAATTTTGAGTATGCAAACTCTTCCTTTAATTAGATCAAAGGAAGGTCCAGCTCAGTTTTACAAGATGGATTCTAATTTTTAATCAGTAAAGTAAGTTTGGCTCCTAAAAGGCATCTTCTTTGACAGTTGGAAAACACTAATTAACAGACATAACTGTATTAATTGCGTTATGTCACTGAATTCTTATCAGTTAGCTTATGTTGCCTGCTTGCTAATGCAAACAGTTGTGGCTTTGGTGGAGTCAACTCATAAACGTCTTTCTAATGCTAACTAGCAATCAATGCATGTAAAATTTCTAATGTTTCTTTAGGGAATTCTACATAATAGGTGTAGTCTCTCTTTTGAGTTATGCCCTGCTATTTAGTATAATTAGTACTTAAAGCTGCACCTATCATATTATAAGCTTCCTGGGAGATAAAGAACACACTTTATTTGTTTAAGAACAAAGAACCATAATCTTTTCCTTTAGGAATCCTTCTGCAATAGGCTCAGTGGAAATCTGTGACCTACCAAATAACTTCAAATTCATAACAATGAAAAATTTGTACCTTTAAAAGAATTGGTGAGAAGACTTTAACAGGGAGAGAATGGGGAAGGCATAGTGCTGTTGGCCCCAGAGATGATTGTCTGAGCTGCAACTGCTTCTGTGATTAGGTCCTTCCAGTTACCCTGTCTCCATTGTGCTTGCAAAGGCCCACCTCAGGTGCTATGGGATGAAGGCTTATTTACTGCACATCCTCCAACCTGAGCTACGAGGAAGAATGTCACTGTGTGTTGATGGTGAAAGTATTTTTGTGAGTAGGGCCACCTCTGTTTTTTCCTTCTAGGTGTGTGGCCAAAATTGGTTGCTCTGCTCATACAGGTGACTAAAGATGTTTTAAGATGATCTGGATTACATTTTACTAGCGCTCGTGAGATAAATTCTTCCATGTCCTGTGGAACATGCCTGCCTTGAAACCTTTTGGTGAAGCCTTGATGATGGGGCCTTAATATTTCCTTCCTACTCTGTAAAATATTTCCCCAGGAAAATATGCAGGCTGGGTTAGCCCTAATGAGTAGCCTAGGACCATGAGACTGGGCACAGAGAAAATAAGAATCATGCAGAAGTTGACAAGACATTGGAAATGGCTGCACCGCAGTTAAGTCACACCCAGGGGAAGCTATTAGGACCTAATTTTGAGTCCTCTAAATCCACATACAATCAAAATCCTCCAGTGCTTGGAGAGACTAGTTCTGCAGATTTGTTAAGCATGAAGTAGCCTCACTTGTGTATGTCCAGTTTATTTTTCTTCAAAATTGTACCAGATCCCCCAAACCACAGGAGTCCGAAACAGAGAGAGAAGTAAAACTGACATTTATAAAAAATACCACCCTTGTACTTCAGAGGTACCTGGGACCACATACACACACACTCCATAAACTAATTGTGCAATGCAAAAATGTCACTTTCTAGAGTAGGCATCTTTTTACACAAACTCATTTATCATCTAGTGTTATGGTAATTTAAAGGTAAATTTCCCACTTAGTCTTCTCCCTTGCGTTCCTACTGTTTCCACCTTCCTCTCCAACCTAACGAGAAAACACAAAAATAACAAAACTTGGTTGGAAGGATGTGGGAAAGACAATTAAATTGAATGGAGAAGGCCAAGGCTAGGTGAAGAAGACAGCTGAAGAGTTTCTGACAAGGCGGTTTCATTATCACCAGTTGTTTCCTTGTAGGCATTCATTAAAATGTCGGCTATTTGAAGGTATACCAATCAATACATTCCTTCTTCGCAGATTCCACGTGGGAATTTCTCCACAGAGCTCTGAGTGAAAGAAGGCTTTGGGCTCTGCAGGCTCCCCATTTATGTCTGACTGCTTTTCCATGGGCCATCCACATGGGGTTCTTGGTGGCATAACATTACTAATGCCTGCTTGTAGATGCTAAGTTGTCCCTGCTCCCGGAAGCGCTGGGGATGAACAAGACGTTTCCCAGTAACTCTAGCATAAATCCCTAGATTCTGGCACTGTACAGAAGTGCTAGAATTTCCCGGCCTCTGTAACATTTGCGTGTGAAAAGTTACATGCACTCAACTTTATATAGACTTCTCCCAGGGAAGCGTATCCACTGCCAAGTCCTGTAACCAAAATGGAAGGAAGCAAGTTCTTATCAGAATTTCAGTATCAATTTTAATTCCCGAAGAGGTCTTTTTGGAGAACAGAATTTTTCCTTTGAAGATTTACTAGTTTGATTTCCTAGTCAGTTGCCCACATAATTGCATATTGTCCATATATTCGACATTTGTCCTCCTTGAGTACAGTTGATACCGATCGTCACTACAAATCAAACCTGGGTTGCTTTTCCTTCTTCATGTCTCTTACATAAAGTTTGCTAAGTGAACACAAACTTTTGTTTATAGTGTCTCTTATGTTGAATAAATATTTATAGAGACCCAGTATGTGCCAGAACCTTCTCGAACTCGAAGATAAATACTGACTTTGTGTGTGGTGAACAGATAGAGAAATTAGTAAAGTAGAAGTAAAAGCCTTGCAAAGGGCACAGCACCCTGGACCTTGTGAGGGATGGATGGCTTAGAACTGATTGATTATCTGCTCAGATATTTCCCGAGTTATACTCAGGCTCAACAGCCTGCTGCTGTTCTTTAACAGACTGCACATGCCTATTCCTCTGTCATCACAAGGCCAGAATGATAAGCTGTGCTGGTCCTGGTGTGTTTGTCTTCCTGCTCTCTTTCAGTTTCCCTTTATTGAAAAGGCCAGGAGATTGACTGAGACCCAGCCAGGAGACATTTGGGCATCTTCCAGACGGCTTCTGGGTAGACTGCACTCTTTTTCCACAATGGAAGAGCCCAGGAGGGGGTGATGACAGCTCAGGCTTCCAGTACCTCAGAGACCTGTTCTCCCCAGTCCCTCAGAGATCAGTTCTGAGTCTCCCATTCAGAATCTCTGTGCAACCCCCCAGCAGGCCCCTCCCTCTACAGGGCAAACTCTCTGATTTCCATCTACTTACTGCATGGGACCTAGAGGTCTTCACAGGCTGGGATTGCTCTCCTAACTTAACGACCCAGCCCATTGTCAGTTTCAATCACCTCTTTCTCTCCAACATTTTCAGGAATATTATCTTTCATGGAATCTATTGCTGAATCCCATAGGATTTTATTTAGGTTTTTTCTCCTGGGTGTTTCTTTCCTCCAATTAACAAGGAGTTACATGGGAACTTTTTTTTTTTCCCTCAGGCAAGGGTTTATTGGGCATCAATAAAGGCTTTATAAGGCATCATCTTATTTTAAGAAAGAGTTCCTCATTCATTTATTTTTTTCGCTTCATCTCTAAAAGGAATCTTTAACAATTAGGCCATCTGTCTTCTTATTTAATGATTATTAATTAAAAAAATTTCAAGATGAAAGGAAAGGTTTTCTTTTAATAGGTAAAAATATCTCTTCTCAGCATTTTAAATGAGGCCAGAATGTTTTGAAACAATTTTAAGGTGTCCCTTTCAGCACTGAATTCCTCATATCCTGATACAAAAAGATCCTTCTCTTTTGGATTTAGGAGCCAGGACGGAGTCGTCATTCTGAGATGGAAAGACCATTGGATTTGGCACTATTCAGACCTGAATCCTGGCACATCCACTGCTATTTACTAGCTACACGACTTAGGCTATTCAGTTTCTCACCTGGAAAATGGAGATGATATTAGCTACTTCAGAGAGATGTGAATATTGAATTTAAAAAATTATGAAAAACACTTGAGAGATAGTGAACACAATTAAATTTAGCACCTCTCTTCCCCACTTTTGGATTTTTCTGTCCAGTAAGGTGGGTAATCAGCTAACCCTGGGCAGCTTCAGATCACAGCGAAGAGGATCTCCGAACAGCAGAAGCGCACACACCATGCGCAGACACGGACCACCTTTCCTGGGCGTGGGGACAGGGGTGCATCTACCATGAATGACACAGAGTTTGCCCCTGGCTTCTTCCCACTCTGCCCTTGGAGGGATGTCCAGTGGACCATCCCACGTCAGGCACTACTGGAGTGTGAGATCGCTTCATGCAAGACTTATAAAAGGACCCAGGGAGAGGAAACTGGTTCTTTCTCCCCCCTCTAGAAAACCCCACAGGGACTGTAAGAATTACAATTTCAGAGTAGGAAAAATGGCATCAATCCACAAAACCCATTTGCTTATAAATTTCTGCTACAGGGTCAGTCTATTTGTGGGCAGTATATATGACTGGCTGAAATGGAAATGACTGTGTATTACTTGTTTATTTCACAAATATAACATTTATAGAGGAACTATTTCAGTGCCAGGTGCTGCCAAAGTGTAACAATAAGTAAAAATAAACATGGTCTCTGCTGTCAGTGAGATTATGGCTTACCGAGAGAGAGAAACTGCCAAATAATCACATAAATAGAGGAAAACCTAGAATACTGATAAAGGCATAAATGAGAGGTAGATGGGTTGCTCTGAAGTTTGTACTAAGAAGATTTGAAGTAGTTGGGGAATAGGTGGGAGGGAGGCAAGTGGTCAGAAAAGGCTTCCCTGAGAGCCGAGGTTTGACTAAGAGCTACCTTGGCAAAGAGGAAGGGAAATGCAGGGGCAAGACCCAGCGGAGGAGGGAACAGGGCGAACCAGTATCCGTCTGAAAGCAGACCGAGCGCTGTGTGGGATGAGGCTGGAAAGGTGGGCAGAAGCCAGGTTATTCCAGTCTTCACAGGCTACTTCTTCATTAGAGTTGCAGTGGTACTGGGGTAAAAGCATTGCTTTGAAAGCTGGGGGCCTGGGTTCAAATCCTGCTCTGCTTCTTCCTAGCCCTGTGGTATTGGACACGTTGCTTAATCTTTCTGCATCTCAGAATCTTCAGCTTCATAATAAGGTCAATAATAATACTCCCTACCTCATGGGACTTCCATGCAAATTTAATGAGTTGATGAATGTAAAGACCTCAGGACAATGTCTGGCACCTAGCAAGCACTATGTAAGTGTTAGCCATTATTATTATTTTGTCATTTATCTGAAGAGTGATGGAAATCCACTCGTTTTGTGGTTGTCCCATGGAGAGTGGAATCAGTCCTTCTCCTCAAATTGGTTTGGATGTTGAGATTGATGATGCCACATATGTTCCAACCAACAGAGTATGAGAAATTTACTGCACACGTAGTAAGACTTCCTGCAGAGAGCAGAGCAGGCGCCCGGAGCCTCTCCAAAATGGCCCGCGGCAAGTGGGAGAGGCAACTGGCTTTGGTTTTCACTGTGGATATAGAGGGTGGGGCTGGGCTGGAGATTCCCACCTACAGGCCAGGTTTGCATAGTTTGAACTTCTCCACTGGCACCAGAGGAAAGCGTGCTCAGGTTTTTTTAGCAGCTTACCCAGATCTGGGGCAAATGAGAGGCAAGAGGAGAGATGAGACTGAAAGCTTTCAGTGGTCCAGCATCAACAACAAAGTCAGACTCTTCATTTCCACCACCAAAGGATTTTAAGAAGGGAGATGACTTGGTCAGGAAGATGGATTTGGCTACAAGGATTTACCCCCCACCCCTTAACAATGTTACTTATCTTTCACACTTTCTTCCAAAAATGAGGACCTTTTTAACTCTCAGGACAACAAAGGGATTTTGCTGACCTGTCAAAACATTTTGTCCGCTGGATTGTGGCTGGGTCCACACTCATTTAGTTCTTGGTCATACGAATTGATTAACAAAAGCGATGTGAACAATATATATCCCAGGAGGGATACAGTTTCTAATAGAATTTTACAATGTGCCAAATGTTGACTGGGATTACTGTGATGCTTTTTTTATTCTTTGATAATTTTTACAGTTGTGTTTAATATCATTTCAAAATGACTGAAAGTAATAGGTGCTGCTTAACAGGCAGCGCTGTCATTTTTCTATCTTTAGTTTAAATGCACAGTCCTTTTTATCTCTTCTTCCTATCACTGCTCTTTTGTCCTCTATTAGCTTAAATTAGGCTAAACTCATTGAATTCAGCAAAAGCAAGGACACGAGATGGGAGTTGCATATTTCTCTTTAGTTCAGCTATTATGGGATCATTCAGCATCTTTTTTCTTTGTCAGGTTGGGTTTTACTGGTCTGAAAACAAACACAGCAAGCTGATATTTGCCCCACTGTACTTTTGCTTAAGCATTGAATTAACTCCCTCCAAGCAATGAATCTATGCTTCGACCCAGCCCAAATGTTTGACTGCAATCCTGTGTAACATCTGCCATGACTACCTTAAAACTCATTTTAACTTTTAAATTTATGTGGGGAAGCAAACTCCATATCTCACCTTGCTCTCCATCTCTCCTCCTGACCGCCCCAGTAAACGTTAATGCTTCACTCACCAAACTCTCAGTCAATTAGATGTGGAAAATCAGTCAACCTCTCACTCTTCTTTTTCTGTTGAAACTGTTGCCAAATCTCATCAATTAGATTTTGATTTTTAATTTACATTTTTAATCAAAGTAATGCATGCACATGGGTGAAAATCAAATGGCTACAGCAGAATTTGTGACAAAAAGCAATAGCCCTTGTTCCATCCAAGCCTTGACCCACCATTTCTTTCTTTTCTTTTTCTTTTTCTTTTTCCATGATAACATTCATGGTGCTAGCAATAACCTTATGCTATTATTTCTTGATTTATCAACTTTAGATGTTGTCTTTTGACTTTTTTGATGATAAGTGACAATTGATATCACTCACACCATCCTTTCTTCTCTGTCTTTCCCCACCCTAGCTTTAGTGCCTTCACTGGTTGATTCTAGAACTTCAATCACCCTGCTTCAAACTCCACCTTTTGTTTCATCAGGCAGTATTTCCTGACCTCCATATTGAGAGATAAAGACATTAGTGCTCACAATTTTCTGTCACCTTTTCCCCCTTCTAATTGCTCATCTCTGCCAGAAAGTTCATTCTTTTGATATTGTGAAAGTCAACAGTGTTGACATTCTCTTCTCTTGTAACAGATAATTTTCCATAATTTATTTAACAGTTAATTATAAGGTGAAAACAGATAAGCACCATTTACATTATTATGACTTTATAGATATTGTACACTTGCAGAGCAACATTCTGCCTGTTCCTCTAGCACCATTTCATGTCTTATTCCTGTGACTCTACCTTAATTTGCAGCACCTCTTGCCCATACCAGTGCTATAGTCTTTAACTGGTCAAGACCTCCAGGCTCTCTCTGTTCAAATTGAACCCACAGCAACATAAGATTGATCTTCCTAAAGCATAGCTTCATTGAGCGCATAGCTATTTTCAAAATCCCTCAATGGTTTGGCTAAAGCATCTTGTCAAAATTGTCAGCTTAGCTTTCAGAATTTTTTACCAGCTTTGTCTTTATGTTTATCTTCCCACTTCTGCCTCATCCCTTTTATGCTCTACATTTTTCCCTGTAAAAGTCCTACCCTATTCCATTCTCATCCTTTTGCTCACAATGTACCCCTGTACTGGAAGTCTGCCCCCAAGCCTACACCCAGTAAAAGTCTACCTTAAGGCTGCGATCAAATGCCTTCTTCATCTCCAAGGCGATCTTGCATAATTTTCTTGTAGCACAATTGTATTGTACCATTTTTTTAACTTTTATATCTGTTTTAGGACCCTACTTGGATTGTGTGTTTGTAGACATTTTTTGTTTATTCCCCATAATATCCCTAATACTGGGTACTAATCATACTCACTCAGCTCCAAAAACATTTGTTTAATTGAATGTATTTTTTGATTTTTTTCCTGTGCTGATAGGAACATTGCCTTGCTAGGGGTTTTTGTATTGCCTTTTTATGTTTGACAGGCTGGAAACACAGGGAAAATTAGGAAATAGGTTTTGTGATTTGTAAATAACTTTGACTCCCACAGGAAAGAGGCAATATCTGTACATGTGAAAGATAATAAGGATGATGGAAAACTTTTATCTTTAAAATGTGATTAAGTATAGCTTTCTCCTGCCATTGACTCTAGAAGGATGTAGGAATTCAGAATACATGTACTACAATTTCCCCTTCCCTGTTCAATGTCTTTAACATGCATGGCTAGTAAATAGCTTCAAAAGCCAATGTTTAGGTATTTTCTTTTCTTTTCAATTTCTTGATAATTCAGATGAAGCCTGTCTGGGATTTCATTTTGTTCATAGACATAAGCATAATGATTCTCTCTGCACTCAGTAATATGTGCTCTACTTGTGACGGTTCGTCTGTGAATGGATATCACTAGTATGAGCCAGTTGGATTTCCACGACCCCAGCTCTCTCTATGTAGGAAAATGGGGTCCTGAACCATTTTTACCATGAACTTTCGTCTCTTTCTCTTATATAAATGCAAGCAACTTTGCAAACCCTTATGGATTCTTGGAAATTTCTTTTCAGAAACTTCTTTTTTTTAGAAAATTTTATTCTTTTCAAACACATACACATCTATCTTTAGTTTCACCTTCTCAAAAACCTACTAATATAAAGTAAGTGGGGTATTATTCGTATCCACTGTATAGACATAGAAGCTGGTATCCAAGCAATAAATAACTTACTAGTCTTTTTATGGCTAAATGAGAGACCTAGAACCCAGAACTCCTGGCCACCAGTGGTGTTTATCCCACAATTCTGTGGAACATCACATTTTGTAGATGCTCAGATTCCCATCCAGCTACCAAGTTTAATTTAACGATGAAAAATAAGCCCTACCATGCTAAAGAGAAAGGCATTCTGTTTAATATCTGCGTATATTGTCTATATGACATGGAGGAACCATGTTCCATTCATCCTACTCTACTTTCCGTCCCCTGCCACTCATGTGCCCCCAAGGCATCCCCACGCTTGATCTTTGCCTCTCAGGCCTCCCAGTTCCTTGTTCTCTGATCATAAACTGAGTTTTCTGGAATTGAGTCAAGCACTGGGTATATTCCCCCTTAATCAGTGGCAGAGGGTGGGAGACAAGGCAGAGAATATGGGTGGCAGGGAGATGGCAAATGGCTGGCTGGTGTGCTGGGGTATTGTTCTTCTCATAGGTTTTTACATATTAATGATGTCCCCTCCTGGGGAAGCAGTGTTTATCTGTTAAAGTTTCCATTTTAAAATTCATAATGAAGAAAAATTATCTGTCCCAGAGAGAGTGTTTAGAGCACACCAGACTGAAGCTAAGGTTAGGACTTACAAGAGCTTAAAAAGCTCTAAGCTGTCCAAGGCCTGGTTAGCTTGTTTCACTTTAAAGAAGAAAAATAAAACAAAACAAAAACCTACCATAATATGAAAGAAGACTTTCAGTTTCATTTTTTTTGTTTCATTTTTGCCCCTTGAGGTTATTTCTGAGACTTGAGAAGAAGACTTTTTTTTTTTTTTTTAATTTTATTTATTTATTTATTTATTTTTGGCTGTGTTCGGTCTTCGTTTCTGTGCGAGGGCTTTCTCTAGTTGCGGCAAGCAGGGGCCACTCTTCATCGCGGTGCGGGGACCTCTCACTATCGCGGCCTCTCTTGTTGCGGAGCACAGGCTCCCGACGTGCAGGCTCAGTAATTGTGGCTCACGGGCCCAGCTGCTCCGCGGCATGTGGGATCTTCCCAGACCAGGGCTCGAACCCGTGTCCCCTGCATTGGCAGGCAGATTCTCAACCACTGCGCCACCAGGGAAGCCCCAAGACCTTTTTTTTTAACCCATTCCCTCTCAGTCTACGTGTCGGAACTACCGCACGGCAGTCCTCTTCTTCAAGTGCCACTGCATGAAGCTGAGAGTGAAATATCCTTTCAGCCATTCACACACGTAACTTGGGAGTATAAGCAGCCAGCTGTGAGTGATAGCAGGTCACTGTCTACCTGCCTTCTGTTCCAGTCAGATCTGGGCAAGCTTCAAGAGAAGGTCCAGACTGGCTGTGTTTGTGCCTAGGGAGAGGGGAGTTTGACTACTTCTTTCAGAGCATCAAAAAAAGGGGCTGAAACAACTCCTTTTGTCCTTTGATTTTTAAGTTTCTCTTTCCTCTGGAATGAGCAGCCCAGACTCTGTATCACATATTCGTTCTTATCAGAGGGGAGTTTGTTGTCATTGTAGAAGATACTGGAACTGTATGGTCCCAGCAGCTGCCATCACTCCTCCTGAACCCCAAAGGGGAACTTCCATATCTTTAACTGGAGCAGAGTCCTTGAAGATTTACCTGACCGTGACTGTCATGTTCAGATTTCATCCCAAGGCTCTTATTCTTTCATACACTCATGGTAGACAGAATTCTAAAATGGCCCCTAAGATTCCCTGCCGCATGGTATATACGCATCTTCTCCCAGTTTTTCAGTCAGACGCTGTTCTAGGGGTGAAGGGATTTTTCAGATGTAATTAAGGTATCAAAGTAGCTGACTTTAAGAAAAGGAGATTACCCTGGGTGGGCCCGACCTAATCAGGCAAGTCCCTAAAAGGCACAGAGCTTTTCCTGAAAAAAAAAAAGAGATTCAAAATGTGAGAAGGATTCCATGTCACATAGATTCTTTGTTTCTGGCCTTTTTTTTTTTTTTTATGGCTGCATTGGGTCTTTGTTGCTGCATGTGGGCTTTCTCTGGTTGTGGCAAGCGGGGACTACTCTTCATTGTGGTGCGTGGGCTTCTCATTATGGTGGCTTCTCTTGTTGCAGAGCACAGGCTCTAGGCACTCGGGCTTCAGTAGTTGCAGCACACGGGCTTAGTGGTTGTGGCACACAGGCCCTGGAGCATGCAGGCTTCAGTAGTTGTGGCTCACAGGCTCTAGAGTGCAGGCTCACTAGTTGTGGCATGCGGGCTTAGTGGTTGTGGCATGCAGGCCCTGGAGCATGCAGGCTTCAGTAGTTGTGGCTCACAGGCTCTAGAGTGCAGGCTCACTAGTTGTGGCATGCGGGCTTAGTTGCTCTGCAGCATGTGGGATCTTCCTGGACCAGGGCTTGAACCTGTGTCCCCTGCATTGGCAGGCAGATTCTTAACCACTGCACCCCAAGGCAAGTCCCTTATGTCTGGCTTTGAAGATAGAGGGGCCATGTGAAAGGAGATGGGGGTTTCCTCTGTGAGCTGAGACTGACCCCTGGTAGACAGCAAGAAAGAAAACAGGAACCTCAGTCCTACAACCACAAGGAATCAAATTCTGCCACAACCACATGAGTCTGGAAGACAGTACGCATCAGATGATTTTGGCTGATGCCTTGATTTTAGCCTTAGTGAGACTCTGAGCTGAGAACACAGTCATACCATGTCCAGACTTTGACATACAGAGACAGTGAGTAAACAAATTGGGTGTTATTTTAAGCTGCTAAGTTTGTGGTAACTTGTTATGCAGTATTAGAAAACTAATACAGTGTTTGCAGTGTCACCTGGTATGTTGTCATGAAGTCATCTTCCAACACGATCTATCTGGGAAGTGGGCAAGTTTTTGTTATGTTAGAAACTAAAAGATGGAACTCCCTGTCTCTCCTACTGAAAAACCCCGCTAGGTAAGTGACTAGTCTAGACCTGATAGCTAGTAAGGCCAAGTTATCTTTATCTTCTGTCATCCTTTTTGCCCTTATAGCTTGACATGAAAACAAATAGAAGAGCAATCTGTAAACTCTCAAGTGCTTTAAAACGTATATGGCAATTATTATTTGGGGGGTGTATTTCAGAGAACTCTCGATCTTGTGTGTTTGGGTGCCAACAGCCACTTCTGCAAACTCCAGTGTGTCCCTAAGTTAGCATGCCCTCTAGACAAGAGAAAGGTTGCCTGATTTTATAGTGTAGCTGCCTATTTTCACTTTTTTGACAAGTTCCCAGTTTCCCAGTCCACATGTTTAAATCTTCCTTCTCTGTAAATAATCCTTGTCAATCAAGTGTATTTTTATAGGTAACTGAATCACTACTGCTAACCTTGTGGTATTAATGAAGAAGTCAGCGCTGTCCCTGTAGGGCTGTAAGGAAGAGCTTAACGTGTCTGGCAAGAGCCCTGCCACTTGGCTGAAGCAATCATTGAACACAGTTTATTGGATCAAGGCCCATTATCCAGATCGAGTCCTGACACTTGCCAGGCCCCCTTCTTTACTCTGTGTGAACACAGGGAAGTCATGAGGTCGAATTTTGCAAGTAGCTGTTAGAAATAAAGTTCATGATCTCTTTGTTACACAGATACTACCTGACTAGTGGTTAAAAGGAGGGCAGTGGGATATTCTGCATGTTATTGGAGACAAATATGTTGCTTATGTAATTAATCTATTTCGTACCGTAGTCCTAAAAGTCAAGAATGACTGAAATCTTGTCTATGATGCTAAGCTACTTTGTCTTATTTTGCTGCTTGAACAACGATTTCATTATAGGCAATCATACTGATCATTTAAAACCTTGAACTCTGGCTCAGTATGAGATTTCAGAAATAAGAGATTTCAGAGGTTCGCTGTTTAGGTTGGGTTATACCTGGTGTGGTCATGTTGTATTGTGGTAATGCTGTACATATCATTGACATCCTGTTCTAAATAACAATCTCAATAATTTAGAAACTGATTGCATTTTAAATCAGGGCTTCTTATACTGAAGTAACCACGTGAAACATTTGCTACTGAGGTGCATCCTTTTAAGACAAGGGAGTCTTGCAAGTTTATCTAAGATGACACAAACACCAGAGAGCAAAAGCAAGGCCCCTTCTCCAACTGCTGAGCCAAATAAGCACTGGGGCCAAGCAATTAGTGCAACACAAAGGCAAGCATTACAGTATCAGAGCCAACCTCCATTGTCTCACTGCACCCCGCGGCTTGACAAGTTTTCTCATGGCCTGCAGCAACTGTGATTTGGAAAGTAAACAATTTATATGTCACATGACTGGATTGGTCCTTTAGACATCCACACGCCTGCTATGATCTCAGGACCCCAACCTCAGCCACCAGACTGGTGAAAATCTCTGGGACTAGTCACATTTTGGGAATGGAAATGAGAGAGAATGGGAACATATATCTGGGTGTTTTATCAAAGCCCTCTGTTATCAAAGAGCGGAGGCCTAAGGGACTCGGGTGGGAGTGAAAGTGATGGAGGCTGCTGGAAGTGCCAGCGGGAGGAAAGTTTCCAGCAACGGGCTTTGGATTTGAATGAGTCCAGGAGAGTTTGATCTGGGTCTCTCAGCTTGGAGACAGTAGAAGGAAACTGAGACCACCTCCCTGTGTTTTGGAGTCTCCTGTCTCCTAGATAAGATAGTGAGGTATAATTCTCCAACTTGGAGAAGTCCCAGAAAGCCACTCTGCAGCAGTCCTGATGCCCTGTAAATGGATCACAGGCCCTTTCCTGGGCCTAGAGGCACTTTTTCCTTAGGCTACACACCTGGGACCCAGACATTTTTATCTTTCCTCATCTATCACATACATAAATACACACAGCATAAAACAATATAGTGAGGTCAGACTTATCTTCTTACAATCATTAAGGAGAATTCCTTTAAGTGAACGGATATCTTAGGCGGAAGGACACATTCAAATAATCAAAATAAAATTTGGAATCTCCTTTGTAGGATATCTTGTTCAACCCACAAATTTACCATAATTATTTAAGTTGGAACAAGCATGCCCACTTAACCCTCTTATGTTTCTAGTTATCCAGTTTTACATTTGGTTAATAAACATTAGAAGCAAAAAAGCCTTCGGGGCACGCTTTCTGAACTCATTGCCCCTCTAGAATGGTGACCTCAGGAATGTATGGGAACTATGAAGCCATCTGATTGATGGCCTGCAACTCATCCATAATGACCTATATAACGATGGACAATCATGCCCAGATTGATGCTGGTCATTGAATAAGGTGCTGGGCAGTTTTTCAGGCCACTGCACAGTGCAAGAGGATGTGGGACTATTGGTGATATTTTATGCAAATTTGCCCAAGCATGGAAGTAAGAGATTTCAGAGGTTCACTGTTTAGGATGGGTTATCCCTGGTGTGGTCATGTTGTATTGTGGCAATGATGTACATTTCATCTGACATCCTATTCTAAGTAACAATCTCAATAATTTAGAAACTGATTGCATTTTAAATTACTTCCTTCAATAGCCATTTATTAATTAATATTTATATGCAATTTTTCGACCGCTGTACATTTCATATTTCTCCATCTTTTCTTCTTTCCCTGATAAACTTATAACAAAAGACTACAATTTATTTAAAAGAAAAGGTGCTTCAAAATTGCTTTATCCTTATTAATTAAAATCAAAGTATACACTAACTTATTCCGTCCAGTGGGATTTATTCTGGGTAATTCCATGCAGAAGGAATTGGGCGATGACAAGGCTTTTTTTGCAGGTGCCTCGTTTGTGCTGTACCTTAGTTGAGTGAGGCATAAGGCGCTGGCCCAGGCTTAGGTGAAACAGTTAATTCCACCGACATAGAGTCAGAAAGATCTCTGTCAAATGCTGATTCCACTATTCACTGGCTGGCTGACTTCTGTGATCGTCTCTAAACCTTAATTTCCTCATCTACAAAATGGGGATTTTATTTCTTAGGGTCGCTGTTGTGAGGGTTAAATGAAACAGTGTATATGAAGTCCTTAGCAGGGTGCCCAGCCCATAGTAAGTCCTCAGAAATGGCCACTATTCGTAGTAGTATCATCCTTATCTAGCTTCTGTCTGAAGATTGCAGGCATTTCCTCAAAGGCTACAGACAGAACCATCTTTTGCCCCATACACCACATCTGTCCCTGTTGGGGTCTGCACGATGGTGGCATCTGTGGTATGCTTTGCCCACTTCATCACCAGCCATTAAAAGGTTCTTTTTTTTTTTTTTTAATTTAAATTATTTTTTGGCTGTGTTGGGTCTTCGTTGCTGCGCGCGGGCTTTCTCTAGTTGTGGCGAGCGGGGGCTATTCTTCATTGTGGTTTGCGGGCTTCTCATTGCGGTGGCTTCTCTTGTTGCGGAGCACAGGCTCTAGAGCACAGGCTCAGTAGTTGTGGCTCACGGGCTTAGCTGCTCCATGGCATGTGGGATCTTCCCAGACCAGGGCTCGAACCCGTGTCCCCTGCATTGGCAGGCGGATTCTTAACCACTGTGCCACCAGGGAAGTCCCTAAAATGTTCTTCAAATTCTCTTAGCCAGGGAGATGAGGAAGCTGGTTAAGCTGTGTTGTTTCCTCCCAGCAATTTGACGGCTCTCAAGCAAGACCACAGGGGAAGCAAAGAGGGATGAAAGGCTTGAGGACATTTCAGAGACCCAGTTTCTAATGCTTTACCTACTTCTTCTTTTCTGGACATTGCACTCTTCCTTTCAAATCCCGGTTTCCAGAGGGCCTTAGCACAGCCCTGCAGCAGACAGTGAGTAATGCCTGCTGGGTCACGGTGTGCCCAGGCCAGGCGGCATGGAAACTGCAGCCCCCAGCCTCCCACTGGAGTTCTCTGACCAGCTTACAACCTCCCTGAGAAGGGAAAGCAAAGCAACCATTGTCATACCATGTTCTGTGAAAAGAGGTTCCAGTAGGTGTGGCAAATCTGGGTATGCTGTCACTCTCTGGAACATTTGAAATGTGCCTTAGCATATTAAAGGCTCTAGACCAGTAATAAAGAAATGGGGTGAATTTTTGTTTGGTCAAGTACTTCATCAAACATATTTAACCAAGGAATCACCAACTCCTTCCCAGAACCCCTGCATAGGACATCTGGCTCTTGGAGAGACTCTGGAATAGTGGTTTGGTCTGCTATTGTGAGAAGCATTGTTCGCTGTTCTCCTTTCCTGCCTGGAGGAGATGCTTTGGTGAGCCAAAGAATGGACATTTTAAGTGAAATCAACTATCAGCCAGACTTTCTCTTCTAAATTAGATGGATTCTTTTTGGGAGAAGGGTGTGCACATATATTACTGATGTAACATCACTTTTGAACTGGGCTCATTTCATAGCTTTATTCTCCATTTCCGCCAAGATTCACTTACTCCTGGGATCAGGAAAAGAATAGGCACAGCTGACACGATAGCCATGAGCAGTTTCTGCATGTGCTGATGAATGTTTACATTTATTCCATGCAGTCATGAACACCCCAATTAAACATAAACAGAGATAATTCTGATCACGGTTCTAAAGTACAATTTGCATTTAAAAATTAGAAGGTAAAGTGTAATGATATAGCTTTACCAAAACAAAACCAAAACCAAAAAAAAAAAAAAAAAAAAAAATCCCCCAAAACAAAAACAGTCCTGTCTCCCAAAGCGATACGCTGGGTGTTCCTCTTTGAAATAAATCTGATCAAATGGAAATTGCCGTCTCTCCTATGGCGGTGCTTGACGCGTTGGACCCAGTGAACTGTCATGAAAGGATATTATTGAAGAAACATGGAAAATTAAGTTGCTTCATGGGTATTTAGTTTCGCTCTTCTGAGACTTTACAAATAAGATGATTACGCATAATGTTGTAATTTTAGCTGCATAAATGTAATAATTGAACAACTATCATCATTTTTCTTTCCTTGTCTTTCTCTTTGTACACATGTATGCTGTGTATCATCTTTGCATCAGATTTGTCTTCTAAATTAGAAAAGATTCTGCAAATTATCAAGGGTTTTTTTTAGTTTCAATTAGTATTTCTGAAAATCAGGATCAGACACTTTAGTAAAATGAAATTTTTGTCTTTTAGTGTCAAAACCTTTGTATCTTTATGGCAATGATGTTAATCAATTAGTTTATAGGGTTCAGGATAAGTGTTGCCAAATTATTTTTTAAAGCTCATGAAAGTGTTGAACTAATTGATTAGTATATTAGCATCTGGGGAGTAGGACCATAGCTTCATAACTCATTTCTAAGGCATTTTAAAGTTAAAAACTTTGAATCAGTTCTGAGCTGAACTCAGGGAGAATTCTTAGGTAAGACATTATTTTACTGGCCCTTGTTAAGCCACTTCAGCACTCATCATCAGTTTCTTGGTCTGCAAAACAGAGGATCATGATTCCTTTGAGCATATTGCTTTATGGTAATGGGTAAGCAGTTGTCAAGTTGTGTTTAACGCAGTTTGGATTTAGAGAAGAAAATACCAGGTTATTGGATTAAGTAGATTTTTCTTCCTTTTGGGGATGTGAATAATGAAGAATATTGTTAGAATGTGGTCTTAAATAGTAAAAAGTGGTGATCATGATAATGAAATTGGATGTGCACTTGGGAAAGTTTTTGGAGAACATTAGGAATGGAGTCTTTTTAAAGCTCTAATTGATATGAATCCAGAACATTTATAGTGGTTGTTGGCTTTCCTGTGGATTTGTCCTTAGAGGGTGCTGGGTTCATCTCAGCCCTGGCCAGTGGTCAAAGCATTGTGTCCAAGAGACCTCCTGGCATTGTTTATCAACACTCCTGTGGTTCCAATAACGTCCATGTTGTATAGACCCTAAAATCATTGCTCTAAATTGCTTCATTCATGAGAAGGAGACTTGGATAACTTCCTTCCATATAATGAGAAAATGGTCACAACTATAATGAATGCTTAATTTTATAGTATTTACAGATGTGGCTATGATAGGAAGGATGTATTAAGTACTTAGAAAGCAATAATAATAGTGATAATGATAATAACAACAATAATAATAATCCCTCAGATCTTGGGCTGAAGGACCAATGATAACAAAATATAAAGCTTGAAAAATAGTTTTTGGGAATGACAGTAAACAAAGAATGAAATGATTCTGTGAAAGAACACTGTTTGAAATAATTCATTCATTTCATCTCTATAGTTCTACTTGGAAAATGTGAGACTTTCTGAAGCAAAATGACAGCAAATAATGCAGTAGAATGACTTGGCTGAGCTACGTATTTGGGTGTGAAAGTGAATTTCTTTGAAGTCATAAATACATTCTGGATTTTTAGTTGAAGTTTAGATTTCCTAAAAGTTCTGCTCCAACTAGACTTTTAAAGCCATCCAAAACAAAATCTGTAATTTATTTTCCTATTACCTTTTTATGAGGTCTTAGAGCCACCGTAACTTCTTTTGTGTTTTGAGATTTACAGGTTAGGTCCTGTAAAAGGGCACTTGTATGACCCTCTAGGCCAGGGCTGTATATCTTGCCTTTCCATTTCTGGGCCACCAAAATTAATACGGGCATCTTTAAGTGATAGTCTCCTCATAATGTTCCAATGACCAGAGTCCAAGAGGTTAAATAATTTTGCCACCACTCTTCTCAAATTTAGACACTATAATCAAGTGAATTGACATAGAAGATAGTGTTGACAAAGCACACAGTCCCCTGTGCCAGATTTTAAATGGGAACTAAAATATTGATAGAATTCCATTTGGGATATTATCAAAAGTGTGGTACCTTTACTTTGAATTTTATTGGTGTCTGCAGTATTATTCAAAAATCAAATGCACCACACTGCTGCTGTCAGGGTGCCCTTGTTGTTTGACTAAGGGAGAATTCAGCTTCTGGGAGCCGTGCTCTCTAGCAGAACGTGGTGCCAGGAAGGGCAGTGCTACGCCTGTCTGGGAGAAATATCCCCTTTTGTAAAGAGCCTTACGTTTCCAGTGCCTTTAGACTCCTTAAAGCATTTTTAGCTAAAAATACACAGCCATTCACAACAGAAATTTTGTTCTCTCCCCATCTTTTATTTTTTAACCTTCTAATTTACTACATAATGGAAACAGCATTTCATGCCCAGCATTCTTTCCTTTTTTCTTTTAATGTCCTATATTGCATAGCTTTTTTTTTTTTTTAAGGACTCCTTTAAACCACAGTAACAATATTTGGACTTCAACATAAAATATCACCCTTTTATTCCAAGATAATAATGACTCTACCATTAAAAATAAATAAATAAAGAGAAAAGAGAGAAACCCCAAACAAGCCGCACCATCCAGTTTCTGCCAAGCTGCCAAATCCTATTACAGATTCAATCCTATTAAAACGTTCCCAGGTTTAAGCCTGCTTTGGAGTTTTTCATAGGAGTGCATGACCCCTACCCAAACCCCTCCATGTGTGGTCAGGGACCTCAGGATAATCGTAAACTGCCTGGACTCCCATTAATCTCGCACAGTCAGATATTAGTGCTTGTAAATCAGCACCTAAACAAGGACAATAGTTAAAGCCATCAATAGTCTTTTAATGAGGCAGATCAAAAACAAATGAAAGCAGCAGGACACTCGGATTTGCCAAGGAGGGGAAGGGGAAGGCCATAAGCTTTGTCTGATTCCTTATAGAAAAAAGTAGATGGATTTAGTCCAGGTCCAGTCTCCTAACTATTGCATCCACTGTTTAAAAAAATACATAAAACAAGATTATTTCCAGGAACTTCCTTGATTTTCTTTGTTTGGGACATAGCAGCTGTCACTTTCTTTCCTTTCTCTCCCTTTCTCTTTATAGTTCCACACAAACATATATCGACATATGTGCATTAATGTACACATATTTTAAAAAGGAGGCCATTACAAATAATAACTGTATGTAGAGCCATTAGGCAATGATCAGTTATACTTTGTCAAGAATTGTGATTACTTATCTGCATCCTTGCAGGCATTTTATGTGCTTTTGAAATTCCCACAGATGTTTTTTTGTCCATTAGAAAAGAAGGAAAATATCTTGTTTTGTAATTCCTTGTTTTAAAGAAGGAGAAAAATAAAGCAAGATAGGATTTATTATCTAGCACGCATGTGCAGCAGCATTATAATGGTTGCCAAGCAACCTAAAGGAACCATATCATAGTAAAGAGGGGGGCAAATGAGTGAACAGATGCATGGAATTAGATGTAGGAAGGGGAGAAAAGAGGCTGCCCTGAAATGAGCTCACCTTGGCACATGACTTTTTGATTGAGATTTACTCTTATTCAGGTATATTTATCTTAAATATCTCCTTTTGATTTTGTGTGGGATTTTTATTTTTGCAACGTGTTGTGTTCAGTTTACCATTTGACTGAAAGGCTCAAAAAGAAGGTGTTTAAAATGCTTATAAAATTCTTGCTCTTTCGTTGGTGCCAATAACACCGGTTCAAGACAACATTTTGAGGAGCAGAAAGGTACAGAAACAAGCATTCTCACACATTTGCTCTAATGTCACCCAAGACAAACACACACATTCAAAGAAGGAATTTCTTTGGTGGTGTTATCAAAACATACGTTCACTTCACAATGACAGCTTACTTACTAAGCTGCTTTCATTGCCATCATTTAAAAACCTCCCCCCCCCAGCTATGTATATATACACACACACTCATATATAATTTTATGCACACACATATACATACGTATATGCATATTACAGGGAGTCTATAGGTCAAAAATAAAACACCATCTCTTCTTGCTTCCAGATTACAGATGTTTAGGCTGAACACTATACCTATCTTTTCGGAGGGTGTACTTAAAACAGTTAAAACTGTTGTCTTACAGGCACCTACTCTTACAGAACAGTATACAACCCAGTTTGTATATTTGAAGTTTAAAAACTTATAACTGCATGCATTTAATAGCACGTATCCACAGATAATCAGATCATGTCGTAGAGGCAGAGCTTAATGTTAAATCAAGAAGGCAGCTTGCCTACACCACGTCCTGGCAGCTCAGTCCCGTTTCACCCAAGAAAAGGGAAAACTATTTTCAAGCTCCTTGGAATTCTTTAAGAAATGAGACAGCCCATAAATGAGTAAATGTTTCAAAAGTGACTCCCAAGTAGAGAACATTCAATTGGGAAATGCCCACCGTGACAGTCTCCGAAAATGCAAGATACACACGGTTGGAAGCTCAGAACTAACCACTGAAGGAAAATGAAAGGTCTAATCGACTCAGCAGATGTATGTGGTGGCAGGGCTCCCTCCACCTGAGAGGACTTCTGTCACTTCCTACCTCATAGCAGCTATATTCGTGAGGAGCGCTGGCCTTGCGACGAGATGTTGTTAGGCCACATCAGCTCTTGGGGATCATTTTTCCCTTTGGACTATGTGATGAAATTGTAGCTCTGTCGTTGTCCCAAGAAGTGGTATATGTAGTTGCATTTTAATTGTAGATTGACATGAAACTATTGGAGGATTATATTGTGTCTACTAATATATGTTCCACCTCTCTTGCCCTAATGAGATCACCTTACACTCTCTGGCACTGATGCAAACATTTAGAGCAGAATACTCAAAAGAGGCTGGAGTACAAATGGTACATAATTCATTACCCTGGGAAACGCGATTTCAATGCAACATAATGCAAGGTGCTCTCAAGTATTTCTGAGGCAGGAAGAGTGAACCACAGTCATGGTGAAGTGACTGTTTACATCAACCTGATTCCACTTGTTCTTTACTAGAGCTAACAGGCCCTCTGTTGTATTATTGTATCCACTTCTATTTGCTGGACTCCACAGCAAAGTCCTTGCAGCTAGAGGAATAAACCCTTTGTTGCATAATCTGCAAAGCAATGGAAACCGGAAACTGCTGTGAGCAAAAGAGGAAGAACCTGGAAATTCTAAAGGACATTTCTGTGAGCTATTTTTATAAGGTCTTGGCAACCTGGAGAATCTGCATTTAAAATAACAAACTCTATTCTCCACTCCCACTTCTCCACCCCCATTCACTCTTGTCAATAACCAAAAGATGGCAGCATTTTGCCCATCATTCATTAGTGACATCTTTGGTGGAGCTAGGTCTGCATTTCCACTTTCATGTGTATTGTGATTCCCTCTTGGTACTAAATGTGGATTGATAGCGCTGTGGCATTTATTAACAACAGCAACGACTACAAAAATGCGATTTCAAGAAAGCTCACAAGATTAATTATACAAATTATGGTGTAAAGCATCAGAATTCCTCCTTGATCAGGAAATGCATACCAGTCTAACTGCAGTGACACTGCAGAGCAATCAAGCTCAGCAAGTGGTATCAGAACCCAAACGCCTTGTCCCTCCAGTCGTTAGGAGACTGAACCTAATGTGGGGGAAATGAAAAAGGGCGCCAATGAAAGTATCTGACAAGGTTTCCACCAGCCCAGGGATGCTCCCAATCTCTCCCTCAAAGCTTGCCCTAATAAAGAGGGCAAGATTGGCTAAGTATCTGAGAGAAGGGTTGCCAATCGCCTTTACTCCTGATATTTGAAATGGAGTTGAGTCTTATCCATGAGGGTTTAAGGACACTCCTTCCCAGGAAGCCTTTCAAGGCCCACTCCACACATTTGTCTCAATCATTTGATTCCCAGTAAGACCTAATGCCTCATTTACAAATCTCCTTATTTTGAAAAACAAGAGGGGACAGTTTTGCCACAGGTGCTTGCGAAGGGAATTTGGTCCTGTTTTTCTGAATGTTCATTATAAATAGGGTCGACATTTGAAAGCAATAAACCTCTTCAGCTTCCTGCTCACTCTATGTAGTTAGTATGTTCACTACGTTATTATTTTCCTCTCCTACATTGTTGATTAGCATTATGAGATACAGTAATAGGTCTCATTCCCTCCTAAGTACCAAGATTCCCAATTTTCTCCAAATAAGGGCTTATTATAGAATAGAGGTCCATTTTCAAATCTGATTAAAATGACCCAGGGAAATGTAGGCAAAAATAATGCTTAGAAGTCTCTATTGTTTGTTAAAAAGGAATCAATTATTTTAGGGTTACTTTTGCTTTTGGACATAGTATCTGTACATTTGAGAGAAGGGTTTTCATTGCTCTGGTGTCACTAACAGAAGTTACCTTCCACTCATCTTTTTCTAGGACTCTGGACTATATTGGGTGTGGACAGGAGAAATGTGAATCCATTATAATATAATAGATGCCACTAACCAAAGTGATAAATGTTGATCTCTCATAGAAATAAAGCTGTAGAGTGAGTTTATGGATGTAATCAACATATGTACATTGCTTATGGAGTTCAAACACGTACAATTAAAAATGGAATCGAGGAGAACTTAAATTTAAGAAACTCTGTGAAGGGATTCAGTTTCACAAGCATCTATTTTAAAAAATAATGAATTTATAAATAACCTTGAATAATAAAAAGAAGTATATAGAATTAGAAGGAGAGCACAGCATGCTGTTAAAAGTTGATAAAGTCAACAACTATCAAAAAATGAGCTGGAATCGCAGTTCTTCAACTTTATGCTGTGTGGCCACAGGAAAGTACTCAAGCTTTCTGTGGCTCAGGTCTCTTACTCATCTGTAAAATGGTGATACAAACAGCTACCTCACAGAACTGGGTTAGGATTAAATGAGATGTCCATAGAGCACCCATTCACCATGTGTAGAGTAGAGGAGTTGCTGTTATTATTACTATTAAGAACTTTATTAATATTTATAGTAACATGTGACTGATTATTCTAATGAGACATAACTCTACCAAAAATTACCAAGTCATAAGCCTGAGAAAGATAGTGGTAAATTTCTACACTTCCCTGTTATCCTAGAATAGAATTTAATATAACCATTGATCATTTCCTATTAAGCACTGTACCTTTACTTCTGAACCGATGGCTTTCTGTACCTCTCTTTGCCCAGACCGGCTTTCTCTCTTCACTGTTCTGATTCTTTCAGTGATATTACTATCATATTTTTAATATTTAAATTTACACTTGTTCATTCATTTATTCATCCAAAAGTTACATGGCTGCCTTCTTGTCATTCATGTATCCGATAGTATTCACTATCTTTTCCACCCAAATTAGTCACGCGGTCATTCTCCATCCCATCACTCTATCATAATTATCAGCATAAAACGTATGGCTCTCAGTTATCTTCTTGTTGACTCATTTTGAGTGTTTACTGTCTCCCCACCACAACTAGAATGTAGGTTCTTTGAGGGTAGGCACCTTGTCTGTCTTGTTTACTGTTATCCCCAGAGCCTAGAACGATGCCCTTGGCATATTATGGGTGCTCAGTAAATCACTGTGTAAGTAATAAATAGTTGTGGATGATTATGCACTTGTTTCCACTAAGAAATTTTGAGGTTCTTCAGTTAGGGATCTTGGTTCATTCATTTTCAGTTCACTGGTTTCTAGCATATAATAGAGCATATAATAGAGGTTCCAAAAAAAAATGTCTAGCTGTTTGATTCTGAAAGGCCTCATGGTGAAGGCGTTTGAGCTGAAACTTGAGTAGATGACAAAGATGATGTCATTCATTTCAGGCAGTGGGTACTATGTGAGAAAAAGTTCAAGACTGGGAAAATTTAGTGAGTTTTTAAAGATAATAGCACTGATCCAGATAAGCTATAGTTTGTAGAACAGGATAATACAGGATAAGGATTTCAGGAGCACTGGGAATCAGGTTAGACCTGACCTCAAAAGCCAAATAAGAAATAAGAAGTCTATATATGAAGCAGACAGAGGAGAGAGATTTACGGTTATTGAGGAAAGTCAGTGGATTCATAGCTCTGATTTAGAAAGGTTACATGGCAGCTTTATGTAGCATAAATTGGGGAAAGGGTGGACAACAGCACTAGTTAGAGGCTAGTAGCCTGGAACAAAGTAACCAAGAAAAAATTAGGGTGGCATCAGTGAGAAGGAAAATAAAATACGAAGTCAAGAAAAATTGGAAAGAAGAAAAGAATTGCTAGAATTTGGAATGGAAAGTTCAGAGTGAAACACACCTTGAGGTCCCAGCACTAGGTGATAGAATGGAGGATATATATCAAGAAAAATGGAGACGCCAGGAAGAAATTCAGGTTTGTTGTAAGAGGGAGGAGATCCATTCTAGTTTTTACAAGTAGATTTTTAATTTATGATGAAAATTCCTAGAAGTATTGTCTACCAGGCAGCTAGAAGTGTGGCAGGGGAGCTCAGAAGGTTTTGTTAGAAAAAGGTGGATTTGGGAATTATGTATACAGAGGTGTTATTTGAAGGAGTTGGATTGCTTAGGGCATCTTGACGCAAACATTAAAAAATACCTTGTGAATTGTGCATAATCAGTTTCTTTTAAAATCATGAAATCATCTTGACTTTTCTCTTATCTTTCTTCCCTACATCTAATTAATCACAGAGTCATCACCTTCCCTTTCAGCGTGGTTGACATTTTCATTCCCTTTGCTCAGAACATTGAAATCGTTTTTTAAGCGGTCCTCACTTCCTACCTTTTCTGATGGAATTCCTGTTGTACAAAGTTATCAGATTTCATCTCCGATTCCGCTCCACAAAGTCTCTAGATGCATGCCACATCCTACAAGAAAAAGTGCAACTTTTTAAATATCTCATAACAAATATTACATGTAAAAATAGTCAGTATTACATATCTGCAGGCAAGCAAAGTGGCAGTCTGGCTTTAGTATATCAGTCATCAATAGGACCTGGTAATAGGCCCTAAGTTGCCTTGGAGGGCCAGCTCACTAGGATGGCAGCCATAAACATGGCTTTGTAGAGAACTCTGTTTTATCACTTTGGTCTATAGCTCTGCGATCTTTCCAATGCTCACAATTTAATGTACAACTCTTAAGGGTGCCTCTACTCAGATAAAAAGTATTGGGTCACCTCGTAGCAAAATGGAATAGTTTAGTCAAGAAAAGCAGGAGACATAGTGGACTGACGTTAGGATGAGCATGAAGAATTGATAGGTGCACTGGGAAAATCCACTCTAACTTTTGACTGTAGATTGTAACTAAAGTCATTTTACCTGGGCAAAAAACTCTGAGGCCTGAACAAACAAGGATGAGCTTTAGGTGGCAGCTGAAAGAGAGGTCAGATGGAATAACACTATGGTCCTGCTATACTTGTGTTGTCCAGTCTGGGAGCTACAGAGGCATGTGGCTACGGAGTATTTGAAAAGCGGCCATTTAGAATTAAGAAGTAGTGTAAGTTTCAAATACACACCTGATTTTGAAGATTTAGCATGAAAAAGAATGCATATGCACAGAGAAAAGGCCAGAGTGAGAAAGCAGCTGTCTGCAAGCCAAGGAGAGAGAACTCAGGAGAAACCAACCCCGCTCACACTTCGGCCTTACATTTCCAGCCTCCAGACTATGAGAAAATAAATTTCTGTTGTTTAAGCCACATAATCTGTGGTATTTTGTTATGGCAGCCCTAGCAACCTAATACACCCGTCTTTTTACTTTAAAAATGTGACTACTGGAAACTTTTAAATGACCTGCAGAGTTTGCATTTGTGGCTTGCATAATATTTCTCCTGGACAACTTTTTTCTAAACCCATGTAGGGCAGGTGTAGAGATGGTTTTGTAGAGTCCAAGATGATTTCATGGATCATAGTCCGATACTCAGAGAAACAAAAGAATAGTGCTGGGCTTTGCTCGAGGAGAGACCGGAGTGGCAGTAGGAGCTGATATTTCTGGGATTAGTTCTCTGTAATCCAGGGGCCTCAGTTAACTTACTTCACCACTTCTCTAGCAGGACCCTTATGTCTAAAAGCATTGGTGATACTTTTTAAGGCTGCCTAAAAGTTGGCAGTGGAGGAATTTATTTGGATTAAACGTAACTTATCTGGATAGGATTTAGGGAGAGTTTTGAAAAGGTATGGAAACATAAAGAAAAAGGTGATTTTGGAACATGATTCTTTGTAGCAGGTAAAGTGGCAAGGACATGACTACTGGTTATGCCAGACTGGGAGCTTCTGGGCATCTGAAGCAGTTTGCTAACGTGAGACACATGAGAGATGAAGGGGGAAGGTTCAGAAAGTTCTATGGAGGAAGAACCAAAAGATTTGGCTTAGTTCCTGTCTCACAGGGTGTTAAGAAGATTAAATAAATTAATATTAAATCAGGGCTTAGAAGAGTGACCTGGGCTTGTCCTACTTCCATTCCTTCTCTAATCATGGGGACCCCATAAAAACAGGCTTCTCTATCTTAATAGGGGGCCTGATGGGAAGAGAAGTCTCATGGTGTTTCCTCCTCTGAGGATTTGAAGTCACACAAGTGGGGAGCTGGGGCAAGACTCTAAATGGCATCCCCAGTGCAAACACCTAGTAACCTATTTTAATTTTCATCTTACATGGCTTCTAGGGTCCCCGGTTGGGCTCTTTTCAGAAATATAATTTCCTTCTCCATGTCACATTCGTGAATACTGTATTCAGGGGCTTTCTTTAAGGACGTTAATCAGATTCTGCTCTCTGCTTTCATGTATACTTTTTTTTTTCTTCTCACTCTTTTTGGCATGAGAAAGCTTGGGTCAACTTTTAAAGGATAGTCTAAGAGTTAATGTGTGTGAGAAAAAGTATGTGTAGTCAAAGACAGCTTTGGATACTCCAACTGGGTTATAGGAGTTTGATTCTAGGTACTAAGTAATTGCTGAGTGAGAGGCAAAGACAAGACTCTGTATTCAAAATTTCCTCTAATTAAAAACAAGTGAGGATTACAAAAAATAAACAACATAAGAGAACCTTAAAAATAAGGATAAAACTCCAAGAGTCATGTAATTAAGGGTGGTGCACTTTCCAAAACTCTAGCTAAGGAGTTTAGCTGTAAGCTCTAAGCTATAAGCTTCCTGAAGGCTGAGGCATAAAGAAAAAAGAAAAGAAAAAGGATGGAATATAAAACATCTTTTCCTTAAAAATGATAAGGATGACTTTTTATTTTTAAATGAATTATAGTCATCCCTTGGTATCAACAGCAGATTGATTCTAGGACCCCTGCAGATACCAAAATCCACGGATGTTCAAGTCTTTTATATAAAATGGTGTAGAATTTGCATATAAACTACACATATCCTCCTATATACTTTAAATCATCTCTAGATTACTTATAATACTTAATACAAAGTAAATGCTATGTAAATAATTATAAATACAATGGAAATGCTAGGTAACTAGCCTCTGGTGTGCGGCAAATTCAAGTTTTGCTTTTTGGAAGTTTCTGGAATTAAAAAATATACTTTCAATACACAATTAGTTGAATCTGCAGATGCAGGACACATGGATACAGAAGGCTGACTGTGCAGCCCAGATGCTAAAAGAAATTGATCATTGATATCTACTGTACATGATGTTTTTCACATATAGGTGTACACTAAATTTTTGCTGAACTTAGAATGGAGTGACATTTAACATTTGGGCCATCTGGCTTTGCACCTTGTATTTTTTAGCTCTGTAGTTATTTTATAAGTAGCAATATCTGTTTATAAGTTACTCTGAGTTCTCCTCCTCCTCTTCCTCCTCCTCTTTCTTCTAAGAAAATACAGTTGACACATCTACTCAAATAAATGAATATTTCCATCTTGGCTGATATATTTGGTGAGTAAAAAATTGGTTACAAGATATGAGTATATTCACTTATTTATTCCACCAAGTTCAACATTTAACCTTATGTACTTGGAGTAACAAATATTGAAAAACAGTGATCTTTTAAATTTGTTTTTATGCCAATCCCTATTGATTTACATGTGACATTTAATGTAACAATTGTGTGTGCCAAGGGTAGCAATGCAGGAAGGATGGGTGAGGCATTTTTATTTTATCAAGATGTGAAAAATAGTCCTCATTGTTAAAAATAAAACTATAATAGACTGCTTCAACTGTGTATTTAAGTTGAGCTAAAAGTTGTCAAAATCTATATATATATGGCAATTCTATAAATCTTATTCTCAAAAATAATAAGGTATGCACACACGAAAGTTCATAGGCATGGTTACTTTAGATGTGTACATTTCTTCCTAATCCAGTTCATTTATTCTGCCTGTAAAATAGTTTTTGACTGTTGTTTATCCCATCATATTTTCAACCAATCTCATATTCAATCAGTTTCTAGGGGGTTGGCACAGAAAAAGAAAATTACAGATCAATATCCTGTATGAACATAGATGCAAAAATCTCAAAAATATTAGCAAATTGAATACAACATTAAAAAGCTCATACATTATGATCAAGTGGGATACAAGGATGGTTGAACATCTACGAATCAAGACTCTGACGGAAGAAATTGAAAAGACACAAATAAATGGAAAGATATTCCATGTTCATGGATTGGAAGAATTAATATTGTTAAAATATCCACACTACCCAAAGCAACTTACAGATTGAATGCAGTCCCTGTCAGAATTCCAATGGCATATTTCACAGAACTAGAACAAACAATTCTAAAATTTGTGTGGAACAACAAATGATCCTGAATAACCAACATAATCTTGAGAAAGAACAAAGCTGGAGGTATCACACATGCCCTGATCTTAAACTATACTTCAAAGCTATAGTAATCAAAATTATATGGTACTGGCACAAAAAACAGACACCCTGGTCAGTGGAACAGAATAGAAAACCCAGGAATAAAACTACACATATATAGACAATTAATTTATGATGAAGGAGCAAAAAACATACAGTAGAGAAAAGACAGTCTCTAAACAGTGTTGGGAAAACTGGACAGCTACATGCAAAAGAAAGAAACTTGACCACCATCTTACACCATACATAAAAATTAACTCAAAATGCATTAAGATTTAAATGTGAAATCTGAAATCATAAAATTCCTAGAAGAAAACATAGATGGTAACTTCACTGACATTAATCTTAGTGATGTTTTTGTGGCTCTGACTCCAAGGGCAAGGGAAACAAAAGCAAAAATAAACAAATGGGACTGCATCAAACCAAAAACCTTCTGCACAGCAAAGGAAACGGTCATCAAAACAAAAAGGCAACCTCTGAATAGGAGAAGATATTTGCAAATCATATATTTGATCAAAGTGAATATGCAAAATATTTTTTAAAACTCATGCAACTTAACAACAAAAAACCAGACAACTCAAATAAAAAATGGGCAGAGGATCTGAATAAACATTTTTCCAAAGAAGACATACAGATGGCCAACAGGCACATAAAAAGATGTTCAACATCACTGATTATTACAGAAAGACAAATCAAAGTCACAATGAGATATCACCTCACACCTGTCGGAATGGCTATTATCAAAAAGTAAGAAATAACAAATGTTGGAGAGGATGTGGAGGAAAGGGAACATTTGTACACTGTTGGTGGGACTGTAAGTTGGTACAGCCACTATGGAATACAGTATGGAGGTTCCTCGAAAAATTCAGAATAGAATGACTCAGCTATTCTACTTCTGGGTATTTCTCCAAAGAACAAAAAAACACTAATTCAAAAAGAATGTTCATTGCAGCATTATTTACAATAGCCAACATATGGGAAAACTTAAATGTCCGTCATTGGATGAATGGATAAAGAAGATGTGGTGTATATATGCAATGGAATTCTACTCAACCATAAAAAATAATGAAATCCTGTCATTTTCAACAACATGGATGGACTTTGAAGGTATTATGCCAAGTGAAATATGTCAGACAGAGAAAGACAAATACCACATGATTTTACTCATATGGTATGAGTATAAATCTATAAAAACAAAACAAATGAACAAACAAAATAAAACAAAATCAAACTCACAGATACAGAGAATATATTAGTGGTTACAAGAGGGGAAGGGAATAGGGAGGTGGGCAAAAGGCTGAAGAGGGTCAACTGTAGGCGTGAAGGATGGCAACTAGACTTGTGCTAGTGATCACTTTGTAGTGTATACAGATGTACAGTTATAATGCTGTATACCTGAAACTTATACAAAAATTTTAAAAAGAGTGAACTCAATAGAATACCAAATATTCCTGTATTTACAGGAAGCTGAACCACATTTTTCCCTGGAGTTTGAACCAAAAGGCTTTTATAATTTCAAAATTACATTAAAATTGTTAACACTATAGTTTAGAGTTGTTGTTGTTGTCTTGTTTTACTTTGAGGGAATAGAGAATGTAGTTTTTATTCCTATTTTTATTTTTCAGAAAAAAAGTCATATTGCCATCTTCTAGGACAGTGTGAACCTTGATGACCTACCTCTGTTATTGCCTTGATAGCTACGGAAGATAAGTGAAAATTTTCTCTTTTGTGTATATTTTTACCCAGTAATTCTCAGGGCTTTCAATCTATGTGAAAATTATGAGTAACTGACATATTTGTATCCTTGGGGGGGTGAAAACAATCTTACAGGACTGGTTTTTGAACTTCTAATTAACCAAAAGACTAATAAAAATCAACTTATTTTACACCCTTTCTGACAATCTACAGTAAAATTAAGGCAAATGTTATTTGGGGGAGTCTGCTTACTGGTCACATAACCAACATTTTAGTTAAATTTCTGTCAACTGAACTGTTAAAAATTAAAGATCCAAGATAAAATGTGCTCCCATGCTTCAAATCTGACCAATTCCATTACGTGCACTATTGAAGTATGAAAACTTTCTCCTTGATCAAAATGCTGGTAAGGATCTATACTTTT
The DNA here is from genome assembly GCF_965194805.1 of Balaenoptera borealis. Classification (NCBI taxonomy): domain Eukaryota; kingdom Metazoa; phylum Chordata; class Mammalia; order Artiodactyla; family Balaenopteridae; genus Balaenoptera; species Balaenoptera borealis. The sequence goes on from NC_138873.1 coordinate 60,000,441, forward strand.
TTTTCTTTCTTTACACGAGTACCCCTGCTATGAAAAAAAAAGTAGGAAGGCCAAATAAAAGTCTGAAACAAGCAGCCATAAAGTGACTTTTTACATTTTTTAAGTAGGTCACAGTAAGGTATATTATACTTACTGCAAAAGTCAGGTTAAGCCTCTCAATTAGGAAAAGATGCATTTTTAGAGTTCTTCCATTTTTATTGATTTTTGATGTCATTTTTAAAATGATGAATAACCATACTGTAGGAAACTGGACTCAAGGAGCATTTTTTTCCTTATCTTTAGTTACTTCCAAAGAGCATGGTTCTGGCTTTCACAGGTCTCAGGAGTATTGCCTTCTAGAGCAGCTGGGATGATAGACCCATGCGAAAACGTCGTCTCTGACATTTATGAAAATATGAGTGTCCTTGTCCTGGGGCTCTGCCATGCACCTGAACATGGCCCATGCTTCAGACAAAAGCAAGGTCTCTCATTTGGAACAAGGATAATCTGCTTAAAAATCTAAATCCCTTATAAACGGCTTACGTGTGCAAGAATATCATCGTACATAGCTCTTTGTGAGGTAATTTTAAAAGAAAATGATACACATTTTGCTCAGCCAAGCAATCTGAAAGTTCAAAAGGTAAGAAGCACTTCTCAGCATGAAACTGTCAAACATACTTGAAAAGAAAGTTAATTACAATTGGCATTTCCAGGCCTTCTGCTGGCCATGGCTGCCTTACTGAAAGGTGACATTAGTGACATCCATTGTATAGGGGCTGAGAAATGAAGAGGATCAAAACACCTGAAGCTCTGAATTTCTGTAACATAGGGTGAACAGCCCTAGGACACTTGTCATTTTTTATAGACATTTTACAGATTTGTGCACAGGAAGAGACTGAGACTAGCCACAAACTAGATATAGAGAAAATAGTGGGGTTCCAGAGAGATTGTCTGGATTCTTCCTTTTCATGGAAAAGATAATTGGCGAAGCCTGAAGCTCAGGCAAAGACAACTTTTCCTGTTTTGTCCACCTCTGAGTTTTCCTGAGTGGGCTTAGATTTCTCTCTGATGACTTCCTGGTTAGGTGGTTGGAAACAGAAAACGCTAATGGAAAAAGATAGACCTTCTCCCAGGAGCATCAATTTTGTTGATAGTCTTGGGAGAAAGTATTTCATATTAAAACAAGGATATATATTATGGGTGGAGAATTCAGACATTCACATATGTTTCAGATAAAATGGAGTATTTCAAGTATTTCAAAGTATTGTTTTGATTGTATGCGGCTTTGACTGGTTCCCAGATCCCAAGATTACACATTTTGTTTCCTTCGCCACTAAGACAGCTTTGTGAAAACTTTTGAGAGTTACTGCATCCTAAGATTGCAGTTATTAGTTAGAAATAACTGTTTAAAAATTGCTGCAATGTGAAATTTAGCAATTGGTCTGGTTATTCCGTTAACAAAACCCACATTATGGTTTTATATGCACCTTTAGCCCTGGATAACTATGAGGAACCAAGGGATACACACTGGGAGACTTCCATCCCTCAGAAAGTTCTAAGCAGAGAAACGCTGAAGACAGAAGAGGTCACTCTGAGCCAGCTGGATGGGCAAAAACCGTACAGCCATCGGGAAAGCCAGAGCAGTATAAGTAAGACACACAATTATTAATGTTTTTATGATAAATAATGGCGTTAGCAAGTAAGATGTTCACCAACTGATACAAAACAGTATTTTTCTCAGTGTTCTGATAGGAACTAAATTACTATGATCGTCTTCATCTGGGTAAGAAACTAATGACATGATGACATTACTGTCAACATATGTGATATAATATTTAATATTATAGCATTATAGTGTTTTTCTTTTGTTGGCCAACCCAAAGACAGATGCAGCTAGTGGGAAGTAGCCACATAGCACAGGGAGATCAGCTCAGTGCTTTGTGACCTCCTAGAGGGGTGGGATAAGGAGGGTGGGAGGGAGACGCAAGAGGGAGGAGATATGGGGATATACATATATGTATAGCTGATTCACTTTGTTTTAAAGCAGAAACTAACACACCATTGTAAAGCAATTATACTCCAATAAAGATGTTAAAAAAAAAAAGCAAGTGAGATATGGAATCACCATGGGATTCTAACCATGGGAATGCCATCAACAACCAATACTTTTTTGATGAAACAGCCAGTATAAGGAAGATGCTCAGAAGTGACAAATTAAAAATTCATTAATTTTCAATTATCGTTTGCAGTCTGGCTAGCATTATTATTAGGCACTCACATTTGAATTTCCATATGCATTTGTAAGAAATTTTTGAGTGATAACTTCAAAAATGTCATGTTTTTAAACAGCTTTTGTTAGTTTGCCATGTATGAATACCCAGTTTTTATGCTTAAAATCCTAAGGATTCTGCTGTGAGTAGTTACAAAACTGTGAAGTCTTCTAATGATACACTGTTTTGCCCAAATGTAAAATTTCATTTTACAATAATAAAATAACAATAATAAAATCTGTGAGCCAACTAATTTTTGAAAACTATTTTCAGGTTTAAATAGTTATATAAATTCTGGTAAATGACAAAAAATACACATTGACAAAAACCATATACCAAAAATCATACTTCACAAATAATCATATATAAAGTATTATTATAATATCCAACCTCAAAGAGAAATTGTTTGTTCAAATTTACTATTTTAGATCCTACACATTTCTTTATGGAATAGGTTAAAAACTAACCATTAGCCTGAGGGAAGTGTATTGATTGTACTAGGAACTGAAACTTTAAAACTGAACTGTATTTGTTGTTATGCCAAACAGGGTTCTAACAAATATTCTGAGGCAGAACATCAACAAAACTAATTTGGTTATTTCAAACCAGCAGGGATGTCACACTTCAAGAAGAAAGTAGCAAATGACACCTTGAGAAAGTTAGCATTAGAACCCGTTGGATTTGGGAACTGATTTACAGAAGCTTAGTGGTTTTATTCATGCTTCAGGAAGTAATAAACGTATTAATTCAGCCAATAAATGTTTATTGAGCACCTACTATGGGTCAGTTGCTGTTCTGGGCCCTGGGGATATAGCAGAGTCGAGGTGGGGGCAGGGCGAAGCAGACAAAATCCCTTGCTCTCACCAAGTATACATTACAGTGGGGAGATAGTCGATAATAACAAAAACAAAACAAAACAAAACAAAGCGTCCGTTTGTCAGCTGGTGATGTGTGTTCACATTGCTCTATCTTGATTCTACCACTCATTGCAAAATGCTAGGTATGCTGGTGTGTGAATCCAGTTCTTTTGGTCTTCAGGAAAGTTATAAACCAGAAAGCTCCATCAACAGCCATCAGGAACTTCTCAAATAGGGAAAGGGAGAAAAAGTTAAATTCCAGTAACAACTAGAAAAATATTTTAATCTTATTTTAAATATTACCTAAGCTATTTGTTTGAGACTAAACTAAAATACTCTCTAATGTCTAAAGTATCTGCAATGTTTAATACAAATTACAACTTCCATTCTCTGCATCGTGTATTAGGCAAAACTTTGATATACTTCTAATTCTTATATGTAATATTTAATACTTTCACTTAGATTTTTTTCAGTTTGGAGGATTTTATGAAATGCCCTAAAAATAAAACTTTCCTCCCTATTAAGGCTGGGAAACATCATTATTATCATTTTTGGTAGCATGTAAAGCTGTAGTGATTCTTATTGCAGTCAAGTAGCAGTTACTGGTGAGGGCACAGATGATTGGTTTTTAGACTCGTGTGTTGCTGAATTCAGCCAACAACTTGCTCATCATGACTCTGACAGATTTTTCTGCTATTCGGACCACTGGGAACCTTATGAACCAGTCAGCTCTGCCCTCCTTCCTATGACAAAGCGCCAATACTGTCTACATCCAGAAAACCAAGCACCAGAATCATTTGCTACTGCCGTGAGCTTACTTTTCAAGTACAAAACAAAGAAAAAGAAAATTTCTCTAAAAAAAGTGATAATTTTTCATTGTCGTCATGCTTTAAAAACTCTGAAATTTTCTGGTAAAAGTTTCCAGCCAAAAGGGAGGGATATTCTTGATCTTGATATACTAAATCATTCTCTCTCTCTCCCTCTCAAAATAATTGCGCTCTCTCTTCCCCTCCCCCCATCCTCATCTCATTGAGGAGCAGGAGGAGGGGATTATTTCTCCATGATATAGACAATCTAATAATCTTAGCATTGGAAAAGACCAACTCATTTTAAGAGTAAGAAAATGGAATCCAATGATTTGGATAAGATCCCAAAGCTAGGGAATAGTTGAATTGGTCTCTAGTTCCATGTTCCTAACTTGTAATCCAGTGATCTTATTAATGGACCCCCTATTGTCCCTTCCTGTATTATGTTATCCTCTTGCTTATATGTTTAGGAATTATAATTTGACCAGATTTATCAAATAAATAGAGTATCACCTCCATTAAAGACAGAAGTTTTTTTTTCTATTTTGTTCATGATTCTATCCTCTGTACCTAAAACAGTGCCTGGCATATAGTAAGTACTTCAAACATATGTGTAGAAGGGTTTAATCATGGTCAAATTGGTGCATTAGTGAGTGATATTACAGCTAAACTATTCTCTATCTTGCTGAAGTTAAGCCAGATAGAAGTGTAAATTCTACTGGGGAAAAAAAAAAGTTCACTTGCTACAAATAAATTCAAGAGACAATAAATAGAGTAGTTAATACTGGGAATTCCATTTGTCTATTCAGAATTCAAGCAAGCTTGACAAAATATTCAAAAGGTACTATGAAATATGATTAAAACAAGAAAATAGTGATTAAAATGAGACTAAGAATCATAGCAACAGCCAAAATGTATTTTACATGTTTACTCTGAGAAAGAAGGCTATAACACATACATAATCTTCCCTTGTCTACACAATATTTTTATAAGGTAATTATTGAAGGTATATTTTCATTTTGAAAACAGTCTAATCCAGGGAAGTCAAACCACTTGCTTGAAATTAAAGGAAGTCAGAAGAATGACTGGAAGAAAAGGAAAGAGTGGTCTCACAATAAGTCCAATTCTGTTTGCATTTAGACCATGCTGCTTCTGGTTTGGTTTAATCAAAATAATAAAATCAGTCAATAGGTCACTAGCTGGGCTTTAAACACTATTTTAGGCGGAATAAAGAAAACATATAATCATCTCTGTTTTTGACAGTCTTCACAAATGAGAAAAGAAATTCAAAGCTTTAGTTTCATTGATATTTGAAACATGACTGTTTAAGGTCACACCTTAGTTGCTGAGCAATAGGGGAAGTATAATTGAAAACCATGACTGACTCTGCAAAACCCACAGAAAAGATCCACGGTGCATCAGAGTCAGATGTGAGCTGGAGACCTTGCCATGAGCTGCTACCCGGGGATGACAGAGAGTGACACAAAGCCGAAGGCGAGCTTCTGCCTTAGATTCCCATATCCACAGTCTCTTTTGAAAACACCCTGGGTTTTGATGGCACTTCTGAAACCAGACGTATTTTTTTTTCACAGAATTAATTTATCCTCAACATCATGAATCACAAAAACACATTTTTGCTTGAACACAGGAATGAAATATAATTCACTTTCTTTGTTGCCGTCCAGAAATGCCCTTCAAAGCACTTTGGACACAACTGTCAAACAAGCATGATTTACTGTATTTGTGATGTTTTTGCTCGAAAGTTGGAATTTTCTTTGTGTTTTCCTTAGAAAGGACTAGTACATTTCTTAACCCCTCTTCTGCAAGCCTAGTGCCTTCCTCACTCCCACACTCCCACACAAAGACACTCCTTAATTGTATTACTGTTAGGCTGACCTCCAACCCCAACTAAAATGAGGACAAGGCTAGTTTTGTGTTTCGTGGGATAACAATTTATGAGCAATTAAAAATGAAGGGACACAAAGCATTCATCACAGTCTCAGCTAGACAGGCAGCTGAGGTCAAAGGCTCTAGCAATGAAGTGTGCACAATATATTTTTATTTCTGTTTTCACTAAGAAGGAAACGGGTTAGCTAAAAATTATGGCGTTCAGCCTCCAGTTCAAAATAGGTGCACTTAATCTTTGGAGACAGTCCATGCTTGGCCAGATAGGTTATGACAGCACATGCAAAGACATATACAAACACACACACACACACACACACACTCACGCTCACAACCTGAGTACCAAACAATATGATGTGGGAAAATGAAGCATTTTCTAGTCCAATTCGCATACAATTTCTAAAAGAAAAATGTGCTAAATAAATATTCATTATGATTTTATAGCCAAATACACAATATTCTCTCCTCTTGACCCTATGATGGAAAACAAAATAGAAGATTTTAAGGTATAATTCTTCCTGGCACATTTCTCAATCTGTTCGGGGGAACACGAGAGTCTTATAATTTTATTTTCCGGGAGCATCAGTGGTCTATTACATGAAAGTTGAGATTAATGTCTGGCCTGCTGAGCTTCAGTCAGAGTTCCATATCAAAGGGCTACAGAAAATGCCTCTCAACGTAATGCCGTTGGTTTTTAAAATTTGTTTTTTTCCTGAAACACTACAGGATCCAAATCTGACACTCATCTTCTGATTTAAGATCTTGGCCTGGCAAGAATAAAAGTCCTGGTGAATTAACTATTCGTTATGCTATTAATTGACGTCACTGTTGTTTTATACTGTGTCTAATTTTCAATAGAAACAAAAAGGCTGATATCAAGCATATCATCAGTTTTTATTCCAGGTGTAGATTTGCTCACTTAATCAATGTGCTGTAATGTCAGAATAAACCAGAACCAAATCGTAATGGTTGCTATTATTTGATGCTACCAAGGTGATGCCAGGTACACATGTAAAATTCTTCTGATGAGAGGAGTAGAAAGTTTACTATCACAAATTGGGAAGTCCTTTACATTCCTCGGTAATTTTCTACTAGAAAAGCAGAGTAAATTTTGAAAAGGAATTCAATTTGCACCTAAATAACATCACTTTGCTAGAAGACAAAGATTAAAAGCTATCAATAGCTAAACTCGGATTAACACATTTCTCTCATCAGAAAATTTCAAGGTCGGTCATCCATTTGAAATCACCAGTCTACGTGTCTGTCTCCATTAGCTGTGCCTTCTTTGAAGGCATATTCAGATACCTTGCTGATCATACACACACACATACCCTCATATAATTCTGAAATACAACACATACTCCTTGCAGTAACCTTGGAAAAATTCAGGAAACCGCGGTCAAAACATTTCTCACAGTCGTACCACCCAATGATCCAATGATTATTACTGATAACGTTTTGACATAAGACCCTCTAATGTTTTCTTCTATTTATATCTTATTTTTAAGTAACACCATACACTATTTGTTTCTCTTTTATTCTGTGACTACTGTGAATTACTTTGATTGATTTTCCTATGTTAAGCCAACCTTAAATTCCTGGGATAAACTGCACTGTCATGAATATGTCATTCTTTACATATATTGCTGGATTTTACTTGCTGATACTTGTTAGGGATTTTTGCGTCTATGTTCATTAGAAAAATTGATCTGTAATTTAATTTTCTTGTAATATCTTTGTAGTATTTTGGGATCAGGTTTTTGCTGGCCATATAAAATGAGTGTGAAAATATTCCCTCCTCCTGCAGTTTTTGGAATAATTTATTTTGGAATGGTATTATTTTTTACTTAAATGTATGATAGAATTTATCATTGAAACCATCTGGACTTGTAGTTTTCTCAGTGAAAGATTTTAATTATGAATTCAATTTCTTTAATTGATCTAGCGCTGTTCAGATTTTCTATTTTTTGTTGTGCCAGCTTTGGTAAGTTACGTTTTTCAGGAATTTGTTCATTTCACTCTCAGTCGTTGAATTTATTGACATAGTTATTCATAATATCTCTTTATTATCATTTTCATGTCTATAGAATTTGTTATAATGTTCCCTCTTTCATTCCTCACATTGGTAATTTGTGTTTTCTCTCTTTTTCTATGGGTTTATAAATATTACCAATCATTTAAAAAAACAAGTTGTGACATTACTAATTTTATCTATTATTTGCCCATTTTAAATTTTTACTGTGTTCTTCTTTTTATTATTTACTTACTGTAGCTTACTTTGTGTAAGTTAACAAATATAGTTTGTTCTTCTTTTCCTAGATTCTTAAAGGGGAAGATTAGATAATTAATTTTACACTTTTTTTCTTTTTAAAAATAGGCATTTAAAGCTACAAATTTCTCTTCAAGCAACACTTTAGCTGTATCTCACAAGTTTTGATATGTTGTATTTTTTATTATCATTCAGTTCAAAATACCTTCAATTTTCCTTGTGATTTCTTCTTTCACTCATGAGTTTTTTAGAAGTGTGTTGTTTAATTTTCAAATATTTCGAGAACATATTCTGTATGATTTTGATCCTTTTTTTAATTAATGAGACTTGTTTTACGGCCCAACATACCATCTATTCTGGTGAAAGTTCCATGTAAGCTTTAAAAGAATGAGTATCCTGCAGTTATTGGGAGAGTGTTCTAAAATGTCATTTGGGCCAAGTTAGTTGATAATTGTTTATATCTTTTATAGCCTTCCTGACTTTTTTCTTTACTTTCCTTGTCAGTTACTGAGACAGGGCTATTAAAATATCTAGCTATAATTGTGAATTTATGATTTTTCCTTTAATTTTGTCAATTTTGTTTCATGTATTCCAATGCTCAGGTATTATATACATAAGTGTTTAGGATTTTTATGTCTTTTTGAGAAACTGACTCTTTTATCACTACAAATCCCCCTTCTTTAACTCTATAAAACTCTGCTCGAAGTCTACTTTGTTCGACATTAATATAGCCTTACTAGCTTTCTTGTACTTAAATATTTTCATGTCTTTTTATCACCCTTTTACTCTCAACCTGTCAGTTTCTTTCTATTTAAATAAGCATATAAAAAACTACAAATCTTATAATCAGCATTCAGTTGTGCTCAGCTTTTTAATTCTGTTCAACAATCTTTACCTTGTAACTGAAGTGTTGAGTTCATTTACAATCATTTACTGTGATTATTGATATAGTTGGATTTAAGTGTAGCATTTTAGCATTTGTTTTCTATTTGTAACATCAGCTCCCATTTTCCGCCTTTCTTTTCATCTTTTGCCTGAATCAAATATTTTTTATTTGATTTGATTTATTTTTCTTCTGTTTTATCCTTTTATTGATTTTTTCATATACTTATTAGTAATTTTTTTTACTGGTCCCTCTAGAGATTACAATATACATCTTTAAATTAACACAGTCTACTCAAATGTTATACAAAGTCAGAAAAATATGAAACCTTACAAAAATATAATTCCATCTACTCCCACTCTGTTCACTCTTGTCATGCATTTTATTTTACTTTATTATTTTGGCCATAAAAAAATCAATAGTCTATCAACAAATATACATATAAACAAGGAAAACGATTTTTGTATCCATTTCCCAGCTGAATATAGATTATTTCAAATTTTTGATTATTATGAATAAAATTGCTATGAATAATATGTACAAACTTTTATTGTGAACATATGTTTTCAATTATTTAAAATAAGTACCTAGGAGTGGAACTGCTGCATCATATAAGTGTTTATTTAACTTTCTGAAAACTTGCCAAGGAGTTTTCCCAAGTAGTTGTACCATTCTGAGTTCTTACCATAAACGTATGAGAGTTCCAATTGTTCTAAATCTTTGCTCTACCTGTTGTTTTAAATATTTAAAGTTTTACCTATTTGAATGAAGTGGCATCACATTACGGTTTTAACTTACACATACTTTTGTTAAAGTGTGTGTTCAAATCTTCTGACTATATTTTTATTAGGTGGTATTATTGAGTGATAAGAGCTCTTTATATAATTTGGATACAAGTCAGAATATGTGTTTTGTTTTCAGCGTTGGGGGAAAAATTCAGTCTTTCACATTTAGGTATGAGGTTAGTGAATACATTTTTTAGATGCCTTTTAATAATTTAAAGAAGATCCCTTCTTTTCCTAGTCTGTTAAGATTTTTAAAAAATCATTAATGGATCTTGCATTGTGTCAAATTCTTTTTCTACATTTATTGAGATAGTCATACAGTTTTCCTTTTTTTAGTCTGTTGATGTGGTAAATTACTACATCTTTTGATTTCAAATCTGAATTCCTGGATTCCAGTTAATCATGCTGTATTATATTTTGATAATCACTGGATTCCATTTGATATGTCTATATCAATTTTTATATCTATGTCCATGTGGATTGTTAATCTTTAGTGTTCTTTTCATGCAGTGTCTTTGGTTTTGATATTTGTGTAAAATCGGCCTCATTAAATGAGTTTAGAAAGTGTTGCTTCCTCTTCAATTTGCTAAAAAGGATTTGTAGAATTGGTGTTGTTTCTTCCTTAAATGTTTGATAAATGTTGATAAGTAAAGTCTCCTGGGCCTGGGATGATCTTTGTGGGAAAAATTTTTATCTTTGGTCAAATTTTCATATCATAGATATTGGATGATTCAGATTAGTTATTTCTCCCAAATCAGATGACTTCCTTTTTGTGTCAGAGAAGTGTCACATCCCCAGCAGTAGATGGCTTTTGCTCTTGTATGAAGGGAAGGTCCATGGCTCATGTAGTTTTTGTCCTCAAGTCCATTCTCTACGTCTGCATCTTTATTCCTGTCCTGCCACTAGAGTCTTCAGAACAATTTAAAACATGATTCTTAATACTCAGTAGTAGTTATTTAATTGTGTCCTTATCTGTTTTGTATTCCCAGCTTTTAATATAAAGTCTTGGATATACAGTACACAATACATCTAGTAGAACTGGATTTTTGAGTAAAGCTGATAATTATGTTTAATTTAAAAAAACTCTGCTGAACACATATAATAGACAAGACTGACACAAAGTGGTTCTGTTTTGTTGCTAAATCTGCAGATAAATGAATCATGTGGTAATGTGCCTTAGATTGAGTTCCCCCAAGAGCAGAGCTTGAAGCAGATGGCTTTTGTGGTTCTGTTTCATTATGGAGCTCAATCTCAATGGGGAAATAATGCAGAGAGGAAGGAAGACCAATGATATGAAACACTGTAAACTAACTAAACTTAGAGGGTGCAGGTTATTCTCAAATTTGTTAAGCAATGTATGTGTGTTTCTTTCCTATAAAATATTTGTTGATGTGAACAGAAAGAGTTAAGCAAGAATCTCTATTAACTGAAACACTCAGAGCTAGAAGGCATCCTCCTTCCTCACACCAATTTTATGGATGAGCAAATTAAAAGTTGAAGGTTAAAGGCCTTGCTCAAAGTCAGAAAGCTAATTTATAAGGATGATGAGTCTATACGGGACATAACATACAAGCAATGTAGGTCCTTTGTCTACTTGTTCATACTCTCTACAAACATGAATTGATCACCAATTTTATGCCAGACACTGTGCCCACTGTTGTACTGGGTGCCCTTTAACGTTTCTGATACTGAAGGCATTCTTGCATTCTCATTTATATTGGTTTGCTCTATTGCTGTCCCAGTTTAGACATGAGAAAAGTCAGACTTATAAGCATAGTTTTCAGGAGCTCACATCACTTCTGTTCCCCGTGCAATGACACCATCCAACAGGTAGGTTACCATAATGAGTACAACATAAGCATCTAACAGTACTCTGGAGGCAAGACCAACTTTGAATAATACTCAAAGTAGAATGACATACTGAAAATATTTAGAAGTACCTATACTATTTTAATTAAGAGGAAACCTTTCTTTAATGGTCTTAGCTTTTTAAATTGTAATGAAATTTAACATTTATTTTTTTTTAAGATTTTTTAATGTGGACCATTTTTAAAGTCTTTATTGAATTTGTTACAATATTGCTTCTGCTCTATGTTTTGGTTTTTTGACCTCGAGGCACGTGAGATCTTAGCTCACCGACCAGGGATCGAACTTGCACCCCCTGCATTGGAAGGCGAAGTCTTAACCCCTGGACCACAGGAAAGTCCTGAAACTTAACATTTAGAGAGGAAATTTCTTCAGGTATAATAATTTCCACCAAAACCCACACTGATATTAGTGGGTTGGAATAATAAAATAAGAACAGTATCTATGGGATGTGGGAAAGAACAATGCTGAGTCCAGTTTAGCTGTCACATCAGACTTGGTAGTTCCCAATTCTGGCTGCATGTTAGAACCTTCTGAGAGCTTTTAAAAATACAAATGCTAGGGTTCCCCACCCAGAGATTCTGATGTAATTGGCTTGGAGTGAGGTTTGAGCAACAGAATTTTATTAAGGTAAGTCTAGTATGTAGCCTATTAGAATGCACAGGTTGAAGATACCATTAGAAGCAAGTTTAGAAAGAAGAAAGTAAAAACCTTTCATGCTATGGTAGAAGGACTTGACTTTGTAGCCAAAGGGGAGTATCATATAGAACTAGAGTTCAATTAAGATTAAACTGGTGATGGGGCACAGAGTGGAAGGAGTATGTGTTGGGGGCATGTGTGTACATACAGACTAAAGGCAGAAAACCACTTATCAGGCTGATACCATAGGGCAACTGGGAGGTGATAAAGGTCTGAAATGAGGTTAAAATAGGGAAATGAATGCAAAGGAAAGAAAATATTTCCTTTCTGATAGGAATAGGAAGCAAACAGAAAAGAGTATGTCCCTTTTCCCTCCTACAAAATCCCAGTCTTCCTCTAAACTCAATTAAATGTTGTCTTTCAAATTGCCTTATATATTTTTTCAGTGCAAAAGGATACTTTAATTATTCATATGAAGTGACTATTACTTCCCCCAAAATAATCTCTAAAAAATAAATTTTGCATATATTTTAATGATAGTTGGAATTTTTCAAAATATATGCTAACATATCTAAATCTTAATGAAATCAACACATATATTCTCATATCAAAGCTCCTTTCGGAATAGATTACAGAATCTATACCTGCATAACTAAAGATCCCTGAAGGGACTTCGTATCGGGATAAGATCTTGAAAAAAAAAAAAAAAAAGAAAATGTGCATTTCTGGTATGTAGTTTCTACACACCAAACTCAGGCAGCCCAGAGACAGAAGAGTGTGTCATAAAATTAAAAAGTTTACTACAGCTTCTAGTTGTAAAGCTTAAGTCCAAATTTCTTCATCTTAAAATAAATAAGAGGGAATCAAACTATTCTGTGACTCTCTGACCGGCTGTATATTAGCTCCTCCAATGTGTCATGGGTCTTCCCTTCTTTTTTCCACAGAGTATTGACCTGCACACTTCCAGGGTTGGGTCTCTTCTGGGGTGGCACCCCTCTGGGAAGCCCTCTCTGACCACACAACCCAAAAAAAACCTCTGAGCTTTTGCTACCAGATGCATCTTTCCTCAGTGTCACTATTACTGTCTGTAATTACACTACCATTTTGTAACCGATTGACTAGGGTCTGTCTCTCAGACTAGACCATAAGCTCTGTGATGGTAGGAAATGAGTCTGCTTTGCTTACTTCTGTATTTTTAGCACCCAGAGAAGTGATGGACACAGAGCAGATGCACTAGGGTCTGACATTTAAGAAAACAGAAACCGTACCAGTTTCTGTTTTATAACAGAGATAATTTAACATGGAAGGACCTCATGGCACAAAACCGAGTGTAGAAGGGTATATTTGGAGCTGCGAGTCAATAGCCAATAACTAGCACACCTAGGGAAGTGCCTAACATATAGGAATTATTGAATATATATTTGTAAAATAAATGAATGAAAGAGTTAGGATAAGCCAAATTAAAGAATAAACTCGAAATAAGAAGATAATGAATAAAAAATGGAGTGTACTTGATACATCTCATGAGATAACATAAAAATTGGAGACAAAGGGTCTGAAATCTGAATTCTAATTCTAGGACCGTACGCATTCAGCTGTGTGTCCTTGAGGATGTCATTTAACATTTCTGTGTCTTAAATGTCTTGTACATACAATGTGGTATTGAACAAGGTATTTTTGTTCTTCTCCAGCTTTGAAGTTGCAGTCTCTTTTAATTGATTCCCTATGCTCCTTGCAGTGATAATCTGAGCTGTGGCAAGAACAAGTACAATCTTATGAAATCTGGATGAAGAGTACGTCAAACTTGAAGACACCACTTTACTCCTACCCCAGGGAATGTGTGAATGTTCCCTCTTCTGTACTCGCCTTGGCAATTTATACATTCCTGCATTAATACACAAGTTATCACTTTGTATTTGAGAGATGTATTTAATTACTCTTTGGTTTCCCTGTTAGTCCTTGACGTCTGAGACCCTGATATTTTTAATTCTTGAATTCCTGGTAGCATCTGGTACATGGTAGGTGCTTAATGGAATAGTAGAATTTAGTGAAGAGCGTTAGCTAGCGAGGAAATTCTCTTTAGGATTAGGTCAATTTTCAGGCTTCTCAGTGAATCTATTTGGTTATGTTTTCTATCTATTCCTGCCAGTAATAATAGTTTTGGTCTTTACACCAAAGCATTAGCAGTGTCTTCTTTGAAATCAAGAAGCATCATATAGATGGAAGAAGAGAGAATACAGGAGGGAAAAAATTGTGAATGAATTACTCATCCATCCATCGAAGGGTCTTTATACCTCAGACCATGCCCAACACAAGATTTATGAAACAGCCAAGAGAAACTGCAAGGCATGATACTTAAGAGACTTACAGTCTAGCTGGGAAGGTCACCATGAACAGTACAAGAAAGAATCTAAGAAATACAGTGTGTCAGAAATTTTGTTTTTTCTGTCTTCAAATTGTATTTGGCATCTAACCACCAATCACCACCTCCACTGGCTCGCTCAAGCTGCCATCATCTCTTGGCCTCCTCACTGGCCTGCCTGCAGCTGCCCTTGACTCACTTCAGCTCAGTGGCAGAGAAATCCTGTTAAAGTCTATATTGGATCCGAACACTTCTCTGTTCAAATTTACCAAAGCCTCCCATCTCATTAAGAGCAAAAGCCACCATATTTACAATGCCCTTTTAGTAACTTCCGAAGACCTACTTCTCCAACCTCCTTGGCTCTTTCTCCCGCTTACTGTTGAGAGCCAAGAGTCTTGCTCAGAGATGTACAACTTCTCTGTCAAAAATTGGAAATTTTGGAGATTGTAGACAAATAATCCAAGGTTCAATAGTGCTTGGAATTTGATGTGTATGTGTGTATGTGTGTGTGTGTGTGTGTGTGTGTGTGTGTGTGTGTGTGTGTGTGTGTATTTCTGCCTCTGACTGTCTAAGGGGAGCTATGTGCATGGCATTACAGTCAGACATATATGAGTGGCAATCCTATTTTACTACTTACTAGATGTGTGGCTAGTTATCCAATATCTCTGGGCCTCAGTTTCCTTTTCTATATAATGGGTATGATCACATCTCATCTTGCGTCTTTCTGCACTTTAAATGATATCATGACAGTTACAAGGATTTAGCTCAGCATTCACCACATAGTGGATGCACAACAATTACTAGCTTCTTTCAGTTCTATTTGTGTCAGGATTGGGCACTTAAGATGCAAAAGAGGGGGGCATGGGTAAGGGTTCAATGTAGGCTCACTAGAATGGTAGCTCTGATCAAGAGGAGGGTCAGGCCTAACAGAGATGGGCTGGATAGGAATGGGTTAAAGGAGTTAACAGGCTGCCCAGCTGGACCATTCTCAATCAAGGGCCTGCATAAAAAGCAGGCAGGAGCAGAAGTGGGGGCTGGCCATGCTGAGAGTGCCTTCGGAGGCCGGCAGCTGAGAAGTTGCTCATCTCTTGGTTCAGCCTGTTGTCACACCCTGGAGTGGGGGACCAGGGGATGCGGGAGGCTGGCTGGCCTTTGTTAAAACCCTGAGAGCGAGCGAGCAGTGTTTTATATTGAGCCTGACAAATAAAAGGCCAACCTGAACCATCTGGTTCTGGAACATATGGGAAACACAGGTTTCTATTGTCAATGACCAAAATATTAGTCTATTGAATCTTAAGGTATTTGACTATCAGGAAGAATTTGAATAATGGAATAAGTAGCTCTTAGAACGGTCACTCTGATGAGGGGAGGGTTAGGAGAAAAGGCTTCGATGTTGCACACAAAGTGATTATTGATTTTGGTACAGTGCATCTCATTGCAGGGCTCCCGATTGTTTAGAAATATTAACTCACTGATGCTTAGAGTATCGCTGGGTGGGAGGGAGGGTGGCTCCAGGGGAGGGGAGAGTGAACGCGTGTCAGCCGAGAAGTCAGGAGACTGCTTTCTCCAGCAGGACAGATCAGAAGTGACAGTGGACTAAATTACGGCCTCCTGCTCCTATTTTTATAGTATGTCTTTGAGTCATTGTGAAACAAAGATTAAACACAATAACCAGAGCCTGTTTTTAATTGCACCCAAACAAGAGCCCTTGAAAGGCCTGCTAGTATGTAGGCAATTAGTTAAAAAATGCATCAAATCATTTGACAATCATTCAAGGATTTTTATTAAAAAAAATTTTTTTTTCTGTTGCTTTTGAGTTCAGGTTCATCAACCCTTAGTAACAGAATGGGGCAAGATGAATGCAAAATTCAACTATAAAGCAGTCTGAGTGAAAAATAGCATAGGTTGATCATTCCAATTTTAAACATGAAGCTTTGGAAAAAAGTTTGTAGTTGAAGAGGAGGTTGCAAGAATAACCGATGACAAGCCCAGTGGATATACTGCAGCTTGATTTTAGCAAAACATTTGGAAATTCTTAAAATGCATCCTTCAGTCTACCCCAAATTGACTTGGACAGGCTTGAACGTGGCATAAGGCCTTATGAAGCTGATTTTTAAACCGTGAGGGCAAATTCTAACATATCCAAAAGTGAGGTGGTATACAGGAGGGCAAAACTGGGTCTTCAGTGTTGCTTAACTGTGTTGCTAATTTGTAAAGAGTGCTAAGTGACATCTGCAGAAACAGAAGGGTGACAAGTGCCAATACTACCTGAGTGTTTAAATAAAGAGGCCCAGAATAATCAGAAATATTAGCAAGAAGTTAATGGGCAACAGCTTGGAAAAGTACAAATACATTTGTGAGGGTCCACTGACGCTGCAGATGTTCAACCTGGGCAGACTTTGTCATGACAGGGGGCAGCAGAGGAGATAATAATAATGTTTGGTATTCATAAAGCATCTGTCTTTGGGGATTTCAAAGCGCTTTGGGTGTGTATTATCTCATTCAGCCCTGCTCCTTTTTGTCTGCGGTAACCCAAATAGTGGCCATAGGGGAGGCGGCCAGCACATGGGCTGGAGACTTTATCTTGTGTTTAATGACATTGAGGCAAAGTGTCTGGGGCAAAGGGCATTTCAGGGAACTGAGAGGCCCAGCAATTTTGTGCTGTGGAAATTTCAGAAACCAGACTGTGACCTTCTCAGCTTAGCTCTTTGCACGTAATTTGGACAGGGGATGAAGAGGTGAGGGGAGTTGAGAAGCCTAGGAATAAGTATTATCTTGATGAAACTGAGGCTCAGAGAGATGGAATAGCCTTCAGAGTCCCACTGCACGTTGGTACAGGGAAGTTAGTCCCCCTCAAGAGTCAATTCTGGGCTTTTTGATTGGGTGTTGGCAAAATGATGTCTTTTAACATGGAGGTGGCAATCCAAGGGAGTCGTGGAATGGAACAGAGGAGGCAGACCATCCTAGAGAGTGGAAATATAACTGAGTTCCTCATTACCGGGAAGAAGGAGATAAGTTGGAGACAGAGCGGGCCTGAAGGGATTGACCTGTGACTAAGTGAGCTGGTGTTGGGGGAACATGCTAAGTCTACGGGCAGAAGAGGGATTATTGAGAATGACGCATGAGAAAACCTGGGAGTAATGGGATGGAATGAAGAACCCTTTCCAACAAAAGAAATCTTTGGGATGGTAGGGTTACTCTAAGTCCACAGCATATTTTTGATTGAAAATAGCATGTATAATAAATCCTATCCTTGCTTTTTGAATGATGAAACACATCTTGCAGTCTGTGATTATGATACAATCAACAAACACCTTGCAAAGTTGTGTGTGTGTTGGTCCTTACCACACAGCATCCAACAATAACAAAGAAAGATTACCCTCTACATGATCCTTGTGGGGAAATACAGGCTATAGCTGATGCTTTTCATAGAAAGGATGAGAACAACTTCACAAAAGCCCATAATCATTGTTTGTCTGGCACAGAGTGAAACCTTAGCCACCTGGTTTTGTATTTTCCCTGAAGCCCCCAGACGAAGGATAACTGCCACACAGAAAAGTAGAAACTCTGGTGATGCTGTAAAAAGTTGAGCAGTTTTGCTCTAAAATTATATAAAGTCTCTTGATACACGCATTCAGGAGGAACTGGTGAAAAAAACTTCAGAAATAAACACCATCACGATTCCTTCAGGAAATGGTGTCTATAGACAATATGTCACTTCCT